>NC_053155.1:215345234-216545234 GCF_016835505.1 Polypterus senegalus
AAGCTGCGAATGAGCCTGCCAAATTTCTGGTGTCAATCTACACCTAGAAGTTGGAGAATTAGTGATGAGTGAGTCAGTGAGTGAGTGAGTGAGTCAGTCAGTCAATAAGTGAGGGCTTTGCCTTTTATTAGTATAGATTAACAGTGTATTATGCCTTGTTTCAGAACAAAATTATTATAGATAATGGAGTGCAAAACACTACAGTCAAATAAGGTACATACATTTATTGTTGCTTAGTTTTACATTCACCAGAAATAGTCAAATTCATATACAACAATCAAGATGACCAAAGGTGTTCAATTGTTCAATTGTAGACGATTCCTTTATGTGATGAGGTAAAGAGTTCCACAGGCGAGGAGCAGCAGCTGCAAAAGCCCTGTCCCCCATAGTTTACTTGTACGAGGGACAACAAGAGACAACTGACCAGAAGATCACACAATTCGGATAAATAAGCAGGAGCAAGCCCTTGTAAAGATTTAAAAACTAGCAACAAGATTTTAAAAATCAATTCGAAAACTGACAGGCAACCAGTGTAAAGAAGCTGAAATTGGAGAAACAGAGTCACACTTTCTTGCCCCAACCAGAAAGCGAGTGGCAGCATTTTGGACCAACTGTAACCTGTGTATCAGGGATTTGCTAATCTCAGAATACAGCGAGTTGCAGTGATCGAGTGTGGGAAAATAAAAGCATGAGTAGCTTTCTTGAGATCCCTAGAAGATATAAAAGGCTTGATCTTACCACGTAGACGAAGCTGGAAAAAGCAACTCTTGACTACAGAATTTACTTGTTTCTCAAAAGAGAGGTTACTGTCAAAGATAACACCAAGATTGTGGACTTGAGGTTTGCAAAAGACAGAGAAACAGCCAAGAAGTCCAAGACCATTTTGGGATTTAGCTGATGGACCCACTATAAGCACCTCCGTTTTATTTTGATTCAGATCAAGAAAATTATTAGCCATCCAGGATCTTAGTTCAAAAAGACAGTTGTGCAGTTGATTTATTGCACAGTTGCAGACAGGAATATAAGCCTGTGTATCATCAGCACAGCAGTGAAAAGAAATGTTAAATTTCCTAAAAATAGCTCCAATAGGATGAAGGTATATAGAGAATAAAATAGGACCCAAAATGGATCCCTCAGGAACACCATATTTAAGAGGAGCAGTAGAAAAAGGGAATTTAAAGTCACTGAAAAGTGTCTACTAGTTAAATATGACCTGAACCAGTTAAAAGCAGACCCTTTAAGCCCAACAAGATGTTCAACCCACAACACCAATATCTCATGTTCAATAGTGTCAAAGGCAGCGGACAGGTTAAGGAGGAGAAGGACAGCAGCATCACCTGAGTCAGTAATAATAGAGATGTCATTGAATACTTTCAACACCATGAAAACGCCTAAAGCCAGATTGGTAGAATTCAAATAAAATATTGGAGTTAAAGTGATCGACCAATTGATTATAAATAATTATTTCTAGAACTTTAGCCAGAAATGGCAGTTGGGAAATTGGGCGAAAATTGGCTAAAACTCCAGGACCTAATTATGCCTTTTTTAGACAGGGACGCACCACAGCATGTTTAAAAAATGAGGGTACAACCTCCGCACTAATAGAATCATTGATAATGGCTAGTAAGGATGGGCCCAAAACATCAAAGGCTTCCACTAAGAGGCATGGTGGTACTATATCGAGAGGACTGGGAGCTGGTTTGAGGATGTCAATAGTTCTTTTTAACTGTGAAAGTGAGGCAAGATCAAAAGATTCTAAGACAATGCCCTGTTTAACAGTAGGAAGTTCATAGCCAGTTTGAACAATGCCACAGCGGATAGTATCAATTTTGCTGACAAAGAATGAAAGAAACTGCTCACATGAATGAACAGTGCTATTTAATCCCATCACAGAATGAGGGTGAATGGCCACATTAATTGAATTAAATAAGCCCCTAGGATTCTTAGAATGACGGGATACTAAATCAGCAAAGAAATTTTGTTTAGTTTTTCTTAACTGCAGCCTGGAAGTTGAATAGAGAAGTCCTCAAAATCTGTTTAGAAACAATCAGTCAATCTTTTTTCCAACGCGTTCCGCAGCTTGACAGGCACGGCGCATCAATCACGTAGTTTTATTTAGCCAGGAAGCAGGTCTTCCCTTATTACTGCATATCTTGAGCAGAGCAATTGAGTCTAAAACCGTTTTACAAGAATTAAATTTTAAGACAGAATCATCGATACCATCATTTTGGACATGCACATCAAGACTAGAGAATATGGTTTTAAAATCGGATATAATAGAAGAATTTAAAAAGCGAGAGCAGAGAGGGGGACAGCTAGTAGTCGGGACATCAACAGTAATATTCAAATCCATCCTTATACAAAAGTGATCAGTTAAATAAACCGCATAAATCAATATTATTAACTGAAATATCATGAGAAAGAATGAGATCAAGGGTGTGACCGAAAGAGTGAGTTGGCGTATTAATATGCTGGATAAAATCAAATGAGTCCAGTAGTGATAAAAAGTAGTTAACCAAAGGTTTCGATTGACAACAAACGTGAAAGTTAAAATCAACAACAATCAATACTTTGTCATGGGAAAGGTAAGATCAGCCAGGAGATCAGAGAATTCAGATATAAAGACATCATTAATTACTTTGTACATGAGGTCTGTAAACCACAGCAAACAACAAAGAAGGGGAGCAGCACACTTCGAAAAGTTGCAGTTCAAAGTTGCTAAACGGACCCTTTGTAAGGCTCTGACACAGGAACATACTTTTAAAAACAGTGGCAATGCCCCTACCACGACGCGTCAGCCGCAGAGAGTATAAAAATGAATAACCTGATGGTACCAAGTCAATAAAACATGAAGAGTCACCATTTATGCTGTTCAGGGTGTAGTCCATATTGATGATATACCTTAAAAGTTTCACATAATCACTTAATTTTATGCTGACTTGCTTTGCATTTCAGGCACTTAATCATGAGGAAGTAACAAAGAAAATAGTCAACCATCCACTTTCTTCTTGATGACAGTACCCACATTCATACTATAGGGATGCAAAGGCTGCTCTGTGAAACTGTGAATTCAAAGAGATGCCTCACCCACCCTCTTCTGCAGTCCAAACCCAGTTTCACCATGACTTGTTACCCAATATGTAGGGCCACTTCTGTGCAATGTGAACTGTTAATAATGAAGACATTGTTAGTTACAAGAGTGGTTGCAAGCAAAAAAAAAAAAAAAACTATTTGGCATAGAAAAGTTTAGTGAATATTGCAATAAATGTATTAGTTTTCATGGGGATTATTTTTCTAAATAAAATCTATTTGGTATTAGTAGTGTTCCTTTTAATATGCCAGGACTAAAAGGTTTTTGATTAACGTACAAGGCAGATGACCAACACAATCAGCGTATTTTACATCTGTATAGTTCACATATAAATACTTAATTTCTATACAATATGAAGTGGGCAGAGTATTGCAAATTACTGTGCAAAAATTAATGTTTCAAGAAAGTGATTGATTAATATGAATTTATTCATTTGTACTGATTAGCCACTTTGTATGGACTTTCAAGTGACAAAATCTTACATGCAAACAATGCAGTTAAACAAGTACCAACATATGATGCAAGTACAATTCTGAGGGGTATTAGTAGGAGACAAAAATATTAAGTGGCTGTGCACAAGGAATGGTGTTAGATACTGTAAGTGCCTGCAAGAAAATGTCTATAACAGCAGAGTAGCAGGGATCTTTATGCACTACAGTGCCACAATATAGAGACAGAAAGAAACATCAGAACCACAACTCATTATAGTTTGTCAAGGTTGGTGTAAAGAAGTTAACAACCCACCAAGTTCCACTCCTGCCACTGGACCAGGAAACACACTGGAGGAATCATAGTTTCTGCTGAGTTACACACAAGAAAGATACAGGATACAGCGAACAACAATACTGTCATGTTAGTTTAATGTGGATAGGCACATTTTCATGACACAAGTTGGGTACCTTGATGTACAAGTATAGCTTTAATGTCACATTGGAATGGCTCTAGAAAATGTCAAACTGCCTGTTCTATCTAATGGCTTCAATAGTAGCCAGATATGAATCTAATATAAGCCTCTCTTGCAATAAGGCAAAAGTTAGGTACACCAGCAGCTATCTGTAACAGCTACCACATGGACCACACTAGAGTCAAGCAGACATTTATGTGTCTATTTTTAACACCTTACTCAATCATGCAACAATGAATTAGGGTTGTTTTAGGTCAGGGATCTGTAACTTCAATTCTGGAATACGATTGTAGCTGCAGATTTCTATTCCAACCAGATTCACATATCAATGGGTCAGGTATATGTCTAATTGATCTACAGGTTCAGTTAGATTTCAGAAGAGTATGCTACTGTAATAATTACATTGATCACAGATTCAGAAATATGTGGGTTTTTTGACATAGTTTTAAATGTTTAATCTTTTTTAACCTACTTTTTTTAATTCACTGTGGTGTCTGGCTTCATTAAACTTGTAAAGCACTTAGCCAAGAAGACTTGAAGCTGTAATTGCTGCCAAAAGAGCTTCTACATAATACTGAGTTAAGGGTTTGAAAACTTACATGAAACAGATATTTCAGTTTTTGTTTTTTATTAATTTACAAAGCTTTCTGAAAACAAGCTTTCAACTTGCTATTGATTAAATAATTGACTGTAACTTGATAGGCAAAAATGGCACATTTATCCTTTTAAAATTAAACCTACAACACAATGAAGTGTGTAGAAAGTGAAGTGGTCTGAATACTTTCTGAATTAACTGTAAATTCCAAAAACCATATATGATATTAGTTTAAAAAGATTGGATTTTTGCTAGAGAGAGAAAATTGGACAGCAAATAAAAAAGGAAAACAGAAGAGCTGCAATACCACATGTTATTTATCCTGTTTAAAAATTCTCCAGTCTTTGGGAGCCAGCAAAGCAGCTAACAATACCACCACACTTAGCTCTTGTAGAGTATCCAAATTCTTCTCTCAAAGGAGGTAGAGAAAAATCAGGTTGGAAAAAAATTAAGTATATAATGTCATAGTCTTTCTGCACTGACTCATCATATTTAATTAATTAGATATGCTTCTAAAACACAGAATATATAAGAGCATCAGTAATAAAAATTGCAGGGAAGCATGTTTACACCTTATCTGCACCACACACATTCTATGAAAACTGACACTGTATGTAAGTGCTCAGGCCGCATATACACTATGCAATGTAAATGCCACAGAATCGGATTGTGTTTCTTCACTGTTTCTGATTTGGGCATTTAGAGCTGGTAGCATAAACAAAGCCTTCTGGATTGCATACATCTTAACCGGCGCCAGCTCCATCTTGTGCCAATCTGAAGAAATCTTGCATCTGAACAAGCTGAAATGTCAATTTAAAAAAAAAAAAAAAATTTCTTTTGCTTTTGGTCATATAATATACAGGGATCACTACTGTGCCCCAATTCATTATGAGGTTTCCTGTGTCTCATTACAGTGGTGTAATCGGCAGAATTTCACCAGCATGACAGAGCAGGTGGACCTTGCAGCAATTGTGGCTGCCCTGACCAACAAACAGTAAGTGTTATAGGTTCAGGTAGGAGAACAACAAACCCAGCTCACCAAGGAAGAAGTCCGAAGTCAGGCAAAGGCTGTCCCAAAGCAAAAGCGGGCTTAGGGACCATTCCAGGTACTGTTAGCATTATGAACATTTTCTTATCTTTGAACAAACAGCTAGCTACTTGTCACCACTGGCCCTTACCTGGTCATTTTGGATTGGGACTAGTCACAAAGTAATAGTGGAAAAGAGAAGGCCTAGTTACAGATGCGAATTGACATCTCAGGTTGTCTCCTCACTATGTATACAGCCAGTAAAATAGCGAGATCATGTGGCCATCCAGTATGTCATGGATGATGTTCCGTTAATGTGTGCAGTTTTTGCCTCTGAGATATCAAGCGAGACATAACGGATCAAAACTCTACTCTACTGAGATCACCTTTTATCCACTTTCTGACTCTGGGAAACTTCAGCCTCCTTTGAAATGAGAAGTGGAACAATGACTACCCCCCTTAAGTTTGCCAAGAATGCAGTTGTCCTTGTTGTTGATGAGCATACCACTCAGCCCATGCCATCAGGGCCCCACTTTGTTATCCAAAATGATCGCTTATATCAAGTAGCAGAGTATGAGGGAGGGATGTAGTCATTACTGCTTGTCCCAAAAACCTAATAGCAGCAGATTTGTGAACTAGCTCATACACTTTTCCTTGGCATCCACCTGGGAGACAATAAGACATTAGAGCAAATTAAGTCCCTTTTATTTTTTTGGCCAGGAATCAAGGTTTTGCAATTCCTGTTAGCTCTGACAGATTCCTAAAAAGGACTGTGCTCCTCTCATACCCATTTTCCTTATTGATATTCCATTTAAAAGAATCAAGGTGGATTTAGTAGACCCCCTTGAACCATCTGGCCGAGGCCATAAATACATTCTGGTCCTGGTAGATTATGCTGCTTGATACCCTAAGGCTATACTCTTGAGACAAGCCACTTCCAAAAATATCACACAGGAGCTGACACGGGTCTTTGAGCATTCTGGCATCTTGGAAGAGGTCCTTACCAACCAGGGAATGCCTTTACCTTGGAGCCATTCAGGGAGGTTGCCAAGTTACTCAAGATTAGGCACTTAAACGCAGTATACCATCCTCAAATTGACAGTGTAGTAGAGCAGTTCAACCCGACACTCAAACAAATGCTTTGCAAGGTGGTTAGTCAGGATGGGAGAAACTGGGATCAGTTACTCCCTCTCAAGCTATTTGCTTACTGCAAGGTTGCTTAAGACGCGGTACTCGCCATTCGAATTATTATTTGGACGACAACCCTAGGGACTATTGGACATGCTAAAAGAAGCTTTGGAGAATGAGGCACTCCCTTGTACTAATATTTTATAATATATAGTTATGCAATATATTTGATAAAATCAGACCTATTTCAATGACAAACCTGGAATAATCGCAATCCGCACAGCCCCGACTATAAAAAAGTGGCATGACTCTCTCTGTGAGTTCAATCCCAGAGACAGTGTCATGGTACTCATCTCCACTTCCCACTTCAAATTACCAGCTCATTGGTAAGGACCATATGAAATTAAGGAGAGCCATATGAAATTAAGGAGAGGAAAGTGCTGGTCAATTATTTGGTGAAACAACCCAATCATCATCAACCAGCCGAACACATTTATCACGTGAGAAAGGTACTCCAGTCCCTACTGTGGACACCCATGTTCTTTCTTTGCTCTCAAAAATTACCTTCATTTTGGTTTGGATTTGACAACCAAGCAATGACAGGAGCTCGAAGCAGCTATCCTGTCTGTCCCAAAAGTGGTGGATGAAAAATTTGGTTGGAGTCCTCTGATTGCACATAACATTGTCACTGACCCAGAAGTGATCATAATGGAAAGTCCATGCCGCCTCCAGGAAGCAAAGTACATTGAAGTAGAGCTTGAGAGCAAGTGAATGCTAGATCTCGGGGTAACTGCCGAAAGTTATTGTCCCTGGTCTAGCCTGATCATCTTATTCCCACAGCCAGGCAGGAGTTGCTGCTTCTGCAATGACTTCCTTCGACTTAATCAAGTCTCTGCATTTCATGCCTACCCTATGCCATAAATGGATGTACTCTTTGAGTGGCTTAGAAAGGCTCAATACTTGACCACACTTATCAAGACAAAAGGGTATTGTCAAATTCCTTTATCAGAATCCACCAAAAAAAAAACAAACAAAAAAAAAAAACATTTAACACCCCTATTTACCACTGGCAGTACCAGGTTCTCCAATTTGGTTTGCACTGGGCACCTGCCACTTTATCCACCAGACGTTGGAAAGAGCTATGACCCCACAATTCATACAGTCCTGCCTACTAGGATGACATCATCATCTGTTTTGGCACATGGGGAGACAATGTACAGCAATTACGGATGATACTATACACACACATATATATACATAGTATATACACCTAGAGTGTGAAAGGACCGGGGGGGAGAGAGTATTTTGGGAACAGTTTCTCCCCCAGGCCGACAGGGGGCAGCCCTCTTGGTTTCCAACAAAGCCAAGGGGTCGTGATCATGGGAACTCAACCCTGTTGGAACCCATGGCCACCCCCAAAGGGCACATGGACCTTCCAGGGCCTTATTTGGCCACACCTGAAAGTGTGGCCGTAAGAAGCTTGTTTGGCACCTGGAGTCCTTCTGGCTGCCCTAAAAAAGGGGCCAGTCCCCACACCATTTTGGGGCCAGAGGAAGGAGGGAGGAAGTTGACAAAGCCATGGAAGGAGTGGAGGAAGAAGGACTGACGGCAAGAAGGGACTGTGTGTTGGTCCGGGTTAGGGTGGCTGTACACACCCTGGTGGCTCACAATGATATATATATATATATGCATATGTATGTATGTATTTATATATACACACACACCTGTTTTTAAAATTATAAAGAGTATGACATCATACTCTAGGAATCTGTCTCAGAATAAAGTATAATACAACCATCCACTTGAAATGAATAGGTTTATGCCATTTGTTTTACCATTCAAAACAGAAATAAACAAGGCATATGTTCTTATAACTGTATAAATAGTTACTAATACTGAAAAGTTAACATAAATATTTTATAAAGAAGTAGCAAGGATTAAACAAAAAGTATGATATCCTAAATGTTATATTTACTTATCAAGTAAGATGACCAATTCAAGGGTATTAAGTCCAAGGAAAAGATAATGAAAAAATTCAACCACAAACTTAAACAGTGATGCTGTAATGACATAACTAAGCATAAAGATATTTCCATTGTTAAGCTCAAAATTGAAAAAAAATGTTTGCTTTTTTTATTGTCTAAAGGTATCACATAAATGCTCCTTACCTGACAACAAGTGTTGAAGAGAGTTAGAATTTTTCATGAGAAACTCATCATTGAAATTCTCACAGCTCTCGTTTCCAAAGATTTTCTTCATTTCTTGAGATAATACTTTGTTCACAGTTTCATGGAGATTGCTGTGATCAGACACTGCAATAAAGGGAAAAACAAAACCAGTAGTATAAAAACATATTCCTCACTGTATGTTCCACATGGTCACAATACACCATTAAATTTATGCTTAATTCCTTTACACACTTATTGCATTCTTGACAATTATTTCATGCAGATCTTAATGAAGCCCCGCACCAATATAAATTTGTCTTTCTTAAGTACAAGGTGATAGAAAGCCAGAGACAATTTCAGCAATATTCATTGTATTTTAGGATGATACTCATACAAATCCAAGAGAGAAAAAAAAACCTTTAGGCAACATGTAGAGAGCTTAACTTGATTCTGATTAATTAACTTAATCTTGATTCAGCTACATAAGCTTTGCTGAAATTGTTGCCAGGAGAGCATTTTTTTTTTAGTTCTGAGAGTATACAGAGATTTTGGAAAGAAAATCGGGATGCTAAGAAAATGTGGATGCTAATATTGCTAGGGTGGAAGATTTTTAAAACAGCTTACAAATAAACTATCCACCTCACTGGAATTCCACAGAAAGCAGGGAGAGGGTATCCTATAGATTTAATTGAAATCTGGCTTTTTGGGATAGGCATATTCCCTAGTATGTTGTTCTCTGTGGAAAAAGTGCATACCTTTCTGACTCAGCTTATGCCACCAGGGAACCCACCCAGACCCACCTTGCCAGGCTTCTTAACTATCAATACTGGAAGACTGACCTGAGGAGGGCAAGAGAACATTGAAATATTTTAATTATTGGCTCTATGCTATCTCTTTCTGTGCTTCTCTGTGTAAGATTAAAAAAAAAGTGATAAAATCCATTTATATATTTGATATAATAAAAGACTGCAAGTTTTCGGGCTATCTTATTAAATGCTGTATTTGGCAACATCATGAGATGGTAGCCCAAGGAGAAGCAAATTTCTTTGAAATTCCAATTGAAGTAATAAGATGGTTCGACATAAATGAAGGATCTTTGTGCCCTACAAGAAAATAAAAGAAGAAGGATCGCTGATCCCAAAGGGAAAAAAATATAATTTATTAAGGGTGTTAAATCTTTAGCAAGTGAATTGCCGATTTATATGAATGATTACAAGCAGTATTGGAACAAAATGTGTTGCTACACCCTCTGAAGTATTATTATAACAATATTGACCTGTATATTACAGGCAATTACCGGTAACCACGGAAAATAGACAGATCATTATAGCCCTTAAAAGTATAGACATTTACTTCACAGAACTTGCAAAGAAAACCAAGGTGCCATTGTGCACAGCTTCACAAACTATCAAAAGGAAACTCTGACTGGAACATGTCTGAATAGTCCTAAAACCACAAAAGAATCAGAAGACAAGTATCTGGCAGTCAACAGTTTACATGATAGGTGACTCACAGCACAACAGCTTCAAGTACAGCTTGACAGTGGCTGAAGTAAGCAAGTACTCACTAATACTATGGTTTCTTTACAATTTACTGGTCTCTCTTTTATCATATAGCTATCCGAAATGTGTAGCTTAAGGGGGTTGTGATATCAGTTTAAAACGTTTGGCTCGAAATACGTTTGTATTGCTGCATCATTTGTATAGCTTTTTTTTGAGTGAACTGTACCTATACAGTTGTTTTTTACTCTTAATTATAATTTTGCAAGGCACTGAATCTCTAAAGAATCTAGGTGAGTTCCAATCTTTTAAGATACAAAAGTTAAACAATATATCCAAATCAAACACTAATGCATTGACTGATTGCAGCTGCAGTATTCCTTTACAAGTGTCTTGTTTATCATTGTTGGCCAATTTTAGCAGAATATATCATAATAAAGTAACTTTATTGAACAACTATAGTGCCAAAACTGTTTAATTCTGATTGATTCTATTGAATTTCTTTCAACTAAACTCTCATACAATCTAAAAATACGCTTTAGATTTAAACACCAACCAAGTGATATACAGTGGAACCTCGGTTTGCGAAGATAATTCGTTCCGGAAATGTGCTCGCAGTCCAAAGCACTCGTGCATCAAAGTGAATTTCCCCATAAGAAATAACTCAGATGATTCATTCCACAACCCAAAACTATTTATATAAAAATGATTAATACAAAATATAAAGTAAAAATACATAAAACAAATTAACCTACACTTTACCTTTAAAAAGAATCATGGCTGGTGTGAGTGAGTTTCTAAACTCTTGTGGGATTCCACCCAACGGGACGACACGCGGAACTGTGTCCCAAAGCAATCGCAGTCTCCCAGCGCTGTAGCAGTTTGCCATATAAGCGGATCCAAAAAGATGACGGACATGCTATAAACGCCTGCCGTCGATGGGTGATACAACGAACATTATAAAGATCCCGCTACAATACATAACCGCGCTGTTGCCATTTTAAGCTGAATAAAGCTGGTGTCGTTAAAGTACTGAGACTCAGCTTCGTGTTTTGGGGCGCAAGACGGGGACTCACGCTTCACAGCTCACGTGCACACACACACAGTCACGATGCTGTAGTAAACAGTATATGCTCGTACGGATGTTGCCTATATGAGTGAGGCACGCAGACATAGACAGAAAATAGGAGACGATTGCCCTCAAGAGGAGAGAGAGAGAGAGAGAGAGAGATGCGCGCGAGCTAGCGAGATAAGGAGAGAGAGAGACGCGTGCCCGAGCAAGAGAGATAAGAGAGAGAGAGGCGTCTTGCGGGCGAGAGAGATAAGGAGAGAGAAACGCACGCGAGAGAACCATCAGCTCAGTTGTGATCACATGACGCTCGGGAAACAAAGTGTATCCATACTACTCGTATTGCAAGACATCACTCGTTTATCAAGTCAAAATTTATTAAAAAATTTAGCTCGTCTTGCAAAACACTACCATGTTACTCACAAACCGAGGTTCCACTGTACATTCAAAATATAAGTATTTCCTTTTCTCCTTTTCTGCAATATTTTCAGTTCACTATTTATGCTCTGTTCCATATAAATAAATATTCAGTTACACCGAGAAAGATAAAAAGTTCAATAGAAATACTATTTCAAGATATATTGATATTAATAGAATCTCAAACATGAGCTTATAGACTAATAGGAATTACAGTGGGATGCAAAAGTTTGGGCAGCCTTGTTAATAGTCATTATTTTCCTGTATAAATCGTTGGTTGTTACGATAAAAAATGTCAGTTAAATATACCATATAGGAGACACACACAGTGATATTTGAGAAGTGAAATGAAGTTTATTGGATTTACAGAAAGTGTGCAATAATTGCTCAAACAAAATCAGGCAGGTGCATAAATATGGGCACCACAAAAAAGAAATGAAATCAATATTTAGTAGAGCCGCCTTTTGCAGAAATTACAGCCTCTAAACACTTCCTGTAGGTTCCAATGAGAGTCTGGATTGTGGTTGAAGGTATTTTGGACCATTCCTCTTTACAAAACATCTCTAGTTCATTCAGGTTTGATGGCTTCCGAGCATGGACAGCTCTCTTTAACTCACACCACAGATTTTCAATTATATTCAGGTTTGGGGACTGAGATGGCCATTCCAGAACGTTGTACTTGTTCCTCTGCATGAATGCCTTAGTGGATTTTGAGCAGTGTTTCAGGTCGTTGTCTTGTTGAAAGATCCAGCCCCGGTGCAGCTTCAGCTTTGTCACTGATTCCTGGACATTGGTCTCCAGAATCTGCAGAGTGGAATCCATGCATCCCCCAACTTTGACAAGATTCCCAGTCCCTGCACTGGCCACACAGCCCCACAGAATGATGGAACCACCACCATATTTTACTGTAGGTAGCAGGTGTTTTTCTTGGAATGCTGTGTTCTTTTTCCGCCATGCATAACGTCCCTTGTTATGCCCAAATAACTCAATTTTAGTTTCATCAGTCCACAGCACCTTATTCCAAATGAGGTTGGCTTGTCCAAATGTGCTTGAGCATACCTCAAGCGGCTCTGTTTCTGCTGTGAGCGGAGAAAAGGCTTCCTCTGCATCACTCTCGCATACAGCATCTCCTTGTGTAAAGTGCCCCGAATGGTTGAACGATGCACAGTGACTCCATCTGCTGCAAGATGATGTTGTAGGTCTTTGGTGCTGGTCTGTGGGTTGACTCCGACTGTTCTCACCATTCGTCGCTTCTGTCTATCCGAAATCTTTCTTGTTCTGCCACTTCGAGCCTTAAATTGAACTGAGCCTGTGGTCTTCCATTTCCTCAATATGTTCCTAACTGTGGAAACAGACAGCTTAAATCTCTTGGACAGCTTTCTGTATCCTTCCCCTAAATCATGATGGTGAACAATCTTGGTCTTCAGGTCATTTGAGAGTTGTTATATGACCCCCATGTTGCTACTCTTCAGAGAAAATTAAAGGAGGAGGGAAACTTACAATTGCCCCCCTTAAATACTCTTTCTCATTATAGGATTCACCTGTGTATATAGGTCAGGGGTCACTGAGCTTACTTAAGCCAATTTGAGTTCCAATAATTAGTTCTAAAAGTTTTGGAATCAATAAAATGACAACGGTGCCCAAATTTATGCACCTGCCTGATTTTGTTTGAACAATTATTGCACACTTTCTGTAAATCCAATGAACTTCATTTCACTTCTCAAATATCACTGTGTGTGTCTCCTATATGATATATTTAACTGACATTTTTTATCGTAACAACCAACGATTTATACAGGAAAATAATGACTATTAACAAGGTTGCCCAAACTTTTGCATCCCTCTGTATATAGATCAACTGACAAATAACTACACATTATTTAGGTAAAGCTTCAAAAATTTAATTAAGCTGCTGTGTAGAGTACAATTATTAAATAGTATAAGAAATTAACTTCTTCCAAATTCCTACATAATTCCAACTAGTATGTTGAAAATTCACATGCAGCAGCATATAAAATATTGATATAATTTTTTGCTGACTGCATGGAAGTATGTGGAACATTTTTCAAAGTAAGCTGCCACTGTAAGATAAATATTTAAACAGCATATTCTCTTTGTGTGTCTCTGCTTGGCTCTATGGATACTAGCTGAAACCAATAGAAGATGCAAGGCATCAATATTTTAGCTTATCTATGTACCACTTTCTTTCACCAAAATCCAAATTATAAACACTTTAAATATACTCAAAATATAAATATTTTATTAAAAAAATACTTCTTAATAGCATTTAGCTAAAACAAAAATCATCAAAATACACCGTTTACATTAAAAGAAGCTAATACAGATTTATGAACCTTCATACTTTGATGGACTGTTAATCAATCATTTGGTAACATTGTTTTTGGTAGCGCCAATTGTGACATTTTGGTAAGGATCCCAATTCATTTTTCTTGCATTTTTCTATAGATTGAGGTTCCTAGCCTTTACATTTGAGTCAAGGTAACTGAAGTACACTCATTTTAAGAAACTGAATTATACAATTTCCTGATATATAAAAGTATTACCAAAATGGGATAATTATTTATAAACATTTTAATACAAGGCAGGACACAACATAAACAACTATACTACATAGAAAAGGCTGTTCTTTGTTTAGAGATTTTCAGAGTCTTCATTTTACAAAACCTTTCCATTTATTGTGTGAATGGGGGTTAAACCATTAGTTTGTCTCAACGATTCTTTGTTTCTAAATAAATTATACAACCTTGTAAAAGCTCTAAATTTGCCTGACAGTTACTCATTAGACAGTTACATGACAACAGCCTTTAGAAAACAGGTCTTTAGTTGGTGGTTCACTAGCTACTTAAAATTTTAACCTATTTTGACAATTTCTAAATGATTTTACACATTGCACTTAAAGTTGGTGTTGTATAGCTATGTTCATTCAATAAATGAAAAAAGATAATCTAATATTAGATTAGACGCACACACACACAAACACACACACACACACACACATATATATATATATATATATCTATACTAATAAAAGGCAAAGCCCTCACTGACTCACTCGTCACTAATTCTCCAACTTCCTGTGTAGGTAGAAGGCTGAAATTTGGCGGCTTATTTATTACAGCTTACTTACAAAAGTTAAGCAGGGTATCATTTCAAAATTCTACACGTAACGGTCATAATGGTCGACAACGTCCGCCATGTTGAACTTTCTTATTTATGGCCACATCTTCACGAAATTTGGTAGGCGGCTTCCCTGCGCTTACCGAAACCAATGTACATACTTATTTCGGTTGCATCATGCCACTGTCGGCCGCCATATTGAACTTTCCAATGGTCTTTGTTATTAATGGGCCCATCTTCAAGAAATTTGGTACGCGGGTTCCCAACGCTAACTGAATCCTACTTATGTACATACAGTATATGCGTCAATAGCCTGCACCTCGGTCACCGTGTGAGTCGCCATTGGGTCCCCCATCCCAACGCCTCCCACGTTGTTGGCTGCCTGCCTATATAAGGCCGTCCGTCGCTCTGGTCTCTACATTCCCTTCCTTGCTTCGCCACGGGATTCACGTCTCCCTGCTGATAACTGCAGCCTTTTTATTTAATCCACGGCTTCTCTGCTGTTTAATTGTTCGTTTATTATGATTATAGTTATTGTGTAGGTATTTTAGACTTACTTTACAATGTTCAGGTGCCCATTTCCTTTATCGTTCCAACCGTACCCCCTTTAACATGTCTATCGAGTCGATCACCATCGATCAAAGAACTGTCACTTACCGAGTGGTTTCCATGCCCGGAGATGGCACCTGCCTTTTCCATTCTCTTAGTTACATATTGCACGGCCATATCAGGCTCACTCTTGATATCAGGAGGAACATTGTGTCTTATGTATTGAATGACTGGGACGGGTTTAAGGTGTGGACTGATGACGATACAAGAGATAATTATACTACACAGGAGCACTATAAGAGTGAAATGCTTAAGCCCTTCACCTATGGTTCTGCATGTGAGTTGATGGCTGCCGCTGAATTGTTCAGTTGTCGCTTTCAGGTGTACCGAAATGGCCAGATACTTTACACCTTTCAACAACCACCAATGCCTCTTAAACATCCCATGATCACAGGTGATGATTTCAGTAGTGGACACTTTGATGTTTATGAATGTTTAGACTCTCAAAAGCTGGATGTGAAGATATCGATGAAACCGGTTGTATGGTTACAACGATTGACAGATGCCGACTGTCATTTCAACACAAGTCCTGCAAATGCTGTCGTCATTGAAACAAACCATGAAACTCAAACCGATTATGACAGCAGCAATCCAAGCTGTGAGATTTGAAACAAGATTACTTTTCACATGGCCAACTGTACATTGCATGCTCAAGAGTAAGCTCAGCGCACAGCTTGGTCATATTATAACCGGAGGGCCAAACTGACAATGTGGTATAAAAAGACATCCTTAACAAATAATTATTGGTATATTTTCCCTCAGTTTAAAAAGGTTGAATTTTCTTCTTAATAAAAATTTTAAGGCAGTACTTAAGCGTTCAAGCGATGGGTATTTTGCTAGTATACATACATATATATATATACATACATATATATATATATACATACATATATATATATATATATATATATATATATATATATATATATATATATATATATATATATATATATATATATATATATATATATAAAAGTCAATGTGTGTATGTATGTTCCAGCATCACATCCAAACGGCTTGAGAGATTTTCATGAAACTTGGTACACATGTTCCTCATTGGTCGACTAAAAATACTGTAGGGTGAAATCAGCCGTAACCCTCCCTCTTCTGAGTAGGGTGGGGGGTGATCTTGCGGTCTTGTATGCATGTTATCATCAAGTTGACACTCAGAATGACCACCAGAGGGCGAACTGGAGGTGACTGCCAGCATTCTTTATGTTTGAGCGTCACCACGCCCCTGTTGCTTTTGAAATTAAATATAGTTCTACGCGTGGAAGTGTGTGTGTCTGTCCGGCCCGGAAGTGAGACGTAGAGTTGGGGTGAGGGCTCCAGCTCTGAGGATACACAACTGAGCGCTGAAACGAGACTTTGGATCACTTTGTAACGGAGTTAAAATTGCTGTAGCGAGAAACTTTTAAGTGCTAGGTCTTAGCTAACATTAAATAAAGCCGTGGACATTGCGAGATCGCACGAGTGCAGTTGAGAAGCTTCGATGTATGTACTCCGAGCAGCTCACGTCAACTGACTTTGCAGGACTGGAAAAGATTAAATTAAGTTAATACACACGCTACCCCTAAATAATCGCAGGCAAATCAACAACTTAATACCGGGAATGCCTGTTGAACATCTTACATTCATGAGTACCAATTTGGGTGGTGAACACTTCGATGATTGAAACCTGTTATCTTTACAACGGTTGACAAACACGGAATATAACTTGAGCACAACACATCCTTCAAATACGAACCTGATTGAAATAAATAATGATAATCAAATCCTTGATGACAGCAACACTCATAACGGTCACAAAACTATTACATTGACAATCATGTTACGTTATTTTTAAAATGTTTCCTTTTCTTAGCACAAGCACAGCTGAGAAGCTTCGATGCATGTACTCCATAACGCGTTAAAAAAAATAATCATTTAATCACACTTTGTATTCCAAGCAAAGGGGAACTTTTGTCAATGCATGATTTCCTGGTACACCGATTACACTGATGCACACATCAGAGCTACAAAAATGTAATAGTCGGAAAAAAGTGCGTTGCCAGGACTGATCGGAGGAAAATTTCATTTCAAAAGACTACCCGGCGGAAGCCTTGATAAAAGCGTGGTTTTGTGCAAACTGTGCAAAAAGGAGTTTGCATACCACTGAAGCACTTCAACCTTACGGTGCCATCTAAATGCAAAACATGTTACAGCGAGCACAGAAACTGTGTATGCTGTTAGCACTAGCAGTACGAGTTCGAGTACCAACAAAACGTGTCGGTAGCCCAAACCTGATGAAATGACTGGCTTCAGGACCAAAAGCAGAAAGTCAACATCGGTGAAACTTACAAATTCTCTCGCAAAATGAATTGCTTTGGATTGTACACCACTAACAGTGGTGGAAGATAGGGGGTTAGAAAATGTGCAACATTTAGCATTAGGTGATCCAACTTTCCAACTGCCGTGCCAAAAGACTATTTCAAGTAAAATTTAACAGCTTTATGACACTGAAAAGCAGCAAAATTAGATGCATTTGAGAAAGCGGACTTTGTGGTTCTTACTGGGGATCATTGGACTTCCGTGACCGTTAGTAATTTCAATTACATCTAATTACAAAATGTTCAATGATCACACTGCTTAAGCCTAATGTACAAAATAATTTTGGTTAAGGTTACTCAGAGTTTAAAGGTGAAGCTGGTCAAATTACCTTTTATGTTTCTGCCTTATTTTTTTAAGAAGAAAAACTGCACTTTATGTTGAAATTTTTGTTATTATTATTTTAAAACAATAACATTCTGAAAATGTACTTAAAGTACTTAAAATACCACTTTATTTTTAAGTCTGCCTAATTTTAGCCAGGGATGATATTTTTGTTTCTGTTTTGAATTGAAATGCAGTTTAAATGCATGTTTTTTTTTCAGAAATTAAAAGAGCCTGAGTTTACAATATTCCTGTCCATGTCTATTATTTGATTCTGTCGGCCACTAAAACCCTTTTAACCCTTTAAATTAAGTTCATAGACAGGCTGCCGCTGGCGTTTGTAATTTAGTGCCTGCACATATAAGGCCGTCCGTCAGCGGCAATCCAATAGCAAACTCCCACTAAATATTCACGGGTGAAGGACTGTGTTTATGGAGAGGAAGATGAGATGGTCAGGGTGGTGTTTGACACAAACTCAGCGAAACTGCGAGAGAAAGTTTTAAGTGCCAGGACTAAGGTAACATTAAATACAGCCATGGACATAGCACGAGATGGCACCAGCACAGCTGGGAACCTTCGATGCATGTACACCGGCGGCTCACGTGAACTGGCGCAGTGCACAGATAAAAGGCAACAGTTCCAAAGAGCTGAACAAAACCAATTACACAATTGAAAAGGCAGCAAAAATATGAAGCGTCTGATAAGCATATTCATAAATCCAGCTACTGCAGAAACAAAGCACGGTGGAAAAGTCAATGTCCCGCTAAAGGAAGACAGTGTAAAAAAAACCCGTGCATGCAGTGTGTCAGGTCTCAGATAAAGAAGAAGACGAGCTGTTTATTGATGCAGTAAGAAACGAATCGATGAAAGAAACCTGTCATCTTTACAACGATTGACAAACACGGAATGTAACTTGAACACAACACATCCTACAAATACGAACCTGATTGAAAGAAATAATGATAATCAAATCCTTGATGACAGCAACACTCAGTAACACTCACAAAACAAATACTGTATATTGACAGTCATGTTACGTTATTTTTAAAATGTTCCTTTTTCTTTTCTAGCTTTTTAACACACTACTTGTCCGCTATGATCACGCGGGTATATATATATGTATATATATATCCCGATCTACATACTCGAATAATGGATACTTTATTCGCCATCAATGATTGTTTTGGTAAAGCCATACTCAGTGTATTCATTAGATGAGCGGTAAAAAAGTAAGAGCGAGGAGGATGCAGGCTGTAGTGCCGTCAACTCTATCTGAATTCGCGATCACATTTCAAAAATATATCTTTTCAAGTTCTATTTAGTCCATATTTGTCAAACTCAAGGGCCACGGGCCACATCCGACCCGGCGTAATTATATCCGCCCGAGATCATTTTATATACTGTATTATTGTTATTAATGGCCCGGGTATATGAAGCGCTGGTAACACAATAAACTACAGATCCCATAATGCAGCGCTTCAGCTGCCTTGCCGAACACTTACGCGTTAATCAAGTCTAGCTTATGATGCTGCAAGTTATTGCGAAGCTAGCTCACACGATGCTGGAGAGAAAAGTTCATTCTGAAAATAGAGCCTTTAAAAACCGATGGGAGGCTGAGTATATGTTTACTGAACCCGTGTGTCTCATTTGTGGAGCTAATGTGGCTGTAATTACAGAATTTAATCTAAGACGGCACTATGAGACAAAACATCAGGGTAACCTGAATGCAATGCAGAAGATACAGAAAGCAGAAGAATTAAATAAGAATCTGACACTTCAGCGGACGTTTTACCCGTGCACAATCACAAAGTGATTTCAAGTGAAGCTGCTTTTATGGGAGACACAAATGCACCAGTGCAACTTGCCCCACTTTCCCTGTTGCCAAGTAATGTTAAACCAAGTCGTCACTACGGTGTTCCCAAATCGCACTTTGCTGATAAACTGAGCGCACTGAGTTTGCACGGCGCTTTGGTGACTTTGAAGAACAAAAAAAGTCCGTCTACATGTGGCTCGAACCTTGTGCATGTTTGGTAGCACATATCTGTGTGAGAAGCTCTTCTCAGTGATAAAGACTAACAAAACAGCACACAGGAGTCGCCTCACTGATGAGCACCTGCAATCCATCCTGAGAATCTCCACAACACAGAACCTCACACCAAACATAAACGAACCTGTTGCCAAAAAAGATGCCAGGCGTCCAGCTCTAAAATGACATATGAGCAAAGACAACTGAATGATTTGATTTGTTATTGCTGAAAGGAACACATTTTATTTATATTTCCAGGTTTTGTTATGCAGCATGTTCATATTTGAATTTGTATAATTTTGACAGGATATATTTTTATGGAGAGCAAAATCTTTTGGGATATTTAAAATCTAAGTTTATTTTTATATAAAATTACATAAGAGTAAAGAAATTTGAATGTTTGTTCTTTTAATGTTTACTTTATTTCTAACTTGTATAATTTAGACAGGATATATTTTTATGGAGAGCAAAATATTATAAGTTGTTTAAGGTTTGAGTTGATTTATTCAGGAATAATATTCCTGTCTGTTTTACCATTCCTACCAAAGATATTTCTGTCGACTAAATAAAAATTCCTTCTATTTAAAATTTAAATAGAACTTGAACAAATACGATAGTTCATAATATCCACGCAGACTTGCACGTAAGAGCGGGAGTTATCCGTTTTAACAAGCAGCGTATTGCACTGATCTGAAATAGCTGTGTGTGTATATATGTAGATATGTATGTATATGTATATATATGTTTATATATGTGTTTGTGTATGTATATATATATATATATATATATATGTATTTGTGTGTATATATGTGTGTATATGTATAGATATGTATATATATATGTTTATGTGTGTGTGTGTAAATATATATATATATATATATATGACAACAACACTCATCACTCACAACAGTGACAAAACAATTACATTGACAATCATGTTACGTTATTTTCAAAATGTTTCCTTTTCTTTTTCATTGCTTCTTTAACACACTACTTCTCCACTGCGAAGCGCGGGTATTTTGCTAGTGTATATATATGTGGATGTATATGTATATATATATATATATATATATATATATATATATATATATATATGTATATATATGTGGATGTGTGTGTGTGTGTATATATACAGTGGGTACGGAAAGTATTCAGACCCCATTCAATTTTTCACTCTTTGTTATATTGCAGCCATTTGCTAAAAGCATTTAAATTAATTTTTTCCCTCATTAATGTACACACAGCACCCCATATTGACAGACAAAAAATATAATTTTTGAAATTGTTTCCGATTTATTAAAAAAGAAAAACTGAAATATCACATGGTCCTAAGTATTCAGACCCTTTGCTCAGTATTTAGTAGAAGCACCCTTTTGAGTTAACACAGCCTTGAGTCTTCTTGGGAAGGATGCAACAAGTTTTTCACACCTGGATTTGGGGATCCTCTGCCATTCCTCCTTGCAAATCCTCTCCAGTTCTGTCAGGTTGGATGGTCAACGTTGGTGGACAGCCATTTTTAGGTCTCTCCAGAGATGCTCAATGGGTTTAAGTCAGGGCTCTGGCTGGGCCAGTTAAGAACAGTCACAGAGTTGTTGTGAAGCCACTCCTTCGTTATTTTAGCTGTGTGCTTAGGGTCATTGTCTTGTTGGAAGGTAAACCTTCGGCCCAGTTTGAGGTCCTTAGCACTCTGGAGAAGGTTTTTGTCCAGGATATCCCTGTACTTGGCCGCATTCATCATTCCCTCGATTGCAACCAGTCGTCCTGTCCCTGCAGCTGAAAAACACCCCCACAGCATGATGCTGCCACCGCCATGCTTAACTGTGGGGACTGTATTGGACAAGTGATGAGCAGTGCCTGGTTGTCTCCACACATACCGCTTAGAATTAAGGCCAAAAAGTTCTATCGGAGTTTGCTAAAAGACACCTGAAGGACTCTGAGATGGTGAGAAATAAGATTCTCTGGTCTGATGAGACCAAGATAGAACTTTTTTGGCCTTAATTCAAAGCGGTATGTGTGGAAGGAGTGGCTTCACAACAACTCTGTGACTGTTCTTGAATGGCCCAGCCAGAGCCCTGACTTAAACCCAATTGAGCATCTCTGGAGAGACCTAAAAATGGCTGTCCACCAACGTTTACCATCGAACCTGACAGAACTGGAGAGGATCTGCAAGGAGGAATGGCAGAGGATCCCCAAATCCAGATGTGAAAAACTTGTTGCATCTTTCCCAAGAAGACTCATGGCTGTATTAGCTCAAAAGGGTGCTTCTACTAAATACTGAGCAAAGGGTCTGAATACTTAGGACCATGTGATATTTCAGTTTTTCTTTTTTAATAAGTCTGCAACAATTTCAAAAATTCTTTTTTTTTGTCTGTCAATATGGGGTGCTGTGTGTACATTAATTAGGGAAAAAATGTATTTAAATGATTTTAGCAAATTGCTGCAATATAACAAAGAGTGAAAAATTAAAGGGGGTCTGAATACTTTCCGTACCCACTGTATGCGTGTACAGTGGGATGCAAACGTTTGGGCAACCTTGTTAATAGTCATTATTTTCCTGTATAAATCGTTAGTTGTTACGATAAAAAACAAATGTTATCAGTTAAATATATCATATAGGAGGCACACACAGTGATATTTGACAAGTGAAATGAAGTTCATTGGATTTACAGAAAGTGTGCAATAATTGTTCAAACAAAATCAGCCAGATGCATAAATTTGGGAACCGTTGTCATTTTATTGATTCCAAAACTTTTAGAACTAATTATTGGAACTCAAATTGGCTTGGTAAGCTCAGTGACCCCTGACCTACATACACAAGTGAATTCTTTAATGAGAAAGAGTATTTAAGGGTGTCAATTGTAAATTTCCCTCCTCCTTTAATTTTCTCTGAAGAGTAGCAACATGGGGGTCACAAAACAACTCTCAAATGACCTGAAGACAAAGATTGTTCACCTTCATGGTTTAGGGGAAGGATACAGAAAGCTGTCCCAGAGATGTAAGCTGTCTGTTTCCACAGTTAGGTACATATCGAGGAAATGGAAGACCACAGGCTCAGTTCAAGTTAAGGCTCGAAGTGGCAGACCAAGAAAGATTTCGGATAGACAGAAGCTTAATGCGAATGGTGAGAACAGTCAGAGTCAACCCACAGACCAGCACCAAAGACCTACAACATCATCTTGCAGCAGATGGAGTCACTGTGCATTGTTCAACCATTCGGCGCACTTTACACAAGGAGATGCTGTATGCGAGAGTGATGCAGAGGAAGCCTTTTCTCCGCCCACAGCACAAACAGAGCCGCTTGAGGTATGCTCAAGCACATTTGGACAAGCCAACTTCATTTGGAATAAGGTGCTGTGGACTGATGAAACTAAAATTGAGTTATTTGGGCATAACAAGGGGCGTTATGCATGGAGGAAAAAGAACACAGCATTCCAAGAAAAACACCTGCAACCTACAGTAAAATATGGTGGTTGTTCCATCATGCTGTGGGGCTGTGTGGCCAGTGCAGGGACTGGGAATCTTGTCAAAGTTGAGGGATGCATGGATTCCACTCAGTATCAGCAGATTCTGGAGACCAATGTCCAGGAATCAGTGACAAAGCTGAAGCTGCGCCGAGGCTGGATCTTTCAACAAGACAACGACCCGAAACACTGCTCAAAATCCACTAAGGCATTCATGCAGAGGAACAAGTACAACGTTCTGGAATGACCATCTCAGTCCCCAGACCTGAATATAATTGAAAATCTGTGGTGTGAGTTAAAGAGAGCTGTCCATGCTCGGAAGCCATCAAACCTGAATGAACTAGAGATGTTTTGTAAAGAGGAATGGTCCAAAATACCTTCAACCACAATCCAGACTCTCATTGGAACCTACAGGAAGCATTTAGAGGCTGTAATTTCTGCAAAAGGCGGATCTACTAAATATTGATTTCATTTCTTTTTTGTGGTGCCCAAATTTATGCACCTGCCTGATTTTGTTTGAACAATTATTGCACACTTTCTGTAAATCCAATAAACTTCATTTCACTTCTCAAATATCACTGTGTGTGTCTCCTATATGATACATTTAACTGACATTTTTTATTGTAACAACCAACGATTTATACAGGAAAATAATGACTATTAACAAGGTTGCCTAAACTTTTACATCCCACTGTATATATATATGTATATATTCTATGTATATATATATATATATATATATATATATATATATATATATACTGTATATATATATATATATATATATATATATATATATATATATATGACAGCAACACTCATGACAATGACAAAACAATTACATTGTCAATCATGTTACGTTATTATTAAAATGTTTCCTTTTCTTTTTCATTACTTCTTTAACACACTGCTTCTCCGCTGTGAAGCGCGGGTATTTTGCTAGTTATATATATATTTAAAGCAGCCATCTTGCTTCTAGTTAATCAGTCCTGTTTTGGACTCAGTTGTGTAAACGTTTGTTATTTTGATGCAGTTTTGCAACTGGGAGAAATTATACGGGTGGCTGCCCCAAACCTTTTCCATGTGTTATGGTCGTTTTTGCAACAATATATATATATATTGTCAAACACAAGCGCCTAGGGAGCAGCTTAAAGACCCATAGAGCAGTGTGAAATCGCACGGCAGGGGACGACGGCAGTGTGCTAACCTCTCTTTCTTATTTCAGCAGGAAAGACAAAAAAATGCAGCCATGCATCCATCCACTTCCGGGTTCCTTCCTTTCCTCTGGTCCACCTATGATGATGTCACCACATCCCATCTACCTCAGCGGTTCTTTTTCCCAGCATTCCCATTCCATTTCTGTCCCCACAGCATTTAATGTCCGCCATTGCAACGTGTAAACTGTTTGTACTTTGGCTCAATGTCAGAGGCTTCACCACATGCACGGACATCTGTGGTTCAATCCCCAAAATGGGAAGCAAACGTGCATACACCTGACGAGCCCCAATTAGAGTGAAACACATGTTGTGTACTCTTTGTATTATTTGGAAGGTACGGTATCACATATCTATGATCTGCTTCTTGCAACTGAGAGAACTAATATACTTATAATAATGTATAGCACTCTGGGCATTTAAATGAAAGTGCACATTATAAGAATAAACTGAATTTATATTTGTTCAATGTATAGTTGCTTTCCTGACATGGATAGTAAAAATTACACCTATACTGTGACTACGCTGCGTAAGCAGCACTGTCTTTTGTGGTGAACTCAGTAAAGCACTTCAGGGAAAAATCCTTAATGAAAAGCATTTCTTTCAAATAACTGTTGTAACTGGGCAATATTTTAAGAATGGGAAAGGCTAAATCCATTGCTTAATTCAAACAATTCTTTAAAACGATTAAAGAGCTGCAAGTTATTCTTAGAAGGTAGTGAATATTATGTATTTTAACAGTTTCTGTGTCATGCAAGGATTGCATACCATTCAAGATATTTCGTCACATGTGTACAGCAATGCTCAGTGCCATAATTACTTACCAGTTTTAAAGAACCGAATTAAACATTCATGCAACCATGGATTTTCAGAATCAATGGCAAAAGCTCTTTTGATAGACTGAAGCATCAAGAGAAATCTTCCTGCAAGGAAATCAAATGAAAGACAAGAGGCCTGCTTAACAAACATAACTTTTAAATCAGCTGCACCTTAAAATAAAACAGAACCTTAAACTAAATCTGCCATATAAAATGCATACAATTGCATCAAACTGATTTCAATTATTACATTTAGGAATAAATGACAATGAAAGATAATGAAGCATTAATATTATTATATCCTGCAACCAAATAAATACCATAGAGTATATTCACTTATTAGTCACATACATCTAGTTACTATCTTTATACAAAATGACCTAAAAAAAAGGTCAACTGTTCACATATTTCTAGAATTTCAAGTAATGGTGAGTTGTTTTATTTTCACATGGAGACACAGCATTAAGAAATTGCATCAACAATACTGTAGTTCAGTCCATTGCCACTGGTGGGAAGTAATTGTAATTGTCCTTGAATAGTTTGAGCAATTATCATAACTTTTCTCAAAACAGAAGACTGATTGACCCTTTTCTTATCTAAAAAAGAGTTAATAATGCCCAGAAGCAGTGTAAAAACTGTGCTTCACACATATTGTCATTTCAACAGGTCTCAGTTAATTGGCAGTGAAAACTGGTCACTGATTAGGAAAAGGATTAGAATGAAAACCTGCAGCCACTGTGGCCCTCCAGGCCTGGAGTTCAACACCCCTGTGTTAAATTAAATACATACAGTAAAAAGGCAAATATGAAATAGTCACATGAAAAACTGCAATGATACACATAAATTGTTAACTTCTGAGAAAAAAATGCATAATCAAAAAAGTCAACTAATAATTATGAAATTCAATTTCATTTTTGTTTCATAATTTACTTCAAAAATGCAGTTTCATTTCAAAGTGGTCTTATATCTTGAGACTGTTTCAGTTTAACAATGGGACATTCGCAAATGTCACATATCCCAATGGCTTTTTAAATGACCGCACTATTTATTTTGGAATGACTCTTTCCATAATGATTTTGTCACCTGTCACTCAAGACTAATTGGTGGAATCAAACAAGCAACAACACATGGATTCCTATCAAATAATAGCAATAATTTTACCACTAACATGTCAAGCTAAAACACATGAAAGTAGTATTTAGGATAGAAAAGGGAGAAAAGTCAATTTTTCAACTTCTCTGAGAACAGCCATTCATTGGTAAGGTACATCTTTGCCACAGCCTCACTAACAGCCTGTTACTAAAACTAAAACACATCATATGGTGCTATATATCTCATATGTAGAAAAGTATTTTTTTTTTATTTCTAACTAGCTATGTAGCTGTGTTATGACCTGTTGAAATGGCAATTTGTGTGAAGCACAGTGCTTCTGGGCATTATTAACAATGTTTTAGATAAGAAAAGGCTCAATCAGACTTCTTCTGTTTTGAGAAAAGTTATGATTATTGCTCAAACTATTCAAGGACAATTACCATATATGAAACTGTGTTCTTCGCCTTAGAACATACAGTATAAACAAACAGGATACGGCACTTTGTTTAGACTAGGTATTATAAGCAAGAAGCCTCCTTGCATTTGTGAAATAAAGTTACTTATATAACATTCTCAAACCTTCCACTTCAAATCCAGTGTTCCAACCCGCTATATCCTAACTACAGGGTCACGGGGGTCTGCTGGAGCCAATCCCAGCCAACACAAGGCACAAGGCAGGAAACAAACCCTGGGCAGGGCGCCAGCCCACCGCAGAATTCCAAATTGTCCCTCTGTACATTTAACAGTGTGTGCATGCGTGTGCATGCATAGGCCCTGTGATTTGCTGGGTCCCTAACCAGCCTAGTGTTGCCCAGATAGACTCTAGCCACCAGGACATTGACTTTTATTAAGTAGGTCTGAGAATGTTTTGCTACAATTTGCTTATGAATGAAACTGCACTTATTTTATTGTAAAAGCAGCATGTTAGTTGGCTATTTGTATAATCTAGCTCACATTTGCAAATTCAAACATTTTATATATACTGTATTCAAACAACATTCTAGTTTCAATTACTGATTGACAGCTCCACTACAAACAGGGCTTACTCATAAGGTCTAAGCCAGAAAAAGAACATAATTTTACATCAAAACAAGTGAATATTTGCACACAGGGATAAGACTTACATTTCTTTGAAGGTGCTGAAGCAAAGATAAATCAATTAATTTTCTAAAACCATATATTCATTAAAGGATGTTGGAAGACATAGCCTATTATTGCAGCATCATGCTTTAGGAAGGAACTATCTCAGGACAGGATGCCAGAAGATGGACATGTACACACACAGACAAGTTAGATACATCATTTGGGATAAAACTACCTATTGAAATCCACATTACACACAAGGAGAATGAACTACTATATTTCCACATTGACACAGACCAGGCCAGGATTCAAACTCAGCAGCAACACTAACTACTGTGGCACTATGTGCCAAAAAAGATAACTTGCTTAAACCAATTCAAGATTTCACAGAAAAAAAAAACATATTATAAAAACAGGCAACTGGTCCAAATTTAAAGCATAATAAAGAACTGCCTTAAACGATTCACAAGAAGTAGTAAAAAATAAAAGATAATTCAACATACAGAGTCCTATATGAGAAAAATGATCTTACCTTTTCTAAAGTATATTTCAAAAGCCAGAAGATGTGTTTCTATACAATCAGTTACAAGATTCTTTAATGGCATTAGAAACTTGATAGCTTCTTCTAACGGATTTTCTACCTGCATTTAATAGACAATAGATTTATAAAGTTTTAGAATAATCAAATATTTCAATCTTTACAGACTTGTATTAATTCTACATTGAAGGTGGCATTAATTGCTCAGATTGTTAAGGTGTACAAACTGGATTTGGTCACTCTTAAATGTGCAACCACTCAGTTCATGTGTTGCATCTATCTCACTGATGCCACAATCTTTATAAAGGATGGATGAAATAATAATGTTCACAGAGCAGTGATACACTAGACAGCTTACAAATGTAAACCTGGTGAAAGAAACTGATAAATGATCAAAAAAATGAAAAGTTGTTATTGGCATTATGACATAAGCAAGATAAAATAAAGGAAAGCTTAACCAGTACAACTACTGAACAAAACCATCAGAATACAATGATCAGTATTTTGATCAGTATTTCCTTTATCCTAACCTTAGCATTAGGTTTTACTCACTTTTTGTTCACATTTATTTATTAGTATCTCAAAACTCTGCTGAATAATACATTGTTAACAAAATCAAAAGCTTCTAACTAAGATATAAACCCCTGATATCATAAAGGTTTAGTATATATATTATGGAGTATTGCTGCAAGGTTCAGAATATTGGAGTAGAAAGGAAAACACTACAAAGCGTATGTTAATGTTCAAGACACAAAAAAGGTGTGATCAAGGTCCTACTTGCTCAGTTAACAGAGGGTATAAAGAATTAAATTCTCATAAATCCTTTGCCTTAGCTGAATGATGAAATATGTAAGGAACAAAGCTGATGGTTAAAATTGCATCTTTAAAACTAGAATGTTCCAAACTAAGAAAAGAAAACTAGAGGTGTGGGAATTCTCATACATAGAACAGTACCATTTGAAGCATCAGATATAGTATTGGATCCCGAAGGGAGATGTGTAATGGTCATGGGAGACTTATCTAACTGTAAAATGATCTTGATAAATGTTTATGCACCTAATGTTGATGATAAGGAATTTATACAAACTTTATTTGCATCCATTCCCAATCTAAACACTCATAAAATTATAATGGCTGGGGACTTTAATTGTGTTCTAAATCCACTTTTAGATAGGACTTCTCCACAGGGGAACGCATCTAACACCGCAAAGATAATTACAAAGTTTATAACTGATCACAACTTATCAGACCCTGGAGGTTTTAAACCCAAATTCAAGAACATATTCTTTCTACTCACCAGTACATCATTGCTACTCAAGGATTGATTACTTCTTTATAGACAATAACTTCTTGCCTATGATTAAATCTTGCAAATACGATGCTATTGTTATTTCTGACCATGCACCTATGATCTTGGAGCTAAAGTTACTAAGCTCCATACACTCACCCCGTAGATGGCGTCTCAACCCGCTTCTATTAGTAGATGAGAACTGTACAGAATTTATATCCAAACAAATCAAATTCTTTCTAGAGACAAATACATCCTCAGAGATCTCTGCAGGAATACTCTGGGAAACTCTTAAGGCCTTCTTAAGAGGACAGATTATCTCATATCTTTCCCACAAAAATAAATTAGAAACCAAGAAAGTAGCAGAGATAAAAAGCGAAATTACTAGAATAGATGAAGAACATGCCAGACTACCAAGCGAGACTCTACATAGGAAAAGGCAGGCTCTACATTCAGAATTAAACCTCTTGACAACTAAAGAAACTGAACAACTAATTTACAAATCCAGACATCATTACTATGAACATGGAGAGAAAGCTAATAAGCTTTTAGCTCAACAAATTCACAAGCAAGAAGTGCAACGCAATCTCAGTAATCACCAACGAACGGAGATAAAATCATCGACCACAAAAATATAATGCACACTTTCAGAGACTACTATAAATCCCTATATACTACTGAGTTTAAAGAAGACAATACACAATCTAATGCATTTCTGGATACATTACAAATAGACACTTTTACTGCGGAGGAACTTGATAAACCTCTGGCATTATCAGAATTACTAAGATGCTATAAAGTCACTCCAAGGCGGGAAAGCAGCAGGCCTTGATGGCTACCCTGCAGAATTTTACAAGAAATTCTCCTCTCAGCTAGCTCCCTCCTATTAGCAACATTTACAGAAGCCAGAGATAACCAATCTCTTCCTCAAACCTTTCGCCAAGCACTAATCACTGTTTTCCAAAACAAAATAAGGACTTATTACAATGTGCATCATACAGACCAATTTCACTTCTGAATAATGACGTTAAAATACTCTCTAAAATCATAGCTAGAAGGATGGAGAAAGTGCTCCCTCGTAATATCACAAGACCAAACTGGATTTATTAGGGGCCGACACTTATCTTCAAATCTTCGACGCCTGTTTAATGTAATATACTCACCAACTAAATCAAACACCCCAGAAATATTATTATCATTGGATGCAGAAAAGCATTGACATGATTGAATGGAAATACCTTTTACTACATTGGAGAAGTTTGGGTTTGGCCCAACATTTGTGCATGGATTAAATTACTGTATACTAACCCAGAAGCTTCAGTTTGCATCAACAACATTTGCTCAGACTACTTTAAACTAGAACGTGGTACTAGACAAGGATGCCCTTGTCACCGCTACTGTTTGCAATTGCCATTGAACCACTGGCAATACATTGTCGAAATACTGATCAGATAAAGGGGATTAGCAGAGAAGGACTGGAACAGAAAATCTCATTATATGCAGATGATATGGTACTGTATATATCAGACCCAGAAAATTCTGTGCCTGCAGTCTTAGCAGCACTCACAGAATTTCAAAAGATCTCTGGTCTCAGAATTAATCTGAATAAAAGTGTACTCTTTCCAGTGAATTCTCAAGCATATAATATTAGATTAGACACCCTACCTTTTATCATTGCAGAACAGTTTAAATACCTAGGGTAAACATCACAAGTAAACATAAAGCTCTTTATCAACAAAATTTCTCTGCTTGGAAAAAATTAAACAAGACTTGCATAGATGGTCAACCCTTCATCTCACACTAGCTGGAAGAATTAACACTGTTAAGATGAATATTCTTCCTAAGCTCCTTTTTATTTCAAAACATTCCAATATACATTAATAAATCATTCTTTAAGCAATTAGATTCAATTATAACCTCATTTATTTGGAATTCAAAACATCCACGCATCCAAGGAGTGACCCTGCAAAGACAAAAGGCAGAAGGCGGCATGGCTCTACCTAAATTCCAGTTTTATTACTGGGCAGCAAATATACAGGCGATAAGAACCTGGACACAAATAGAAGAACATACACAGGCTTGGACGCAATAGAAGTAAAATCCTGCAGTACTTCTTTGTATTCCTTGCTCTGTGCTCCAATAAACACACGTTATCGGCAATATACGAATAACCCAATTGTGCTTCACTCACTTAGAATCTGGAACCAATGTAGAAAGTATTTTAAGATAGAGAAGCTTCTATCTGTGGCACCTCTGCAAGAGAACCACCTTTTTCAACCTTTGCAAACATATGCAGTTTTAATATCTGGAAAAATTTGTAATTAACTTGCTTAGAGATCTTTATATAGACAACGTCTTTGCATCCTATGAACAATTACATTCCAAATTTAACAATCCAGCTACATATTTCTTTCACGATCTTCAAATCAGGAACTTTGTTAAACAGAACCTTCCAGATTTTCCTCATCTTGCACCCTCATCCATGCTGGAAAAATATTGCTCAATCTCAAGGACTTAGACACAATCTCTACAATATATAAAATCATTTTACAATCCCTCCCTTTCAAAGATCCAAGAGGACACTGGGAAAACAATCTCTCAATGAATCTATACTAATAAAAGGCAAAGCCCTCACTGACTCACTCACTCATCACTAATTCTCCAACTTCCTGTGTAGGTAGAAGGCTGAAATTTGGCAGGCTCATTCCTTACAGCTTACTTACAAACGTTGGGCAGGTTTCATTTCAAAATTCTACGTGTAATGGTCATAACTGGAACTTATTTTTCTCCATATACTGTAATGGACGTTAGCTCGATGGCCATGGGGGGCGGAGCTGCGTGTGACATCATCACGCCTCCTACATAATCACGTTAAATGTGACCGCAGTACGAAGAAAAGAAAGAAGAGCTCCCAAACAGCACTGAAGAAAAACGCTGAATACTTTATTCGCGAGATACAAGTTTAATGAGAAGACACAAGGTATAAACGAGACTTTGGATCACTTTGTAACGGAGTTAAAATTGCTGTAGCAAGAAACTTTTAAGTGCCGGGTCTTAGCTAACATTAAATAAAGCCGTGGACATCGCAACATCACACAAGAGATATATATATATGTAGATATGTATATATACACCTGCGGTGGGTTGGCACCCTGCCCAGGATTGGTTCCTGCCTTGTGCCCTGTGTTGGTTGGGATTGGCTCCAGAAGACCCCTGTGACGCTGTATTCGGATTCAGCGGGTTAGAAAATGGATGGATGGATGGATGGATATGTATATATATGTATATATATATATTATGTATGTGTATGTGTGTATATATATATGTATGTATGTATGTATGTATGTATGTATGTGTGTGTGTGTATGTATGTGTGTGTATGTATGTATATATGTATTGTGGACTTGAACCTGGACACAGACGGACGGACATCGTTGGCTCCAACACACACTGTTTATTATCTACAATATTTACAATTTACGTGCACCACAAACCCCAGTGCCTCCAGCACTGTTTCCCCAATGTCCAGGCCTCACAGTCTCAATGCCTCTCTCCTGGCCGCCTCCAGTCGTCTCTCCAGCTCCATCTCTCTTCCACCCAACTTCCGCTATCGACTGAAGGGAGGCGGCCCCTTAAATAGGAACCCAGATGGGCTCCAGCTGCTTCCCGGCACTCCTCCATAGACCCGCCCCAGTGTGGCGGAAGTGCCGGCTGTGTCGTCTTCCCCCCAGCACTTCCTGGTATACATAGATATGTGTATATGTATATATGTGTGTGTGTGTATATATATATACTAGCAAAATACCCACGCTTCGCAGCGGAGAAGTAGTGTGTTAAAGAAGCAATGAAAAGAAAAAGGAAACATTTTGAAAATAACGTAACCTGATTGTCAATGTAATTGTTTTGTCACTGTTGTGAGTGATGAGTGTTGTTGTCATATATATATATATATATATATATATATATATATATATATATATATATATATATATATATACACACATATACATACATACACACACATATATACACACAAATACATATATATATATATATATATACATACATACACACACATATATAAACATATATATACATATACATACATATCTACATATATACACACACAGCTATTTCAGATCAGTGCAATACGCTGCTTGTTAAAACGGTTGACTCCCACTCTTACGCAAGCAATAACAAATCAAATCATTCAGTTGTCTTTGCTCATATGTCATTTTAGAGCTGGACGCCTGGCATCTTTTTTTGGCCACAAGTTTGTTTCTGTTTGGTGTGAGGTTCTGTGTTGTGGAGATTCTCAGGATGGATTGCAGGTGCTCATCAGTGAGGCGACTCCTGTGTGCTGTTTTGTTAGTCTTTATCACTGAGAAGAGCTTCTCACACAGATATGTGCTCCCAAACATGCACAAGGTTCGAGCCGCATGTAGACGGACTTTTTGTTCTTCAAAGTCACCAAAGCGCCGTGCAAACTCAGTGCGCAATAACTCTAGTAAGCGGTAAGTGTTCGGCAAGGCAGCTGAAGCGCTGTATTATGGGATCTGTAGTTTATTGTGTTACCAGCGCTTCATATACCCGGGCTTTAATAACAATAATACAGTATATAAAATGATCTCGGGCCGGATATAATTACACGCTGGGCCAGATGTGGCCCGCGGCCCCTTGAGTTTGACACATATGGACTAAATAGAACTTGAAAAGATATATTTTTTCAAATGTGATCGCGCAATTCAGATAGAGTTGACGCCAAGACTACAGCCTGCATGCCTCAATGAGTCATCCTCCCTCGCTCTTACTTTTTTACCGTTCATCTAATGTATACACTGAGTATGGCTTTACCAAAACAATCATTGATGGCGAATAAAGTATCCATTATTCGAGTATGTAGAGCGGGATATATATGTATACATATATATATACCCGCGTATCGCAGCAAAGAAGTAGTGTGCTAAAAAAGGTAGAAAAAGAAAAGGGAACATTTTAAAAATAACGTAACATGACTGTCAATATACAGTATTTGTTTTGTGAGTGTTACTGAGTGTTGCTGTCATCAAGGATTTGATTATCATTATTTCTTTCAATCAGGTTCGTATTTGTAGGATGTGTTGTGTTCAAGTTACATTCCGTGTTTGTCAATCGTTGTAAAGATGACAGGTTTCATTCATCGATTCGTTTCTTACTGCATCAATAAACAGCTCGTCTTCTTCTTTATCTGAGACTTGACACACTGCATGCACGGGTTTTTTTTTTTCTGTCTTCCTTTAGCGGGACATTGACTTTTTCCACCGTGTGCTTTGTTTCCACAGTAGCTGCATTTATGAATATGCTTATCAGACGCTTCATATTTTTTGCTGCCTTTTCAATTGTGTAATTCGGTTTTGTTCAGCGCTCTTTGGAACTGTTGCTTTTTATCTGTGCACTGCGTCAGTTCACGTGAGCCACTCTGTGTACTTGCATCGAAGGTTCCCAGCTGTGCTGATGCCATCTCGTGCTATGTCCATAGCTTTATTTAATGTTACCTTAGTCCTGGCACTTAAAACTTTCTCTCGCAGTTTCGCTGAGTTTGTGTCAAACACCACCCTGACCATCTCATCTTCCTCTCCATAAGCACAGTCCTTCACCCGTGAATATTTACCCGTGGCAGTTTGCTATTGGATTGCCGCTGACGGACGGCCTTATATGGGCAGGCACTAAATTACAAACGCCAGCGGCAGCCTGTCTATGAACTTAATTTAAAGTGTAGGGTTACATCGTGCTTTGTTTCAGTAGCAGAACTCATGAATATGGTTGTATATGTCACTCGCTCGCTTCTTATTGTTTCGCTGCCTTCTCAATTATATAATGCATGTTTTCTTGAGCGCTTTTTGAGGTCTTTCTGGTTTTCTATGTACTGCGTGATTACGTGGGAGGCGTGATGATGTCACACGAAACTCCCCCCACGGCGTTGAAGCTCATCTCCATTACAGTAAATGGAGAAAAACTGCTTCCAGTTATGACCATTACGCGTAGAATTTCGATATAAAACCTGCCCAACTTTTGTAAGGAAGCTGTAAGGAATGAACCTGCCAAATTTCAGCCTTCCACCCACATGGGAAGTTGGAGAATTAGTGATGAGTCAGTGAGTGCTTTGCCTTTTATTAGTATATATATATATATATATATATATATATATATATATATATATATATATATATATATGACAGCAACACTCATAACAGTAACAAAACAATTACATTGATAATCATGTTACATTTATTTTAAAATGTTTCCTTTTCTTTTTCATAACTTCTTTAACACACTACTTCTCCGCTGCGAAGCGCGGGTATTTTACTAATATATCATAAAAGGAGTGGAAAGTAGCAATGCAGAAAATTCATTCGAGCTCCATATGCGCAAAACATATAATTATACAACTCAAAATTATATATCGAGCACATCTGTCTCGTCTAAAATGTCCAAAATGTTTCCAGGGCATGATCCAACCTGCGAACGCTGCAACCAAGTCCCAGCCTAACTGGGTCACATGTTCTGGGCCTGCACCAAATTAACATTATTCTGGACCAAAATTTTTAATTACCTATCAATCAGCCTTGGTCTCACAATCCCTCCTAACCCATTAAAAGCTGTGTTTGGGGTTCTTCCAGATGGGTTTAAAGTTGAGAAAGACAAACAAATTGTGATTGCGTTCACTACACTTTTGGCATGCAGACTTATTCTGATAAACTGGAAGAACCCAAACTCTCCTCTTTCAAGTCAGTGGGAAACCGGTGTGTTATACTATTTGAAATTGGAAAAAATCATATATTCTGTTAGAGGATCCGTACAGACTTTTTTCAAAACATGGCAGGATTTAATCAGTAATATTTTAAAATAAGCTCATAAAGCACAGAGAATTTATTAGTTTAGGTATGTTTACAAACCTTAAATTTCACACCATTTGCCTTGCTCTCTCTCTCAAGGGTAGGGATCGATTTGCCCTTAACTCAATTTTTCTTTTTGTAAAAACTTGATTGATTTGTATGGATTGCCATAAAATTAATAAAAATATAATAATAATAAAAAAAATTGCATCTTTAATTTACAGTTTGCTGTGTAGCAAGTGGTAACGAATAATTATGAAGTCACCATAATTTGCTCTCCATATAGTTATAGTACATATACTCTCCACATTTGTCCTTTACAAATACCCTAGGAAAGCAAAAGAGGATAACTGTGAGCTATGCAGAGGGCATAGGGCCTCGCCCTTTAAGGAAAGCACGGACAAAATGGGGCATGTAGACCTGAGGCCACCATAGGGAGTTATGGATGAAAGGAAATGGGACTTTCTGGGGGCATCTATTGGCCCAGGAAAACAAATTTTGTAGGTTGAAATGGAGGTGAGAGAGGAGAAGACTGGACTGAGTGTATTATTACATCATATTATGCCCTTATTTTATGATAATACAGTGATCCCTCGCTATATCACGCTTCGATTTTCACGGCTTCACTCCATTGCGGATTTTAAATGCAAGCATATCTACATATATATCACGGATTTTTCACTGGTTCGCGGAATTCTGCAGGCAATGGGTCTTTTAATTTATGGTACATGCTTCCTCAGTTTATTTGCCCAGTTGATTTCATACAAGAGACGCTAATGGCAGATGGCTGAGAAGCTACCCAATCAGAGCACATATTACATATTAAATAAAACTCCTCAATGATATAAGATATGCTTCCCGCGCGGTGCTTTACACACTAAAAAGCTCTAACAGCCTGTATTGATTTTTGACTGTTTGCTTTTCTCTGTCTCTTTCACTCTCTCTGACATTCTCTGCTCCTGACGGAGGGGGTGTGAGCAGAGGGGCTGTTTGCTTAGAAGATACGGACACTCCTCTAAAAACTGCTGAAAGACTACCTTCACATTGATCCCTTCATTGCGCCCGCTTTATCGCGGTGCATTGCATATATAAAAGCCCAACAGCTCTATTGATTTTTGATTGTTTACTTTTCTTTCTCTCTCTCTCTCTCTGACATTCTCTGCTACGAGCACTCCTTTGAAGAGGAAGATATGTTTGCACTCTTTTAATTGTGAGAAAGAACTGTCATTTCTGTCATGTCATGGAGCACAGTTTAAACTTTTGACTTAAGGGTATTAGTTCATGTCTAGAGGGCTCTAATAATGTTAAAAAACGTATTTAGAAGGTCGTAAACAGGTTTTCAATGCTCTAACTGCGAAAATGTTAGATTTATAAATAAAGAATCCTACTTCGTGGAAATTCATTTATCAGTCTGGAGCGGATTAACCACGATAAACAAGGGTTTACTATATAACTGTGCGGAGAATATTTATAAACAGTGTGGGAGAGTTTCTAAGGGCTTAAAATATATAAAAATAACCATACAAACATATGGTTTCTACTTCGCGGATTTTCACCCCGCGATCGAGGAGGGATTACTGTACACCCATTATTTTTGGACAAAGATTTTTCTTTTGAACATTTTATTCTGGGCAGAGGCGGTACTCGGCTTGTTTCAGAAATAAACATATAAAATGAGGCTAGACAGGATAAATATCAAAAACGCAGCAGCAGGAAGACAATAAACAAGTACTGTACTGTATACTTTTACAACTGTTTGAATTTGTGCAACAAAATTCTCTAATGGGCTATAAGCTACAGAGCTCACGTCTAGCTGAAAACATAACCACATTTAATTCAGAATTAAAATTAAAAAAAAAAAAAAAAAAAAAAGTTATAAAATAGTCACCATGCCTTACAAGCACAAAATACTGGATAGAAACAAGATACAGCACAGGTTAGCAGAAGCGGACTCAAATTCACAAACAAGATACCCGGACTACTGCTGTGCTGTGGGTAACCTACCACTTTCAAATTCAAAGTGAAAATAGACTTTTCTTTCAATATCATTCTATTCCCTGTGTTTACATTAGCTGCTTTCAAATGACAATTAAACAAGAAAAAATAAAAAGCTAAGCTTTTTTTCCCTCTAGTGTGGAACTCCTTTTGCCACTGTTAGATATATGTGCTAGGGCTTGACTTCATCAGATACTAAAGATCACAGTCTCACAAAATATGCATCCCTTAATGGATGTAGTCAGTACATACTGACATACTTATTTCAAATATGCAATCAAAATAATAACATGCTGCTTTGCTGTCACACTGGTGCTTTGTTACTAATAATGGAGCTGTTCATGTTTTATACTGTAGATAGCTCAGAATTGCCAAACTTAAAGTATGTGAACTGAACACCAATTTGAGAATTTGTCAGTCCAATTTTATACTAACTACATGTGCTTACCCCATTTCACTGACGGCAATTTCTTTTCTGTCAGTTATTTTTTAACTCAATTTGTGTAGCAGATCAGCAAGATTAAGTATAGATATAATGCACAAAACCTGTTGGCTAAAGACTGGTATTTCCTGCTATTGGCTAGGAGAAACCCCAAGAGGAAGAACATAATGCATTTGTTAAAACTGTTCTATAAAAATGATGCATTATAGTTTTTTAGAAACCAGTCTTGATGTTGTCCAAGGATTCCTTCTCAAATTTCAGCAAGACCATATTAATTCCAGTAGTGAAAACACTTCATGAGCTTTCAGATAAGTATAGATTTTAAATTCTCCTTCTAAATATTTATTAGGCTATAAATATTTTTAACCCTTCATTTTACAGAAAGTTTTAGTGTCTAAGCTCATGGGCACATTTTGCTATCTCAAGATTTATGCCTTATTTAGATTCCATGAATAATAGTAGTGCAACTTACCAATATTAAAGTAGTAAAGTTACTGTTTTTATTTTACTGGTGCTAAGATTTTTTTTTTTTAATTCTCTGTCACTTCTCACAATCAAAGGTGACATTTGGCCTATCTTGGAGTAAATGAATTGTCAAATATGACAGACAATGTATTTTCAGACATCTTCTGTTCAAATTGTCATTGTCTGAAAAATTATCCTTTTTAGAATGTACCTGACCTACAGCAGGACAGCTGAAATATAAACTTGAAACCATACTGAATATGATATACGCAGATAGGTTATAAATATGAGCATATATTTTGCGTTTATGTTGAACTTCTTTTTTGATATTACATTTGTAAATTACAAGTGACATGCTGGGCTCATAAGTGGAAGTGTGCATAAAAAGAACAAACTGAACAGAACTGAATTTTAGACCATAATGGTTTTGATTAGTATGATTTGAACATAGTCAGTCTTTCTTTAATATTTGCTATTTGCTTTAAGAGCTACAATGTTTATTTAATTTTTGGTAAATGCATAGATGTTACATTATAGTACTGATGTGGTTATTACTTCCATCTTAGTAGAATCAAAGTTAATATGCTTATTTGAATGTACATTATTATCCTTAACTGATTTCTTTGGACTAAACAGTTAACTTTTTTTCATGCTCTGTTAATAACTAAAAATTATCTGGTGTATCCACAGCCAATGAAACTGCACTAAAAAAGCAATGAATATGATAGATGTTGATGTGAAATGAATGCATAATTGATTTCTTTTGTAGCTGTGAATGAAGACATACAGCTTTTTATACATTTTTCAATCTCCTATTAAACATACATTACATGTTTCCTTTTGCAATTGTATGAAAAATATTTTCTGATCTGTAGTTATTTATTTTTTTACATTATTTTTTACATTTATTTAGTGCTTTCAGAATATCAATGAAATTTAAGTTGTTTTGTAGTATCTTTTACAACTATTTGTTCAGGACTGTGTACCATATTTTATATATTGTTTACATATTACAGTACATGTTTTACTAAAAGTGATTGCTCAAATTTCAACATCTACTATTTGAATTCCCCTAGACAACTAATGTCTACTTCTCTTTTGCTTTTATTAAAATTCTAAAACTGACAAAATGATTTTCCTGTTTTGTTTACTAAGCTATACAGGTAATAGTTTTATATTTGTTTTAGAATATTTTTGTGAATCTGCTACTCACTTACATGCTCATGAATGACTATGTTGCACATTTTATGAAAAACTAATTAAAAGCATGATACCATGATAAATAAAATACAAGCTGGGAAAGTATAATACATTTTTTTCATCTTTGATCTTATGTTATTCTCAAAACTTTTCTTTTATTTCAGTTAGGTAAAAGATGCATATTTCTAAGTGTCAGCATCTCAAAACATTTATATTTAAAAAACATAATGAGAACATTTACCCTTTCCAGTTTCTCTGGGACAAGCTCCTCTTTAGGACCACTGGTCTCTTCTTCCTCCTCATCTCTCTTTTTTTTCAGGTATTTCTGTTGTCTCTCCCGTTCTGCATGTTTTCGTTCTTCTTCCAATTTTGCTTTCTTCTGAGCACGTCTTTGCTTACTCAACATCTTCTTCAGTTCCTTAGCAGACATGTTTCCTGAAAATTTACAAATATTAGTTTCCATGAGAATAAGAAACACAGGATTACTTTATTAAAACATGTACATAAATATGCTGTACAATATTTACTGTATATTCACACAAATATTTTTTCAATATTTTTATAAGCAATTCTCATAAATGCATTTGAGCCTGCCATCTTAATAGCTAATAGTCAAGAGACAATAGAAATATTTACATAATAACATGTTTTTAAATTTCAAACATTTCAAATATTTGAAACAATTTAACAATTTCAAACAGGAAAGCTAATTAACATAAACATAAAGTGTCAGTTTATAATAATGACAATGTAATTAACCAAAAATAATAGTTCTAGCTTTGCCTGAAACCAAAAAGGAAAATGTTTGCAGTTCATATTGTAGAATGACACACAGTCTGCCCATTATACTTTCAGGACTGGAAAAAAATGCACTAAAGGCATCTCTGTTCATTATGCTTATTTTAGGAGAGTTGACCTTGAAATGGTTATACATATAAATAGGATGCCCACTAGATGGCTGACAAACGACAAAAACAAAGTTTCTCCACATTATCTTTTCTGTTTTGTATAAAGACATTCCAACTCTTTAAAATGAGACATCATACTAAGTCATTATTATAGAGGGCTGCTCATGAAGTACAAGGAATATACACATAGTTTCTAAAGCAATGATTTCAAATTAAGCGCCTTCAGCCAGAAATAGAAACGCTTCTCATGTTTCAGTGGTAGGTGAACAGCAAAAGGTACTCTGATCGGCATAATACCTTGTGCTTGATTCATTCCTGGTTCAAGATTTTGTATTTATGTACTGCCTGCACAAAGTACTCCTGACTAAGAAGGCTGAAACTGAAAATATGTACACATTTTCCAAAAAAACAAAAAACGAAATTGAGGCACCCAATTTGCTACAAGGAATGGATAGAAAAATGACAATAGACAATTAAGCACTATGGCAAAAATATACATTTTAAAATCTCTGCAAAGATGTTAATTTCACACTCCCTGAATGAAGACTGGGAGAACAAAAATAAAAGATACAGCTAATAAAACTATGAGATCAATTACAGGGACACTTACTCAGGGTATCCTCACACTAGCCATGTTTGTTCCATACTGGGCCTGAGGACGATTGTCTCTTCTTTCAAATGGGACAGGACACAGTACGGTTGGCCCAGCATGGAATAATCATATAAGTCAAACAGACAAAACTTGGGGGGTTACATGCCCATGCTTGGGCAGAGAAAAAACTGCTAGTTTGAATACACCCTCACTGATTGTGAATGAGTTCATAACAAACTGTAGATTCTAATTTGGACCCATGACAGTATGGTGGTTTGAGTGAGTGGCCCTTTTTCACATATGACCTCTGATTGAACATAGTATACATTTTACACATTGCATAATTTCTGCCTTTATTAATCTGATACATCTAGGCATGAAATAAAGCATCAAAATAGTTAAGAATTTAGAAAAACAACATTGAAATGTAAACTGTAGTACCATATGTAAATATTACACTACAGTAATGGACTTCAGTATGTGTCTTAAGATAATGCTGAAAACTTGAAAAAGGGAAGATGACCACAATGGCTAGGCCCAATGAATTCTAAGTTTGTTGGTTTCTAAAGTTAACCGATTCAGAAGTTTACTTTTTCCAGCAATACTGTTTACCAAAAAATATTCTTCTCCTCTATGAAGAGACTTTATCTTCTGTTAGGGTGATTTGTTACATTTTACCCAAAGTTTATAAATCTTCTAATGACTGCTAATTAAAATTATACTGTATGTGTACATACAAAAACGAATAAGTCTGGTGAACACTTTGGAATTACCTAGCTTTCTATTCTGCTCAAAAAAATGAAAGGAATACTTTTTAATCAGAGTATAGCATCAAGTCAGTGAAACTTCTGGGATATTGATCTGGTCAGTTAAGTAGCAGAGGGGGTTGTAAATCAGTTTCAGTTGCTTTGGTGTTAATGAAATTAAAAACAGGTGCACTAGAGGGGCAACAATGAGACAACCCCCAAAACAGACATGGTCTAACAGGTGGAGGCCACTGACATTTTTCCCACCTCATTTTTCCCGACTGCTTTTTCACTAGTTTTGCTTTTGGCGGCGGTCAGTGTTACTACTGGTAGCATGAGGTGATACCTGCCCCCTACAGAGGTTGCACAGGTAGGCCAGCTTTTCCAGGATGGCACATCAATACATGCCATTACCAAAAGGTTTGCTGTGTCTCACAGCATAGTCTCAAGGGCATGGAGGAGATTCCAGGAGACAGACAGTTACTCTAGGAGAGCTGGACAGGGCCATAGAAGGTCCTTAACCCAGCAGCAGGACAGGTATCTGCTCCTTTGGGCAAGGAGGAACAGGGTAAGCACTGCCAGAGCCCTATAAAATGACTTCCAGCAGGCCACTGGTGTGAATGTCTCTGACCAAACAATCAGAAACAGACTTCATGAGGGTGGCCTGAGGGCCCAACGTTCTCTAGTGGCACCTGTGCTCACTGCCCGGCACAGTGAAGCTCGACTGGCATTTGCCATAAAATGCGAGAATTGGCAGGTCCACCACTGCTACCCTGTGCTTTTCAAAGATGACAGCAGGTTCACCATGAGCACATGTGACAGATGTGAATGGGTCAGGAGAAGCCATGGAGACCGTTATGCAGCCTGTAACATCGTTCATTACTGGTTTGGTGGTGGGTCTGTGATGGTCTGGGGAGGCATTTGCATGGAGGGAAGTGCATACCTCTACAGCTAGATAATGGCACCTTGACTGCCATTAGGTATCAGGATGAAATCCTTGGACCCATTGTCAGACCCTATGCTGGTACAGTGGGTCCCAGGTTCCTCCTGGTGCACAACAATGCCCGGCCTCATATGGCAAGAGTATGCAGACGGTTCCTGGAGTATGAAGGAGTTGATACCATTGACTGGCCCCCATGCTCGCCTAACATAAATCCAATAGAACACCTGTGTGAGATGATGTTTTGGTTCATTTGATGCCGCCAAGTTGTGCCTCAGACTGTTCAGGAGCTCAGTGATGCCCTGGTCCAGATCTGGGAGGAGATCCCACAGGACACCATCTGTCGTATCATAAGGAGAATGCCCCAAAGTTGTCAGGCATGCATACAAGTATGTTGGGGCCATAAAAACTACTGAGTATGATTTTGAATTGCTACAATGAAATTTCGGCAAAATTGACTAGCCTGCTGCATCATTTTTTCACTTTGATTTTCAGGGTGTCTTTGAATATAGCTCTCTGTGGGATAATAATTTTCATTTCCATCAAATGATGTGGCATCCTTTCGTTCCTAACACGTTATCCAGTCCATATCAGTACAGATATCAAGCATGATTTTGATGTGTTTTCAAATTTTTCCTTTAATTTTTTGAGTAGTTTATATTAATTAAAAAAAAATATAGCCTTGTGTTCAACTAAATCACAATAATAGACAAACTGTTTGCAGGGGTGCGGAAATCCAACGCCCGACTTGTCCGACATGGGTAAATTAACTGTCGGACAAGCGTGCTTTTCTGGTTTCAGTTGTCCGCGGACAAGTGCAATTTTCTGGAGAAAAAAAAATTATATGTGCTGTGCAGGGCACATTTTTACCACTACTTTCAAATTTTAAACATTTGGTTACATACTTCGTGCGGAAACAGTCTACTTAGGCATGTTCTTCATGTCTCAAATTGGTATTCAATATTGTTTACAAAATGACGGCTGATTTTTCAAAGGGGAATCACTCTTGTGGTCTTACAGAAGTATGTTACCCTACTATTTACACGCGTGGAGATGCGGTCATTTTCTTCATGCCGACATTACGATGTAATTTGATGATTTTTTTCATTATAATCGATAACTTTTATATATTATTGATACAATTCATTTTTTCTACATAAAAATGCGGTCATTTCACCATTAATGCAATTGTTTTCGCCACATAAAGCTTGTTAGGCAGTTAATCTTTCATGAAATTCGCGATTTCGCGTAGGTTGTGATATATTGAGGAGTTAAGAAATTTATTGCGTGACATCAATTTTGATGAGCTGTCTATAGATAATTTTTGATTAGAGAATTTTTTATATAAAACAAAATAAAGAAGAAAACATTCTAACAGTTTCCAAATGTTATGAAATATCAATAAAAATCTTCACTTAGACGCGATTATTTTTTTCCCCCGACAACATTGGTAATATTTATTTCTTTGGAAATGTACCATCTTGCGGAATTTCGAATACGTCATTAGGAATTATATGCGTAGCCCATAATGCACTGCGGTAAGCACGTTGTTCTCGCTATATGCATGCTGTTGAAACTGAAACAAGTTGCATCGCGGATGAGAAATGGATAACTTATTGATTATAACTGGCACAACAGGCCCTGAAAAACCTACGGAAGCGTATTAAGGCCATGGTGAAAAAAATACAGACTCAGTGAAGACAAAAAAATGTAAATGTCGAGATTAAAGTCACATGTTGACTATATTCTCGACATTTACATCAGGATTAAAGTCGACATTTCCACTTTATTCTCGTAGTTTATTTTGTCCGTAGAATGTCGCAAACTAAATTTCATCTTAAAATGAATGTTTCATTTACTAGATTTTCTCAAACCCCGTCATAAATTAATGTAGCACATTAAATGCTTTATATTACGTGTTCCCCGGCCCAGTTGTTAATCACTGCGCGCTTCTTAAACTGACTTCCTCTTGCACTGAGGAAGCGCCGGCAGCAATCGCCGCACATTGACTTCATGATATTCCTGCTCAATGAACATTCAGAATACTAAGATAAATACTTGATATCTTTTTCACGATGAAATGTATTAAAGCATGTATTAGACAGGGGTGGCGGGGCGGCACGGTGGCGTGGCTGTAGTGCTGCTCCCTTGCATTAAGGGGTCCTCAGGTCTACTTTCTGTGTAGAAAAGTTTATGGCAGGTGTGACGAGGCTCCAAAAAACTGGATATTTGAATAGGTAACGCACAGGTTTAACTGAAATATTGTGTAAATGTTGGGTTCGTGATCTGGAGGTCGGAGAAACGAACGCAGAATTCAATGGTTGTTTTTCTGAGCAGGCTTTCTTTATTGCATGTTTGCTGTGTCTATCTTACGTACTAAACCCCCAGTTCCTATCCTTTGCCTTTCTCCATATAACCAATCACCACACGATAAATTAAAACTAGTTATAAACCTAGACCTCAGAGTTTTCAGAACTTTAAAAAAAAAAATTTCGTTATACATGTTTAATTATGCCATCCATTCAGAGGTCTAAGCTTATAACTAGTTTTAATTTAACAAATACGTTTATCGTGTGGTGATTGGTTATGTGCAGAAAGAAAAAGGATAGGAACTGGGGGTTTAATACGTCAGATAGAGACAGGAGTCTAAAAGTAAGAAAAATGCTGGTTCAATTGAAAAAGCGTTTTCTAAAGCTGAACGCTTGGAGGTTGAGCGTTATGCTAGGCTGTTCAACACTGCTTCTTTAGGAGAGTTTGCCCCACGATCAGCTGTGGAATTTTGGCTGTCACCTGGCAACAGGCACATCACTCATAAAAAACCTGAAAAGTCATCAGCATCCACTTCTGCAGGACCATCAGTAAAGGAATCATGCAGTTCAGCTCAAGCAGAAATGAACAGCATTCAGCCCATGCTGTCTGAGATAGTAAAGATTCTTGGGGGAGAAGATGTTGCAAGACAAAAGCTGAAGAACATGAAAATGAATCAGGACAGTCTTCTGTTATGCAACTGTAATATATGAAAAAAGAACTAGTGTAGCTATAATGAAGGCATTGTTTATTAGCCAGTTAAAATAAAGGAATCTTTTATATAACGTTCTAGAGCAAGGTGGCAAAATACTACTCCCTGAAAGAACTTTTTTCAGTTTTAAAATGGAAGGCAGTTTTGATATCAATAAAAGAGATCAGAAAAAATAAACTATTTTTCACTTTTGTTATTTGTTTATGGGCAAGTGAATTTAACTGGCGGACAAGTGGATTTCTAAGTTTACTTGTCCGTGGACAAGTAGAAACAAATTTGATTTCCACACCCCTGTGACAAACACAATCTGATTAAGTTAATATTATACAGACATTTGCACTTTCTCTTGTCAGTACTGAAGATATTGTATAAACACTCACAGTCCAGGCTGGAAAATCTATGTGAACCCTTATAATAACTTGTAGGAACTTCTTAAGCAGCCACAACCTCCACCAATTACTCATCACATTTGCACAAAAGTTAGGAGGACCTTACAAAACTGCTTTGATTCACTGATATTTCTGCCATTCCTTTCATGAATAGATGTCTTTAGATCACACTACACTATCTCATTTGGACGAAGGTCTGGGTTGGAGATTATGGAACAGAACATTTTCTTCCATATAAGCTCTTCTTTTATTAATTTACTCTGGTGCTTTGATTCCTTTGATGGCCTTGTTGCATCACCCATCTTCTTTTAAGCATTCTTCTCTAAAATGTCTTGATAGAATTTAGCGCTCACTGTTCTATCTCTGATAGTAAGCTGTAGAGGCCATGAGGTAGAAAAGCAGCACAAATCCATAAAGCTGCCTTCATCACGCTTCACTTATGGGTTGAAGTTTGGAGTTGGCGTTCAGTGCTTTTTTCCTCAAAAAAAGGAAAAAATGCAGAACATCTCATATTAGACCCTGTCACAGGGCAGGTAGAGCCTATCCCAGCAATCACAGGGCTCAAGTCAGGAACAACACCTAGACACGGCACCACCCCATAACTGGACAAACATACTCACACACACTTACTTGAACCAATTTAGCAATACCAATTCACCTAACCTGCAAGGCTATGGACTGTGGGAGAAAACCGGACCACTCAGAAGAAACCTATTTGGACATGAAGAGGATATGTTAACTCCACACAGGGAACACCAGGGATGCGAATACTGGTCTCCTTAATGTGAGGTAACAGTGCACTGACCAATCATGCCACCCAAAAAAAACTCTGTTTTTAAAATTTTAAGTATCATTAATAATAAATCACCTGAAGAGCAGAATTACTCAAAGATGGCTGATGAGATGAGATGCAACCATTCTTAATAAAAAGTAATACTAAAGCCTTACTATGTTTATTAATATGTTACAAATACAGTAATACCTCGCTATATCGCGCTTCGACTTTCGCGGTTTCACTCTATCGCGGATTTTAAATGTAAGCACATCTAAATATATATCACAGATTTTCCGCTGGTTCGCGGATTTCTGCAGACAGTGGGTCTTTTAATTTATGCTACACGCTTCCTCAGTTTGTTTGCCCTGTTGATTTCATACAAGGGACGCTATTGGCGGATGGCTTAGAAGCTACCCAATCAGAGCATGTATTACATATTAACTAAAACTCCTCATTGCTATAAGATATGCATCCCGCGCGGAGCTTGATTGTTTGCTTGTCTCTGCCTCTCTCTCACCCTCTCTGACATTCTCTGCGCCTGATGGAGGGGCTGTTTGCACAGAGGCTGTTTGTCTAAAAAAATGCCGCTTTATTGCGGTGCTCGGCATATTTAAAAGCACACGTATTGATTTTTTGATTGTTGCTTTAATCTCGCTCTCTCTCTCTGGCGTTCTCTCGCCTGGCGGAGGAGATGTGAGCAGAGGGCTGTTTGCACAGGGGCTGTTTGCTTAGAAGATACTAACGCTCCTCTAAAAAATGCCGCGGCAAACTTAAAAGCACAAGTATTGATTTTTGATTGTTTGCTTTTCTTTGCGAGCGCTCTCTCTCTCTCTCCCTCTGAAATTCTCTGCTCCTGAAGAGAAGAAGATCTATTTGCATTCTTTTAATTGTGAGAAAGAACTGTCATCTCTGTAATGCCACTGTTTTGTCGCTTGGTTAATGTGTGCTGAAATTTTGTATGTGCAGTGACAATTTTTTGTAAACGTATTGTTAGCTCATGTCTATTTGTTGTATTTCGTTTGTGGTTATCGTTCAGTCTATGTCTTTTGTTATTTGAGGCACAGTTTCACACTCCCTTCAGATCACATTTTTCCCATCATTAATCAGTCCAGCGTAGTTGGCAGATACTTCCCTATCCCTCAGGGACAATTAAATCACCACTGCACCATTATAACCCACTCAAAACTAGTTCAGTTCCTACTTTCCCTTTGACTTCAATGCCTTTCGCAAAGTTCCAGAACATGCAAGTGATTTTGCCAAACTTATGGCAAAGAGAACTCCATGGTGTTCATTCACCACTTGTTACAAACTGACACATTATAAAAGCACAAACTTTGCACTTACAGAGCTAGAAATCAGGATGTTCTAATATATACTGCTTTGTTTATACATTTAAAATACACTGGCGTGTATCTAAATTTTAACTTCTGTGCACTACAACATATTACCCTAAATTTCCGCAGTTTCATAGTTAAAGACTACACTATACTGTATACATTAATGATAGAGTGAAATATATACCTTCTTATAAATTACATTATGAAACACTATTTTCTGTTCAATACATATAAATGAAAAATCCACAGTTCTCCAGGGCGATTTATGCAGAAACAAGTACCTGAATTTACTTCCTGCTCTTTGTTGTCAATGGCAAGAGGATTATCATGAAGTTTCAGATAGATTTCGATGGCACACTTCGCAGCTTTGAAATAAAATGTATGTCTCCTCAGTGCATCCTCCAACTTCAGAAGGTCTACATATGCACGCAGTGTCATTTTGCGCATGCAGTATGTGTGAAAATCAAACTGGTCATCTGTAATTTCTAAAAAATGCTGCAAAGAAAAAAATACATCTTTTTTTTTAAATTTTATTGTAATCATTCCTTACAGATAGATCAATTTTTACAAAAATAGGATTGAAAACAAATCAACCCCCCAAATAAAATACCCCTTAACTGCATGTTGCCAAAATACCTCCACATTTTGACTACATTACATTTATGTCGTGGTCATCATTGTTAATTTGACAAGACAGAAATACACAGAACTAGCTCATTGTTTCAAGTAGATACTTATATAGCTCCATTTTAAAATGGTGACTGTATTTATTTACTCTGTGGTTGAATTATTAAGTGTAACTGAAAAATATACACTTCACAAAATAACATTCTATTTCTTAAATATATTAGAGACAAAAACTTAAAATATTATTTTTCCATGTCATAGTATTTTATTTTTGCCAACAATTTAAGCATCTTCAGATATTTTAAGTAAAGCATACAAACAAATCCCTTATTATTGTAAATTTAGTTGTTACGTTGCTATCTTTAGCAATCATATCCAATTGTTTCTTTAGTTCTATTTACAAAGCTTGCCCATTAAAAAGCAGAGTCAGGAACATGGCTGAAGTGAGATTAAGGCCTCTAAAAGAGCCACCAAATTGGACCAGGACCTTCACTGACCTGCCAGAAATAGCCCTACTTCCAACCAGGCAGCCCCAACAATTACAACTAGCAGGCTTCAGCTTGACTAGGCCCAACAAATGGGGAAATTGGTTAAACACTTCAACATATACTCACTGTTCCAAAATTTCACACAAGAGGAAAAAGCCCAGCAAATGTCTAGTTTATGATCTAAAGGTAACAAGAATGCTTTATAGCATTTTTTCTGTATACTTTATATAGAAAATACAGCATAAATTCTAGTTACCATATATATATAAAAGTCAAATGTTTAATTTTTCTACTTTTTTCATATGCATAATCCTAAAATAAAACTTCATTATATTCTTTTAACTCAAAGTTGTACATATGATTTTTCAGAGGTATTTTATGTCAAAATTTTGTTATAATTTAGAAATGTAATTTAAGTGTTTCTGCACAACATGTTTTTTTTTTTAATAACCTGCCAACTTCCTGGTTGATATTTCTTTGTAAGATAAGGTGAATGACTCCAAAACTTCAAAGCCTTTATAGAATTATGTGTTTTCTCATGTTTGTTATTTCTATATTTCTGCACATTTTGCTAAATGTTAAAAATAAATTAAGAATAGCATACTAATACAAGATTAGGTCAGATTAAAAAACAATTCAATAAAAAATAAAATGATTTATTTAACTTTGCCTTGCTCAACTAATTGGTGCTTTAAAAAATTAAAACATCGTTCAACAAAAACAAAAAAAAAATGCATTTTCAACTTCCCCATCTTAAGGACATGCTTATAGCTTTTTAAGGAAAAGACTGTATCTTGAAGTAGGCCTTAGACAGAAATAAAGACTGCCTGGTCTAGACAAAGTCAAACATTGCATGTATGGGCAAAAAGTTTTTATACTTGTGTTCTTTCACTTTTATCACCCTAGGCCTTAAATTCCATGCATAACAGACTTAAGCGCTCAGCACAACAATTTTTCCTGACTATCATTTTGGGGTTATACAATATGTAGGAAAAAAATTTTGTTTACTGATAAAAGTTCTAAAATCCTAATTGTTTTAACCTTGTTAATAGGTATACCAACCTATACTTTACCCCATAGAATCTAATTGTCCAAATATGAATTAGAAGGAGGTCTGATGAGATCATCATCAAGAATGACTGAAGTTACACTTTAGTGCCAATTTGCAGGAGTTCATTTTGTTGCAGTTTAAAGAGTTCTGCTCTATCCAGGTTTTAATTTCACGGAGGCAAGTTGTGAGCCGAGAAAGCTCTGATGAAGTTTCTCAACCATGCATAAAACTATTACCCCTGTCCAAAGCTATGAATAATATGGCCGAGGGAAAGCATATAGATATATAAGAGCAGAGGGCCAAGGGACAGAGCCCTGAGGCCCCGAGGAATTCCATATATGACTGGCTCTGAGCTGGATCTGCTGTTGCCAAGTCTAACAAATTCTTCAGCCAGATAGGACTTAAACCACTGGAGGGCAGTGCCACAGACACCCAGAATGTTCTCCATTCTGGACAGTAGAATGTCATGTCTAACAGTGTCAAATGTTGCACTAAGATCTAACAAAATGAATATGACTGCTTGTCCAGAGTCTGCTGTCATAAGCAAACCATTAGTTACCCAAAGCAGAGCAATTTCACAGCTATGCTGTGCCCTGAAACAAAACTGAAAGGATTCCATCAATTTATTAGACGTTAAGCAATTGGTGAGTTGGGAGGCTACAACACACTCAAGAACTTTTGACAGAAAAGGTAAGTGAGAAATAGGCCGAAAATTGTCAAGATTACCAGCATCAAGACCAGACTTTAACAGTGAAATTACAGAAGTGATTTTAAAAGAGGCTGGCACAAAGCCAGGGATATATTTATTATTGTTGTAACAGTTTAAGAAGTGTGGTGGAGATGGCGTCCAGTGCACAAGTAGTCGGCCTCATCTTACAAAGCAGGTCATTAACAAATGCAGATGTGACTTGTGAGAATTTAGAAAAGGTGCTGATGGAGTGAGAAGACAATGAAAGATATAAACAGATGATGGGTTAGTTAGTTGAATTATTTAGATCTTTAATTTTATTACAGAAAAAGTGGAAGAATTGCTGTCAGACTTCAGTAGAGGAGGTAATTGGGCCAGATGCAGATTGAAGTAGTTTATTAAACACACAGAACAAAACATTTGGATTATCATGGCTACTTTCTATTATTCTGCCATAACAGTCGGAGAACTAGTCTTTACATGACATTCTCTCAAGGAATCAGCAAGCTGCTTTCATAGACCGTAATTCTGAATTGTACCATGGAGATGAATGCTTAAAAGGAATCTCCTTAAGCTTTAAATAAACTATTTTGTCTAGTGCTGAATGAAGGGCTGAATTAAAATAGTCAAAAAGTCTATCTAGTGTTTATAGAATTGGGGGAGACAGAAAAATATCAGAAATTGATCTGGCAAATATAGAGCATTTTATATAATGTGTAGAAGTAGGCACATTTGTTCCTTCATAATATTTTAGCAATATGATTTGAAAACAACTACTTTTTATGTTATAATATAGGCAGCCAGATCCACAACAGTAGCATTGACTTTGGCCAATCATTGGTCAATACAAAAGGAAAAGAAAAAATCCACTAGGACTGCACAAGCTAATAACAAGCACAAACAATATTGCTTAATATGGCAGTACACCTAAAAAAAAAAACAAGTACTACATTATATTCTATCAATCAGTCCTGAAAGTTAATTTTAAGCCTTACAAATCAAAATATTACTTTTTAGCATCGAAGTTCTAGAGCTGCTATTGACACAATAACACCCAGGGTTGAACATGCAACAATAAATACATTTAATTACAATAACATAAATATAATAAATAGAGAAAACAGAAACCCAATGCACATCATTGGCAACTGGACAACTTCTTTTCTAACAGAGGCCTCAGAAAGTTTTTTTTTTAATTATACCTCTACTACATGTATGTGGGGGATGGACTAAGTAAAGAAAGCTGATAGATCATATTTGGGTCTTGTATATACTGACATTGTGTCACAAAAAACGATATTAGCCAAGTAAAGAGACAATTTCCAACAGTGGAAGGAATCTAACATAGTTTTCTTACAGAGTTTTAACCTTTTAGCCTAATATTCTGAATAGCACTCACATCCCTGGTATTCCCTGCCTGGAGTTTGCATGTTTTCCTGGTGGGTTTGCACAGTGTGCTCTGGTTTCCTTCCATGACATGAAGGTTTGGGGATTTGGTGACACTAAAATGACGTGTGTGTGTGTGTGTGTGCTTGTATTCACCTTGTGATGAGCTGATGCCAGGGATTGTTTCCGTCTCACGCCCGGTGCTTTCTGGAATGGGTGCATCCCTGGATTGAAGGATATAATCATTAAACATCCTTTTCAGACATATTGTGGCAAGGTGTTATCGGAATGTAATAGATATTTCAGGTAATTCACAACACAAAGAAGTCAAACATTTTCACAGTGATGATATCTCGCACTGCCGCCTGGTGGAATCTTCTAGAATTACATAAAGTATGCGCGCAAGTATAAACAGTACAACGCTTACGTAGCAATAGCATCTACTGGAGCATGCGTCACGTCGCATGAAGTATAAACCCGACCTAAGATGTAGGAAAAGTTTAAAAGTAGTAGTAAGTACTTTTGGTCTCATTCAATACTCATTAAGGACTTACCCTTTCTATCTCATGGCACTTCTTCAGAGCGTCACCATATTTTCCAAGTCTCTGAAAGGCTGCAGCACATTCTGTTTGAAACCACATACACTGCATTTCATTAAGGTTCTCCACTGAAGAAGCACCCTCCTAAAATATAAAACAGGTATCCTAAATGCTGATAAAGAACAAAACTAATTCTAATTAAAAAAAGTTCTTCACCCATAAGGTACCCTCAGTTCATTTTTTATGGTAGAATAATTCTTATTCTTCACAAAGTAATCATAGGTGGTGTGTCACACTGTATATACAGAGTAACACTAGCTGTTTGGTCAAAGCTAATACTATGACCCTCCTTGGTATCTGAATATTATTTAGCAAAAAGCTGCAGGAAAACAGAAAATAAATAAATAAATAAATAAATCTTTGATTGGTAGTCACAACAGAGCCACAGGTGAAAATTGCCTCCTATAAAAAAAGTAAGCCTAGTCAGGGATATGACAAGATAAGACCATAAGGCTCCAAACCCTTAAACCAGCAAGGACGCAATCACGGCCATTAAGCTTTTGACAAGAAGGATAAAGAATTCCATTAGGTGCTCAAAGTCCCCAATACCTCTCATGTCACACAAAACCTTTACTGAAATTAAAAGCTCTCAGAAGAAACAGACTGCAGGAAATTTAAGAATAAATCATCTAAGAGTACCTGTCGTATCATAAAGATATACAAAATCCTTGAACAGAAGCCATCAGGAAGTACATATAAAATGCAATCATGCCATAAGGCTGCTTTCTGCCTTGGGTATTGCCATTGCTCAATCTATGAATGTGCACCTTCCCTTTATTCATGCATACTTCAAGCCCACTTTTTTCAGTGCTGTGCAAACGTTCACATATGTACGTGTGCAGACACACTCATATGCATCTACATGCAAACTTAAAGTCTTTAGAAAACTGGATGTGTGGGTGTAAATTGACAGGAATGATCGAAAGGCATATGAATGAGGTAACTGAGAGTAAATATGTATTTGTGGATAAGGTGCACAGTATATTTCTTTAAATTGAGTTAAATTTGCATTCTCAATCAGGGTGGTAAACCATGCCGTTACTTTAGCATGACTGAAAAACACTAAAATTTAAGTCTGATTTATACTTCCGTGTCAAACACACATTGTAGGCTACGCTGTCAAAATTTAGTTTATATTTATGTGTCACGCTGTGTTATAGACATATGCCTGAATGCTAGATGTCAATGTTTATAGTATGCAAGAAAAGTGAATAATCCATTTCCTTGTGCTTCACATGTGGTGCCAGCCAAGAGAGAAAAACAAACTGCAAGCAGTTTTTGCCCCTTAGTATCACCGTTCCACTTGGTAGAAATATTCTTCAGTAGGCAAATGTATTTGTCACTCACATTTTCCATACATCTGTTGTTAAACTGATGTTAGCCAATATTCCATGCCATGAATTTGTCTCCATCCGATTGTCTTTGGAGTATTTTGATGAAGTGTGATATTAATGTGTATATTTTCTAACTTCTTCAACAATCTTTCTTGATCTGCTCTATATTTATTTCAGAATAGAGGATGAAAAACGGAAACGTGTTTTAGGAAATACATAGTTGCTAACTCATCAATCAGAGCCGTAAGTGTCTGTATAAAGTTCGCGTTGATGCAACATGTAGTTACATTTCTAAGGAGGTGCACGTCAGGCAACGCCACAGCTACAGTGCAGGCTTGATGCAGAAGTTTAAATCAGAATTTACAGGCAGTTTAGGTAAAACTTTTGCTACACCAACTGAGCTGTGATTTTATTCTGGTGAATCCACTTGCAGTATTCCTTAATGCTAATGTACACTTATGCAGTTTTGTGTGAAAGAACTAGTCAATAAATAAATATAAACAAGATTTGCTGTTCATCTTATGTAAAACTGCCATAAAGGCACTAAAAGGGCAACTCAGAAACCAGGGAAAACAAATCGTGGTTAAGGGAATGCAAACTCAAATTAATTTCTTAATGAATGCTGATGAAGCCTCCCTGACCAATTCAGCAGTGTTTTGTATGGCACACTTCACAATACATATCTATTATAAAAAAAAAATCTTGGGAAGGTTACTAGGGAGACGAGATGTGATCTTCTCTGAAGGCAATTTGACGACACGCAAGACACACTTTAATGTCACGCGAGACAAGGCAGTGAGACAACATTTAAAACAAGCTCAAGGACATCTAACAGTTGTTGGAATGCTTTTGGCAGACGCACTTCATGTGCTTCCAGCTGTTAAAACAACGACAAGCAGAACACGCAGCTCACCAGCAGATGATCCAACCTCTTAGCTTGCGTTCAGCCCCAAGCCCCGAACCCCAGCCCCCACCAATTGCGAGCGGCAGATATGCAAAGTGGAAAAAGGACAGCTGCTGTACAGACTTTTAAATGATCAACGCACAGCGCAACAAGCAGAAAACACAGCTGGCCCACAGCAACAGCAGAAAGACAGCAGCTGATCCGACAGCATCTCCTTAGCATGCATTCAGCCGCGCCCCCCCTTCACAACACGAGCAGCATTATACATCCTGCAAGAAAGATTCAACCACGCCCGTGGCCGGAAATAAAGGACAAGTATTGTTTTTACAAAAGTTTTAAAGTAAAAGTGAAAATAATGCATATGTAACAATTCCCATGAAAATAACGATCTTTTTAAATTGTATATCCGGTAAACCAAACCCAGGGGTGGGCGAGCGAAGTGAGCAGGGGGCAGAGCCCCCTAGTAATTAAAAAAAAATGACTAAATGAATTGTTTCTAATGTACTGAAAATCAGGAACTGCTAAACCTGCCATCGGCCAGACCGCTTTAATAGGAGTAATCAGAGGCTGTCAATGATTAGCTAATGACCAGCCTACAACTCAAAGCCCCCTTCTCTGCCATCAGCTTAAATTTATTAAGGTGGTAAGTGCAAGGGGTGATACAATGTGAAGAGAGTGCTACTACATCTGGGAAAAAAATGTTTAATCTTTAATCTTATGTTATCTATATTGTTAAAATTATATTTCTTTGTACTGTATGTATGTATTGCTTAATGTTTCTGTTTAAGTTTTGACTTTGTTTTGTGTTCATGATGTGTGCTTTTTAGTTCTAGTAAATCTGTTATTATTGCCTAAATAGGTGAGTTCTTAAGTGGGCATTTTCTCAATAAGAATTAACTGAATTGAACTTTCTGACACATAATGAGAAGGTAGGCTACAAGAGCTGCCTTATACAAGCACAACAGTTCAAAATAATCACCAGGTGTCCCTGTAGCACCATTATAATAGCACAAAATTCAAAATAGTCTGCAGATAAAAACTGAAGGGTGTGTGGAGAATTTGTCAAAAATAAGTCAATAAAATGCTACAACTGCTGTTCAAATATGCACTTCCCAATGTTTTGAGTGTTACTGAAGTGGATTGTTATTTATCACTTATATGGGCATTGAAAGCTATAATGAAAGAAGCCATAAATAGCAACAAAGAGCAGCCATATATAGTATCAAAATACTATTTTATCTGATTAACGTATATGGGGACTGAAATGAATGTACATAACGTTCTAAAATCAGAGTGCATTTTTATGAACCAACATAACGGAATCACATAGCACATAAGATACAAAAAAATCATTTCCCAATTATACTTCTCCCTATTTATGTCAGTAAGGACATTAGAACTGTGACTTAGAAGATGACACTTTAAGTATTACTTACAGTACACTTACTTTCATAAAGCATCTTCATTAAAATAGAGTACACATTTTTATACTGCTGTAGTAATTTGTTATTTCTGCCTTTTGCCAAGGCTTTAAAGTACAGTATTTGCTATAGACTACCAGAATGTGATGGTATTGGAAATGGGTGAAACAAAAAAACATGAAATTAATTTCAGTATCTGTAACAATTTGTACAGTGAAAATATCTTTGTAGTCAGTCAATATTAATTATATGTACTGCATACATGCATAGGCTGGTGAAGCTTTTCTCACAATAGAAGAGAACAAACAAGTAGGAAATAAAAATAAAAAAGACACAAAATGTTATGTTCTAAATAGGTATGCATTTTAAATTATTTAAATTCTCATTGCAGACAAAAATCAGAGATGCTACTGTGATCTTGCCAACAGCTTCTGCTTGTGAAACAAATTTAAAACACTACAGTCACAAACAACTTCCTGTTTAAGTTCCAGCATTTTTGTTACAACAGAAGTACTCCAAACTTAATGAATGTGCTTACTAAACAAAGCACACTTTTACCACTTAAATTTTTCTTTCACTAGCCTTCAAAACTACATACTGTACACAATAAAAATATCTACTACCTACTTTAAGATATGTTAAACTTTATACTCTAGCTAAGTATATAAGTAGGAGTGGCATACACAAAATGCTAAGTAGTAAAAGGTTTGGTACCCACCATTCTGAAATTCTGTTTCTTTCATTTTCACAATCAAGATAAATTTGAACTTACCCTTGTAAATCTGGAACACATTTCCTCTGCTTCTTTGATCATGTTGGCCCTTAACATGTACTTTGCACTTTTTGAGTTGATAAACCGATCTGCTGTATCCAATGACTGTGCCTCATCCATCCATTTAGCAGCTTCTTTCGAGTTACCTAAATGCTGTTGGCAAATGTTTCACAAAAACAACAATTCATAGGATTTTATTAAATTAGATTTTATTAAATTGTTTGTGTTAGGTACCTTATGTACTATTACTATATAAACACAAATAGTAAACAGTTAGAGAAACTAAATAAAAATTATACACCAGCAGGTGATACATAACAATGGCAGACTGAAATTCAGGCTGTAAAACACACACAAATACAATAAATGAGAAGGAATATAAATAGGTCTGAAATTAAAAATGCGTTCTGTTAATACTTCAAAAAGAGAGTACAGGTATAATAAGGCAACGGAATACAATGAAATTACAGTCTGCCATCCGTATCAGCAGGTTCCGTCTTCACAGATTCAACCAAACACACATTGAAAACATGAGGAAAAAAAATAATTTTCAGAAAGTTCCAAAAAGCTTCATGCGAGCACTATACAGAATCCACACAAAGCCTGTTGTAGGCTCCTCAGTCTCTTTCCAGCCCTCACTCTTTTGCATTGGTTGGCTTGTGTCTCATTCATTTGCTAGTTGTGTTGTATGCACCCTTTGTTTCTGTGAAACATTTTCTATATGTAATTGTATTTTAAAAATTCAGTTTTTTATTCTATGTACTGTATTTATCCTTTTGGTTTTTAAACGAAAACAAATTTGTAAGTGGTGAAAGAAAGAAAATGTTATTTTGCTGCTGACACGTACTATGTATTGTTAAGTTATGTTTGTCAAAGGTAAACTTGTCATAGGTTATAAAAAGACAGGTTCTGTAATTATAACGCACACTTTTTTTTTTTTTTTTAAAAGACTGTGGTTCTGGAAGCTAAAATGTCACATAGAGGCAGGTTAAATAACTTGCTCACAGTTACACAGTGAGCTACAGGATAAGCTTGTTTCAGATTTTTAACAACTATACCACACTAATTGCTAAAGATTGTGGATAAACCAGAATAGTGTTGATAAATACAAAACAAAGTTATACTATCCTGCTGAAGTCCGAAATATACAAAATTTCTGACAATAGAATAGTATAAAACTAGAGAAACAACCTGACCATTTTACATTTAGAATTCATAAGGCATGGAAACGTACCTTATACTATAAGAAACTCTCCCCAATCTTATTTTCCTTACTTCTTCAAGTCCAAATACTGGCCTGAATGAGCAAAACCACTAGGCAGCTAAAATGATGATGTAAAACCTTACCACACATCCACAGGTGAAGGAAGTGGTCAGTAACAAAAAAATCACTGCTCAAAAAAATGAAGGGAATACTTAATTATCTCAGTCTAACACCAAGTCAATTGAGCTTCAGGGATATCAATCCATCCAGTTAGGAAGCATATGCAACTGTCAATCATCTTCACCTGCCAGAGGGGACTGGGCGGTCTCTTGGTCTGGAACCCCTACAGATTTTATTTTTTTCTCCAGCCTTTGGGGTTTTTTTTTGTTTTTTCTGTCCACCCTGGCCATCGGACATTACTCTTATTCTATGTTAATTAATGTTGACTTATGTTTATCTTTTATTGTGTCTTCTATTTTTCTATTCATTTTGTAAAGCACTTTGAGCTACATTTTTTTGTATGAATATGTGCTATATAAATAAATGTTGATTGATTGATTGCTTTGGTGCAAATGAAAGTGGCTAAACAGGTGTACTGAAGAGACAACAGTAAGACAACCCCCAAAAAGGGAATAGTTTTGCAGGTGGTGGCCATAAACAATTGCTCTCTCCTTATCCTTTCTGACTGATTTTTCTCTAGTTTTACATTTTGCTAGTGTCCTTGGGCCTCATGTATAAACAGAGTATATGCAAAAAATGTTGCATACGCCCATTTCGAGATGTACAAAAACTAAACTTGGTGTAAAGCTAAACACACTTTCATGGCAGCATCCTACCTTGCGCATGCAAGTTTCTGCTCAGTTTTGCAAACTAGCGGCACCCAGCGTTAAAGCAATGCTACTGTTTCTAAGTCATTTACCTTTCTATTTCATACTCACATCCATGACAATGGCTTTACCAAATACACTGCAATTATCTGTATATCGTTTACAAATGTAATTCACTTGATTGTAATCATTCTGTAACAATATAATGGTGCACGGATGGCCAAACTATTCTAAATACCATAGCTGTTTTATCGCTGTCAGAAGACATGGCAAAATGAAGAATCAGAAGAGAGCACAAATTTATAGATGGCGATGACTGGCTTCTAAGTCGATTTCAATTTCCAAGAGCTATCCTCTTGGAGCTTTGTGCTAAACTGGAACTGGCTTTACAAAGGCAGACGTTGAGTAATTGTGCTCTACCTGCTCCTTTGCAAGCTCTTTTCACTCATGGGTTTTTAGCCACAGGAGCTTTTCAATGTGAACTGGCTGACCAATTGGGTATTTCACAATCATCACTGAGTCGCACCATGCTAGCTGTATATGATAGTATTATCCGCTTGTCATCCAGATACAGTATATAAGATTTCCATACACTGTGGTTGAAGTGGCAAACATGAAAGTGCAATTGAGGCAAAGTCTGGCTTGCCAAATGTAATTGGCGTGGTTTCCAATGTAAGTAAAGTATCTAGTCTGAGTCATTGGTGGAAGTATTATTGCTGCTTATGAATAATTTCCTTTCCAATTAATCAATGTTCTTATTTTAAACTTAAGGTACATACAACAAAATTTCTCTAAGGAATGGTTTACTTTCCATGATGAGAAGCTTTACAATCTTAGAATGACTCAAAGTAAAGCAACTGTACATTTTAAGCCAAAGAAGATAGCTGGTCTGGGCATCTGTGCTAGAGACTGACTGGGAATGAGGTAATGGTGAGAAACTCAAGGCAGATGCATGACATGATAGAAACATTATATTCAAAAGGTAGAATCTGCTGCACAGGAAAGAGAAAAATGGTTTGTATTGCTCATCTGTCCCTCTATAATAGTAAAATGTATTTGCACTGTTCAATTATTTAGCTTAGCTTATTATATACTACAAAAAGTATAGTATAGTATAGTAAAGAAATTAGAGAACATGTAACATAATTCTTGTTGGAATATGTGTGCTGTGATTCATAAAACCAAACAAAAAAACTCAGAAATTCATCCTATCTAAAATACTTTGAGTTAATTCTAATTATTGTCAAGATCAGCATTACTCAGGAACTATCATGTGTGATTTACTTCCTGAGATGTGACAGAATGACAAGCTTCAGGTGATGCTGTTGGTATTTTTGCAGGATTGTTCTTTTTCTACTATATTTGATTTTATTTTTCATCCTTATAGCACATACAAAAATATTCATTGTGTTGTGGTCTTTGGCATAGGGACTACAGAGCTGCAAGTGCATTTTTAACCTTGCAGTATCTGCTGATCTTCAGAGAAAATATGTGCTCAAATCCCAAATTACTAAAGTCCAAGCAGATTTAGTTAAATTAGGAAATTAGAAAAAGTGTCCTATGACGGAGGAAGAGTAAACACACAACAATGTTACGGTTTAGTGCTAAAATATTGATAAGTAGTTTAATGTTACATTTGTATTCTTCTTTTTGGTTATAACTATACAGTAAAATATTTAGAACTACTATATAATATGTGTGCTATGTCTATTCCTAAATTGTGTAATGTATATACAGAATAAATCTGGTAGTTTTAAATTATTCAATAGATTATTAAATAAATGAAATTTACTCCACTGCCCCATCCTAATATATACATTTATTAAAGAGCTATATTGAAATTGTAAGTGTATGTCAAGACTTCTTGCTCACATTCAGTTTTAAAATGATTCTGCATGAGATTTTTACTTAAATTAAATATTTAAGTTTGGAAGGTGAAGGCACAGAACGATGGCATACCATAAATTGCAGAAAATACCTTACTAAGAAAAATAAAAAATGTAATTATTGTTCTGTTTAAAATACCCTGTATCAATTACTACAGCTTCAAAGAAAAATACTATTTCTAACTCATTACACTCCGGCTAATGTATATTAAACCTTTCATATACAACAATAAGATGCATATTTTTCCAACAATTAATCACCAATGATTAACCTTGTTACAAATGTATTGTTCCTAAACAGCTATTAAGGAGGATGCAATTTGTCAATCACCCCTCTTTTTCACTGCATTATATTAGCATCATTCAACTAGAAGATAAAATAATAATAATTTTGAACCAATTTGTTTACGTGAACATAACACTTAACATTCACATCAAAAAGTAACAAATTGTGCTTAACAAACTTCAACAATAAAATCTGCGATTCAAAACTCATACAAAGAAAAAAAATCAAAAAAACAAAAACACTGTAGTCTTAATTTAAAGCATATGATTCAAAATCCAAAGAGGCACCTTATAAATGACAAAATTCCAGACATGGAACTTAGTCTAAGGTTTGTGCTTCAATTTGTAAATGTTCCCAAGCTTTGGGTAAAGTTAAAATCTGTCATACAGGAGATCATCAGGGGTGTACATCTACATTTTATAGTAAAGCTGGTCAGAGGTCTTATCTGCAGCTGATAAGTGAATACAGTTCCTATCTGGGATTCCTGAAGAGTTCTTTACTAGTGTTTACTTGAATTAGGAAACTACATCAAGACCTTTTAATTGCTTAACTTTCAGGCAAGTACAATAACATCGAGCACTGGAAGATGGAGTTTCCAGGCACTGTACCTGGGGTTGCTGGCATGCTATTTACAGAATATGTTGTGTTTGTAACTCTTTTACATGCTTATTGGCATGTGACAGTAGGGGAAGAAAAGAAAATTACCTTATAAATCTTTGCCTTTATGTAGAACAGTTCAATTAATGTTGGGGTGCTTTCAATTGCAGAGTTAATGTAGTCCAGGGCCAAAGACCACTGGCCGAGTCTGTCAAAATGTTGTGCCAGAAAATATCGAACCCAAAGTAGAGTGGTTGGAGGCTCCTTTGCATCTCTTTCTTTAAAATACACAAACAAATAAAAACACATATATACACATGAACAATATGCACTAAATAACAAGTAAATCATATATATATACTGACCATATTTATGAAAAATCTTGTAATTTACTAAAATAAGCTAGTTCAAAACATTTTTTTATCCTTTAGAAAATATATATGTTTTTAAGTTTTATGGAGCACTTAATATATAATGCTTTGTATTTAATTGGTGACCTAGTTTCCAATGTGGTGTCATTTTTGAGGAGGCTCTGCTTTAAAAATGTCAAAGTTCAATCTGTTTTTGAGGATATTCTGTGATTTTAGGAACCGATCAGTAATATAAGTTCTATATTTGTTGTCACAAATTTGTATGAAACAATCAGTACATCAACTTCAACGGTTATATTTCACAAACAATTACAGCAAATTAGTGAAACATTCATATGCCTTGTTTTTGATCATTTCCACTTGTTTGTTTATTACTCTAGGCTGCAGTGATATCACAAAACATTCAGCTATGCTGCATGTAAATAAAAAATCTAATTCAACTGATTGAAAGTTCTACTACTCTATTATTTTTAAATAACTTAATAAATAATTGTTGGTTCAAAGGTTTTGCAAATGACTTCTTTAAATTATATAATGAGAGGAGATGAAAAGAACATTAAAACACATACAACTGACATAACAGAAACTATTTTTTTTTTCTCCTGAAAACTCATTTTCAGTTTTAGTCATGATAATACAGTATTAATGTAAAACATTTTCAAGTACTTGAACCAGGGAAGTCAAGAAGAAAAACTAAAAGTTACTTCCAAAGTAACAGGTGATGTACTCTTTTTTTCTGACTACATTCATTTTGGATTTTTCATGTCACAAAGTTCTTTTTTGGATAACCTAAATCTTTGCACGTTTTCAGTATTGGATGCCATCTCTAAGTAAATCCAAATAACTGCGTGAAAAAAAACACTTGAATTTCATATGCATCTTACTTTTTTAAACATTTTTGGGATTCAGTATCTAACAGCAAAAGATTTCCCAAAATTGTCAACTCCTATCATTGCTTAAAAGACTTTTCTAGCCCATAAACCCATGGTATATTGCTTACACGACTTTTCTAGCCCATAAACCCATGGTATATTGCTTACACGACTTTTCTAGCCCATAAACCCATGGTATATTGCTTACACTCAATACAATTTGAGAGTTTTCTAAAATGAACTACCTATTTCAGTTTTAGATGGACTGTTTCATGCATTCCATACAATACTACTCATAAACCACTGAACTATTTGGTGCAGTAATTCTCCTGTGCATGTTACTATATGTCTGGAAATAATCCCCTTACTGCATAATGCAATTGGGCTTCAGCTACAATTTCTACTGCGTAAGACTTTTACATTTGTGTGCAGAAATCACTGATACTAAGCAGAATTAAAGTTTTTCCTGCACGTCTGATCTGTCATTCAGATAAATATCCCCAAATTTCAGTATCATTGCCAATATTTGAGACTAGTATCAATCTTTTACAATGGAATGCAGTGTTTATTTTTGCCAAACATAAAGCACCTGGCTCAGAAACATCCGTTGTTGACTCCGAAATTGTGTGGGACTCACCCACTAGTTTAACTACCATTTTCTGGCCAGTTTCCCACCTAATTCTGGGAGTATTGAAACAGAAGATTTTATAGTCAGATGACTATCCTGACACCAATCTCCTTTAGTTGCCTTTATGATTCACCCGTGAACTGCATTTTTAACTGTGTTTTTTATTATGGTGAAGTCATTAACACTGACTTTAGCCAGTGTCCCACAAATTCATGGATATTGCTTTGGGCATTTTACAGTCGTATGAAAAAGTTTGGGAACCCCTGTCAACCTGCATAATTTACTCTACTTTCAACAAAAAAGATAACAGTGGTATGTCTTTCATTTCCTAGGAACATCTGAGTACTGGGGTGTTTTCCAAACAAAGATTCTTAGTGAAGCTACATTTAGTTGTATGAAATTAAATCAAATGTGAAAAACTGGCTGTGCAAAAATTTGGGTACCCTTGTAATTTTGCTGATTTGAATGCATGTAACTAACTGCTCAATACTGATTACTTGCAACACCAAATTGGTTGGATTAGCTTGTTAAGCCTTGAACATCATAGACAGTTGTGTCCAATCATAAATGGTAAAACGTACAGTATTTAAGGTGGTCAATTGCAAGTTGTGATTCCCTTTGACTTTCCTCTGAAGAGTGACAGCATGGGATCCTCAAAGCAACTCTCAAAAGATCTGAAAACAAAGACTGTTCAGTATCATGGTTTACAGGAAGGCTACAAAAAGCTATCTCTGAGGTTTAAACCGTCAGTGTAAACTGTAAGGAATGTAATCAGGAAATGGAAGGCCACAGGCACAGACAGTTGCTGTTAAACCTTGGTCTGGCAGGCCAAGAAAAATACAGGAGCGGTATATGCACAGGATTGTGAGAATTGTTACAGACAACCCACAGATTACCTCCAAAAACCTGCAAGAAAATCTTGATGCAGATGGTGTATCTGTACATCATTCTACAATTCAGCACAATTTGCACAAAGAACATCTGTATGGCAGGGTGATGAGAAAGAAGCCCTTTCTGCACTCACGCCACAAACAGAGTTGCTTGTTGTATGCAAATGCTCATTTAAACAAGCCAGATTCATTTTGGAACAAAGTGCTTTGGACTGATGAGACAAAAATTGAGTTATTTGGTCATAACAAAAAGCGCTTTGCATGGCGGAAGAAGAACAACTCATTCCAAGAAAAACACCTGCTACCTACTGTCAAATTTGGTGGAGGTTCCATCATGCTCTGTGGGGCTGTGTGGCTAGTTCAGGGACTGGGGCCCTTGTTAAAGTTGAGGGTCGAATGAATTCAACCCAATATAAACAAATTCTTCAGGATAATGTCCAAGCATCAGTCACATAGTTGAAAGTATGCAGGGGATGGATATTCCAACAAGACAATGACCCAAAACACTTTTTGAAATCTACTAAGGCATTCATGCAGAGGGAGAGAAGTACAGTACAATGTTCTGGAATGGCCGCCACAGTCCCCTGACTTGAATATCATCGAAAATCTATGGGATGATTCGAAGCAGGCTGTCCATGCTCGGCAGCCATCAAATTTAACTGAACTGGAGAGATTTTGTGTGGAAGAATGGTCAAAAATACCTCCAAGCAGAATCCAGACACTCATCAAAGGCTATAGGAGGCATCTAGAGGCTGTTATATTTGCAAAAGGAGGCTCAATTAAGTACTGATGTAATATCTCTGTTGGGGTGTCCAAATTTATGCACCTGTCTAATTTTGTTATGATGCATATTGCATATTTTCTGTTAATCCAATAAACTTAATGTCACTGCTAAAATACTACTGTTTCCATAAGGCATGTCAAATATTAAAAGGAAGTTGCTACTTTGAAAGCTCAGCCAATGATAAACAAAAATCCAAAGAATTAAGAGGGGTTCCCAAACATTGTCATATGACATTGAACATTGTAGAATTCATTATTGTTGAGACAATGGCACAATGGCCACTGTTGGAAAGTTTCTGTACTGTTTCAAAGTTTCTGCTTTTTGACTGATTCAATGTCTGCTGGCAGTCTGACAGAAAGCAAGAGCTTTAGAAAGCACGTTGTAACGATTTTAAGAATGTTAAGTACCAGCTACAGTGCTGTGAGAAAGTATTTGCCCCTTCCTAATATCATGATTTTTGCATATTTACACAATAAATGGCTGTAGGCATTTAAACAAAATGGAATATTTGAGACAGAGAATCTGAGTAAATGTATTAATACAGTTTTTAAATAACTTTTTTCTAAATTCAAAGAATAAAACACCCCTATTAACCATGTGAAAAATGAACTGCTCCCATAGTTATATCAGTCTTTCATATCTCCATTGATGAATTTTAATTTACTCTTTGCAAAACTGTATTATTTCAAACATACTGGTACATTTGCAAATATGAACTGCTCATTTCATGTATCAACCACACCATCTCTGTTGGGGTCAAGCCTATAGTTTGACTAGACCACTACAATTCCAAAATTGTATTTTGTTCCTTCTAAGCCATTCAGTCACAGTCTTGTTTTCATTTTTTAGGTTATTGTCCAGCAGCATCATCCAGTTACAGTTCAGCTTCTGGTCATGTGCATTTGTCTGGATATTTTCCTTAAGAATATTTTACTGAAGTACAAAAGTCATGGTCCCTTCAATGAAGTCTTACAGTTCCTGGGGCAGCAAAGCAACCCCACACTATCACAGTACTACCAGGACAATGTTTTATTGTAGGTATTATGTTCTTACTATTGAATGCTACAACACCATACATGCTGGAACTGGAACTCTATCCAAAGAGTTCTGATTTTGACATGCCTGTCCATATAACATTGCTTCAAAAGCCTAAGCAATCATTCAGATATTTCTTTGTAAATGCAAGCTATTTACTGATATTTCTTTTGGATAGTAGAGGTTTCCACCATTCTCCCAGACAAAATTTCATTTTTATTCAGGCTCATTCTTATCTTGCTTTCTGAGATATTTCTTAAGATTAAAATCACAGAATATTATATAAAAACTGATTAACTTTATCCTGCTAACTATAGAATATATTTTGCAGTTAGCTTACATATATCATACGTAAATTAACGGGAGCACATATTAACCTCTTTAGCATTAGTCAAGAGTGTCACTTGGGCAATGGAACAGACATGTCTCGCATTAGACCTGAGGATTACTTGGGCTGTTAAACAGATCCACTCTTCAGTCTTCAATACCCATTCTAGGTCTTAACTGGTCATGACAATAGCAAGGAGCTAATTTTTAATGTCTATGACCCTACTCTGACACACAACTTGTTAACTTATGTGTTCGAACTAGTGCTTCAAACTTTGGCTCCTAAGTGGTTATAATGGAGGCTTGCAATGGAATTAAACATTGGTAAAATGATTTACACAAACAAAGCCACTCCAATTTTCAGCACTTTCTTTAGATGTCAGAGTCCAAGCCAAATCTTCAAATTCATGTATAAAACTCATTAAGAATTTTAGTATGTAATGCTCTAATATGTACATCAGTAGGTAGACTGAACATAATACAAAGTAATACAACGCAAAATAAAACAGGGAAAGCATAGTCAAATCAAAACTAAAATTAATTGCTACAAAAATATTAAAACTGCAACTATTTGTGAGAGCTGAGTAGTAAAAATATGCAGTTTTCTTCGACAATGTCAATAACCCCATGATAATGACAATGCACAGCTGAAGCATCACATTTTGAGGCTGTCTTTTGGTATTAAGGCAAAATTTACAATGATGCAATTAACTACAACTGAATTTAACCCAGTGATTTATAAAGACTGAAAACACTTGTTGCTAAATAGTTTTTATCAAGCTATTATATACAGGTGCTGGTCATAAAATTAGAATATCATGACAAAGTTGATTTATTTCAGTAATTCCATTCAAAAAGTGAAAGTTGTATATTAGATTCATTCATTATACACAGACTGATTTATTTCAAATGTTTATTTCTTTTAATTTTGATGATTATAACTGACAACTAATGAAAGACCCAAATTCAGTATCTCGGAAAATTAGAATATTGTGAAAATGTTCAATATTGAAGACACCTGGTGCCACACTCTAATCAGCTAATTAACTCAAAACACATGCAAAAGCCTTTAAATGGTCTCTCAGTCTAGTTCTGTAGGCTACACAATCATGGGGAAGACTGCTGACTTGACAGTTGTCCAAAAGACGACCATTGACACCTTGCACAAGGAGGGCAAGACACAAAATGCCATTGCTAAAGAGGCTGGCTGTTCACAGAGCTCTGTGTCCAAGCACATTAATAGAGAAGCGAAGGAAGGACAAGATGTGGTAGAAAAAAGTGTACAAGCAATAGGGATAACCGCACCCTGGAGATGATTGTGAAACAAAACCCATTCAAAACTGTGGGGGAGATTCACAAAGAGTGGACTGCAGCTGGAGTCAGTGCTTCAAGAACCACCACGCACAGATGTATGCAAGACATGGGTTTCAGCTGTCACATTCCTTGTGTCAAGCCACTCTTGAACAAGAGACAGTGTCAGAAGCGTCTCGCCTGGGCTAAAGACAAAAAGGACTGGACTGTGCGAAGTTATGTTCTCTGATGAAAGTAAATTTTGCAATACCTTTGGAAATCAAGGTCCCAGAGTCTGGAAGAAGAGAGGAGAGGCACAGACTCCACATTGCTTGAGGTCCAGTGAAAAGTTTCCACAGTCTGTGATGGTTTGGGGTGCCATGCCATCTGCTGGTGTTGGTCCATTGTGTTTTCTGAGGTCCAATGTCAACACAGCCGTCTACCAGGAAGTTTTAGAGCACTTCATGCTTCCTGCTGCTGACAAACTTTATGGACATGTAGATTTCATTTTCTAATAGGACCTGGCACCTGCACACAGTGCCAAAGCTACCAGTACCTGGTTTAAGGACCATGGTATCCCTGTTCTTGATTGGCCAGCAAACTCGCCTGACCTTAATCCCATAGAAAATCTATGGGGTATTGTGAAGAGGAAGATGCAATACGCCAGACCCAACAATTCAGAAGAGCTGAAGGCCACTATCAGAGCAACATGGGCTCTCATAACACCTGAGCAGTGCCACAGACTGATCGACTCCATGCCACGCCGCATTGCTGCAGTAATCCAGGCCAAAGGAGACCTAACTAAATATTGAGTGCTGTACATGCTCATACTTTTCATGTTCATACCTTTCAGTTGGCCAACATTTCTAAAAAATCCTTTTTTTGCATTGGTCTTAATTGATATTCTAATTTTCTGAGATACTGAATTTGGGACTTTCAATAGTTGTCAGTTATAATCATCAAAATTAAAAGAAATAAACATTTGAAATAAATCAGTCTGTGTGTAATGAATGAATCTAATATACAAGTTTCACTTTTTGAATGGAATTACTGAAATAAATCAACTTTGTCATGATATTTTAATTTTATCACCAGCACCTGTATAGCTTAAAAATTTAATTAGGTTACTAATCTCAAACTTAACAGACAATAAAGGTACTAGTCTCGGTCTAGAGATGAAGACATTATACATAAAATGTTACAAGGCCAGTCTTGTCTGGGTGACAATTACATGCAGGATCCAAAAATCAACAAAATTCTAAAATGCTACTGACTATGCCAAACACTAAAAGCCAACCTAAAAAATATCACCCAGTCTACATCGTTTAATCACTAAATACTGCAAATAAAGATTAGTGAAGCTGACCTCAATTTGATTTTGTTTTGCTGAATTGGATAAATGTACCCCTCTAGGTCAACATCATGTGCCACAATATAACTTAGCTCTCTCTTGAACATTAGTAAAGTCTTATGGAAGTTCAAAACAAAATATTCTTCAATGCTTTTTGCAAAGCAGATCAGGAAAATCACAGTATAAAATTAAACTGTTGACAAAGTACACTGAATTTTCTTTTAATAAATATTATTTTCTCTCATAAACTTTTAAGACCTCTGATAAATGAGCCATTCACTACCTTTCCCACAATATATGACCAGTAGGCTGGCTAGTATTTGTGTGAATAATGTCAGCTTGACCTGGGTAAAATTATTGGAAACAAATGGTTCTCACAACATCACTCAGTCAATGTCGCACCCGCTTAGTCCTGAACAGGGTTGCAGGGGTCTGCTGCAGCCTATCCCAGCTAGCGCAGAGCTCAAGACAGGAATAGACTCTGGAGAGGGTGCTAGTCAATTGCAGGGAGAACACACACACACACTCCCAACCACACACTAGAGCCAATTTAGAATCACCAATTTAAATAAGCTGCATATATTTGGACTGTGGGAAACAGGAGCACCCGGAGGAAACCCACAAAAAGCCAAATGTATAATCATTACTAATGTCTTCAACATACAGTACAATTCTCACCATTAAATAGTGTTGATTATACTTTCATTTGCCTGACTAATTACTGCTTACGTTTTCAATACTGCTCCAAATTATGAAAAGAGTCACAACAAGTAGTGTGAACTGTATTTAGGTTTTCTAATTATAGCTATAAGATTAATAAACAGGTTTGTACAAAAGCACTAAATTTAATATTAAACCCACCTGGAACTGCTGTATTTGACATTGTCAGTTGCACAAGTTATCTGCTATATTTCTTCAAGACAGACTCTCAAGCATCAATCAGTATAGAAAAGTGCTTGTGGTTTTACTTATATGCCTCCTTCAAGCTAAATCACAATGTACACTGACAGCTCTTCTGGCAGGTTTCTATACTGTCCATATGGACAATGCACCCGCTGCTGCCACAATAGGTGCCATCTCCCCTTGACCCTGTAATGGAAAAGGTGCGTTCAAAAAATGGATGGATTTGATGCCATATGATTTTTTTCATACAATAAAATTTATTTTATGCAGCTAGATTATTCACACTTTCATGGAGTAAAGCTGTTGATCAAGTTTTTATTTTGTTTAATATTCCAGAATTAGGGTTAAAAATATAATGCAAATAAATATTTGCAAATTCTCAAGTAATAGTTATTCTACCAGGATTTGAAGACTGTGAATTGTTTACATTTCTACATTTCCTAGTTAATTAAGTTCAAGACTTTTCTTTTTAAACTGAATTGTTTGTCCCTCTAAACATTCACAATGGGTCTCACATTTTAAAATTATTCAGTAATATTGTACTAGAACTAATACACAGTTTGAGAAAAAAGATCAAGTTTAAAAATAGCATTACAGTAAAAGTCATTTAAAGTTGGCTAAATTTCCTATTAAAAAACAGAAAATGATGCCTTACATGCCCTGCAAACTTTCAAAACTAAGTATGCAACAGCATTCTTTATGTCATTCCATTTATTTGAATCTTTTGCATATTGAGTTGTATTATAGCAAATGCTTGTGTTTAAGAATGCTGCTTTGGAAAATCACTTTAATCATGAGTACACATGTTGGTTCCTTTTTTATTTTGGCTATACACTTTGTCATCATAGTTATGGTAATGTTTTCAAGTGAGAAAAAGGTTGCTTGTTTTAAGTTTAATTGCAGCAAAGTTTTTTTTTGTTGTTACAGTTTACATTTGACTTGTATATGTTTGCTGGAGTCAAAATATGACCAAATGATGGATGCTGCATCTCCTTTATAAATAACAGCTTGTCTCCATTTATATCCAATTCATTCCTGCTTGTTGTCTTATGCCCAACATGCAATTTCTGTTTTGATTGAAAAGCCAGGACTGGTCAAGGTGGAAGCACAGGACTGAATATTATGAATTTAAGGAGACACCCACAGAAATCAAAAAAGGAAAAGAAAGTTTTTACAGAACATAACAGAATAAGTAAAACTAGTTTGGTGCAAGCTTCTTGGTGTTAGTATCAAGTTCTGGTACATCCCTCAGCCCTAGTATATAACGTATTTATGAATTTATTGTTGGTTGTTTGTATTGTAGTAGTGAGGTAGACACATAAGAAAGCAATCTCATTATCCTGTGCACACATGGCAACAGACGTGAGCTTACCAATTCTATTATAATTCACCCCATCATTTGAATTACATTTGTTTCAGCTGGAAGAGTAGTGTAGTTTATTATGAGTGTTATTTATGAATCATTAAAACAACATATTGCCGTGTTCAACACTTTCACAATAAAAACCTTATTAATGCAAAATGCAAGGCTTTAAAGAAATAAACTTTCTGTATCAGTATATAGTAACCTACACCAATTCTCTGTATTAATACCTTCTCCAGTATGGGACTAAAGGGTCCAAAGCTTATCATAGAAACATTAGGCTGGCAGGGCACAATCAGAGATACTTACCACCCTCCCTCAAACCATGATATGATCATTACTGATAAATGTACATGATACACTAGCTTAAAGGTTTGTTTTAATTATTAATTTTTTAATACTTTATCTTTTGTAGACTACCTTGGCCGAACAGAAAAAAACATTTCCTTTCTCATTTGTCATGTTCCTGATTGTTTTACAATGACATAGAAAACTCTACTGGAAAATGGCCATAAAAAACAAAGGTAATGGCAGGAGGGCAAAGGTAAGTCTATCAAGTGTCTGATTTATTCAGAAAGATTTTCTAATTATCATTCTGCATTTCTGTCATCCACTAGGTACTGAGCCAAAAGAGATTCTTAAGATAAATTATATTGCTTTGGTGATAACAATATTCATAAATGGAGCATCTAGATTTTAATAAAGAGTGGCTAAGCTCCATTCAATACAGGCCTCTGAGTGATTCCACAACCTAAACAGAATGTAGTGAAGAAGTAGATGATACAATACTGTTCAACAGGCCTGCCCAATGCATAGAATTTACAGTTGGTACTGTATCTGTTAATGATGGCATACTATAACACAATCAAGAATTTATAATGTGTTGTATATTTATAATAAAGAATTGCTTAAGATGCACTCACAAATGTGCTTTTCTTTAGAAATTGAAATATTACACTTTCATAATCCAAGTACCTTCATATCAACCATATGTACAATGCCTTTGCTAATATATCCAGATCACGAAATTGTGAATTTAATTTGGTAGTAAAATATTACGATGTCTGCTACTATTGCAACAACAACAACATTAGTGATCCATACAAAAAGGCACAGCACATAATCATCATCAGCAGTATTCTACAAAGAAAGTCTACACCGCCCTGCAAAAAAATCAATGAAATTTCCAGTTTTTCATCCTTCTTGTGGTAATGTACCCAGGAAAGCCACTGGGAAAAAAAAACTCACAGTACAAAAAAACAAAAAGTTTTTACTCTTGTATACTGGTGCAAAAATCAAGTCCAAGTCTTGTATTTGCCACTACCAGTCGCCTCTCCACTTACAGCACCCAAGACATTTGACTACTTTGTAGTTTAGCTCTTGCATGCCAAACGATTTAATGCATATTTTAATGTTCTGACAAAAAACTTAACAAATGGGTTTCCAATCCTTCATTTTGTTTTCCAACATTAATGTCATCCTGACAAATGTAATCACCTTCCACTTTCTGATAGAAACATTTGAATTTCCCCAAGGAAACAATACTGTCTATCTTTAAATAAAGTTTTGTGTTTCATAATTACTTTAGTGAAGCAGCCAACTGGTATACAGTTTGTATATAACAGTGTTATCTTTGGTCGATTTAACAATAGCTTAAAAACTTGTGTAGGTGCTAACTCGACAGAAAAGCATACACCTCTCACATAGGCACAGTTTGCTGGACACTGTGTGCATGACTATGTAACCTTGCTGAAGACAACAAAGCAGAAGTCATTGCATTATGGATTGCTTTCTTATTGTACATGAAAACAGGAGGACTGGAGAAAATAACAGCAAGAAAAGTTAAGTACTTTTTTCTGAGTGAAACTGGATGCAATCTGTAATACACTAAGACTGGTTATGTAATCCGAATGTAGAACTATGTATAACTGTACTGCAGCCATATTACGTGCTGGAACAGTCTTCATACCAGCAATTTGGAGGTTTATGTTCCATCCTCACCTGAAGCTGCAATCAACATGGAAACAGTATCCTCTCTTGCTAGTACACCTGTCATAAACATCCATATGCTTTAATTATGATTTACATGAATTTTAATCATGTTCACCTCAAGTTCAAGATAATTTTCTTGTGTACGCAGTACCATCTAATTATTTACTTACACATCTGCCATAAAGGATATTCCCCCAAACTGAACACTTTTTTACAATTTAATTACTACAAAACAGCAGATAATAATATCCTGTGCTTATTTTATTATAATGTAAAAGAGGTACAGAAGCCTGTGACTATATCTACCTTGGGCAGATCTGCACATAAGCAGATGTAGCCAGCAGAACTATAAATCTATTATTAAACAGATGTCAAATAATCAAAAGGACTGAGAGCAAGCAAAAACAAGGTTCAACAAATTCTGCAGGATCACCTGCAAGAGAAAGTCCAAAATATGTCCTAAGACAGACAAGGTGATGACATTGAGTGACTTAGTCACTGTATTAGAGAGTAAACTAATTTAAGTGTAAATAGCACAGTTCTCATAAAAAGATTATGTTGCTTTTCAGATAGGAAGTTATGAATAACGAAGAACCTGAATGACCTTCTGAACAAAAACAGGATGGCCTCCAGGTTCAAAGATAAGAAGGAAATCAAGCAGGTACAAACAAAACAAAAACAAAAACAACAACAAAAAAACAATAATTCCAAGATGGGAGAACTTGTGAGAAGACATGTGGGACTGCAAACTCCAGCAGACATGAATTACTTCATATCTCCAGTCTCTTATCCTTCAGGAAAACAAATATTTCCAGGAAAAAAAACAGTATAGCTTTCTCTGGATTTTAAGTTAACAAAAGCCATGTTACACAACTAGACTGAAGAAAGCAAGAGGTCTATTATCAGGATCCATGCTATTGCAGAAAGCTATGAAAGCAATTTCTGCTAGCCATTTAATTAACTCTTGACTGTCTCAAGGACCTGGTCTTATGTGTTCCACTCAGACTTCATTTCCCATATACTGTATACTTTCAAATACTTCTGTCAACACTATGTTCCCTCTAGGCCAACATGCAATTCAGGGGGTGGCTCATTCAGTTTACCTATAAATGGCGAACTTATTGTACAGTTATATTACCTTTAGCTCTCAAAATTAAAACCATTAAATAAATAATAAAAAAAAAACTAAAACAAATGTTACAGGTGAAAAGTGCTACGTGTATATAAGTCAAAAAGTCAATGGCCAAAACTTTCACATAACACAGTCACTATAAATTGCCAACATTGTATTTAATGCTTATAGACAGTGACATAATAATATAAAGGATAAAGATGGAAACGTACTCATGAGCAAGGACAGTGTGTTGAGCAGATGGAAAGAGTACTTTGAGAGGCTGATGAATGAAGAGAATGAGAGAGGGAGAGAGAAGGTTGGATAATGCAGAGATAGTGAATCAGGAAGTGCAACAGATTAGCAAGGAGGAAGTAAAGACAGCTATGAAGAGGATGAAAAATGGAAAGGCCGTTGGTCCAGATGATATACCTGTGTAAGCATGAAGGTGTTTAGGAGAGATGCCAAATGGAGTTTTTAACCAGATTGTTTAATGGAATCTTGGAAAGTGAGAGGATGCCTGAAGAGTGGAAAAGAAGTGTACTAGTGCCAATATTTAAGAATAAGGGGGATGTACAGGACTGTAGTAACTACAGGGGGATAGAATTGATGAGCCACAGCATGAAGTTATGGGAAAGAGTAGTGGAAGCTAGGTTAAGAAGTGAGGTGATGATTAGTGAGCAGCAGTATGGTTTCATAGAAGGCCAGAAGGAGTTGCATTCTGTCTTTGTGGACCGGGAGAAAGCATGACAGGGTGCCTCGAGAGGAGATGTGGTATTGTATGAGGAAGTTGGGAGTGGCAGAGAAGTATTTAAGAGTAGTACAGGATAAGTACCAGGGAAGTGTGACAGTGGTGAGGTCTGTGGTAGGAGTGACAGATGCATTCAAGGTGGAGGTGGGATTACATCAGGGATCAGCTCTGAGCCCTTTCTTATTTGCAATGGTGATGGACAGGTTGACAGTCGAGATTAGACAAGAGTCCCCTTGGCCAATGACATTGTGATCTGTAGCGGTAGTAGGGAGAGGGTTGAGGAGACCCTGGAGAGGTGGAGATATGCTCTGGAGAGGAGAGAATGAAGGTCAGTAGGAACAAGACATAATGCATGTGTGTAAATGAGAACTACAGTGCATCTGGAAAGTATTCACAGCGCATCACTTTTTCCACATTTTATGTTACAGCCTTATTCTAAATTGGATTAAATTCATTTTTTTCCCTCAGAATTCTACACACAACACCCCATAATGACAATGTGAAAAAAGTTTATTTGAGGTTTTTGGAAATTTATTAAAAATAAAAAAACTGAGAAATCACATGTACATAAGCATTCACAGCCTTTGCCATGAAGCTCAAAATTGAGCTCAGGTGCATCCTGTTTCCCCTGATCATCCTTGAGATGTTTCTGCAGCTTAACTGGAGTCCGCCTATGGTAAATTCAGTTGATCGGACATGATTTGGAAAGGCACACACCTGTCTATATAAGGTCCCACAGTTGACAGTTCATGTCAGAGCACAAACCAAGCATGAAGTCAAAGGAAATGTCTATAGACCTCCGAGACAGGATTGTCTCGAGGCACAAATTTGGGGATGGTTACAGAAAAAGTTCTGCTGCTTTGAAGGTCCCAATGAGCACAGTGGCCTCCATCAACCGTAAGTGGAAGAAGTTCAAAACCACCATGACTCTTCCTAGAGCTGGCCGGCCATCTAAACTGAGCGATCAGGGGAGAAAGACCTTAGTCAGGGAGGTGACCAAGAACCTGATGGTCACTCTGTCAGAGCGCCAGAAGTCCTCTGTGGAGAGAGGAGAACCTTCCAGAAGGACAACCATCTCTGCAGAAATCCACCAATCAGGCCTGTATGGTAGAGTGGCCAGACGGAAGCCACTCCTTAGTAAAGGCACATGGCAGCCTGCCTTGAGTTTGCCAAAAGGCACCTGAAGGACTCTCAGACCATGAGAAACAAAATTCTCTGGTCTGATGAGACAAAGATTGAACTCTTTGGAGTGAATGCCAGGCGTCACGTTTGGAAGAACCAGGCACCGCTCATCACCAGGCAAATACCAACCCCTCAGTGAAGCATGGTGTTGGCAGCATCATGCTGTGGGAATGTTTTTCAGTGGCAGGAACTGGGAGACTAGTCAAGATAAAGGGAAAGATGACTGTAGCAATGTAGAGAGACATCCTGGATGAAAACCTGCTCCAGAGCGTTCTTGACTTCAGACTGGGGCGACGGTTCATCTTTCAGCAGGACAACGACCCTAAGCACACAGCCAAGATATCAAAGGAGTGGCTTCAGGACAACTCTGTGAATGTCCTTGAGTGGCCCAGCCAGAGCCCAGACTTGAATCCGATTGAACATCTCTGGAGAGATCTTAAAATGGCTGTGCACCGACGCTTCCCATCCAACCTGATGGAGCTTGAGAGGTGCTGCAAAGAGGAATGGGCGAAGGTGGCCAAGGATAGGTGTGCCAAGCTTGTGGCATCATATTCAAAAAGACTTGAGGCTGTAATTGCTGCCAAAGATTCATCGACAGAGTATTGAGCAAAGGCTATGAATACTTATATACATGTGATTTCTCAGTTTTTTTATTTTTAATAAATTTGCAAAACCTCAAGTAAACTTTTTTCATGTTGTCATCATGGGGTGTTGTGTGTCGAATTCTGAGGAAAAAAAATGAATTTAATCCATTTTGGAATAAGTCTAACATAACAAAATAAGGCAAAAAGTGATGCGTTGTGAATATCTTCCGGATGCACTATAGGTCAGTGGAATGGTGAAGATGCAGGGATAGAGTTGGCGAAGGTGGATGAGTTTAAATACTTGGGATCAACAGTATAGAGTAATGAGAATTGTGGAAGAGAGGTGAAAAAGAGAGTGCATGCAGGGTGGAATGGGTGGAGAAGAGTGTCGGGAGTAATTTCTGACAGATGGGTATCAGCAAGTGTGAAAGAGAAGGTCTACAGGATGGTAGTGAGACCAGCTTTGTTACATGGGTTGGAGACGGTGGCACTGACCAGAAAGCAGGAGGCAGAGCTGGAGTTAGCAGAGGAAAAGATACTAAGATTTGCACTGGGTATGATAAGGATGGAAAGGATTAGAAATGAGTACATTAGACGGTCAGCTCAAGTTAGACGGTTGGGAGAAAAAGTGAGAGAGTTGAGATTGTGTTGGTTTGGACATGTGCAGAGGAGAAATGCTGAGTATATTGGGAGAAGGATGTTAAAGATAGAGCTGCCAGGCAAGAGGAAAAGAGGACAGCCTAAGAGAAGGTTTATGGATATGGTGAAAGAGGACGTGCAGGTAATGGGTGTAACAGAACAAGATGCAGAGGAAAGAAAGATATGGAAAAAGATGATCTGCTGTAGCAACCTCTAACAGGAGGAGCCAAAAGAAGAAGAAGACCGTGATATATATAATAAGAAACAAAAACAGACTCCCGACATCAATTATAAATGCTATACTCTGTTTTGTTAAAGATAAAGTTATCTATATACTGTATACTTTTGATAATAGCAAAACTTTTTACAGTTTATTCTGAAAATATTATTGTATTGTGTCATACAGAGAAAGTGGCCCTGGTGTTGGCTCAAGTACTGAAAATACTCCATACACAGACAGAATAAAGTTGGGATATTCTTACAACCATAAAGGGAATCAGCTTACTCTATTGATATCTAAAGCCCCTTTTTTACAATCTGAACACAGCTGAGGTAACAACATATACCTAACATGTACCTTTTATTTTGTTAAGCTGTAAATGTTATATGTATATTACCATTATGTAGAAGATGGCAGTGCACTCAAAAATCTTATTACAGTATAAATAAAAAATCTGACAGTTTCCTTAAATGCCATTGCAATGTGTTTGTATAGACTTTTCAGAGTAAAATTTATGTTTTAACAAAAAAACAAAGAAAGTATTAATGATTAACTGTGCACAAAGGCATGTCTCTTATCAATTAAAACTGCTGTGAATACTCATAACTCTAGTTTTAGCATACGGACAAAACTTTCTTTTTTTAATTTAAATCCATAAAGCAAGATGAATTTCATCTAGTATTTCAAATAAGTTGGTTCTTTGTCCTCTTATACCACCCATTTATGTGCTTCCACATTATGCAAAATTACATTATAGCTTGAAAAAAGGTGAATAATAAACCAGGTTCCACAATGAGAAAGACCCTACAGTATAATGTATTTCATGCTGATTTCAAAGAGAGAACCTTTGTAGCCTCAACAGTTATTAAGAATAGGAAACACCATTTTGGCCCAATACAATTTTTTTTTCCTTGGCTATAGAAATTTTTTCAGTTCATGGACTGTAATATGGTATTTTTGAATTTTCAAAGTTTATTTTCATTTATGTGTTTTAACCCTTTTTGCCTCAGAAACATCATAACTGTTTCCATTTCATTTTTTAAGTGCATCACATCTCCATTTTAGAATCTCTGCCCCTCAAGAGGTACCACAAATTGCATCACAAAAAAGTATGTATAAATTTCAGTGAAGTACCAACAGCCTTTAGTCAAAGATTACAGATTTAACATGTGAATTAGGGCAGCATACATTTTTAGGTTCTGGCATTCCGGTTTGCAATTCACAGCTTTCCTGTCTCGACTTACTAAACAACTTCTTGCAATTCATGTACGAGTAAAGTAACAGTTTGGCTGTTTGGTTTTCAAAGCAATTTACAGTTACTTGAGAAACCTATTTTGTTTTCAGCTTCTTTGTCAAAAGATACAAGTATCTCCTAGCCTAATTACATCTTAGTAGTTGCTCTTTCTCACTTTTTGTTAGCAGACAATTCAAATGCGTTCTGAGGGGTTAATCTAATCGAGCAACTTCAGGTTTTTGCTAGTGATATCACAACAGTACTATAATACACTCTCATGTTCCAGTTTTGAAGCCATTGTGGACTTCAAAATATACAGAAAACTTGCATCCCACTTAGTATCAGTGAAGTAACAGTACATCATGTCAGGCACTCCATATATATTGGGTTACAGATCCCTGAAGATTTGGTGATTGCATAGTATGGCCATCTTTGGGATATAGCAAAAATATTTATTTATTTATTTATTTTTTTATTTATTTATTAATTTTATTACAATCAATACATAGCAATCAAGTTTTACAAAAAAAAAAAAGAATTATGCTAAGAACAGATCGATCCCCACCCTTGAGAGAGAGAGCAAGCCAAACGGTGTAAAATTTAAGGCTTTTAAAAATACCTAAATCAACAAATTCTCTGTGCTTTATAAAATCATTTCAAAATATTACTGATTAGATCCTGCCATGTTTTGAAAAAGTCTGCACAGATCCTCTAACTGAGTATTTGATTTTTCCAATTTTAAATAATATAACACATCAGTTTCCCACTGACTTAAAAGAGGAGAGTTTGGGTTCTTCCAGTTTATCAGAATAAGTCTGCGTGCCAACAGTGTAGTGAATGCAATCACAGTTTGTTTGTCTTTCTCCACTTTAAGACCCTCTGGAAGAACCCCAAACACAGCTGTTAATGGGTTAGGAGGGATTGTGAGTCCAAGACTGTCTGAGAGGTAATTAAAAATTTTTGTCCAGAATAATGTTAATTTGGAGCAGGCCCAGAACATGTGACCTAGTGAGGCTGGGGCTTGGTTGCAACGTTCGCAGGTTGGATCATGCCCTGGAAACATTTTGAGAGTTTTAGTCGAGACAGATGTGCTCGATATATAATTTTGAGTTGTATAATTGTATGCTTTGCATATGGAGCTTGAGTGAATTCTCTGCATTGCTACTTTCCACTCCTTTTCTGATATATTAATTGAGAGGTCATTTTCCCAGTGTCCTCTTGGATCTTTGAAAGGAAGGGATTGTAAAAGGATTTTATATATTGTAGAGATGGAGTCTAACTCCTTGAAATTGAGCAATAATTTTTCCAGCGTGGATGAGGGTGCAAGATGAGGAAAATCTGGAAGGTTCTGTTTAACAAAGTTCCTGATTTGAAGATAGTGAAAGAAATTTGTAGCTGGAATGTTAAATTTGGAACGTAATTGTTCATAGGATGCAAAGACGTTGTCTATATAAAGATCTCTAAGCAAGTTAATTCCAAATTTTTCCAGATATTAAAACTGCATATGTTTGTGAGGGTTGAAAGAGGTGGTTCTTTTGCAGGGTGCCACAGAAAGAAGCTTCTCCGTCTTAAAATGCTTTCTACATTGGTTCCAGATTCTAAGTGAGTGGAGCACAATTGGGTTATTAGTGTATTGCCGATAACGTGTGTTTATTGGAGCACAAAGCAAGGAATACAAAGAAGTACTGCAGGATTTTACTTCTATTGCGGTCCATGCCTGTGTATGTTCTTCTATTTGTGTCCAGGTTCTTATCGACTGTATATTTGCCCCAGTAATAAAACTGGAAGTTAGGTAGAGCCATGCCGCCTTCTGCCTTTTGTCTTTGTAGGGTCGCTCTTTTGATGCGTGGATGTTTAGAATTCCAAATAAATGAGGTTATTGTTGAATCTAATTGCTTAAAGAACGATTTATTAATGTATATTGGTATGTTTTGAAATAAAAAGGAGCTTAGGAAGAATATTCATCTTAACAGTGTTAATTCTTCCAGCTAGTGTGAGATGAAGGGTTGACCATCTATGCAAGTCTTGTTTAATTTTTTCCATACAGACGACGAAATTTTGTTGATAAAGAGCTTTATGTTTACTTGTGATGTTTACCCGAGGTATTTAAACTGTTCTGCAATGATAAAAGGAAGGGTGTCTAATCTAATATTATATGCTTGCGAATTCACCGGAAAGAGTACACTTTTATTCAGATTAATTCTGAGACCAGAGAGCTTTTGAAATTCTGTGAGTGCTGCTAAGACTGCAGGCACAGAATTTTCTGGGTCCGATATATACAGTACCATGTCATCTGCATATAATGAGATTTTCTGTTCCAGTCCTTCTCTGCTAATCCCCTTTATCTGATCAGTATTTCGACAATGTATTGCCAGTGGTTCAATGGCAATTGCAAACAGCAGTGGTGACAAAGGGCATCCTTGTCTTGTGCCACGCTCTAGTTTAAAGTAGTCTGAGCAAATGTTATTGATGCAAACTGAAGCTTCTGGGTTAGTATACAGTAATTTAATCCATGCACAAATGTTCGGGCCAAACCCAAACTTCTCCAAAATAGTAAAAGGTATTTCCATTCAATCATGTCGAATGCTTTTTCTGCATCCAATGATAATAATATTTCTGGGGTGTTTGATTTAGTTGGTGAGTATATTACATTAAACAGGCGTCGAAGATTTGAAGATAAGTGTCGGCCCCTAATAAATCCAGTTTGGTCTTGTGATATTATTGAGGGAGCACTTTCTCCATCCTTCTAGCTATGATTTTAGAGAGTATTTTAACGTCGTTATTCAGAAGTGAAATTGGTCTGTATGATGCACATTGTAATAAGTCCTTATTTTGTTTTGGAAAGACAGTGATTAGTGCTTGGCGAAAGGTTTGTGGAAGAGATTGGTTATCTCTGGCTTCTGTAAATGTTGCTAATAGGAGGGAGCTAGCTGAGCGGAGAATTTCTTGTAAAACTCTGCAGGGTAGCCATCAGGGCCTGCTGCTTTTCCACCTTGGAGTGACTTTATAGCATCCAGTAATTCTGATAATGACAGAGGTTTATCGAGCTCCTCCACACTAATAGCGTCAATTTGTGGTATCTGTAATTTATCCAGAAATGCATTAGATTGTATATTGTCTTCTTTAAACTCAGTAGTATATAGGGATTTATAGTAGTCTCTAAAAGTGTACATTATATTTTTGTGTTCGATGATTTTATCTCCATTCGTGTTAGTAATTACGAGATTGCGCTATGCACTTCTTGCTTGTGAATTTGTTGCTAAAAGCTTATTAGCTTTCTCTCCATGTTCATAATAATGATGTCTGGATTTGTAAATTAGTTGTTCGGTTTCTTTAGTTGTCAAGAGGTTTAATTCTGAATGTAGAGCCTGCCTCCTCTTATGTAGAGTCTCGCTTGGTAGTCTGGCATGTTCTTCATCTATTTTAGTAATTTCGCTTTTATCTCTGCTACTTTCTTCGCGGATTTATTTCTGTGGGAAAGATATGAGATAATCTGTCCTCTTAAGAAGGCCTTAAGAGTTTCCCAGAGTGTTCCTGCAGAGATCTCAGGGGATGTATTTGTCTCTAGAAAGAATTCAATTTGTTTGGATATAAATTCAGTACAATTCTCGTCAGCTAATAGAAGCGGATTGAGACGCCATCTGCGGGTGAGTGTATGGGGCTTAGTAATTTCAGCTCCAAGATCATCGGAGCATGGTCTGAAATAACAATAGCATCGTATTTACAAGATTTAATCTTAGGCAAGAAGTTATTATCTATAAAGAAGTAATCAATCCTTGAGTAGCAATGATGTACTGGTGAGTAGAAAGAATATGTTCTTGAATTTGGGTTTAAAACCTCCAGGGATCTGATAAGTTGTGATCAGTTATAAACTTTGTAATTATCTTTGCGGTGTTAGTTGCGTTCCCCTGTGGAGGAAGTCTTATCTAAAAGTGGATTTAGAACACAATTAAAGTCCCCAGCCATTATAAGTTTATGAGTGTTCAGATTGGGAATGGATGCAAATAAATTTTGTATAAATTCCTTATCATCAACATTAGGTGCATAAACATTTATCAAAATCATTTTACAGTTAGATAAGTCTCCCATGACCATCACATATCTCCCTTCAGGATCCAATACTACATCTGATGCTACAAATGGTACTGTTCTATGTATGAGAATTCCCACCCCTCTAGTTTTCTTTGTAAAACTAGAATGGAACATTTGGCCAGTCCAGTCTTTTGCAGCCGGAACTGATCCTTACTTAGTAAGTGGGTTTCCTGTAAAAATACTATTTTAGCATTTAGACCTGTTAGGTGAGAAAGTACTTTCTTTCTCTTTAATTCGTGATTCAGGCCTTTAACATTCCAGCTTACGAAGTTAACTGTCCCATCATGGAGACACTGATTCTGAGTTTTTGGTGTCATATTATAGTCTTAACTGGAAGTGAAATAGTTTAGGTCTTAATTTCCTATTCCCCCAAGAGTTGTTGCCATGCAGCTTATTATTACGTTGATTGTTATAATTATAAAGATTGAGATGATAGATTAGATATAGATCAAGCCTGCTCTCTTTCTCTTCCCCTTAACCCCCACCCTCCCTTTTTGCCTCCCCAGGTGAGGCTAAAACCCACTTCATGCAGTCCCAGTCCTCTGACATACCCAGAGACAGAGCACGTCCAAAGCACATCAAGCCCCCATGCAGTGGCGCTTTAAGGTTAAAAGATAGAGATATCTGTTACCAATATAGTCTTTAAAAGAGGAAAAAAAAAGAAAAGAATTTTGCACTTAATATATATATATATATATATATATATATATATATATATATATATATATATATATATATACATACATACATATAATCTTCATCAATTTTAGTGCATTAAGATGATATCCCCAGATAATAAACCCAGGTGATGGTGTTAAAGATGTGTCCAAAACAAGCATAACAAGTCTTAATGCAGTAATAGCAATAACAGCAAACCAAGGGTATGATATTGAACAGTCTCATTTAGGGTACACATGAAATAATTAGAAAAGAAAAAAGAGGAGGAAAACGTAATTAAGCACAATAAAACATAAACATTTAGCCCTAGTAATACTAAGTAATGATAAGTAATAAGTAAGTAATAATAATATAAGAATATGAGAATATATGCTGATAAAAACCCGTATTTTAAAACAAATAGATCAGACAGTAGATTATTAATCCTAGCTTTATCATTTACCGCCATGACTCACAATTATGTATCAGAATAGTCCCGGGATCAGCTTTCTTAACTCATTTTCTGCCTCCTCCTTGCTAGCGAAAACATAGAAATGACCCTGCCATTCCACTTTCAGTTTTGCGGATACAGGAGGCCGTATTTGACATTGGCTTGCCGTAGCGCTGTTTAATATTATAGAAGGCGGCGTTTGATAGCTGTTGCTGGAGAGAAGTCAGGGAAGACGCGAATGTGGCAATCTTCATATATAATATCTTCCTTTTTTTTCCTGAGGAGTTCCATCACCTCTAACTTAAATGATAATCGTTCAAAACGGACTATAAAAGATCTTGGTCGGGTCTGACGGTGTTTGATCCGCGTACGCGGTAAGCCGCTGCTATCTCAGATTCTGCTTTAAAGTCGCCCCCGATTATTTTAGAAAAAAGTTCAGTTGCGAATTTCACCGGGTTTAAACTTTCTCGATTCTCCGGCAAGCCTTCAATTCTGACATTATACCTTCTATTCTCCATCTTCTAAAGCAGCCAGTCTGTCTCCAAGTTTTTCTCCGAGTTTTTACATTCAACTGACATTTACTGCTCTTTCCTCGGCACTGGCAGCTAGATGTTCGCTATTTCGATCCGATTCGTGAATGTCTCACTAAGATGCTCCAATCGATCAGCAAGCGTGCTCAGTTTAGCGAGTTTTTCTCAATGCGCTCTTCAATTTTACCCAGCACCTGTCGAAGTTCAAGCTGTACCTCTTGACGCAGCCTTTCATTTGCCTGTTGGATTTCCTGTCGCAGACATTCATTGGCCTGTTTCATCTCCTGTTTCCATTCCTGTTTCAGTCTCTCATGTGCCTTTGCCGTTGCTTTCTCATTAGCCTTCTCGCTTTTCTTTATATCTTGCCTGAGCTCAGCGAGCAACACTTTCAGTTCAGATAGCTCAAATGTGCCTTCTTGTACCGTAGATGAAGCAGCAGACTCTGCTGAAGCGGTGTCCCGCTGCTCCAGTCCCGCGTGATTGCGTAACTGAAGCCGCGGACCTCCCGCCTTTTCCAGTTTCAGGTAATCCTCTCCAATCGGCGAGCTATCCACATCTGCACTCACGATCGCACCTTCGCTCCCCTTTTCGCTCTCTGCTTTCGACGATGTAGCGGACCGTGGTCCCGAGGAGTCTGTACTTTCGCCCATCTGATCCAGGTCTGTCTCTGAGAGGCCGTATCTCGAACTAGGGCTTGCTGATCGCAGCTTGGATGTAGCTTTAGTCTTCGATTCTTTCGGACCCCCCTTCTTGTTGGCCATGTTTATATGTGTTTACATATACTGTAGCGGTCCCTCTCGGGTTGAATAAATACAGGATATCTCAGAATAATAAGCAAATAATATGAAAAATAGCACCACTGCTAGCGGAGCTCCACTTCAGACGTCCATCTCTCGCGATCGGACGAGACCTAAAAGAAGCTACACATGTAGTCAGTTATACAATATAAAGAAAACAGCATTTTCAGATATTTTGGTAAAGCTATCAAAACTAGTAGTGTGTAATGTAATGGTACAACTACAGCTTTACCAAAATAATAACATTTTCCTTCCCTAAATAATATTACAAATAAATACATTACAAAAAGGCAAACACTCACCATTAAGACTAAATGAATCAGATGCTTTTAATGAAGTTTCATAACCAGTAACTAGCTCCTGTATTACAGAAACCTGAAATATTAAAAAGATATATCCATCAAAATCAGCATTTCTTTGGTAATACTGTAATTAAATGAACCATATAATCATGTTTCCAAACATGCTACAAATTTTGACTTACATGTAAGTTAATTACTTTCAAAACTATGTCTCTTCCATTTGTTTGGCTCACATACATGATGCAAATTATAAGAAATATATAGCTGCTTACTGTATATATTATACTCAACTGAAAGTCATCAAAATTAAAGGTATCATGCTATTAACAATTTTACAATACAAATACAATTGACATTTACAATACCAAATAGACTAGATAAGCTGACTAGCTTAAATAACTATATAGTTACATATTACTGATTTAATGTTATCATTTTCAAATTGATTTTGAAACAAAATAGAAAAGATTATAAAAATCACCAAAATATGTCTACTACTCTGATACTTCTTTACATCAATAAAATTTGAAATCACAAAATTATATCCAAAAGACAATGTAGTTTTGTGTGAGAGAACATTCATCTAGATGGTGGGTTGTATAAGGGGTGTCAGTGAAGGAGATGCTACAGTCCTCCCTTTGAGAACCAGTTACTTTTGGGGCATAATATCTGGCATATTTTCCACCAATAATTGTACAATGCAGGTAAGGGACTCTATGAATATGGCCATACTTGGTGTGAGGTTATTTTAAGATTTGTTAATTGCTTTGTTTGCGCAGCAATGAATCCTTACCCATCAAGTTTTGTCATGAACGAATGGGATATGGCTTTTCTAGTCTGGAATACAGTCTGAAAGGAGCAGCAGTTCTAAGAGCCCACGTGTTTTAAAATGGGGCCAATTATCCTAACATGCACTTCTTCGAGATATCAGAGGAAAACCAAAATACATTAAATTAAGGCAACAGCTCTTAAAGGATAAGTTTGGTATTTTTCAAGTCAAAAAATTATTTCTTCACAAACTGGCTCTTAAAATTGGAGATAATGGGGCAGAAAGCACCACCAGAAAATAAAAGCCAAACATTTATCAAATACGTCCTTTTATTTTGATTTGATAAAAGAAAACATCCCTTCCGTGTTTCCGATGCATGTTTGTGACAACCAAAGGAATACTAAAATGATTATTTTATCACATACTCCTAGTTCTTTTGTTCACAAGGTAAGAGGTATTCTATTTGCTTTTGTGATTTCTTACATATATATGGAAGTGAATCAAAATAAAACCAACCATGTAGCATGAACAGCTTGAGATTTTGTCATTCAAGAGGAAAACACTCCCCAGGTGGTTAACTGCACAAAACTACAAATTCTAATGTATCACACACAGCAGGGTTTCTTCTAAAATGGCTGAATGTCATAATATTGGTGTGTTTGTGTTCAAAAATGACAAATATAAGCTATTTCAATACGTGTGTGTAATTTCAAAACCTGGATGCGTATCAACACTTTACAAATGTCTTGGCTTGAAAATGGCTTTTCTTTTCCAGTGGCGCCTAGTGCCCCATTAATTCCAAAGTAAAGTGAAAGCGCAGGCAAGATGTTTGTTTACATTTATGGAAAACGCTAGTTCTTAGAACATAATTTTTCATTTCAAATGCATATATACCATGTTTGTGAAGCAATAACTTCAACTTGATACCTACCAAACTTATCCTTTAAAGTATAATACGTAAATTATCACCATATTGTAGGACAACTTTATTTCACAAAACGTGTTACTCTGCAGAAACACTAGGTTCTTGCTGTTGGTATCGTCTGGTATAATTACTATTAGATTCTTATGTAGGGATACGTGTAACAGACAATCCAAAGCCAAAAACCTATCCTAAGAGTACCAGGCACCAGCCTATTCACAGACTGCTATCAGCCTAGGATTTTACCCCAGGCTTTCATTAACAATATACCAACGGTTGATGAATCAATTGACTTATTATTTATGTACCTATATTTACAAAGTTATGCACTATGTATTTTTTCATGTGGCAAGTGTTATTTTTTTGTAATAGATTTTTCAATGATGCAGACAATGATAAAACAGTGAATTTTTAAATTATACATTCATAAACAGATACATTTTCCCAGTCTTGAAAGTCCATTTTAGCAGGAAATTCTTATTGTTTCTTTTAATAGGCTACCTGATAAAGTGATGACTTAGACATTGTTAAAAATAGAAAATGATTGCCTGCTATATATATTTATACATTCATATTTAGCATGGTATACTTCATAGCAATATTTTCCATAATTCTAGAAATAAATATTATGCAGTGAAAAGTGGAGTGCTGAGGATGCTTTAGAATGACTAACTAGAAGGCACAGCATCCAAAGTTGTTATCGATAAGTGGGTGGGCTTTTTTTTTTTTTTTTTTAATAGTCCTATGAAAATGTCCTATGTACCTTCCTCACATTTCATGAGGCTCTGAATTTTTACATTCAGTTCTATATTGACTCTTAGTCTTGAAATCTAAAAAATGAGTACCTACAGTAAGATGGATGGATTCCTATTATGCATGCATATGATCTATACAGTAAGCCAACAGTTTGGTTAATAATTAATGTTAAATTAAGCATAATTCTACATATATTAGAAATTTAATGGCACGGTGACATGGTGACACAGTTGTAGTGCTACTGCCATGCAAGCAGGAGACTGGAACTTGTGTTCCAAGTGCTCCCTGTGTGAAGTTTGCATGTTCTCCCTGTGTCTGTATGGGTTTCCTCTAGGTGATCCAGTTTCCTGCCACAGTTCACAGACATGCTGCTTAGGTAAACTACTTGCTAAGTTGGCACTAGTGGATGTGTGTGTGTGAGTGTGTACCCTGTGATGGACTGATGCCCTCTGCAGGTGTTACTCTTGCCTTGCGTCTGATGATTACTGGAATAGGCTCCAGCTGCCCTGCAACCCTGCTCTGGACTATCTGGTTGGCAAGATGGATGAAATGTTGAAACCTACCGTATCTCTGTAGGTATCACCATAGGGGAGCTAGAAATTAAACCTTTCTATTTGTTTCTATATTAGTAATAAAATTAAATTAATACTGTATAGATTTTTGTTTCTGTATTGTCCACACCATTCTTGATGATTCTTTTTTTGTTTTTCTCTAGAAGAGAAAAAGCACAGATAGGTGTAATTTGTTTTTTTTTATTAAAAACAAGTGATATTCCTTATAATCAAGTCAAACATTACCAAACTAAATTCAACCCCTACCCCAGAGAAAGAGAAGAAGGCAAACAGCCAGAGTAAAACTTTAAAAGTAAAAAAGAGGGAAGAGAATCTCCCCCCCCCCATATAAATGCTTATTGTAAAATGTCATTGATTAGATTCTCCCAGATGTTAAAAATTTTTGAACAGATCCTCTAAGTGAGAATTTGAGTTTTTGCCCATTTCAAATTACAGTATATATATACACAACATCAGATACCTACTGACTTAAAAAAGGAGGGGTAGGATTCTTCCAGCTGAACAAGATAAGTCTATGTTTGCTAATAGTGAGGTAAAGGCAATTACAGTTTGTTTGTTCTTCTCTACTTTAAGCCCATCTGGGAATACACCAAACACGGGTGTTAATGGGATAAGAGTGATTGTGACACCAATGCTGTCTGATAGACATTTAAAAATTTTGTTCCAGAATGATTTAAAATTGGTGCACACCCAAAACATGTGGCCCAGTGAGGCTGGAGCTCAAAATCAATGCTCACAGGTTGGATTTTGCCCTGGAAACATTTTGGGCAATTTTAAAACGACATAGACATGCTCAATAAAAGATTTTAAATTGAATAATTGTATGCTTTGTGCATATGAAGCTAGAGTGAACTCTATGCATAGCTGACTTCCATTGCTTTTCTGAAATGTAAAGTAAGAGATAATTTTCCTACTGTACTCTGTGATCTTTGAAAGGAAGGTACTTTAAAATGTTTTTATATATTACAGAAATGCTGTCTGGGTCTTCAAGACTGATCAATACTTCTTCTGGAATAGAAATAGGTAGGAAATGAGGAAAATTGGGCAGATTCCATTTAGCAAAGTTTTTAATTTGAAAGCAGTGAAAAAATTGTGTTGATGGGAGGTTAAATTTGAAGTGTAATTGTTTGTAGGATACAAAAACATCTATATATAATTCTCCAAATGATGTAATCCCTGCATTTTCCGAACATTAAAAACTGCGGAAGTCTGGGAGGGTGCAAAAGGGTGGTTAGGTGTAGAGGTGCAACAGATAAAAGCTTCATCTTGGTCCTTCCTACATTGGTTCTATATTCTGAGTGAATGAAGAACAATTGGGTTGTTAGTATATTGACAATAACTTACTGTATTTACTGGGGAACAAAGTAACGAATATAAAGAAGTACTGCAGTATTTTATTTCTATTGCGGACCAAGCTTCTGTGTGTTCATCAATTTATGTCAATGTCCAGGTTTTTATAGCCTGTATATTTGCCGCTGAGTAATAAAACTGAAAGTGCTATGTTTCCTTCTGCTTTAGGTCGTTGTAGGGTTGCCCTTTGGATGTGTGGATGTTTTGAATTCAATATAAATGAGGTTATGACTGAGAATCCTGGAAATGATGAGTTCTCCTGGCCCGACTTACTTACAGTTTTGCTCCCATCTTCACTCTAGGCTGGAGATGATGCTGCAGCGTCAGGTCCTGGGAGATCTGTTCGTTTGTCTATCTATTTCAGGCCAGTCTCTGGCAGGCTGAAAATTGAGCTTGAATTTGAGGCCTTTTTGGGTTTTGATGATGCTTTAATTGACTTTTCTTATTTCTTTCTGAGCCCTTTTCTGCTACTCATGCTAGTATATATATGCATATACTATAATTAAATCTTCTTGGGCTGAGTAAATACAGTATATCTCAGGATGATAGTAAAAAAAAGGTGAAATAACACCACTACTATAAGAGTTCCATCTCAGACATCCATCTCCCAAAATGCAGAATCATGTAATCTGATTTGTTGTAAACAAGTTATATATTTGTCATAATCTGATTATGTAATCATGAAATAATTAAATGTTTTGTGTGCTGGAAATAAGCTACCATAATATGGTGTGGAATCAGCCTCTTAAAAAGAGAAATGGCAGGAATCCTAACAGAAAGCCAGTAAAGATTATCATAACGGATTTTCAGATTGGCATATCATTCCTATGGGCCCAGTTTTGTTTTTTTTTTTTTTTTACTTTCTCGTGTATGTAATATAGAGAAAGTACAGTAATTCCAAAAAATTCGACCTCAAGATTTTGATGAATCTCAACGTTAATTTGGGATAAGGGTGTTATATCAAAATGTTACTTTTCTATCGACTTTTAGACAACATATGTCACACATTTCAATTTTTATCAAAAAAACTGGTACATAGTATAATAAACAATTAATTGAAATTTTGCATAGTAGTTTTTCATGTGAAATTGCATTATAAAGAAGGGAAAAATAATTGAAATTTTATATTATGTTAGTTAGGAGAAGAAATACATAGATATAGAATTTTACCATAATCAGATAACTGGAAATGATATGTTAACAGGTATCAGCTACATATGCATTACTACCATTATATAAACAGATAAATAATTTAAATTTTGCATGATCATTACTTATCATTAGATATAAATTTTGACCTTGATCAGGTGACTGGATGTGGTATATTACAGACCACAAAAAACAATCAGATATGAAATTTCCGTTTGATCGGATTGCCAGAAGTAGTTCTCTGCCATATAAACTTGCTTTATAAACAAATGTAAGTGATTGAAATTTTATAAGAAGCACACAGACACAAAGTTTCATTATAATAAGACAACCGGAAGTGGTATCTACTTTACTTGACCAGGTATAAGGAAACTGATTGGAGAACAATCCAGATTTTTTTATGCTTTACATGTGTGCTTTACAAAAGACTTGCAATGCCCTTAACAAAATTACTAACTACTGTCAGTATGCAGAAGTATATTTGGTATGGATCATTGTGACACATCTGGTATAATAAAAGTGTATTGTCTTGTACAATTGACTTTTTTATAGGCATCAAATTTGTGTCTACTTTTTTTACCCAGAACTAGGGATTTTCTATAATGTACCCCACCACTTTGATTGACTGACAACATTACAATATGCTTTCTTGACAGCTGATTCTGTGATATTGTTGAAGCAGGTTTATCCGTTAAACAAATTATCATATTTTGACATTTAGATACCTGTTACTGTCTTTTTTAAGGCAAATTTGAGCTGTGTTTTTTTTAAATTTACTTTTTTGCTTTTTTTGGTTTTGTGCTTAAAATACACTACTTTAAGTGATTTAATAGTGTTTGTGAAATTTTCTTCATTGTGCTGGTTCTGAATTTTCATGAAAGTTTATTAATTCATTGGTGAAATTACTCAGCTTAGTGTTAGTATTTGTGTTCAATACTTGTCACGTATGATGGCTACATATGAACACTAACAGCTGTTAAAAGTTTGTTTTTCATTGTTATATGTTACTTTGTCAATGAAAGAAATTTGTTTTATCAGTAATTATGGTGGTTGCTTTAGCTAATTTAATAAATTATATTACGATCAATGAAATCACTGTTTTATAATTTTTCTGGTAAGAGATCATTTTTAATTAAATTCCTTAATATTTTGAAATTTACATACGATACCTTTCTGATTTGCACTACACATTTACTTCTTTGTCCTTACATTTAATTCCACAAATTGCATTTTAAATATGTTTTGATCTTTCAGCAATTTTGTACTGTTTGTGAATTAACTGACATTTCATCTCATTTTCTGTGTTTTTTGTATTGCCTGAGCTTTTTTTTTCTAATTATCTACATTTATTTTTTTATTTGAAAATGAGAGTTAAAAAGCAAACAGTATCACAAAGGCAGAAGGAAGTTAATTAGTTGCACACACGTTTACACTCTGATTTTTCATATAAACGTAATGAAAGAGTTAGACAGCACTAGAATAACACATAATTTTGGGAATATCTAATTATTCATCTCATTTAATAACAGTTTATTAACTGCATTGCACATATTATTTTTGTTAACTGTTATTTAAGAAATGACATGCTATAAACACAAAATAAAACCGGAATTGGAAATGCATCTAATCAGGTAAAAGAACTATAAAATAAACTTGAAATTTGAATAGGTACATGTTTTGTTTCACAATTTGACATATCACATACAATTATTATATGATCTCTATGTATATGAGAAGGTTGAGTGGAGAACACTCCAGATTATTTTTTAAATTAAAAATCAAAGTGTAGGAGTAGCCTTGGGGCTGAATTAAGGAGGTGGGGGGCACCTACATATTCCACACATTATCAGACAGTAGGTGGATATGTTGCTCTTCGCACAGGTTTAGTTGCAGCTCTTTCAACTGTAGCTAACCCTCACTTTCTTTAAAAAAAAGCATAAGTGAAGCTGCAACCAAAATCAGCATGCAACAGAATTAAACTAATTGAAATACTTAATACAGTTTTCATGCTAAATAAAAAATACTGCATGATTTGGTTTTCCAAACTCATTTTTAAGCTAGCCCTGAAATCTAGAATTACATCCAAAATAAATTATACAATGCAATACAATGATACCAGTCATACTATACCTTTTCTGGATTGCTGTAGAGTGACTTCAAAGTTGTGAATAAAGGAGGACAGCCTTTGCTGAAATTGTTTTTTAAGAATTTATTGATAATTTCCCTAAAGTTTTCCCCTATAAAAAAAAAATAAATTAAAATCTTCAACCACAATACACCCTTAACTGTTATAAATGATTGCATTTTACCCGATTTAGATATCTTGAAAAATTGCAATAATAATCAGGTTTATTAAGGTATAACTGAAACTCACAATTCCTTAACAACTGTAAAAAATGATAATGCAAATTCTATAAACTTACACTTAAGTTAATGATTGAAGAAATGCTTTTCAGTTCAGAATAAGCTGAAGTTTAAAGTAAATGATTCTTAGTATTCATAGCGTCAAAGAAAAAAATAAAAAGTAATATGTATTTCACAAGTCAACAATAAACAAGAATGCAAGTCTACTGTGCCCATGAAAAAACAAATACAGCACTGATGATATTTTACTTGTGAATCACTTGGAAAGCAATGGACAATTCCGTTTGGCTCTATTTAATGTGCTATCAAGAAATTGTGTATTGTTCAAGAAAAAAAGACTTTAATTAAATGCATTAAGATTAGATACAACAGAATAAAATTAATATAAATAATCCAATTAGACAAATAGTTTTATACTCAACAAACATTTTTCAAAACAAACAAAACACCTGAATGTTTTTAATTTGTTTCTCTAAACCTTTTTTTTTTGTCTTTATACCTGAGACAAAATTTAATGGCAACCTCTTAGGAGACATAGCTCTGGGATGTAGCTTGCCAATGTCTTCATAAATCTGAAGCCTCTTCTCTATGGTACCTGCAGCAAGATCACCCAAAATTGCAAAAATATAAGTTTCATTAGCACTCAAATGAAAACTGAAGCAAAAGGCTTTTTTTTGTACCAATAACAACAGATTTTTGCCCTACAGACAACTATGGTATGGACAAACATTTGAACTTTGGTAACTTATTTCTTTTAAACATACTATAAAGGACAGACCAAAATGTTCAGTAATTAAAGAAATAAAAGCCTCCTATGCCAGTGATGTTAATACATAACAAAGCTGTAGTTTTCAATTAAATTTTGGCATTTAAACTTTACACCTGATGTAAAGCTTTGTAATTTTTGATAGATATATGTACATAAATGTGCCTTGTGTCTGCAGCTATTTCACTTTGTTAAAAAAAATTATAAAGCCTAAGATAGACAAAAAGATTGAAGGCAGAGTCCCTTGTATTTCGAGGATTAAGGACTAGAAAAGTTCTCTTTCTAATTAAAACAGCAACCTAATTTGGTTAAATAAATAGATAAACAAACAGAAAAGAAATGGAACAATATTTAAAGTACTAAAACACCTTAAGGCAAAACATTCTAATTTAGCTCTTTGAGTTAGTAGTGTTATCTCTAAATCTACAGATCTCAGTGCATATGCCATGAACAGAATCATTTTAAAAGGTAAACATCTTTTAGCAGAAGGCCTAACATGTTTCACTCTGTTCCCTAAAGACGTACACAGATATTTAACTGTTGCATTCACAGAAACTTTCCACCCTTCATTGTTCATCTGTCATTAGGTGCATTTTAAGAAACTGCTGCAGTGCTACTTACTCTAAAATGAAACTGAAGAGAAACGTCAATAACCACAGCAAAGTAGAACTTAACTTCTGTAGATTGGAATGGCTAGTAATAACTTACATCAGTTGTACTATTCTGGGGTCCTCAGAACCACTCTGGTTTGCATGTCAAATTAAAGAGTCAATGAAAATCATCTGGGGTTCATGCATAAACGGTGCATACGCACAAAAATGTTGCGTACGCCCGTTTCTATGCTCACTTTGAGATGTATAAAAACTAAACTTGCCGTAAAGCTACACACTTTTTCATGGCAGCCTCACACCATGCATAAAAACTTTTCTGCTCGTTTTTGCAAATTGCCAATACCCAGCATCAAAGCAGTTAAAACTGTTTCTGTGTAGTGTCCTTTTCTTTTTCAGATTTGCATCCATGACAGCAGCTTCATTAAATGCACCAAAATTAATTGCATATTGTTTACAAATTGAAGGCACTTGATTGCAATCAATCTGTAAAAACATAATGATGCACAGAATGGCCAAACTATTTTAACTACCATAGTTGCTTTAGTGTTGTTAGAAGACATTGCAAATGGAAGAATCAGAAGAGCGCACATTAGAGATCATACTGATTTCTTGGCAGATGATGATGACTGGCTTCTAAGTCGATTTAGATTTCCAAGACCTATTCTCTTGGAGCTGTATGCTGAACTGGGGCTGGCTTTACAAAGGCAGACTTTGAGGAACTGTGCTCTACCTGTTCCTTTGCAAGTTTTGTTCACCCTCAGGTTTTCGGCCGACATGAACTGGCTGACCAATCAGGTACTTCTGATTCGTGCCATGCCAGCTGTATGGGATGGTATTATCTGCTTGTCAAGCAGAAACAAGATTGCTGTACAATGTGGTTGAAAAGGCAGACATCAAAGAATAATTAGCAGCAACATTTCGTTTTCCAAATGTAATTGGAGCAATATGACTGCGCAAACATTGCTATGAAGGCGCCATCACAAAATGAATGTGCTTATATAAATAAGAAAGCACTTCCTCTGTATTAATATGCAAATTATCTGTGATGCGAAAATGAGCCTCATTAATGCTGTCACAAGATGGCCTGCCTCAACTCATGACTCATTCATCATGAAAAATAGTAGTATTGGGAACAAACTTGTAAATGGCGATGATCGTGATGGCTGGTTTCTCGCTAAGATAAGACATTTAATATTACCCCTTTGGTCAAATTTGTAAATTATCTATATGATGTAACCATATAACATGATTACTTAGGTGACAGCAGGTATCTGAAGATGTGACTTTTCTCACCCTGCTCGTCAACCCACTGACTAAACAAGAATGACGTTATAATGACCTCCACTCTCTGGCTTGGGCTGTGGTAGAATGTACTATTTGGCAGCTTTAAGAGCTGTTGGCACTGCCTGGATAAGACTGGTGGAGTGCTGCTCTATAGATTACAGAAAGTGTGTCACATTGTGCTAGCATGTAGCATGCTGCATAATGTGGTACACAATCGTGGCTTGCCCAGACCTGAAAAGATGCGGTATGATGAACCTGACCATGACCAACCAAATGATCAGCCAAATTGGGCAGCATTACAACTTCAATGTAATGTAATTAGATGAATGTAAACACAGGTAAGCAGATGTAGCATTTAGTTTTTTTAAACCACTCCTTTGATTGGTCAATATTACATAGTACTGCCTTTATTCCATAGTTCAATTGCTATATTCTGTAGTTTATTGGCTATATCTCTTACAGCATCCACTAAAGCGTTTTGTGATTCCAGAACATCATCTGTCAGCACACGGCCAGATGGTTGCCCAGCAGTTCCCAAGGCAGGGGTGTGTGAGCAGCGAGTGCACGACAATGTGCTCGGTATAGCAGCAGCACCATTAACATAGCACGGAGTCACGTCCCCAGCATAGGGATCAGCTTTTGTAATACTATTTGGAACAGAAAAAATATTGATCAATTCTGCATCTGCTGCCTGCTTGATAGATTTAAACAAGTATGGATAATGGTAAGCAAAAAAAAAAAATTAAAACTCACCTTCACCTGGGGAGATATCAGAATCTCCCCCACCTGCTGGTAAAATGCAGATTACTAGTGCTTCGCTAATTATTGCAGCAACTTGCTGCTCAAACAGTGTGAACCCCAGAATTTTGCTGCCTCCTCCAGTGGCGTCCACACTCTGGGCTGTGACTGTGATATCTGACCACTTTTTTTTTTATTTCAGGCACTGTACCAGTTTCTGAACCTGAGCTTCCGCAACACTGTGCCACTCAATCATTTTCCTTTAATTGCTTGTACCACTGATTATGCCAAAAAATATGTTTTCCTTGCCTCTTCTTCACTTAACAGGACCTCCATTTTGCAATCACTGAAGAATTTTTTTCCCATCACGTGCTTTAGCCATTGTCTTTTAAGAAAACACAGAATGGAAGGGGCTATTTATATTGAGTTGCATATTCAAGCATTATAAATTCTGTGAGGAGTCAGGGTGGGGGATGTAGGGATTGGGATTTATAAAAGGAAAGTGCATGGAACTTGATGCACGAGATTATACTGTACATGAGGTCCCTTAATACTTTGAAAAGTGAAGGATGTGGATTAAGATGTCCTTAAGTGATGACAGCATTTTCTTTGTATATAATAATTCCTTCCAACTGATGATATTTATGAGATACTGGCCTGTATAAAGCTATTTGGAACTGGATACTGGGTTAAATGTTGTAAAAATAGGGGGAAGAAAATCAGAACTTATCTGTAACATATTGAGTCCATCAAGGCAGCTGCCTTGGCTCTGCGGTAATTTTAATCCATAAATGTGTGGCCAAATATTGAAGGAATCTTACCATCAAAAATTGATGACAACCTCATAGCAATTTTAGATCAATAACAATGATAAGGCTAAACACAGAAATTAACCTGTAAAGCAGTAAACAGTAACACATTGTGGACACTCCCCTACTAGTTCAGTGAGTTGTGAGAGAAACTCAAAAAATCATAAAGTACCACTGCAATGACATTTGTGCTAAAATTAGACTGCAACCACCAAAGGCACAAGATATTCTAATCTTTATTGTATAGCAGACTGTTTATCATCAAAGCTCAGTAGTACTAGGGTGTTGTACCGTGTTAGCCATTATGAATGTAGTGAGAAGTCAAGCAAAATGACACCATTTCTTACCTAAAGAAGGGGCCGGAGTTGCTTCGAAAGCTTGCATATTGTAATCTTTTTAGTTAGCCAATAAAAGGTGTCATTTTGCTTGACTTCTCACTACATCAAAGATCAAAAACCCACCTTCACATTTTTCTTTTTAAAAGCTAAAGGCACACTGAATGGCCGACAGATCTCCAAATCAACAAGCACTTTACCTGATGACATGGGAACAAATCAGAATTTGTACTTTATAAATTAAGGTTTATAAAAAGTCAAGTGAAGGTTATTGGTTTTAAAACAGAAATTCTTAAAACACTTCCTCTAAGATGACCTCAACCAGTAGTTAAGCTTCAATTGTTTCTTGTATAATACAGAGTTTAGATTTACTTTTCCTTGAATTTCAATGAAGGTTAGTTTTTCCTACAAACCTCTTTATTAAACATTAAATAACAAGATGACTAATCACCTGCGGTGGGTTGGCACCCTGCCCCGGATTGGATTCCTGCCTTGTGCCCTGTGTTGGCTGGGATTGGCTCCAGCAGACCCCCCGTGACCCTGTGTTCGGATTCAGCGGGTTGGAAAACGGAAGGATGGATGAATAATCACCAGCACCTAAACTACTACAGCACCTCTGAATCTTTGGATATAACATTGAATAATTCCATTAAACAAACAAAAAAAAACATCATTGCAAGGTGGGCTGACCTGAATTTGCTTGCAAACTTCAGGATACACTGCAAACATAACACAGTTGATTCAGGCTGAACCTGAAAATCTGCTAAATAAAAAATGATAATACATCATCATATACAGTGCATTCGGAAAGTATTTACAGCACATCACTTTTCCACATTTTGTTATGTTACAGCCTTATTCCAAAATGGATTAAATTCATTTTTTCCTCAGAATTCTACACACAACACCCCATAATGACAACGTGAATAAGTTTTACTTGAGATTACTGCAAATTTATTAAAAATAAGAAAATTGAGAAAGCACATGTACATAAGTATTCACGGCCTTTGCCATGAAGCTCAAAATTGAGCTCAGGTGCAACCTGTTTCCCCTGATCATCCTTGAGATGTTTCTGCAGCTTAATTGGAGTCCACCTGTGGTAAATTCAGTTGATTGGACATGATTTGGAAAGGCACACACCTGTCTATATAAGGTCCCACAGTTGACAGTTCATGTCAGAGCACAAACCAAGTATGAAGTCAAAGGAATTGTCTGTAGACCTCCGAGACAGGATTGTCTCGAGGCACAAATCTGGGGAAGGTTACAGAAAAATTTCTGCTGCATTGAAGGTCCCAATGAGCACAGTGGCCTCCATCATCCATAAGTGGTAGAAGTTCGAAACCACCAGGACTCTTCCTAGAGCTGGCCGGCCATCTAAACCGAGCGATTGGAGGAGAAGGGCCTTAGTCAGGGAGGTGACAATGAACCCGATGGTCACTCTGTCAGAGCTCCAGAGGTCCTCTGTGTAGAGAGGGGAACCTTCCAGAAGGACAACCATCTCTGCAGCAATCCACCAATCAGACATGTATGGTAGAGTGGCCAGACGGAAGCCACTCCTTAGTAAAATGCACATGGCAGCCTGCCTTGAGTTTGCCAAAAGGCACCTGAAGGACTCTCAGACCATGAGAAACAAAATTCTCTGGTCTGATGAGACAAAGATTGAACTCTTTGGTGTGAATTCCAGGCGTCAGGTTTGGAGGAAACCAGGCACTGCTCATCACCAGGCCAATACCATCCCTACAGTGAAGCATGGTGGTGGCAGCATCATGCTGTGGGGATGTTTTTCAGCGGCAGGAACTGGGAGACTAGTCAGGATAAAGGGAAAGATGACTGCAGCAATGTACAGAGACATCCTGGATGAAAACATGCTCCAGAGTGCTCTTGACCTCAGACTAGGGCGACGGTTCATCTTTCAGCAGGACAACGACCCTAAGCACACAGCCAAGATATCAAAGGAGTGGCTTCAGGACAACTCTGTGAATGTCCTTGAGTGGCCCAGCCAAAGCCCAGACTTGAATCCGATTGAACATCTCTGGAGAGATCTTAAAATGGCCGTGCACCGACGCTTCCCATCCAACCTGATGGAGCTTGAGAGGTGCTGCAAAGAGGAATGGGCGAAACTGGCCAAGGATAGGTGTGCCAAGCTTGTGGCATCATATTCAAAAAGACTTGAGGCTGTAATTGCTGCCAAAGGTGCATCGACAAAGTATTGAGCAAAGGCTGTGAATACTTATGTACATGTGATTTCTCAGTTTTTTTTATTTTAAATAAATTTGCAAAAACTACAAGTAAACTTTTTTCACGTTGTCATTATGGGGTGTTGTGTGTAGAATTCTGAGGAAAAAAATTAATTTAATCCATTTTGGAATAAGGCTGTAACATAACAAAATGTGGAAAAAGTGATGTGCTGTGAATACTTTCCGGATGCACTGTACTTTACATAGTGTCATATAAAAATGCCAGCTTGTCACAATATTTGAATTATGGGAAACCCGGTCAATTACAATAGTTGATGCAAGATAGGAATCAACCTTGGACAAAATTATAGTTCATCATAATGCATATTAACACACACGCACATGCATAACCAAATTCCTTCATATACTTTTTGTGTGATCATGGTGCTTTTTGTTCACTATAGTATCAATTGCTTCTGTTATATATAATGTTGTGATGATGTCATATTGTACTGTTTAATGTCTTTTGCTATTATTGCACCTATGTTTACAACACCAAGACAAATTCTGAGCAACTGTTGCCTGACAATAAAGTTCAAGTTCAAGCTTAGACTGAGGGACAAAGCCAGAGTAACCTGAGAAACCACTAAGAAACATATAAAGAATTTGCTTAACAATAATATTATGCTTAATAACTCCACCCAGAAAAGTGATAGGGGGCATAATTCAAACCCATCTGCTTGAAGCTATGAGAGACAACACTGCACCACCATAGCCCACTCTGCAGACAGCAGTAATTTGCACCAAATTCTAGAATCAAACATGAGTGAGACACACAAAAAGCCTGACCTGTGCTATGGCAGATGTTAGTTGCTCCAAACCAAATCATTATCTCTAAGAAGGACAAATAACACACTGACTTTCACTACCTATACTGTTCAAATGTGCCACAAATTGTTCATCTTGAAGACCTACTGATGACATGCCTATATCACAGATACATTAACTGTTGTTGTTGACATTTAAAGAATCCATTAACAAATTTGCATGTTACAAGGTTGCTACTATATCTTGCTCATATTGATCTTTGTTTTTTCGCAGTCTGCTTTACTTCCAAACATTGAATGTGTTAATGGTTGAAAGAGCAAGAATTGTTTAAATGTCAGTACATTGTGCTTATTGTGAATTTTCAAGCAGTGCAGTGTATTGTGTCAAGGGAGAAAGTGAGATGCAAAACAGGTTAGTTCAGGACACCTAGATAAAAGTTTGCTTTGTTTCTTTCATTAGCTACTATAATACACAATGGAAAATGTATTAACTGATTTATACTTATAAGAAGGATATTTAAAGTTCTACTAGTAAACACAATTGGCTAATTAAGAACTGATCAATAGATCATAAACCAAGACAAAAATTAGTTCATTACAGTTCATTAGTAGTAAGGCTAAAGAAACATTAATGTTGAAATCTAGGACCCTAAATGAACCATCACATTAAAATAACAAGACAGACATTTTTTACTAGTCACACAAAATAAATAGAAATAATGGAAACACCAAGAAGTGCTACAATGTCACTTACTTGGCTGAAGAGCTTTTTCTAAGCCTTCATAATATGACCAGTTTTCTGCATTTCTGTTAATGAGTTCTTGATAAACCACTGCAGCATCTTCAAGCCTACCTAATTTTAAAAACATATCCCCTAGAGAAAAGAGAGACAAAATGATACACCTACAAAATTAAATGCTATTTTAGTAAAGTTACAGCAAAAGCGTATTGGTATAAAGTATGCCATCCAGTTATAAAGTATACCAAAAAGGATTTCAGAAATACTTTTTAAAGTGTACAAAAAAGTCATTAAAATAGACACATGCCAACATATATAAATTCCACTTGTTTGAAATAACTGTTTAATACCTTTGATTTCCTCAACAGCGAGTTTGTCACAAATCTGTTTGTCATAATTCTCAATATGTTCTAGTGACTCCTCAAACAACATAGCTTCCCTCATGACTTCAATTTGGTATAACAGTAGCTCACTATACTCATAATCTATTCGATTAGGAGGGACCTAGTGAGGAAAAACAATAATTGATTTTGAGATTATTTAAAATAAACTTCAACAATGAACTTAATAAAACTGTAGCTAATAAAGTATACAGTTCCAACACAAAATGAACAATGAAATCATTTCAAATATATAATTTACTCAGAATTTTTTTCATAAGATAATTCACTATTTGATATGAACATCCATTGTATTTTTGTACCTGTTGTGTTTTCCGAAATTCTTCTAATAACTTTAAGGCCATGTCATAATCTTTTAATAAATGATAGGCAATTGCATAGCCAATCCATGATGCTCGTTGTGTTGGTCTCAACTGTAAAAGCTGGTATCTTGTTTCCTATTAAAAAGCAACATACTGCACTATAAATAATTAAGACAAACATAAATATTTCAATTAAACTATTTTTTTCAATTTATAAGAAAACCATTTTTAAATTTTTTATTCACAGTCAGGTGCAAAGGTTCTTAAGTTACTGCATCCAGCAAAGATATAATGTACTAAGAATATGAAAAGGTGTTTTTTTTATTGTTTTGGTTTTTTTTTTATCAAAAACACTATTCAGACCCATGAGTTTAGAACTTTTGTACTCTGCACATGACAATGCTAACAGTACTACTGCTGATACTACTATTAAAATGAAAGTATAACTTTAAGAAATAGACAGAAATGATTTTTTTCACTGTACAAAATGTTTAATGAAAACACTTTACATCCAAAGAAGTGACAGTCAATTGATAGGTTGGTTGATTCAAGCTAAATACACGTTGAACTTCAGTAATATAAATATACTGGTAGTATGCTTTATTCGGTTTTATCTCTTCCAAGCTTTGTATTTTTGTGAGAAACCACTTTATTTATGGCTGGATAGCAAAGTTTAGTTAGTAGTCAGATATTTATACACTTAAAGAACTTCAAGTCAAGATGGTTATACCAAAGGAGCAGCAAAAAGCAAACAGATACATAATAGAAAGGATGAACCCATCAACCTGAATTGGTAAATTTGGTCGCTAATGTGAATGTATTAAATCATATTTAAAAAGCCTAATTTTAGGTTAAAATGCAAGCCAAATACTTGAACATGGCTGGAATGTTGTCATCTTACTAACAACAAAAAGTATTGGGGTGATTGATGAAAGGCATTCAACATTTGCTACAACAAATCATAACAAAATTCGCTGTGCAATTTTTTAACATACAAATTATTATTTTTAAACACAGTCACCATTAAAGCATGTATATTTTACATGTGACAACATATGCAGTAACATCCACTGACAAATCAAAATACTCTGGGTGATACCAATATGATAAGTATTGGCTCTAATGTTTGGGTCAGTTATCCTGAAAACCTCTTCCACTTATTTAAGCAACAAAAGAGGTTAGTACACATACAAGTTCAGCTGCTATGAACAGCTGTCTGTACATTGCATGTATACGCATCAGTTGTCAGAAGTATGGCATAAAAGATATGGCATTTTGAAAGGCAATTTGCAGTTTGCAAGTGAGACGTTTATTTGTAGAAAGTGTGTGAGAGTGGTGCAGAATTCTGATGCTTTATGTTTAAAATTAGATATACACAATGGAGTTGTTTTGCACAAAGTAGGAAAGTTATACTATTTAGGTGGCATGCTGAATGAAGGTGGAGGTACAAGAACAGCAGTGAATGTGGGGGAGAAGACAAACCCTGAAGAAATTCCAGGAACCCACTCCTATTTTGACTTCTAAAGCAGTTTCTCTGGCATTAAATAGAACATTTTATGAAAAAATATGTGAGGAGCACCATGCTCAATGGGAGTGAGATATGACTGATGAAAGCAGAACATAGAGCAAAGCTGGAAACAACACAGATAAGAATAATTAGGAGGCTATGTGGTGTGTTACAGAGTGAGAAGAAGATGAATGCAGAATTAAGATAAAGTCTTGGTGTAGAGGTGACAGATGTGCTGAAGAGAAGCCGTCTATGGTAGTTTGTGCATATGAAACAAAACGCTAAAGATTGGGTAAAAGAGGTGCACCAAGATGGAGGTGGAGTAGATGATACAAGGAGGCAAAGAGTGTTGTTAAAAAAAAAAGACGTGACTGGAGGTGATGTAAGTTGATATAAAAACCCCAAATAATACACAGGGCCACAGACACATTGGAAACTTAAAAGTATAAAGTTATCTAAAATTTTTCTTTGATGTGAGACAGCATGGAGCAAATGAAGGAAAGATAAACAGCAAATTAAACACACATTTAGCAATTTATAGTGATCTGCATATAATTTGATGGAACAAACTGTAACTTTTCATTTTAATATTCTGATTTTAAGAAAGATTTCAAAGAGCATAACATTTTGATAAATCAAGAGCTCACTCGTTAATTTCCAAAGACAACTGCTAGGAAACTACTAAGTGTACAGACAGGTTGTGTTCCCTCTTGTGTTAATTCCATCACAATAATTAGCAGGTTTTACTCACCCTGTAACCTTCCAGGTCTCTCATCTGTATCTGCAGGAGAGATAGGTCTCTTAGAATCTGCAGATTGTCTTTGTCCAGCTTCAGGGCATTACGATAGCATTTAATAGCTTCGTCATACTTTTTATCAGACCTTTGCAGAAGGCCATAAACATGCCAACCTAACTCCAAAAATGTCAAGGACAATAAAATAGAATTTTTATTACAGCTAAAAGAAAAATTAGTGACAATTTGCAAAAACTCTCAAGAGAATAAAAGACAATCAAAAATGCTTTTATGCAAGTAGATTTTAGTTGTCTTAATGTAAATGGAAACATAAAAAAAACTTCTTCGTTTGGCTGCTCCCATTAGGGGTTGTCATAGCAGATCACTTTCTGCCATATCTTCCTGTCTTCTGCATCTTGTTCTGTCACACCCATCACCTGCATGTCTTCTCTCACCACATCCATAAATCTTCTCTTAGGCCTTCCTCTTGCCTGGCGGCTCTGTCTTTAACATCCTTTTCCCAATATACCCATCATCTCTCCTCTGCACATGTCCAAACCAACATAATCTCTGACTCTCTGTCTCCCAACCAACCAACCTGAGCTGACCCTTTAATGTACTCATTTCTAATCCTGTCCATCCTCATCACACCCAAAGCAAATCTTGGCATCTTTAACTGCCACCTCCAGCTCTGTCTCCTGCTTTCTGGTCGGTGCCACCGTCTCCAACCCATAAACCAAAGCTGGTCTCGTTACCATCCTGTAGATCTTCCCTTTCACTCTTGCTGATAAACGTCTGTCACAAATTACTCCTGACACTCTTCTCCAACCATTCCAAACCCTGCCTGCACTCTCTTCTTCACCTCTCTTCCACAATCCCCATTACTCTGTACTGTACTGCTGATCCCAAGTATTTAAACTCACCCACCTTCGCCAACTCTACTCCCTGCTACTTACCATTCCACTGATCTTATTCTCATTCGCACACATGTATTCTGTCTTGTTCCTACTGACATTCATTCCTCTCCTCTCTAGAGCATATCTCCACCTCTCCAGGGTCTCCTCAACCCGCTCCCTATTCTCGCTACAGATCACAATGTCATCAGCAAACATCATAGTCCAAGGGGACTCCTGTCTAATCTCATCTGCCAAACTGTCAATCACCATTGCAAATAAAGGGCTCAGCGCCAATCCCTGATGTAATCCCACATCCATGTTGAAAGCATCCATCACTCCTACCGCAGACCTCACCACTGTCACACTTCCCTCTTGCATACCTCTGCCACTCTCAACTTTCTCATACAATACCTGAACTCCTCTTGAGGCAACCTATCATATGCTTTCTCCAGAATTACAGTATTCGAGGGTTCCTCTGGTGTGCCTCTTTCTCGTGCATTAGTTGGGTCAAAAACTAATCAGCACATCATCATCTCATAACAGGCTTAAGTTTCAAGTTTGGTATTTTTCCATTCAGCCATTTTAGCTGTAGATCGACCTCAAGAAACTGTGGCACAAACAGGCAGACACACACCCAGCATTGAGATATTGATGTTTTCGGTATCAGGGGACCCTAAAACATCAAGATCCTTCAAAAACTGGAGATCAAAATTTTTGTCAAATTTAAACCTTTTGCTCCTCCCCCAGAAACAATAGGTTATGGTGGGGGGAAGTGCACAAAGCAAAAAAGTGGTGAATGAAACTATCACTTGCATTAGGCAATAAGTAACGATACTTAGGGTTTGCATAAGCATATACTTCATCATTAAATTTTCTTAGTTTTTATTCATTTTACCATAACATAGCCCAAAAAAGGTCAATATTTTAAAACTATCGCATATATTTATCAAATTTCAGAACCTGCTTAATCCAAATGTAGGATGGCAAGACACACACCCCACAACACTCTAACGCACAGGGCTTTACAGGGCTTCAGAGTCACTAATTACCTTAATCTGAACATCTTTTGGATGCAGGAGGAAAACATGCAGACTCATTGTAGGCAAGGACTTCAATCCCAGTCTGTAAGAGCTTTGAGGCAGCAGCATTAAGCACTTTGTTGCACTCAATTTTAGTTGAACACAACCACTGAGGCAACTGATTGCCATATATTTCTTTCTGGTTCCCAAGAAAAAATTACTACAAATATTATAGAGCTATTCAGCTTTTGCTCTTCCATTGAGTGTCAGTATGATAAGAGAGGGGCTTGTGATGCTGCACATTTTAAATATATAACTGGAAGTCCTAAAGTGTGCAGGTGCACATTGGGTTGACTGGGATGCTTGGTTGATCACGCATTTGCAAGCAGTACCTGCACCCGAACAGTGCATAAAAAGGAGCTTGCACAGTGAAATCAAGGAGAAACAATGGGGAGACAAAAGAAGAGAACAGGTTAATGGAAAGGCAAGAGGAAGATGGCATAATTACAGTGGTGAAGGTGCTGTAGGAGAATAGGCAGGTAGTTGGGAAAGTGAGCCCCGGAAGCGGAGTGCACTTCCGACACTTAGGGTGGGGTAAGAGCGACCAAGTGCATCGAATGGCTTCCTGCCAAGTTCCAAGGAACAGTGGGCAGGAGAAAGAAGAACAGCTTGATGTGGTGCCCCTGCAGATGCCAATGGACTGGCAGACAGGTACTCGAGCAGAATGTGAAGGTTGACTGTACCTGTCAGGAGGAGGTCTCCTCTTGCTGCCTGCTACCATCCAGGTTAAGCAAGGAGACATCGGATTTTAGAAAGAAGCAATGTAGCTTGATGGGTTTTAAAGGAAGGATTTTGCCTTGAATTTTAAACTTGTTTTAAAGGATGATTTGTTTATTGGATTTTAAACTCCACGCTGAATATCTTGACCTTATGGATTATTTATTTGTTTTAAGAGCACTGCATTTTGGGAACATGTTTTAAGTAAAAGCACTTGAACATGTGCATCTACTTTTGCTGACTGTGCGTCTTCTTTTGCCCAGCTCATCCTCAGTTTCATTACTGACATCATTCCCAGGTTCAAGCCAACAAGGACAGCAAAACCAACACAGATGGTCACAGTCAACCATTAAAGTTAGCAGGGCTAAATTAACATGAAATTTAGAGAACTGTCCAACTAAAAAGTACAAAGAAATTGAATCAAAGAAAACCAATATGGAAATACTTGAACAACTTGTATCAGAACTAATCTGGATAAGCCATAATGATGTGTATGATGACTGCTATGCAAAAAACAGCCAAAAGATCCACAGCTCAAACCAACTGCACAGGTTTTACTATTGGCACTATGTTTCATTTCTTTAAGCCAAAAGTAAACTTTTCTAAGTACTGAAATCTGTTTTTATGAAACAAAGGGCTTAAAAATAACCATTGTCAGGAAAGTATTTAGGGAGTTTTTCATTAATATTGTAAAACAGAGTCAATGAACACTTGTTTACTGATTGAAACTGTATCTCAGACAAAGAAGCTTGTTTTGCTACATTGCAATTTACCTGCTCACATTGAGAAAGTCAATCCTAGCGACAGGTAGGTCTGTAGCAGCTTTTAAAATGGTCATGTGACGCAATAAAATTCACAATCATACATAAAAATTAAGTTGCAAAATAAAACTTTTGAAATTGAAAAAAATTACTCAAGGCACAAAACATTTTGTAAATGTTCAAAACAGGTTTCGGAATTCTCAACAATAATTTATTTTGGAATGTTTGAAAACAAAATTGATTTGTGCATGAAATCAAATAAATAAAGATGTTAGAAGGCAGTGTTTTTCCCCCAACACATTTATTTTACAAAACCTATTATACTGTAGTCAATTACACTACATTAACACAGTCTTATCACAAACCTAGCAGCAAACAGGCTCTACCCGTACATATTCCTGAACTGGATTAAGTGAATTTGTAAATGTCACCATTGTTAATCATAAACTCACTTTGACAATGCACACATGTTAAAAGGATACAGACGTGGCTTTTTAAATCATTCCTCAATCCTCTCCTGACAAACTCATATGCTTCCTCCTTTTTTCCAATGCAGTTTAAAGTCAACCCTTTCATTGCCAATGTCTCTGTACACACAAATGTTTCAACAATTAATTAATTACACTATATAAATATACGCTAATTATGCGTGTCACAAATGTTAAAAAGACATTAACATTGTCACATTTTTTAACAACATAAGATATAATGGTTCATGAATACCAGAATAAAATGCTCAGCAAAAGTTTTGTGTACATACTTGTGTGACAGTGGACTAGTGAAGCCTGGTAAAAATAATTCATTTTATTGCAACCAAACCTTAAAGTACAATTAAATTAACTTTTTGTTAGTCCAACTGTTAAAGAAAACATCAAAAACATAAAAGTAACATAGGACAGGATACTATAGCATTATTTTAAAAGACAAGAGCAATAAACAATAGTGGAAAAAATAAATATACACAGTATGTATCATTTAGTTTCAACATAATATTCATAAACTGCGGTGGGTTGGTACTCTACCCAGGATTGGCTCCTGCCTTGTGCCCTGTGTTGGCTGGGATTGGCTCCAGCAGACCCCCCGTGACCCTGTGTTTGGATTCAGTGGGTTAGAAAATGGATAGATGGATGGATGTTCATAAAGCAAAATCAAAACTAAAAAGTTTATACTGTAAAGTAAAATTGTTTTTGTGAATTAGTCATTTGGGAAATACTTGATTACATCAGCAAATGAGAATGTTATTTTGTTGCACACAAATCTGTCCATTTTCTATGCCTTTTTATCAATTTTGGAGATACTGGCACTATAGCTTGAACATTTTTACTTTACACTAAATCAATGATTTCTGTTTCTACAGTAGCAAGAAATAGTACATGAACCCTTTAGAATTAACTGTTTTTCTGCTTTAACTGGTCATAAAATGAGATATGGTCTTCATTCAGGTTACAAGTATGGAAAAACACATGCTTAAGCTAAAAACACACATTTACTTCGAAGTTTACAGTCATTACCATATTGCATCACCCAACTTCTTCTAAGTCCCAGCTTGCAGACAAATACTTTGACATTATCCTGTAGGACACATTGACAAATTTGGAATTCATTTGCACCTCAATGATTGTGAACTGTCTAGACCCAGAGGCAACAAAACAGCCCTGAATCATGATGCTTTCTCCACTGTACTTCATCACTGGAATGACGTTTATATGTTTGTATGCAGTGCCCTTTTTTCACCATAGGTACTGCTGAGTATTCTGCCTGAACAATTCAACTTTAGTTTCAACGGTCTACAAAACATTTTTCCATTAGTGTTGTGTAGTGTCAAGGTCGTCTCTGGCAAACCTTGGGAATGGAGTGATGTTTTTTTTTTATTTTTGGATGAGCAGCAGTTTCCTCCTTGCAGGACACCATGCCTGTTCAATGTTTTGCATATGGTAGACTCATGAACAAAAATGTTAACCTGTTCCAAAAATTCCTTTAAGACTTTAGCTGTTACTCAAGGATTCTTTTTCTAAACCTCACTGAGCACTTTGCCTTTCAGGTCATCTTGGTTGGGTAGCCACTTCTAGGGAGAGCAGCCACAGCACTAAATAATTTCCATTATTACATATTTAGTATAACAGTGGACTAATGTATATCGGACCTCTTTGAAACTCATGTATAATAATTTCAACCTTCATACAAATTAAAATTTCTTGACTGCAGATCTTCTGAGATCTCTTTATTGCAAGGCACGCATGTCTTTTTTTAATAGTTCAAAGTATTTCTAAACCACACCTTCGATATCATTTCACTGACTAGATTCTAGGTTTTCTAACTCCAGTTAGCTTTTGTTGAAGTCATTAGCCTAAGTGTTCACATTATTTTTCCAACTGATACTGTGAATCATTGAATCATGTTTTCAGTATTTACAAGAAGAATTCAATTTGTACATTATTAGTTAAACCGGACTGTGTTTGTTTATCATTGTATCTTGGATAAAGATCAGACCTTATTTTAAAACAAACTTATTTATAAATACTGTGATTTCCAAAGGATTCGCATACTTTTTCTTGTCACTGTAAAACTGAATCACTCAATCATTAAGATCATTAAGCAGTGGCACATCCTTTAGAGGCTATGACTACAAAAAAAAAATTATCTTATAGGTACTAATCAGACTTTACAGACATTCTTTCAGGAATTCTACCAATTCTTAGTAATACAAAAAAGGCTTAAAATGTTCCAAAGTTGCTGGCTGTCTTGCATAATCTGCCCCTTCTAATTTCCATGTTTTTTTCATTGGAAAGTAATCTGGGACCTCATGTATAAACGGTGCGTATGCACAAAAATGTTGCATATGTCCATTTCCACGCTCACATCGCGACGTATTAAAACCTAAACTTGGTGTAAAGCCACGCACATTTTCACGCTAGGTCAATTCCTATGCGTACACAAGTTCTCCGCTCGGTTTTGCAAACTGGCGACACCAAGCGTCAAAGCAGTGCTGCTGTTCCTGTGTGGTTTCCCTTTATTTTTTAGACCAGCAAAATACCTGCGCTTTGCAGCGGCGAAGTACTGCCTTAAAAGTTTTATTAAGAAGAAAATTAAGCCTTTTAAAACTGAGGGAAAATATACCAATAATTATTTGTTAAGGATCTCTTTGTATACCACATTTTGAATTTGGTCCTCCGGTTGTAATATGACCAAGCTGTGTGCTGAGCTTACTCTTAAGCATACAATGTACAGTTGGCCATGTGAAAAGCAATCTTGTCTCAAATCTCACTGCTTGGATTGCTGCTGTCATAATCGGTTTGAGTTTCATGGTTTTTGTTTCAGTTACGACAGTATTTGTAGGACTTGTGTTAAAGTTACATTCAGCATCTGTCAAGCGTTGTAAGTATAAAACCAGCTTCATCGATAACTTAACATCCAGCTTTTGAGAGTTTAAACATTCATAAACATCAAAGTGGCCACTACTGAAATCGTCACCTGTGAATCTAAGATGTTTAAGAGGCATTGGCGGTTGTCCAAAGGTGTAAAATATTTGGCCATTTCGGTACACTTTAAAGCGATTATGACCGTTATGACCGTTACGCGTTGATTTTCGAAATGAAACCTGCTTAACTTTTGTAAGTAAGCAGTAAGGAATGAGCCTGCCAAATTTCAGCCTTCTACCTACACGGGAAGTTGGAGAATTAGTGACATTAGAAACTTCAATATGGTGGCCGACAGTGGCATCATACCACTGGAATAAGTACGTACATCGGTTTTGGTCAGCGCAGGGAAGCCACCTACCAAATTTCATGAAGATGGGGCCATAAATAAGAAAGTTCAATATGGCGAACGTTGTCAACCGTTATAACCGTTACGTGTAGAATTTCGAAATGAAACCTGCTTAACTTTTGTAAGTAAGCTGTAAGGAATGAGCCTGCCAAATTTCAGCCTTCTACCTACACGGGAAGTTGGAGAATTAGTGACATTTGGAAAATTCAATATGGCGGCCAAAAGTGGCGTCATACCATCGAAATAAGTATGTACATCGGTTTCAGTTAGCGCAGGGAAGCCGCCTACCAAATTTCGTGAAGATGGGGCCATAAATAAGAAAGTTCAACATGGCGGATGTTGTCGACCGTTATGACAGTTACGTGTAGAATTTCGAAATGAAACCTGTGTAACTTTTGTAAGTAAGCTGTAAGGAATAAGCCTGCCAAATTTCAGCCTTCTACCTACACGGGAAGTTGGAGAATTAGTGATGAGTCAGTACCCTGAAATTAACCACATATCGTTTTATAGTTCAAGGCTTCTGATTGTAATCAACCTGTAACCATATAATGGTGTACCAAATGGCCAAACTATTCCAAATACTATAGCCACTTTAGTGCTGTTACTATCAGTGCACCACTCAGAGTATATTAACCCAGTGTATCCAAGTGCAGAATCACAGCTCTACAGTACCTGATCGCAAAGCTCTACCACAGATTGTGTCAAAAGCAGGGAGAAATATTGGGATAGAGTTTCTAACAAACACTGTCTCATCCATGTGCACAGTCTATTTGAACTTCTCCATTCGACAAATGCTTCAGAGCCTTTCCTGTAGGGACCTCACAGTTCACAAACAGTTTCATCCCAAGCGCTATAAATGCACTCAGTCCATCAAGTACTCCTGGTAGAATTGTTTGTACTTATAAGTACAATTGCCTCACTGTAAACTTGCATTACAGTTGTAATATTGCACAACCTGAGCCAGTTATGCTTTCATATTGTATATTTTTCACAGTTTTTATCCTATTATTATTATTTTAACATTTTATAGGAAAATAGAATTATGGAGGATTTGCATATTGAATCTCATTGTACCATACAAAAACAATAAAGAAATTGAATTTAATTGAAAGCACATATTTACAGATGATGATGACTGGCTTCAAAGTCGATTTAGATTTCCAGGCGCTAGCTTCGTGGAGCCCTTGATATCATGTTAAAGATGAAATGCATTAAAGTATATATATTATACGGATACATTTTTACCTTCATTTAAATAATGTATATTGTTAATGATTAAAAATGTGAGGACTCGGTGGCACAGTGTCAGCGATAAACTGGCGCCCCGTTCAGGGATTGTTCCTGCCTCGCACTGTATGCTTGTTGGGACTGGCACGAACCTGGATGGATAGATGGATGAAATAATTAAACGTGTACTATGAAGATATTTCAATGTTCCTTAAAAGTTTTGAAAAAAATTGGCATTCTAAGCTTACAGATGGCTTGACATTTATTAAATAGCTGATTGTGAGGTGATTGGTTATTAGGAAAAAGAAATGGAAGGACAGGAATCAGGGGGTTAGTACGTTTGAAAGAGACAGTACTGCTGCAATAAATTCTTTATTGAGGGCTGTGCACGGGGCAGCTAGCATCTTGCAGGTGGCAGGAACAATCTCTGGAAGGGGTGCCAGCTCGTCACTACCACTGCGCCAAAATGCCTCAATGTTTTATACATGCTTTAATTTCTATCATCATGAAAATGATATTAAGTATACATCTTAATACAGTATTTAAATTGTTCAGAGAGCTGCGACATCATGAATGTAATGTATCCTGTGTCCTGTCGAAGTAAGAGAAAGCCCATTTAAGAAGCACATACTGATTCACACACGTAAGAGTACATAGCAAACAAAGCATTTAACGTGCTACTTTAGTTACGATGGGATTTGAGAAACTATTAAATTAAAACAATTTTAAGATGAAGTTTGTGACTTTCTATTTTAATGACAAAATAAATTACGTGATTAAAGTGGAAATTTTGAACTTTTTCACACCGTGTCCCAGTTTTTTTTCTTTTCTCTGTACCCAAATACGCTTCTATATGACAGATTTATGCATCTGGATTTTTTTGTGTGTACACACATTTCTGCTTTTATATGTATGCCATGTTTTAGTGTGAATTCTACTGACGGCGTTATGCATGAGTCCACTGGACACAGACTTTGTGATTTCAACATTTGAAAATTCTTCACTTTTAATCTGCTCTTTTAGGATCAGGGATGACTACTGTGCTACCTTGCCTCTTAGAAACAAATATATTAAAGATTTTAAACCATGCATTAATATATCCTTACCTCCATGTTCTGCAAACTTGGCATTGGAAAGGATCATCTTGCAAAATTTTAACCCATTTTTGTACTGCTTTTGTTCGTAACATTTCTGGGGAAAAAGACAAATATAAGCACATATAATAATTACATGTGATGAAGACCATGGAGCGGCTGCTGCTTCACCACCTGAGGCCACAGGTCCACCACACCCTTCACCCTCTGCAGTTTGCATACCAGGAGAAGGTGGGAAGCGGAGGATGCCATCATCTATTTGCTACACCAATCCCACTCCCACTTGGACAGAGGCAGTGGTGCTGTAAGAATTATGTTTCTGGACTTCTCTAGCGCCTTTAACACCATCCAACCTCTGCTCCTTAGGGACAAGCTGACAGAGATGGGAGTAGATTCATACCTGGTGGCATGGATCGTGGACTATCTTACAGACAGACCTCAATATGTGCGTCTTGGGAACTGCAGGTGTGACATTGTGGTCAGCAACACTGGAGCGCCAGCGGGGGACTGTACTTTCTCCGGTCCTGTTCAGCCTATATACATCGGACTTTCAATACAACTCGGAGTCCTGTCACATGCAAAAGTTCGTTGACGACACTGCTATCATGGGCTGCATCAGGAGTGGGCAGGAGGAGGAGTACAGGAACTTAATTAAGGACTTTGTTAAATGGTGCAACTCAAACCACCTACACCTGAACACCAGCAAAACCAAGGAGCTGGTGGTGGATTTTAGGAGGACCAAGCCCGTCATGGACCCTGTGATCATTAGAGGTGTCTGTGTCAGACCTATAAATACCTGGGAGTGCAGCTGGATGATAAGTTGGATTGGACTGCCAATACTGATGCTCTGTGTAAGAAAGGACAGAGCCGACTATACATCCTTAGAAGGCTGGCGTCTTTCAACATCTGCAATAAGCTGCTGCAGATGTTCTATCAGACGGTTGTGGCAAGCGCCCTCTTCTATGCGGTGGTGTGCTGGGGAGGCAGCATAAAGAAGAGGGACGCCTCATGCCTGGACAAACACGGAGCTAGACAGTTTGACATCCGTGGCAGAGCGATGGGCGCTGAGCAGGCTCCTGTCAATCATGGAGAATTCACTGCTCCACTGAACAGGATCATCTCCAAACAGAGGAGCAGCTTCAGTGACAGACTGCTGTCACTGTCCTGCTCCACTGACAGACTGAGGAGATCGTTCCTCCCCCACACTATGCGACTCTTTAATTCCACCCTTTTAAACGTTAACAATATACAAAGTTATTGTCTGTTATACCTGCATTTTTATCACTCTTTAATTTAATATTGTTCTTTATGTATGCTGCTGCTGGAGTATGTGAATTTCAACCTTGGGATTAATAAAGTATCTATCTATCTACTATTAAACATGGCAATCTTTTGCCAAACTTATCTATAATTCTGTTTAAAGATTTTATTAACATTCTTATCCAAACACATAATACCAAATCAGCTATCATTCCATGTGTAATTAAAGCATTGTTTTAAACTGACACTATACTTGGACAATTTGTATGTTTATCTACAATACAATCCTGGAAGTGGACAAATAAAAAACATACAAGAATTATAAGTAGTCATTTAATCAGTAACTTCTGCTTGTAATTTAACTATTTCCCTAAGCAGACCTCTACTTTTCTTATTTGCATGGCAATGGTGACTGCCATACTAGCACTGGACTGTAAAACTCAAAATCATATGTTTAGTTCCCAACACTACTCCAGTCTGCAGGGAAAATGTTTCATGCACATGCAAATTAAAACAATAGTAGGAATCTGTTTGTTTTGCACTTTTTTGCAACCATGCTGTTAATCTAACCAAACTACATACGATTTGTTTTGCTGTGCCTTTCAAAATTGTCAGTTATAGTACCCTATGTATGGTCTGGTAATGATGATAAAAGAATATGGGTGAATTTAAAAAAAAAAAAAAAAATGTTGGCATTTTAACCTACAGTGGAGTCAGGAAATATTCAGACCCCTTCACTTTCTACACATTTTATCGTGTTGTAGATTTAATTTAAAAAGGATAGATTTGCCCATCAGTCTGCACTTAATAACCCATAACGACAAAGTAAAAACATTTTTCTGACCCTTTGCTGTTGCACTTCAAATTGTGTTCAGGTGCAAAATGTTTGCTTTAATTATTCTTGAGATGTGTGTACAACTTGACTGGAGTCCACAGTAAAAATTGATTGGACACAGTTTAGAAAGGTACTGTGTATATAAGATCTCACAATTCACATGGCATGGCGGGGCAAAAACTTCTGCTGAGATGGGAAAACCTGTTTGAAGCAGCACTCTATCAATCAGGCATGTATGGTAGAGCTAGAAGTAAGCTAGTTGAGTCTTGAATAAGATGCATATAACAGCCTGCTTAGAATTTGCCAAACAGCAAAATGCAAGAGGAAAAAGATCCCTGGTCTGATAAGATAAAAACTGAACTCTTTGGGAATAATTCCAAACATCATGTCTGGTGAAGACTAGACACTGTTCATTACCTGCCTAATACCATCCCTACGGTTAAGCATAGTGGTTGCAGCATCATGCTAAGGGGATGTTTTTGAGTGGCAAGGACAGGGAGATTGGTCAGAATCAAGTGAAGGATGAATGCAGCCAAATACAGAGAGGTCCTTGAAGAAAACCTGCTCCAGGCTACATATAAACAGAGAGTGGGGTGATGGTTCATCTTTCAGTATGACAATAACCCAAAGCATACCAGAAAAACAATGTAAGAGTGGCTTTGGGACAGGTCTCTGGCTGTCTTTGAGTGGCCCAGCCAAAAACCCACCAAGGACCCACCCTTCCCCAGAAATATTCACATAAACACAACTTTGCATGCAATGAATATAATGTACTTTATATATCAAGATTTGATTGTCTCATACATAGATGACATTCACAAAGTATTATTAAATTTTAAAGTAAACAATCTAAAAAAAAAAAAACACTCCTTTTTATGCAAAAAGTAATGGCCACTCATTATAATTATGAAATACAATCCTCTTTTGCAAATTAAAACAGATCTTCTTCTACTACTACTACTACTACTACTACTACTACATCTACTCAAAAACAACAGTACCGGGCTGTATTGTGAATATAAATGTTAATATTTATCTGAACTTCACAGACACCCTGAAACCCATCCACAGACCCCCTCCACGGACCTCTGGTTATGAACCCCTGCCTTGGAACATCTGTGGAGAGCCCTGAAGATGGCATTTTACAGATGCTTCCAATCCAGGGTATCCAGTGAGAAGATCTGGCAGAAATAAGGGAAACTCCAAGTATGCAAAGCTTGAACAGATCTATCCAAGAACACCTGAAGCTGTAATTGCTGTCAAAAGGTCTCCTAACAAAATACTGAACTATTACTCTGAATATGTATATGAATGACTTTTAATACATTTACTAACCCTTCTTAAAATTTCACTTTGTCATTATAAGTTATTGAGTGTAGATCAAGTGGCACAAATAGCAAATTTATCCATTTAAAATTAAATCTGCAACACAATAAAGTCCACAGAAAGTGAAGGGATCTTAAACACTTTATTAATCCACTGTATATATTTAAAGGGCTAATTAGAACATTACAGCTAGAGAATCCGTTTTACTGCTGTGAAAAATGGTAAACAGCTTATTTTGTTCTCTTATACATTCTGACAGAAAGAATGCAAAACTCCTTCTTTGCATATTCACTAGCAGTTAAGTGCATATTCATAAACTGATTTTTGGAAAGGAAAGATTTCAAATAATTGAAATCCTATTCAAATAAAACTAGTAGAAGTCCAACAATGACAGAAAAAAATTTCGCTGACAGAACCCTATTTTTCCCTTTACCAGTGAACAATGATCGATAAGCATATTAAGAGGGCAATAAACATGACTTCAGTCTTATCTATGCTGAACTGTGGTATTTTGCCAATCCTGAATTTGTGAATTAGTTCCAGGAAAGGATTTACTAATTATCAGTGTTGAGTAGTTGTCTGCAAACATTCTGATGCAAGTGCTGTGAATTTCTCTTACTGGATGGATAAAAGACTGAAACACTGATTTTATACTGTGCATTCGGAAAGTATTCACATCGCATCACTTTTTCCACATTTTGTTATGTTACAGCCTTATTCCAAAATGGATGAAATTAATTTTTTTCCTCAGAATTCTACACACAACACCCCATAATGACAACGTGAAAAAAAGTTTACTTGAGGTTTTTGCAAATTTATTAAAAATAAAGAAACTGAGAAATCACATGGGATAAGCTTCCAATAATTTGGAAATGTGGAACTATGCTGGAATGTCATAACAAAATATAATTTGATATCCTCAGGTAAACAAAATCAGCAACTTCATTTGTCAAATTTGACATCCCCTCCGACTAGAAGTCATGCAATGTGTCAACAGCTTTACTGGGAACAAGTTGCAAGTTCCAATTGTTCCATTTATTTGTTTCCTGTACTTTTTCCGGTCCCAAACCCGGATAAATGGGGAAGGTTATGTCAGGAAGGGCATCCGGTGTAAAATTTTGACAAATCCATATGAGGACAGATGATCCGCTGTGGCAACCACTAATGGGAGCAACCGAAAGAAGAAGAAGAAGAAGAATTTGCAAGGCTTAGTTGAATTCCTCTAAGTAAATGGGCAGGGTTGACCAACATATACAAGAAATATTTAGTTAATGTTCTTGCTGAATAACAGGGTCACACCAGATACTGAAAGCAAAGATTACACATACTTTTTTCATGCACATATGTAACATTGGACAATTTTCCTCAATAAATAAATAAACATGATTTTGTGTCCTTTGTTTAATCGGGTTCACTTCATCAACTTGTATGATTTACATAAAAATATGATCATGTTTTAGATCATATTTTTCCAAAGAGACAAAATTCTAAAGGATTCACAAACTTTATAGGAACTGTATTGCTGTTAAGTTTTTTTATTTTTTCTCTCAAAACAATCTATCAAGGAATAGCAAACATACTGTACATGGGCAAATAAAACAGAAACAGAATTAATTTTCTGAAAAAATATTTGTTCATGCGCTGGTAGTCCATAACCTTATTCAGAAATAATTGAGGTATTCAAAATAAGTAAGCTATTTTTGAAAATTAGAAAAATAAGACTGGATATTTACAAATACACTGATGAGCTTCAGTTAAACATTTGGCAGGACCAAACATGGGAAACTCATGGTTCTAGGTATAAGATCAAAACACTGTGATTTAAAGCAGTCATTCACAACATGGGTAATCTCTGTAGTTGCAGGTTTTCATTTCAACCAATAGTATAATTTTGTCTTTGGGAATATGATGAAATACTGAACAATCAATAAATCATGATGTCAGAAACTAAAAGCCAGGTTTAGATTTTGTACAATTTGACTTGTATGTCAACACAATCAGCAGATAGCCACCTGTACACTGTCAGAGGAGATGGAATTAGTGGAGGGATTGTCAAGGAAAATGTGCGCGAAGAATTGAAATTCAGCAAAGTGAGTACAAGGTGGTCCTAAAACCTCTGATGCTGGAGCAAAAGGGAAAACATATACTGGCTGTTACTTAGCTTCTTCAACAATATGAGGAAGAAGGATTTAAATTTTTAGATTGTATTTATACCTTTGACAAGGCCTAGGCCCACTACTTTATGGCTGAGTATACAGTGGAAACACACTGATTGTCCACCTCCAGGTAAAGCAAAACCAGCTTTTTAAAACTTCACCAGCCAAAAAAAAGTGCAATTTTATTTAACTACTCTAACAAATAAGTGAAGCTAACAATTTGCTCAAAATGAAGAAACCTGCAGGACTGATTTCTTTGACAACATTTGTTCTCACACTACCACTTCAACAAAGCACACTTATTAGAAACTGAAGTAATGTATGCTGCCTTACCCACACATTATGGTTCTGACTTTACTCTGCCCCATTACATTTTGATTAGAAGGAGTTTTAAAAGACTATAGGACACAGGATATGCATATTCAATATAGGGATTACAGTTTACTTTTCATAATAATCCACCTTTCAAAGAACAACATAATACTGAATTGTTCATGAAGCATTTCACTGTATATGTTGTTACAGTAGGTGCAAAATAAAGACTAAGGTGCTAATATTTTAATCTGGGAGGCTGTTGATGACATAGCAGCAAATATTGTTTCATTATATACATACAAACACTACAGTAAAATAATAAATATATTCTTGAAAAAAAACAAACTTTGAAACTCAAAGATCATTGGTTTCCTAAAAACTGCTTCTCAAAAATGGCTGCTTCCAACAAATCATTTTACTGCAAGTTCCCCTACTAAATCACTACTTTTCATTGAACGTATTTAAATAACATTATGTATACACATATACAGTATGCCTAATGTGCTAGTTTTTTGTATGTGTACAGTTACATTTGTAAATGTAAAAGGTATCACTAATGTTAAAGGAAACTGGAACTAATATTAAGATAAAGAAATCAGTACAGTGTGGGTGGGATCCCAGAAGACAAGTGTCACTGGAGTAAGACTCAATACAAGGCTTTTAAAATTTCATATAAACATTTTTACCCAAACTTTTTCAAAATGTAATATTTTTTAAAATCTGATCTCATACACTGAATAATTGGCTTTAGAGGTTAAAATTAGATATTAAACTCTGAAAAATCAATATCGTCATTTTAAAATTTGATATCAACTTTTATAAAATTAGATATCATCACTTATAAAACTAAAATCATGTCTCTCTATTATAAAAAAAAATCCTGGGAGGGAAAGACTAGGTAGATGAGACACTTAAAAAACCCGTGAGATGAAAAAAGCGGGGACCTTAAACATGAGACTTTGTCCCAAGAGATTGACCCAGGACCGTCTCGCGGGGATGTAGAACATCAGATTCTTGCAAGACATGCTCTACTTACAACCAGTATCAAATAAGACCACAGGCAGCAAAACACTCAGTTGAGTTAAGGTGTTGAGCACACACAGATCTAGGGGCTCTCAGCACATATAAAGCGTATAAGGACAATACATTATAGATAAAACGTTGACGAGTAAGCGAAGAAGAAAGAGCAGCGCGGAGAAAAGAGACTCAAAAGTGGTGGAGAGAAAAAAATGCAAAAAAGAATAATCTAGGTGCAAATTCAAAAAATAAGGAAATAATCAGCTCGGAACAAGTGGAATTGAAAAAAAGCACCTCCAATTGGACTCAGAATTAAAAAACAATGAGTAAAAAACAAAGTACTTCATAAAGACATTCAAAAACGTTGGCGCTATATACATGCTAAGCAGGTTAGAGATTATAAAAGCAGTGGAATTTGAAAGGTTCAAAAAAAAGTCGGTGCGATACACATGCAGAGAAAGGTAAAGAATATGAAAGCAGTAGGTTGAAGCCTTTTGTTTTTGAGTGACTGATAGGTTCGATTGAGGGAGGGTGAAGTACAGCACGGAATACTGACAGCGAGGTATTCATTGATGGGGTAAGGGGGGGGGGTCCTAGGACGGGAGGAGGGGTTGGAGGGAGTGCTGGAAGGTTGTGTTTGGGGTTACGAAGTCAGCGTTCTTTTTCTTGATGTTCAAGTAAAGCTTGTGTGAGACTTTACTACGTCTTGTCAGTTTTTTTTTACTTCTTCTCTTTTCGAGCCGGATGCGGAGGTCACTACAGTATCAAAAACAGATAGCAAAGATCGCATTAGCACAAACAAAAGGAAATTATTACTCGAAAAAGGGGAAAATAATCATCACGGACCAGGTGTCATTGAAAAAATAGCAGGACAAAGCAAGGTCAGAAATAAAAGACAAAGAGTAAAAAACAAAGTAAAACGTCATAAAGAAGTTAAAAAACAAGGGGGTCAAACACATGCAGAGCAGGATATAGATAATGAAAACAGTGGAATTCAAAAGACTCAAAAAATAACAAACGCGAAATACATGCAGAGCAAGATATAGAATATGAAAGCAGAAAAAAATGTAAGTGTCAAAACAAAAAGTAAACATAGCATTAGCGCAAACAAGGAGAAATTATTACTCTGAGAAATAATGAAAAGGCGAATAGAGATCGAATACATGGACAAAGGTGATATGTCTGAAGTATGTAAATATTGTAAGGTTTTTAAGTTTAAGTCAGAGAATTTCAAAAACGGGGATTACCTCACATGCATTTATTGGTTACTTTGCAAAAAAAATCATTAACTGCTGATGATGTAGATTATTTTGTCTGTGCTGAAATTCCAAACAGAGAAACATATCAAGAATTATGGTACAAAGTCATTAAACACTTGTCTAACGGACCTCATTTAAAAGATTCAGCATATTGGGACTCTAAAGATGCCAAATATTGTTTTTAAAGAAGCTCCGAAATAAAAGTGAAACTAATGAAATAGCAACAATTCAAAGAAAAAAAAATCTTAATAGTGTACTTGGAAAACCAAAAACGGGGGTTGACAAGCGAAGCGAGCTGGGGGCAAAACCCCCTAGTAGTAATTAAAAGCGGAGTGAATGAAAATACAACCCAAAATAAAAAAAATGCAGGAATGGATGCATATTAACAGACAAAACATGAAATATCACACACTGTCTGCAATGAAATAAAAGTGAAAGTAAATTAAAGAATCACTGTGTTTTTTTTTTATTTGCATCTTCCATACTTTTTCTGATTTGGGGTCGTAATATGAGAAGTATAGTTTATTATCCCTGTTTTAATTTCAATATCAATATTGTGAAATTAGATTGTTTTGTCTATTTATAGAGCAGATTTAAAACAACATCATTAGTTACAATAAAATATACACTAAAAATAAAGAAATTGAATAAAATAATTAAAACACAGTACGAACCAGCAATAAACTGAAACAAACAAATACTATGAGGAGGAAACCATCAATATCACTAAAGGTCACAGAGAGCGAGAGAATAAAAATGCGTCTTCAACCTAGTTTTAAACAGTTCAATTGAGGGTGGTGGCTCCTTAATGTAATCTGGTAAAGAATTCCACAGAGGATGTGCAGAAGCTGCAAAAGCCCTATCCCCCTATTTTTGCACTTAGTATAAGGAACAACAAGAGACAACTGACTGGTAGGTCTAAGCTCTCTGGATGGCCGGTGTATAATACACAATTCTGATAAATAGTTGGGAGCATACCCATGTATTGACTTGAAAACCTTCACCAAAATTTTAAAATCAATTATGAAACAGGAAGCCAGTGTTAAAGAGGCTAAAATTGGAGATACAGAATCAAACTTTATTGCCCCGATTAAAAAACAGGCAGCGGTATTCTGAACCAACTGCAACCTACTTATCAGGGATTTGCTGATCCCAGAATATAAGGTGCAGGAATCAAGCTGAGAAAAAGAAAAAAACATGAGAAAAAAAACCACGAGTAAATTTCTCAAGATCCCTACAAGATAAAAAGGCTTGACCTTGGCTAAAGGACAAAGCTGAAATAATCAACTCTTGAATATAGAATTAATCTGTTTCACAAAAGAGAGGTCACTATCAAAAATAACCCAAGATTCCAAACATGAGATTTGCAATAGTCTGCAAAAGAGCCAAGGAGTTAAAAACCAATTGGAACTTTGACAGGAGGACCTGCTATAAGCACTTCTGTTTTATTTTGATTAGTATCAAGAAAATTGTCAGCCATCCAATATCTTAACTTTACAGGAAAACTGAGCATTCGATTTATTGAAGAGTTACACACAGTAATATAGACTAGCGTGTCATCCGCATAACAATGAAAAGAAACAAAACTTCCTAAAAATAACTCCTATATGATAAAGATAAATTGATAATAAAACAAGACCCAGAATGGATCCCCGTGGAACACCACATCTAACAAAAGCAGGAGACAGGAAAAAAAGGAATTGAAATTTACTGAAAAGCGCCTAACAGTAAGACATGAGCTGAACCAGTTTAAAGTAGCCCCTTTAAGCCCCACCATATTCTCAAGAAGCAAAAGCAAGACCTTGATATATTTTTTTAAATCTGATACAATTTTCAAAAATTGATATATGCTTAACATTTCATATTGATACTCCTAAGATTAACATAAAAATGATGACATCTGATAGCACATTTATCAAACTTTAAAAAGTATAAAATTTTAAAAGTGTGATATCAACCGTCTCTGTATACAGTACTGGAAAACATGCCCCCAGTCTTTAACCGAGGAATCAAATATATGATCATCTCCCACGATTTGTTAAATTGTATGTCTGTAATGCCCTCTATAAAGGTTGTGTTCGATATCAAAATTCAAGTTGATATAACATTTGAAAGAGTTCTATAATTTTAAAATCATGATATCAAATTTAATACATTTTATATCGATTTTTAAAACGTACAGGTTAGACAGATTACATGCGACTGTCTATGGCTGTTTACTGCGACTCATGATTTATTCTCGGATTTAGGGATGCCCGACTAAGAACTCAGTATGTTATGTTCTGCTTTGCTCGCTCTCCCTGCCTCCTTCATATGACAAAAAATAGCAACAGCGATCCGGCCAATGTCTACGGCGTATAAATAGTACCTATAGTGGAAGGCCAAAAAAAAAAAAGAAAGTTGAGTCAAGTTAACATACGGACTTGTGTGACTATACTGAGCAGACAGTGAACTCGACTGCACAGCCCATCGGGCGTAGCTGTGTGGGCGGAGCGTTTGCAAGACTACGTCTGATACACCTGCGCGCTTTACGGGTTCTGAGCGCGAGGACATTGTCAAATTTATATATTGTCGCTCTCAGCAGGAATCGAAATGACAACAATAAAAACATATACATGTTCCACACGCATGCACAAACTCCACATTCGGTTTTCCGTAAAAATAACATTAGTGAAACAAAGGAAGCTGTCTTCTCCGCTGAACTCTGGCACGTCACTGTATTGTAAATGTTGCACTTAACAGGCCCTGTGTGCATGTCACAAATCGCCTGATTCTAGAAAGTTGCCCGTATTAAACTTTGTCAAACGTGATTGGCACTGCCCTGATGTCAAATCACACACAAAATCTTGGTGATGTATGCGCTGGTGGGAAAGCCGGATATATGAACTAGGCACACATAATCAGGCATTTCCCACTATAAACCAGTCAAATCCTGTGACAGCAGGGGCTCGCGAGCTTCAACAGACCACGCCACACTTTCCAAGCATTTACGTAGCCGGCTACAAGCTTCTGGACAAACTTACCAGGATTCTCTTAAAGAGGTTACTCTCTTTGGGCGGCAGGGGCACAGATGGCATGACAACCGCCGGAGATTTACTCTGCACCGCTGCTCCTAGCGACAGTTGTTAACTACACAATGAAGTTTCGTATCTTTCCAAGCCCGAGTAATTCATTCAACCGTCTGTCTCACACACTCTTCTCTCTTCGTGTTTTTCCCCCCACACACACATACACACACACACACACACTACGTTTCTGCTGCTCCGAATCGGCAAGATGGCAGCCAACAGTCCTAAGCTTCAGTCTGCGCAAGCGGGCTGCTTAAAGGGCTATGCAGTTAGATGTGGAACTGTAGGTTAACAGAGACAGAACACGCCAGCCATATAATGAGTGAAAACCATGAGCCTTGCAGCTCGTTTGGACTACTCCTTCCCACCAAGCCTGCGAGGCTTAAAAAAACCGTGCTCGTTTACGCGCCGCCGACTTCTTCGTCCACGTAAAAGCACACTCAGTGACAGTGGTGCCGTTGACTGCACAGAACACTTTTGTAAGGACTTTTAATTTGACATGCGAAATAACCTCGCTTATGAAGAGGAGTCTCAATGGTTAACTGGGCCCCTCAAGGAAAACCGAAGTTTATAAGATGGGCATCAAAGTCGGCAGCCTCTTACCTTTTCAGTTTTACGGACTGTCAGCCCGGTAACTGTCCTTAAAACTTAATATATTTCGTAATATAAAGATGGAAGCCGCCTTTAGGCTTAAAATGACGGTCACCCCAAATATATTCTCTTTGGCTTTATAAACAGTTCAAGAGATATTTACAAATCACTGCTTAATTAATATCAGAATGAGATATAATGATCAACCAGTTACGCTGTGGAAGAAAGACAATACAATTTGTTTCGGGCAGTTAAGTCATGTATTTTAAAAGATTTTTCTTTTTAATTTATTTTAGACACACTGTCTCCATTCTGGATTTAAGTAGTAACAGGAGCTTTACAGTCCAATGTGAGGAGTACATCTGGAGGACACTGAGAATAATGTGCAGACGCTGCAAAGACAGTTGACCTTACGAGAACTCCAATTGGAGGATCAGAGTCTCTTTTTCAGCATCATCAGCACCACTAACCAGCACACCACCATGTTGGACATGCTACACAACATAAATGAGAATCTGAATCACATTTACTGTCCAGTTATGCTCATATTCAACTAATTTGACTCAGTTTTTTATGAATCTTCAAGCATAGTTACATGACAGACATGCACACAATTGATCAATCATTTCTTTGGAAATATGAGGAGTCCAGCACATATTATATCATAATATTCTCAATTTCACTTAGTTCGATTTAGGTTTTTGGAGAGCGAGAGCCAATCCTTAACAGCTCTGGACACAAGTTTCATTCCAGCGCCCACTCATGTATGCACACCCACCATCTAACTAGAATAATTTAGAATCATAAATTAATATAAGAACATTGACAAGTGAGAGAAGGCCATTCATCCAATTAGAGTTGTTTGCTTTGCTATAGCTAAGCTGTGTCAATATCTCATCCTGATACATCCTCATCCTCATCCTAAGGGCAGATTTCAAAATCCTCCTTTTAACATACAAAGTATTAAATGGCCAAGGTCCGGCTTACTTGTCTGAATTTATCATGACTTACAAACCTGAGCGCACATTAAGATCTCAAGATCCCAGTCTGCTTATGATTCCAAGGATTAATAAAATAACAGTGGGAGGTCGAGCTTTTAGTTACAGGGCCCCTAAACTGTGAAATGGTCTGCCCGCTACTATAAGAGATACCCCTTCGGTCTCAGCCTTTAAATCCCGGCTGAAGACTCACTACTTCAGTTTAGCATATCCTGACTAGAGCTGCTGATTAACTGTACATACTGCATCTCTGTTGTTAGTCATTAGCACTAAAACATAAGTAACATCTATATGCTGTATATAATTCACTAAGGCAAGACAACCATGGAAAGCACGCCGGAAGGGGCGTGGATTCACTAAGCCATCGACAAGTGAGACACCTATGGCACATGCAGGAAGGAGCCACGCCCACCAACTCCAAGACCATTGGATACGACGACAACTCACAGAGCCATGCCCACCAACTCGGACGCAACGACACAGAAAAACCGGCATCATTTATATTCGTCTGTTGTAGAGATCACATGCAGCTCTGACCCACGTTGACTGTTCATAGAGGCATGTTTCTCGCTGAGGTGAATCGCCATATGCAGCGTGTAAAACGGTTTGCGAGGGGTATCCCATGGGATCCTTAAAACATTCCTTTACAACTGAGGTTAAAACACAATGAAGTGAGCAGTCTTTAAAAAATGACTTTTCGGTTACGACGCACGACCACATGCACCATAGCAAACTGTCTTACACGCTACATACAGCAATTCGCATCCGCGACAAACATGCGTCTTCTTAGATGCTCCTGCACTTTCTTTACAATCTCCTCCCACCTCGCTGCTACCGTGGTCGGGTGTCTTGGTGGATTATATATAGAAAGGCAGCCAAAACCGCACAGAGCAATGAAAAATCTACGCAAGTCACAGGTGCACTTGACTGTGCAAAGACGACAACTACTCGAGTGACGAGTTGGAGGTGGGCACATGAGCAGGCAGTGCATACTGGATGAGAAATTAGCATGACGGAGGGAGCGAAGTGGACGTCCTCCTCTCCTCCCGTTCCACCCTCCGCCTGAGCGCCGCTCGGACGATTGTGTGTTGGTTCGTTCTGTGCATTGTTACAATGTTGCTTTTCTTGCTGATTTATTACGTTACATATTTTTCAAATGTTAATTTTCTCCCTATGCTTAAATATCATTAATAAACCAGCCTGATTATGCGGCATATGGTACGGGTTGGCTAGTGATAGTTATAATTGAATACTAACCCTCATCTATTCTGTTTTTGTTCTCAGTACTCAAATGTGGCAATTGGTGCCACGGTCTACCTGCCAGGTTGTTTGCCTGCCTATGGTAAAGTCATCCCTGATGGAGGATCGCAGGAATCATGGGAAAGAGGGGTCCTTTCATCGGATTGGCCGGCCTAGCACTGTTTCAGCCATGGAATGGCCAAATGGGGGAGGCAGCTTGATGGATGAGGTCTCCAGGAGTCTAAAAATATCCAAATCTTATTATGTGATATCATCTACTGTTAAATTCTGCTCCGTACTTCTAAAATTTTTATTTTTATGCTGTATTGAGGATTTGCTCTGTTCTGTGTATTGTATTGTATTGTATTGACCCCCTTCTTTTGACACCCACTGCACGCCCAACCTACCTGGAAAGGGGTCTCTCTTTGAACTGCCTTTCCCAAGGTTTCTTCCATTTTTTTCCTACAAGGTTTTTTTTGGGAGTTTTTCCTTGTCTTCTCAGAGAGTCAAGGCTGGGGGGCTGTCAAGAGGCAGGGCCTGTTAAAGCCCATTGCGGCACTTCCTGTGTGATTTTGGGCTATACAAAAATAAACTGTATTTTATTGTATTGTATACTTCTCAAAGGTTGTCAATGTTTCTACTTATACTACATGCCTGGGTAGTTTGTTCCAGATTGCGTCAAGAGGTACTTTCTGGCTTCAGTCCTTAAATTCACTTTCTATAATTCCCACTGGTATCCAAAAGTACATGATTCACCATTAAGTTGAAAGAATGTTGCTAGATATATTTTATCAATCGCTTGGGGGATTTTGAAGACCTGGATTAGGTCCCCATGTAGTGTTCTCTACCTGATACTAAAAAGGTTTAATTAATAATAGTACTAATAATAATACTACTACTAATAATAAATTAATTTATTCGTGTAACACTTTTAAAGCCAGGCACCACAAAGTAACTCACATGGAATGCAGAAAACACAAAATAAAACAAACAAAAACTTCAGCAAAGAAAACACATAGAAATAAAGTTAAAAGCCAAAAGCAGGAGTAATAATTAAAAATAATAAAATATAATCACAAATAAAATGAATCTAAACAACTAACACAAACCAGTTAAAGCTTAAGAAGCATGTACATTAAGAAATGCTATGCAATAAAAAGATATTTTTAAATGAGACTTAAAAATAGCTAAAGAATCAGCTGACCCATTTCTAATTCTCTGAGTCTGTCAGAGTATGAAGTTCTGGGATGCACTTGTTTGCTCTCCTCTGCTCAGCTTGACATGCTGTTCTGTCTTTGTTGTAACATGGAGACCAGAACTGCACACAGTACTTCAAATGACAAATTGGACTGGACTGCCAATACTGATGCTCTATGTAAGAAAGGTCAGAGCAGACTATACTTTCTGAGAAGGTTGGCATACTTCAACATCTGCAATAAGATGCTGCAGATGTTCTACCAGACGGTTGTGGCGAGTGCCCTCTTCTACGCGGTGGTGTGCTGGGGTGGCAGCATAAAGATGAAAGACGCCTCACGCCTGGACAAACTTGTTAAGAAGGCAGGCTCTATTGTAGGATTAAAGTTGGACAGTTTAACATCTGTGGCAGAGCAACGGGCATTAAGCAAACTCCTGTCAATCATGAATAATCCACTGCATCCACTGAACAGTGTCATCTCCAGGCAGAGGAGTAGCTTCAGTGACAGACTTTTGTCACTGTCCTGCTCCACTGACAGACTGAGGAGATCGTTCCTACCCCACACTATGCAACTCTTCAATTCCACCCGGGGGAGTAAATGCTAACATTACTTAAAGTTATTGTCTGCTTTTTTTTTTCTTTTTTTTTCATTTTTATTACTATTTAATTTAATATTGTTTCTTTGTATCAGTATACTGCTGCTGGATTATGTGAATTTCCCCTTGGGATTAATAAAGTATCTATCTATCTATCTATCTATCTATCTATCTATCTATCTATCTATCTATCTATCTATCTATCTATCTATCTATCTATCTATCTATCTATCTAAATGTAGTTCCACTAGTGCATTAAATTGTCTGAGCATATGACCCTTGATTTATATTCAATTTGTATTCAATGTATTTTCAACATCACAATCTTAAAGTACACATCAGACATACCTTATATAAAAAGTAAATAAGTAAAGTAGTAGTGGCACTAGCTGAAAAAAATACATGAAGTAGAAAAGCAAGGAGGGTAAGTGTGATGGAGAGGGTTCAATGTTACTCATAATTATGGTTAATACCTTTCTGTTTTATTCTTTTAATAGCTCTCTTGTTTTGACTGTTTGGATTACTCCCTTGATCTAATTACCAATCACTGGATGTAACAGCTAGACCAATATTCAAAAGCATTTATAAAATTCATCCAGTAGTATATTTTCAGTTAAATAGTAAAGCTTGTACTTTAGAATAGTACAAGTTCAAAGGAAATATATTTAAGAAGGAAGCCAAGAAGCACCTCTTCATACAAAAGATGGTGGCAACCTGAAAAAAAAAAAATCTTGAAAGCTTCTACAAACTTTCTGGGTGAGGTATTCTGACAGCCTCCCTATTAGATAACCAAACAGGCTTGATAGACTGAATGATATCCTTTTTTGTTTAATATCCTATTTTCTTATATATGTAGTACACAATAAAACCATTCTTTATGTATTCCTGAAATTCATTACAAAGAATAGAATCTTTTTTACCCAAGTAGAGTGAGTATATACAAAGTCAGAACAGGAAATTTTCACCAAAAAACTAGCAGCCTGAGATTTAATATTCAGAGGAAACAACACAGAAAATAAGGATTAACATGTAAAGTTGAGGTTTAAGCATCACACACTGCTTAAGCACTTCCTTTCATATAGGATACCAGATATTATTTGAACAAGGACTGACACCTACCAGGAACCAAACCCTGATCCCTAGAGTTGTAAGACTGATGTTTTGATAATAAGGTTGTTATACTCACTAACCTTGGTGTTGGGAGAGCTAGCAATGTCTTGCATGTTGATTACTACATGCAAGTAAGAATTTCACTGCACTTTATACACAAGATGATGCCCTTATGAAACCATATATACTGTATATGCCTAAAAATGAATGACGCTGGGATGCAAGAGGATGAGTCTGACCAACTAACCAAACAGTTGTGAAGCGGACGAGTGTGTATGTGGTTAGAAAACTGTCCAATCATAAACATTAGGACTTTTTAATATTATAATATTTTAGCTTGTCATAGTATATATTTACTGCCTATACCAACTATATGTTTCAAAAAGAAACCTGTACTATAAGATATAGAAAATTTATGCTTAAGTATAATGGCATTTAATCTGGTTGAACACTTTCTTGTTCAAGTGAGTTGCTAGTATTTTGATGTTAGCTTATTAAAATTATACACTATTTGGGAAAAAGTATGTGAAATTATTTACTTCTGGCGTTTTAGCCACATCTGCTATTAACAAGTGCATAAAATCAAGGAAATGTCCATGCAATCTGCATTGACAAACATTGGTAGTAGAATGGGTTATACTGAGACATGGAAGGCAACAACAGCTCAGCTACAAAGTGGCAGACAACGTAAACTGACAGAGTGGAGCAGACAAGTACTGAAACACATAGTATTTAAAAATCACCTATCCTCTGCTGCATCACTCAGAACTGAGGTCAATGAATATTTTACATTGCAATAATTTATTCAAGAAAAAAAATAAACATATGCTATTTCCATCCATTGAAAAAGTACACCCTTGGCTCAAATCACTGGTATTACCCCTGTCTCTACCTGTCTCTGACATCAACAGTGAGAAAGATTTTCCACTCCTCAATTCAGAATTCTTTTAGCTTTGTGATGCTTGAGGGCTGTCATTTATGTGCAGCCCATTTCAAATCCCCCCCGAGCATCTTGACACGATTTGGCTCCGGGCTTTGACTTAGCCGTTCCAGAACCACTCATTTCTTTCTTTTCTGACATTACTTTGTGGATTTAGTGGTATGTGTAGGGTCACTGTCATGCTGCAGGGTCCATTTCTTTTTGAGCTTCAATATTCTGAGAGATGGTCTCACATTATCCTCATGCAATCTCTGGTACAATGAAGAATTTATTGTGGATTCTATGATGGTGAGCTGCCCAGGCCTTGGGGCAGTAAAACAACTCCAAACCATAACATTTCTACCACTATTTTTTATAGCTGGTATCAGGTTCTTCTGGTGAAATGCTATCTTCGGTTTTTATCAAACATCTATTCTGGTACTGTTTCTTCTGGTACTTTGCCTTGCCTGCCCTGTGCACAATGTTTAAGATGTCCTGGTCTTTTCCTAGGTATTCATGGGCAAACTTTATTTTTGTCCTGATGTTTTTTTCTGGACAGCAAAGGATTGCTCCTGGCACACCTCCCACATAGATCTAAGTTCTAATAGTAGACTCGTGCACTTTCACATCAACAGTTTCTCGAACTTGATGTAGGTCCTGTGATTAAATTTTAGGGTTCTTAGAGACTTCTTTGTGTCTGTATTCAGACTCCACTTGCCAGGATAGCCTGGTTTGGACAAGATGGCAGTCATTGGAAAATTTCTCCACTTGTAGATTTATTTTCAGTTGCTTGGGGATCTTTTAAAATCATATCCAAGATGCATAGGCACCTATAACCTTCTTCCTTTAGGCCTTAGAGAACTCTTTTGAGATAGGCATATTTGTCACACACATTTCAGGAACAAAAAGCAAACCAAACAAGATACTGTATCTGAAGTTTTAATAGACATGTTCCTCCAAAATGATCCTTAATGATTTTTGTATCATTTGCATCTGATTTGGTGCTCCTAAATTGAATTTTAGGTATTTGAGGTACTGATCAGTGTAGGGGTGTAATTACTTATTCCACATGGAAAATTTGATTCTATGTTTATTTACGATGTACTACAAAATGTAAATGTGGCATCATGTTTGTTATATAACCTTTATCTATAGATATTGTTTAAATGTAGTTCAAATCTTGGTATGTCTACATATGTTAAGAAAGAAAAACACATTACATGGGGTATACAGGTATTACTTGTTTACATAACTGTACATTTAAATATTACAAATGCCTCTTCATAATGTATGTTTTCAAGTTAATGAAGTTATTGAAAATTGATTTAATAATATACTAACTGCATATTAAAACTTCTATGGATCTTTTTAGTGATCTGATGGAAAACGTGCTTAGCTGTATGAAAACACTATCGTCATTTTTCAATGCAAGTTTCAAATAGAGGCCGATCCGCACAAACTACAATTCCCAGAGATCTTTGCGTGGCCGCTTGGAAAATACGCACGAGACTCCCACACAAGTAAGTTCGGTGTAAAACGAAACGTGCATTTACTGACGGGTGCTGGAGAGAGGTTTTTTTCCCAAGTCTTTGATAGAGGGACGGAGAGGGGGTTTCTACGAGGACACACGTTTACAAACTGATTAATCAAAATCAAAAGAATCGCCTGTATTTCTTGCTATTATTATTTATTCGCGAGTGTAGCCTTCGTCGGCTCTTACATGTGCAAGCAATTGATCTATTAAGACTACAGTACTCGCATTAAAGATTATCCAAAACCTACCCCAAGCTGATAACATTTCGCGCTATTAAATATAACCGCACTAGTAATTGAAGCTCCTACGTATTAACCGTTCGGACCCTTGATGAATCTTTTAAGACACGGACGTCGACGTAAGCTGCCTTTGACGACGCCTGCTCAGAGGTGCGATGTAAAATAAAGATTGAATTAACTCGATTGTTTTTCTGCTATGGTTGGTCGAAAGTATTAATTTGTAGTGTTGTTCGCACAGCACGTCGCCGCCTCCGTTTCCTGTTTTATCGGCAAAACAGATGGGAGTCATGGGTGTCAGTTGAGATTCATCAGTTCAGGTTTGACATTAAGTATTCCCTAGTCCATTTAACGTTTCCTAAAAAGTTATTCATGCACGAGATGTGTTGTTGACTGAGTAAAGGAATACATAAACGGGGAGTACAAGTCAGACTAATTAAGAGAAAATTGCCTAGCGACATTTTGGTGGCCACCGTGTTCAGATTTCTCAAAGTGAATTTCCACTACAGTATCTCGTCATGTCTTACGAATTTCCTTTAACATTCCCAAATCTTTGTGGGACTGGTACCCTCTCCTAGGCTGTTTCCTTCCATGTGTCAGGCGTTGCATTGATGGTTTTTGACGCCCTGCAAGTCTTACTGCTGGTTTGAGAATGTTCATGTTGGATAATGGATGGATGTTTATTATCTTACATGTATGAACTGCATTTTGGCAGTGGTAGGAAACTGGAGTGTCCATCACAGAGATACAGGAAGAATTAACATAGTTCACACTGACAGCAGCTGGGATGAGGTTTGATCATAGGACATTGAATCCACGAAATGAAGCACAAAGCACTGATATGCCCACATGCATCAGGGCTGTTTTAAAATATATTGTTCATGTGTTTTAATTCCCAGGTTTGAAATTAAGAATGAAACACTGCCTATCATTTATAAGCTGTCGTCTCTTCAAGATTCATGTCTTTCAACGTGCCACAAAGATGCAAAGCCTGTGGCCTCTGAGGCATTATTATCAGCTTCCATACAAATGGCCTGCAGGCTTTCCTTTTGGCTTGCTAAAACAACCAAGAAGACACTGTCATCATGAACTCTTGGATGTATTACAACAAGATGGTGTTAAAAGGTACATAGATAGTTTAATCAGAGAACACAGGCAGGTTACCCAGAATCTAAATTACAGTGCCTTAAATGAAGCTGAGCGGAGAACACTCAACAGGAGACAGATTGAGCTGTCACCCACAGTCACAGTTTTTCAAGAGACTGAATGCTTGCTCAAAGACCTCAAGGAAGTAGAGGTTATCCTTCAAAGTAAGTGAGTCTAAATGTTTTCCGGCTGTGCCGAATTTCAGATTTATAACCAAGATATTGTATTCTTACTTTGTAGAAGCAAAAAACAGCAGATACTTCATATGAGGGAAAAGCTACGTTTTGTTTTTGATTTTATTGTTATTAGTGTTGACGTTATCTGCAATGAAATTTAAGTTGTTTCTGAAGCAGCCTTTAGTTTTGTTTTGCTTACAACTGTAGCAAACGAAGGGTAACTTTTTCAAGTTTAATCATTGTTATAGATAAGACAGCATCATTCATGTTGATCCCTATTACAAAGATAATAAAAATAAATTAATATAAATTGTGTACTAATGAAAATAGAATCAACTGAATATTATTACATTGTTGTGATGCTTGTAAACATTTTAGACATCCTTCAACCTGTTTTGACTACTTTTGTAATGATGCAACTCTGCTTGCTTATAACTCAATGATAACATTGTAACTCAGGAATGAAACTTGGTTAATTTACAGTGCTGAATACCTATTGATTTTATAAATTTGCACTTTTAAGATTTTTCTCTGTAGAGTAATACCTTTTGGGTTGTTTTGCCTACATTTGGGCACCAACTGTAGTACGAGAACATAATATATACAGTATATATATTTTTTTCCAAAATGACATTAATTTTCTATTTCATTCACACTAAAAAAATGACTTAAGTGTTTATACCTTTCTAGGATTTAGAAGATGTTGGCTGAAAATTAAACTAGTCCCTAATTAGATGAATAGTTCTTATTATTTTTGTACAATGTGCCAATATGTGTTATAATTTTCATCCATCAGTATATTTTCTAACTAATGTATCCGGTCCACGGTAAGACAGTGCCTCTCCCAGCAACACGAGGCGCAAGGCATTAACCAGCCCTGGACAGGGTACATATGCGCACACACACACAGTCAACTTAAGGTCATCAGTTGACCTAATGTACACATGTTTAAAGTGTGGAGGGAAAATCTACCCAGACATGTGCAGACCATGCAGACTCCACACAAGGCAGTACCTCAGGTCAGGTCAGGTCAGGTTGGGGGAGCATGTACTGGTACAGCGTGTTACCACACCCACCACACGACGAAACAGCTCAGGATCCCAGTTGGCAACCACCTATCTGCTGTAGCTAGGTGTTACGTGAGCGTCCCCTTGGCCTGGTCCAGGTCCTCGAGTCCTGAACAATGAGAATCTTGCGAGCCGGATCACCCTTGGGGAATAGCTCCACATGGCCATAGTGCCGTAACTGACACTTCCTCACAATGCAGGTAATGTGCTTCATTCGAGACACCGTCAGCAACTGTTCATTCGACACAAAGTCAAACGAGTGGTACCCAGGAATTCTCCGAAGAGACACAGTACCAAAGGAGTCCAGTCTTCATCTCAGGTCACTGGATAGCATCCATGTCGTGCAACCATATAGAAAAACAGGAAGCACCGGGACTCAAGACAGTTTTCCTTTTGCAAAGATATTAGAAGCACCACACACCCTTTTCCAGTGACCTCATGACTCCCTGATGCTCTCCCAATCTGTCTACTGACTTCATAGTAAGAGTCATCAGAGACATGAATTTTGCTGCTGAGGTTGATACTCTCTCTACAGACAGACATACTGCTGATGGCTGTGCCCAAGAACTTGCTATAGCTGATTCTGCACTTCCAAGACAAATATTCTTCAGTTTGTTTTGCGTGCAATTAACTCATCACAATGTCAGTCCTTATTTGCAATACATAGATACAGCAGGTATGGCTTCTGCCTTTTCTAGTAGGTGCTAAACAGCCTACCTTTATATTGTTCCATATGCTTTGTAGCACAGTACTATTTGGAAAGGGAACATTTAAAAAATTTCAAGCTGCTTCCCTCAATACATCTGTTCATTTTCTAACTCTTATATTAAGTAAAGGATTGTGGGAAGTACCGGGCACAATAGCTAGTAACAGCAAGGCATCTCTCACTGTATATGACTTCCGTGATCCAAAGGAAATACAACAACAACAGCATTTATTCCTATAGCACATTGTAGCTTAAAGTTCTATACAAGATGTTAAAGAAATAGTTACAAGAAAAGAAAAAGATAAGAATAATGAATAAATAGTATACAAAAAATAAGTAATGCACACTTACATAAGACAGATATAAAATTAAGAAAAGTATAGTCCATAAATACAGAATTGTTATTTCAGTCTCAAAATGCAAGCCCAATGATAAGGTCAGGTGGCCTGGGTGGATAGAAAAAGAAAAACAAACACTCCAGTGCTAAAACGCTGTATGAAATACGAAGTAATCAAGCCCGTCAGTTTTTTCCTCCCCAACACAAATCCTCACTGTTTATAGCAGAAATTAAATTTCCTTCAATTTAATTTCATGCTGAAGGACTAAACATATCTGATGACAAGGGTGCTTTATCTTCAGCTTGTCTGCTTGTTAGAAATTTGAAAAATGTTGGTTCTTGCTTACGTTTATCAGCTATCCTGATTGTACACCATAATTTTTCATCTTCATTTATGTTGTCAAAGACCACATCTCCGAGTCATCACCCAGCACTTTGAAAGGATGGATCAATTCAACATGTACAATGGGGCATGTCCCCACCCCTCCAACTACTTAATTTAAAAGTAACCTCTTAAATTATGTTAGTTACAGAAAACCTAAATTCATACAAATGTTTAAAAACAAAAAAACTAATATTTATGAACCTCCTTGCTGAAACTTGATAAGTTAGAGAAATAGGTGAAAAACTGCACAAACACCAAAGAAGGGGCAAACTAAATAGACTAACAATAGCCAAGTGGAGTGTAGTATTCAAACCAATGAATTATCAGTGAGGTATTTAGAAAGATGTGGCATTCAGAAGATATGTGAATCATTCATGATCTGTTCGTAGTATTGTAAAATGCGCTTTAAATATGGTACTGCTACATAGCAGTAAGTGAAGCAGTAATTTAAAATGATTTTTAATATCAATAGAAGGAAAATTCAATCCATCATATAGGCTCCTTTTCAGCTATCTCCAAAGCATCAATTGTTAAGTAGTAACTATCCTAAGGAAGGGCAACATGACAGGGTGTTTTCAAACTGTTATAGTTTAGTGTTGCCATTCTTTGTAAAGTGCTAGTATTTTGGACCTGAGGACAAACAAGAGTATATGGGGAAAAAGCCACTCTGACAGTGTGCAAAGTCCACACAGAAAAAAAGTCGACTAGGCTTTAGACAGTTCACACTTCAAACATACTGCAGCTGTAAGTCAGCGTCATATCCCTCTGTACTGCTTTAGTATAAAACTTATTTCAGATGGTTTACTGGATACTGAATTTTACAGGTGAATGTTAGATCCCAAGAATATAGACTTCTGTTTAATAAGTGTACCTGTTTCATCTTTAATTGTCACATTAATAGATAAGTGTGAATTGTAATTTTTTTAACCGTCCAAGCAAAAGTATATATAGAGGAACAGCCTTGGAGAAGAGCCTTGGTGTTATGCACACATTTCGGAGAAAGTTTTATCTCTGTTTAAAAAGTTGTAATGCTGGGCCATCTTAAATTCCTTTGCACCTCTTCATCAGCGTCTTTTTTTTTTGTAAATGTGTCAATCAGCACAAACAGCAAGCAGCCTGCTATCCCATCCCCCAGCAACGCAGCTGAAGTTCTCCCAGCTCAAGTCTCTTTGTCTGGGTGTGAGGTGCCTGGAGTTGTATAGGGTAAACAATATATCGTTATTTGGAATACATACATTTCATGTGTGTTCCATGTCTACAATGATCTGGATAAATGTAGGATGACAGGAAATGCGAGGCAATAAATGTTGAACATATACCTAAAACAGAAACTTTTTTCATGTTATAGTAAAAATTGATAAAACATTGATGTGAAATGTAATAATGTGTGAAGACTGAAGTTCACATATCAAATAATTTCATAAAACGTTAACAAAACAAGTGTGCCTTTATTCAAGAATATAACCAAAGAAAAAGAAATTATTCAATTTACATGTTGTTGTCAATATGTAAAAAACGCAGCCCATTTATCAATCACATGGGTGGGGTCGAGTTAAAAACGGCTGCCTCTAAATCAAAAGGTTGCTGGTTTGATCTCGGGTCCTCCCCACATTATCTGTTTTGAGTAGTGAACTGCTATCATTACTATTATATAATAAAAACATATACTTGATTTGATTTATTGTAAATTTTTGCTACTTTGCTAAAAGATATCGCTGAAGGGATATAAGCAGACACACAAATCATGTCTTCTTGGTATCTTTAAGGTGGCCCAACATTATGATTTTTTTCATAGGGTTCAGGGATTCTAGTGTTAAGTGAGCTGGAAGCTCTTTGAGGGGATAACCAGAGCAAACTACTTAATTACAATCTATCAAAATCAAAAGAAAGAAAATTACAGATGTAATTAATGTTACAGAGGCAAATGGGCAATAGACTTTCAGTAAAGAAAATAATTAGCATTGTAAATAGTGCTTGACTCAACAGAGAAATGCATTATTCATTTGACTAAATGTTGTTTTTACATGTTGAGTGTGGTGCAAGTAAAACAACCAGATGACAAGTTGTGGAACAGAAGCATAAATCCATGATGTCAGTAATTCATTTGCCACTGCATGGTTTAATGTATGACTCAGGTGACAATTTAACCCTTCTGTTTCTCAAATGTGCTTCTCTTTATCCTGGGCATTCATTTTGGATTGTTTATACTATAAAAAGTGATATATATTAAATAAAGATTGAATGTTTAGATTTAGTTACTGTATATAAATAATTTTATATTCAGAGTAGTTCCTGGCATCTGTTAGAGCCCCAATAATATCAAATAAGTCATTTACACTTGAATACATTTTTTATCAATTGTTTTATAGACTGGATTGTTTAATTTTTTTTTATTAGAACAATTGCTTTATTTAAGCTTTTGTTGATCTGAGACTGTAAACTTTGGGTGCACCCAATCTCCCAAAATGTAAACAAAGCATCAGTAATTACTGCTGATAAAATAAATCAATTATAATAGGTAATAACTACTAATAAGGTAAGATGATCAACTCACAGGTACAATTTAGTGGGATTGCTGCAATTACAGATTGAGAGAAGATGCAATTTGAGGTGGTAGGTCAGGAGCAGACCCAGGACACACTGGAATTATTACAAATTATAAAACTATCTCTCTTGACTATTCTCTCAGAAACTGGGAAATCCCAAAGAGAATCTGGAAAATATTCCTAAGGAGAGGGTGACCTGGTATGCCCAGTTTAGTAAGTTTTCACCACAACCATAAGCATAGTGAAGACGAAGTAGTGATGGACCTGAATCAAAGAAACAGATCTCTAATATTGCCACAAATAAATGGGTATTCATTGGAAATGGTGGTGTGCTGGAACTTTGCGTTCATCACCACCTTCAACATTCTAACTCAAAAGGTTAAAGCACTTGTTATAGTTAGCGGCTGTTCTTTTTGAGACTGCTAAAGGTGATTATAATGTCACAGGATGTAATCATTTCCTACAGGTAGTAAATAAAAAGAGGACAAGAAGAAAACATTTAGGTGTTGTGAACGGGGCCCGGGCACAGACAGGCAGACATGTTGCAATTTCACCACCACACGTTTATTTACAATATTTACACAGTTCTTCGGGCCGCCTCCACCCTCGCTTCTCCTGCTTCGTCCTCTCCTCCCCCGACTCCAGCTTCAAATGAAGGGAGGCAGCCCCTTTTATCTACACTTGGATGAGCTCCAGGTGCTTCCCGGCAATCTCCGCCGGCTGTACTCCCAGAAGCACTCCAGGTGTCCCTGCTTCTCTTCCCCCCAGCACTTCCTGGTGTGGCGGAAGTGCTGAGTTCCAGGGTTCCCAAGGCATCGGGGCGCGCCCTGGCGGTGACCATGGGCCCCTACAGGATTGGGCTTCCAAGCCCTCTACCCATGGCCCTCAAAGCAACCAGGGTGGTGGCCCCCACGTGGTCCGAGGTGGGCACATGCCCTCTTCCGGTCCTTCAAGGCGTCCCGGCCAGGTTGTCGCCCCTGGCATCCCTGACAGTGGATATCCTTTTAAAATCATCATGCCATCTTCACAGTGTGAATCGACTCTACTGTCATATTGAAGCACACCACCTTAAAGAACTCATCTGATCTGTTATGTCCTTTCATTCTTGGTTCACTGTCTAAATGGACTATCAACACGTGTACTTCTAGGCTTTATGATAATACATGTACTGAAGGGATGCGATGCATTAAATTATCATTATGATCTTACAGTGGTTGACCTTTGATTAAAATTTGATGGATATTTATTTATAATTAATAAAATATTCATAATCATATAAAATACTAGCAACTGGGAGCCCGATTGAATCGGGCTACAAATTCTACGTTTGAAATCCATACTTTCTCTGCAAAGAATTATTAGTTTTTTTAAGTCCTTGAAATGATTTTGTTATCATGGCACTGATTTGTGCTTAAAATAGACCTTTTTGGCCGATATAATGAAGAGCTTCCTGTTTAAACGGGGCTGCGAGACGTGAACTTAGCTCTTCGGCGCACCTCATTTGATTTTTTGCGGCAAACAAATTTTCAAAACAAACCGTATTTTACGACTCTAATCAGAGTTGGAGTAATAACAATAGATGTCAGAAGGACGGATGCCAAAACCGAACTGCCCAAAGATAGATTTCAATGGACCAAGCAAATGGCGATACCTTCTAAATTACTTATGGTTCCGGCGCTGTCGAAGGGTTTAAGTCAGTCGACGATGTTAGTCCTGGAAAGGAAAGTACGCCCCACCAAACCAACTTTCCAAAAACCAACTGAACTTACCAACTGGTGTCACCGTAGCATTCGAACATTCTTAGCCCGTCATGCAATACTGTGTCCGCGTTTGCCACGTGATGTTCTAACTACAGAGGCAGATTCCCATTGCATGGTTCTAACTTGTATTGAGTCGAGGTATTGACGCGAACACCATACATACGGATAGTATCAAATTATATATAAGGATAATTTGATAAATGTCAGTTGTTTGTGGGAGTTTGGGCAATAAATATCACATTGTTTATATTGGTTATTTGTATTTGTATGAGCATCACTAAACAGTATTCTCTGCAACTGATGGTATTATAGTGGGGATATTTAGTTAAAAAAACTAAATGCAGTTTTCTGCAATGTTAAACTGAAGCCTGTTAAGCAATGCAAAAGGATCACAAAGTGAACCAATGGGAAATATTAAACTTTCTAAAGTGTTATTTTATTTCAACATCTTACTCATATGTCCTCATTGACAACGTAATTATACTGAATGTTTTGTTAAAATAATTGTTGTGAATCCTCAACAGGCACTGCATTTTATGGCTAACTGCTATTTAACAAAATTTATCATCAGTAAAGACATTTTTGGATATATTTCTGATAATCAAATCCTTCCCAGTGACTAAAAAATACCACAACAGGAAAATCAATATATTTTACTTGGAATGACCCACCAAACTTATTCTCTACTTATATTTAACATTTTTAAAATAAATTTACATAATCATTTAAAAAATATTTATACACATATATCACTGCAAAAAGTATGTTTTTTGCAATTAGTAAAATAGACTTCATATTAATGTAATTTCTGTCATTTGAATCTTAGGTGCAGAGAAAGCAGAAGACAGACAAATGATTGATCTTGCAAAAGATGAATGGGAAAAAATCAAAAGGCAGATTGAATCACTCCAGAGAACAGTAAGATCAAGTAGATAATATAGTGTTGGCTTAATGTCTAGCATTGATTAAGCTTTGTGAATTTGTGATATGGTAAATGATTTTGTTTTAAGAATACAATAATGCAAAGAACTCTTATTTTCAGCTGAACTTTGGTTTACAACTAGAAGAAATTTGAACTTAATCAATAAGAAGTGGTTCACATTTGGCAATTCAAAAGAGGTGTATAATGTATTACTGAGTATGCTGTGAAAGAATCAAAATGTTTACTTAATCAGTTTTGGTATATGTACATGGCCAAGTCAGTCAGTGCTTTTACATGCACTGGTAATTCACAGAAACTTGGTGTCTAAAATGCCAAGTAAACCTTTATTCTGGAGGGAGAAACCGGGTTATTGATCTCTGAGGAACCTGGTTAATACAGGTAGATTTGTCTGAGCAATCTAGTTCTTTGGCCATGTACACCTTTAACTGTGTTGCAGTTAAGAATTTTGAAGTCTGCACAAGTCTACTGCACCTTGCACCTGCTGAGCTTCTCACACTTTCAGTAGCCACGGGTAGAAGTGTCCATAAGATAAATTTCCTGAGGCAAATGCTCGAGCGATTGGCATATTTCTTCTCCTGGTTAAAAAAATCTGTCTCAGTATTTCAGAAATTGTTAAATTTATGTTGATATGCTGAACATACAGTGCTAAGTGCGGCAATGCAATCTCTGCAGCATTGTTGGGGTGACCTATTAAATGTAACGTGTTAAGTAGTCTGATTACTTTTTAAAGTAACGTAATGCAACATTTACTTTATTGAAGTAAAAATACCTGCATTATTATTATCCCAGCAGCACTGGGTGTAATTCAAGAACTACATGTACTGGTATGCTGTCCCTTTGCAGGGCTCAGTCACATAGCCAAGCAATAAAGACTGTGCTATATGCAATCCAGTAACAGAAATACAGTATATGAATAAATTGTCAGTTTAGTTTTAATGCAGCTGTTTGCTATAGATATTGTAAGGAAGAAGATGATCCGCTGTGGCAACCCATAACGGGAGCAGCCGAAAGAAGGAAGAAGATTTGCTATAGATATTTTGAATACAGTGTGATCTGGTGATACAGTGGCCATTGTTTATACCGCAAATTATTGGTGATTCAAGTCTGGGATGTAAAAAGGGCATAAATGTGATTTACTTCACATCAAACAAAGGGTTAAATATACTTCATTTATAAAACACAAACAAACTGTCACTTTTGGCTGTGTTTCTAGGCAGTTTCATGAAGGTTCATATATGAAGTTAGGATTTAATAATACATGTTGGCCATTCAGATGAATAAAAGAAGAACAAAAGAAACAAAAATGCAAATGTAACACACTATTTACACATTACATTTTATAATAAGTAACTATATATCATATTAATTATTTTCTTTGTAAGTAATGAATAATGTGACTAAGTTACTTTTAAAAGTACATTTTTCACATTGCTTGGGAGACATGAGCTCCAGGCTTGTTTTCAGATTCACGGTGGCTAATGAGGATGTTAAATTATGTTTTTGTGCAGTTTAATGACGTTGGAGTGTTTTGTCAAAGGAGCACTCTGTTGGTGGACTTGCTCGTGTAAATGCAGGTTTCTACTTTATCTCAGATTTGTGCACTAGTGATATAGGTTTGTGGAGCTCAATTAAAGACAATTTAAAAATACACTTAAAAATGCATTTACAAAAGATGTTTGTAAAAAGTCTGAGGAAGGTAATATATTGGTAAAAATAACAAAAACCTACCCAATCAAATTGCCAAAGAAGGTAAGAATTCAGACTACAATAGGTTGCCTTAATTTTGTGTCTGAAGAGAGCTAGTGTCTGTTCACATCAGCCACTTTAACTCCAAAACAGAGTGTGCTGGTCTAGCCATTTATTGAATCTAGAATATTCAGTAGGTTGTGAGCATTATCTGAATTCATAAAGTACTATCATGTTCTTGATCCAAGGTTGAAAAATAAAGAAGTGGCTCTTTGAGCACCGCTAAAACGTAAGTCACATTATATAAATTGCTTGGAGGATAACTATAGATAGCTAGAGAATAAAGAGACTCTTGCTATGGAGGCGCAGCATGCATTCCTTAATCTTCATTATATGATTCTTTTATTAACAGTGTAGGGTGGATATGCTCTTTATAATATAATGTAGCACCAGGATAGGCTTCAGCTGCATGTGATTTTCTAACGGACAAAGAGAGTTTACTGAATGGGTCGATACTGCGGCTGTCAAAACTTATGCTGCTAACTGCCAGTGCCAGAAGATGCACACAACAGTGGGTTTAAGTGGCAAGGTTTGTAGTATATTTAAGGTAAGCTGTAGTACTAGGGTGTTGTACTGTGTTAGCCATTATGAATGTAGTGAGAAGTCAAGCAAAATTACATCTTTTATTGGCTAACTAAAAAGATTACAATATGCAAGCTCTCGAGGCAACTCAGGCCCCTTCTTCAGGCAAGATGTCAGCTGTCTAATTCAACAAGCAATTCATTTTATCCAAAGATGTCAATTTAAATGAAAAAAAGGGTTTGAAATAAAATCTGCATTCACTGCAGCAGTACAGAAGTTGACAAAAATGTCAGGACTTCCCAGGCATCATAGTATACCAGATACACATGGATAAGGTCCTTTAAATGTGACGAGAAAGTTGTATCATGCAAAGCTTCTGGAGAACCACAAACAAATGAAATATTTGGTTTTATTTTCTGGTCATATACATTGTCCACTCTAACTATCTGTTCATCCATTACTGAACACACTTAAACCAGTTAAGGGATGCAGGTTCTAGACTCCTTGAAACATAGTATACTAGGCAGGTACAGCCTTTGGACTGGGCACCAGTACTGGCACACTCTTGCATATTCCCCGACTAAAAAGAAAATGTACTGTTTTATTGATTCAGGATATTACAATATGAATACAATTTACTGGGTTGCCATTACACATTGTTTTAATCTTGATAGTGTGAAATAGATGGAAGATTAACACTTAATATTTATGTATTCATATATTTTTTAAGGCAGAAATCTACAGGAAGTTTTTTAGGGGTAAGGAAGTGGAATTATCAGAAACTAAGCTAGAGGTGATTCATAAGATATTAAATCAACTGCAAAAATGCAAAGATCAGAAAAAAGAACATAGTTAAAAATGAAACAAGTCAAAACTAGAAGTCTTTCCCTAAATATTTTGAAGTCTGAGTAAAAATTCTAGTGAAGTTTGTACTTTGTAAGGTTTTAAAGTTTGGACAGATGTTAAGCCATATACCATGTATTATATTATGGCTGCTATGGTGGCATTGGTCACATGGCATGTGTGTCATGTTTCTAGAAGCCACTCAGCATAGTAATGACCAGAAACACAAAACAGTAGTGTGATGACTGTCAAGAAAACATGTTAGTAATTTTTATTAAGAACAAAATAAAATGCTAAAACTAAACTAATAACATGCTGCTTAGAGTTTTGAATGTTTAAAGCCACTGCTTTTATAATAAAATATACTGTAAGTATTGTTTAAAATATACTCTGTAATATGTTGATAGTTATTCCAAAGTTAAGTGAATTTAATTCTGTAAACAATTAATTTTATATATACAGCTGTTTGGTTGATTTGAAAAGGTATGTGTAAGTGAGGTAAAGCATTAGTGTTTCATTTTCTCTTGAATCCTGCAGATTTCCCAGTTCTTGGTGAGTGGCATGATAGGAGTGCATTTCACACAATTTTAAATTGAAGTGTACTTTAAAGTGCCATGTGTAAAAGAGAAGAAATAGTCTTTCCTAATGATGTCAGGAAACAAACTCATATGTTTGGTGCATGCAGTTTTACTTTTTTAATTTTTATGTATTCCAAAGCTGCTGCAGAGCTTGATTCCTCAAGAAAAACATGACAACTGTGATGTGATTCTGGAGGTGGTCTCTGGAAGAACTACAGGAGGTGAGTGATAGCAAGCAGCATATGATCGTGGCATGTTAAAGTATCTTTTTTGTGTTTAAATTAGAATCAAAGTCTTAATCTTACTGCAACATGCTATCTGAGTAAAATATTTTGAAGACTAAAGTGGATTAGCACCAAAAAATAAAACTGCAAAACAAACTTTTTTAGATTAAGGAGGGATAAATCCATTTATGAAATTGGTGTTTCTGTACCACAAATTGTTTCCATATTATACTGGATTAACTGTAAAGCTCTGTATGTTTAGTAGTACTTTTTTGTTATTAACTATTTTTCATGCTCAGAATATTATTCAAATTTTGAGCTGAAAAATGGCAGTGTTTGTCGTCATTAGTACTAGTTGAGATGGAAACAACCTAAACTCAAATGTTTGCTACACAATTTTTTCTGCCTCTTTTTATTCCTTCGAAATAGCCAGGTATTTCTACTGATAAAGCTAAATGTTATTGTCCAGAAGAGAAAAATTAGTTGTTTAATAAATAGTTATTATAGGAATCTACAAGGTTGGGTTGATCAATCCATTGTCTTGACCAGGTAAGCAAACAGTAAAAGAATACACACCCTTCCTTGTTTTACAGATTTTTGAGAAGGCATAAATAGAATCTAAAGGATGTGGAAGGGAATCCCACTAGCAAACTAAGCTCTGCTTTTCACTCCTGCTGCTCAGTAGCACCTCAGCTGTCTGAGGGTGAAGGTCATTTTATTTTTAAAATTGTGCTTTCTGAAAGTGAAATATGTTGTGTCCTTGCAGAAACAAACCAGAGAATTATTGCTTCATATGTGGGAAATTCACATTGGTAGCACAGCAGAAGTCACTTACACCTTGTGAAAAAAAGCTTATCATCTTTATTTTAGTCACATAGTTGGCAATCAGGATAAAATGTGGGCTCCTAAATTTGAAAAATAAATTACCTTTTTTTCCCTAAAATAGTGTTTTTCAACTTAAACCTTCATCTCTCAAAACTGGATGTGGTGGAGCAATTGTTTGCCAGATTTGGATTCAGCAGCATAAAATCCATGAAGAACAAAGATTTTTTTTTATAATGAAGAGACATTGACAAACTTCACTAATTGTTAATTGACAACTAAAGCAACATCCAGTTCAAAAAAGTTATGTCTGCCTGGCAAACTCAGTATTCTGGAGGACTACCACAACTTAGTTTTAATGTTTTCTTCATGCCATTATATAATGAATATATATGTAAACCTATATACACTATATATACATTTTCATGGTATAGGGTCATCTACTATAGTGACAGCAAGTTGCACTCTTGTAGTGTCTCCTACCCTAAAATGAGTCAAGAGACTAAAGAATTAAGCTTAGGATTCTAATTATAAAAATAATAAACACAAGGGAAAGGTAACCAAAATGGATATCATAAAATGGAAAGAAAATAAGAGAAAATAAATTTTATAACTAACTATAATTATCTAATTATCTATTAGCTTAATAATAGACCTGTAACCCAGTCTATTCAGTGGGATGGCTTACCCATTTATAAACACCAGCCCCCACTCCGCTTCTGTCATTGCTGTCAGCTCTGGCTTCAAACTTCCTCTTGCCTATTAATATTTTGTCCAAGTTCACTCCACAGGCCTGTACTTAATTGGCCTGCTGCTAAGAGGTGGCTTTATATCCCCACCCTGGATCTAATTACAATGTTAGAGATGTACTTAAAGGTCTTGAGGTAATTCTTCTCATAGCCCCACCTGTAGTTCCTACTATCCCTGCACTTTTAAACCTCAATTTATGCTTAATTGGCCAATGCTCATAACTATCTCTGCTCTCCCCTGTTCTTCGTAACATGGTACAGCAAAAGGCATTTACATATTGTTCCTTATGCTGTCGCCTAGTGCTTTTGGGGATATTCTAACAAGCTTCTTTCTAACCTCAGATTGTAAGGTATGCCTGACATTCTGAAAGAATGCTGTTGCTTCCACAATTGTTTACATCTCTTTCTTTTTTTATACTGGGACTTGTGTCTATTACTATTTTGGCAGCCAGGATTCTCACAGAGCAGTATACCAGTTTGGCTTTTTGCACGTGGTGGGCACGTAGAAAATCTTTCTCATAACCATCAACTTTTACAAACTAGTCTTAGCCAGACCTGCCACCAGTTACTTATTTCCGACACACCTTAACTCCCTGACACCTACAGTATACGAGAGCCCAGCAACCAGTGACAAAGTACAGTATATATATTTTCAAAACATTTTCATTGTCAGAAAAGGTGACAGATGCCATCTTAAATAATAGGCTCTGTATTTTTAAGCTATTTCTTTACAATCATTGCATATATTAGTTTGACTCATTTATATTTTTAAGAATTAAAAAGCCTTTTCTTACAGTTTAAAATAAGGTTAATTAACCTCACTGTCCTCTCCCTCCACAACAACATATTATCCCACAGGGGTGTTGTTTCCTCTAACATATCGCTTTTACCTCAAAAAACATCCTCTCCTGCCGCTATTGTTGGCATTATTGAATGTTGAAATTCAGTGTGTATTGTTCTGTAGACAACTAAACAATAATCACCCAAAAAAGACAAACTTACAATTACTCAGTCTTTCACTACATGTGATGAGGTAGTTCATAAATAAATCTGAAAAGCTGTTGATGCTCCAGATCATTCAGCTATGACTTTGGAAAGCATTTGTGTGAATCTCACTGTGTAGAAGATTTTTATATATAACAATACATAATGTAATAGGCGCAAAGTGGCCTCACCATAACACTGAGCCCCCAAGTTTCATGGTTAACTGTGTTGGTTTTGTAGTACTAATATAAAATCACCGGGAGTGGCGTTACAAAATGTTTCACATATTTCACTTTGAATATTTAGCGCACAAACTGCATCAGTTTCCAGATGGAGAGTAGGAAACATAGCACAGATTAGAAGAAGCAAGGAAGGAGTTAGAAATATAGTGGTGAAGGTGGCACTCTCATGGCAGACCTGATAATTTATGAAACTGTGACAATAAATAGACTTTCTCTGTTGCTTGATCTTGAAACCCATCCATGTTTGTACCATGGTGAATCCAGAAGGACAGATGCAAATTAGAACTTCACTGTAGATGAGATACCGCTTAAGAAAAAAAGTAGGAGTTAAGTACGCTTCTCTCATCATTCCACCATGACATCTTTGCTTCTGAATCAGACACTTGGCACACTTTGGGGCAGAGCATTGTTTATTATAAGCAACAGAAACATGGAGGAAACACTGAAGACACTTTTTCTTAAGTTGAAACCTCCGCTTTAAAATGGTCTTAGGACTTGAAAAGAAACTTTCTCTATATGCAGATGATATGGCACTGTATATACTGTATCAGACAGAAAATTTCTTTATATGCAGATGATATGGTGCTGTATATACTGTATCAGACACAAAATACTGTGCCTGCAGTCTTAACAGCACTTACAGAATTTCAAAAGATCTCTGGTCTCAGAATTAATTTGAATAAAAGTGTGAATTCTCAAGCATACAATTAGATTGGACACCTTCCCTTTTATCACCACAGATCAGTTTAAATACCTAGGGGTAAATATCACAAGTAAACATAAAGCTCTTTATCAACAAAATTTTGCCATCTGTATGGAAAAAATTAAGCAAGACTTGCATAGATGGTCAACCCTTCATCTCACTCTAGCTGGAAGAATTAACACTGTTAAGATGAATATCCTTCCTAAGCTTCTCTTTTTATTTCAAAACATTCCAATATACATCAATAAATCATTTTTTAAGCAATTAGATTCAACCATAACTTCATTTATTTGGAACTCAAAACATCCACGTATCCAAAGAGCGACCCTACAAAGGCAGAAGGTGGCATGGCTCTACCTAACTTTCAGTTTTATTACTGGGCAGCAAACATACAAGCTATAAAAACCTGGACACAAATAGATGAACATACATAGGCTTGTTCTGCAATAGAAATAAAATCCTGCAGTGCTTCTTTACATTCCCTGCTTTGTGCCCCAATAAATGCAAGTTATCGCCAATATACTAATAACCCAGTTGTGCTTCACTCACTCAGAATATGGAACCAATGTAGAAAGCATTTTAAGATGGAGAATCTTTTATCTGTGGCACCTCTGCATGAGAACCACCTTTTTCAACCCTGGCAAACATATGCAGTTTTTAATATCTGTAAAACATTTGGGATTAAATTGCTTAGAGATCTTTATATAGACAATATCTTTGCATCCTATGAACAATTACATTCCAAATTTAACTTTCCAGCAACACATTTCTTTCACTATCTTCAAATGAGAAACTTTGTTAAACAGAACCTGCCCGATTTTCCTCATCTTGCACCCTCCTCTATGCTGGAAAAAATATTGGTCAGTTTCGAGGACTCAGACAGCATTTCTGCAATATATAAAATTATTTTACAGTCCCTCCCTTTCAAAGATCCAAAAGGACAATAGGAAAAGATCTCTCACTCAACATATCAGAAAAGGAGTGGAAGGTAGCAATGCAGAGAATTCACTTGAGCTCCATATGCGCAAAGCAAACAATTATTCAACTCAAAATTATATATCGAACACATCTGTCTCGACTAAAACTCTCCAAAATGTTTCCAGGGCAAGATCCAACCTGCGAACGCTGCAATCAAGTCCTAGCCTCACTGGGTCACATGTTCTGGGCCTGCACCAAATTAACATCATTCTGGACCAACATTTTTAAATGCCTTTCAGACAGCCTTGGTGTCACAATCCCTCCTAACCCATTAACTGCTGTGTTTGGTGTTCTTCCAGATGGGCTTAAAGCAGAGAAGGACAAACAAACTGTGATTGCTTTCACTACACTATTGGCACGCAGGCTTATTTTGCTAAACTGGAAGAATCCTAACTCTCCTCTGTTAAGTCAGTGGGTAACTGATGTTTTATATTACTTGAAATTGGAAAAAATCAAATTCTCACTTAGAGGATCTGTGCAGAACTTTTTCAAAACCTGGCAGGATCTAATCAATAATATTTTAGAATAAGCTCTTAAAGCACTGAGGAAGTAATTCTCTTCCGATTTCTTTTTCTTATCCATTTATCTTTATCCGCTTATTAAACTCATCAATGTATGTATTTTTACAAGCTTTAAGTTTTACTCCATTGGCCAAGCTCTTTTTCTCTGGGGTGGGGGTTGATTTCTTTTCAGTCTCATTTTTTGTAAAAAGTGATCTATTTGTATGGAATGACTACAATAAAATCAATAAAATGAAAAAAAAATAAATAAATAAATAAAGTGGTCATAGTCAGTAGGTTTTCATATTTAGACTATTGCCCCTTCAACACTAATTTAATTTGCAGGCACAGGCAATATAATATGACATATTTTTTAGAATTTTAGAATAAAGTTTCATGTGGCAAATTTATATATATCTGGATTGTCAAAAGATAACAAACTTATCCTTAAAATATTTAGTTTGGGTGTCATTCTTTATTCTTGTTTCTATTGTTCATATTTTAAAATGTATTTATTTTTTTTTTTATAAATAAATGTATTGTTCACTGTAGATTCCTGGATAATTACCAATTATTTTTTCTTTTTTCTTTTCCTTTAGGAGATATATGCCAACAGTTTACTAAAGAAATATTTGAAATGTATCAGAAATTTGCTGACTTCAAACAGTGGACTTTTGAAATATTAAACATCAGTCCTGCAGAATATGGTGTGCATTAAATGTTCACATTATTAGATTTCTGTGCACTTTCACTGTAATAGCATCATTAATCTGCACTTTTATTCTGTAATATAGGGGGGCTACATCATGCTGCCGCTCGTATTTCTGGCGAGAGTGTCTACAAGCATTTAAAATTTGAAGGCGGAATTCATCGAGTGCAAAGAATTCCTGAGACGGGTCTATCCTCTCGAATGCAACGCATTCATACGGGAACCATGACTGTCATTGTATTACCACAGCCAGAAGAGGTAGGAAGTACTTATTTTGTTATTTTTACATATATAGATAAAATAATAGACAATAAGCCCTGCCTACTAGAGACAGACTAGCTTAAAGTAACTTAATTCCTTTCTGATGTGGTGTGAAGGCTAACTTAAATCATCAACACGACATTGCCCCATCTCACCACTTGACTCTAAACACACTAACTCATTTCAGGTAGCATTCATTTAGACCACGTACTGAGGTTGGTTTCCTGTGAAGATGTGGAGAGCTCTTAGTGTCAGAGCAATGCTTATCATATAATCTGGGTTCAATTAATATGTCATTTATTTAATTGCAGGCAGGAAACCAACCAGGGTGGAGTGCCAGTCCATCAAAGGGCACATTCATTCACACAGGCTGGGTACCTTAATGCATTATCACTCACATTGAGCCAAGCGTAGGTGCCAATTAAAGTAACTCACAGGCTTTTGGGATGTGAGAGGAAAACCAGGATAAGTGGAGAAATACACATGTAGACACAGGTAAAAGGTGCAAACACACACTGACAGTAAACAAGCTGGGATTTGAAGGCAGGACTCCTGAACTGTTAGGCAGTAGTGCTAGCTGTGTCAATATTCCAGTTTAATGACGATTTAATAATAATGTCACATTTATTTTCCAAACATATTACAGAGCCCCTGTTTTCCTATTTGGCATGGAAATGTAGTTACTCTTTCCTTCCTCATGCAGAAGATCTTACCGTACATACAATGTCTTCTTTATGAACAGTTCATAGCCTTTAATTGATATTTATATGTTGACAAAACAGTTGGTGTAATAGTAATAATGGTGATTTTGTTAAAGTGGGTTATGTTTAAAAAAAAAAAAAAAAAAAAAAACTCATCAGATTAACTATGAGCTTTACAATGATTATTCTTTGGTAGCATCACACCTGGAAAGGAGGCAATGAAAATGTCCTGTTAGATATTGACCATCTCTTTCTGTGCGTTTAATCAAAAATAATCTCAGTTATAGTAACAGTTTTTTGCTTTTGAAAAGTATATTCTATTTAACATCAAACTAAATTACTTTGGAATCCATACTAATTTGCAGGTGGTCAGCATTTGGGAAAATAATTAAGTGTAACCAGCCGAGGTTCATAGTCAGTTATATGTTGTAATTTAGTCTGCTTGAATCAAAATTTACAATTTTTGAATATAAATTATACAACTGCAAATGTATGTAATGTTTCTGTGTCTAAAAAGAAAGCAATACATTGTTGTAATAATAATAGAAGCTTGAAAAAATCATGTAACTATAAGGAGGATAGATTTCTGCCATAATAATATCAACATGAACAGGACGATGATTTGAGTGTGTTTAACTGTTCTTTATAGTTATGCAGAAAAACTCAAAACATGCCATCTGTACATGGCAGCTACCAGGGAAGTATGCATCCATGTTTTTTTGTTTTATATTTGAAAAACAATTGATAAACACATCTAATTCAAAATTTAATAATTCACTGTTTTTTAATACAAAAACATCTCAAAATTCTAATTGCTGATTTTATATATGGATGTAATTTTCCTTTATATATTAATTTAGGTGGCAAGTTGATGTCAAATGTGAAAACTAATTTCACAATGGTTTTTGGTAGAGTTTTATGATTTAAAATGACAATGTGGTATCCTCAGTTAGCCAAATCATTCAAACAAGCATCACAGCTTGAATCAACAGAAAGAGCCTGGGCACATTCAGTTCCATCAGGGAAAGTGTTTGGTTCCCGTTGCCACTGTGTGCTAGTGATAAATCATGTTGTGTGGATTTCATTCAGACATAATATGAGTGCACTTCAAACCACTGAAATACCATCTCTGCACTCCATTACAGTCTGGATCTGTGGGCAGAACTCCCAGTTTGTCTTTTTCACTTAAAATCAAAAGTGTGATGAAATCTTTATGACCCTCTCTGTTGACACAGCAACAGAATATTGGCCTTCAGAATCCTTTCAAATTAGCAGCTAACAGCAGAATTCCCATCAGAGATTACACTGCAGTTTTTCAATTATTTATTTAGCTAATGTATTTACACCAGATAATATATGTGTGGTATGTCATGGAGTGAGAGAAAGATGAATGCTGAGTTAGGAGAATGACTTGGTGTGGAGGCAATAGGTGTTGTGCTGAGGAGAGCGAAAGGCAGAGAAGGAATGGGTGAAGAAGTGCAACAAGATAGAGGTGGTGGGATCAGGCCAGGAGAGAGGCTGTAGAAGACGTGGTTGGAGTTATTGTCAGATGATATGAAAAGAACGGGTTTTACCCTCAAAGATGCTCAGGACCATCGAGACTAGAGAAAGAAGATTTAGGAGGCCAACCTAGGTAAATCTGTCTAATACAGTATAGCTTACTAGTGTACAGCATGATTGTTAATTGCATTATATTCTGCATTTGGTGCAGTGTCAGGTTTGGTGACTTGCTCAGGATCATACCAGGAGTCGTGTTTGGGCACTGAATAAACTATCTGCTCAGTTGAAAACATCAAACATTTTTGTGCTGAGAGTTTCTTGCATATGCAGTCAGGGCGCAATGGATGGAGCTGACGGTGCACATCCTTCTTTGTCTTTGATTTTCTTTTGCCGTTTATATTTAGGTTCCCAAATGTGAAAGAGGAACCACCCAACCCTTATCCATCAAGTCCCCACCTGGGCTTTAATGATCCCTGTTACTGCCCTTAATAATAATAATAATACAGTTTATTTATATAGCACCTTTACCTTGCCCTTGTAAGAGTGGAGAGACTAGTCAGTTGAGTACATTGAATTTAAATTGAGACTCTAGTTATTTGAGTTTTCTGTTCTCAGCACTGCCCCTCATCAGAAATAAGCAGCCCCAAGTGAAATTTAATGTGCATAATATACTTAAGATAGCAAATTATTAAATTACGATAAAATTCAGTTATGCACATCTGTATTACAGATACTACTGTATATGGTATTATACTTAAAGTATTATATGTAAAGCTAAAATACAGTTTTTTGACTGGAAATTATATTTTCTGATTTACTTACTGTCATCCACAGGTAGACATAAAAATAGATCCAAAGGATTTAAGAATTGACACCTTCAGAGCAAAGGGAGCAGGTGGGCAGAGTGTAAATACAACAGACAGTGCCGTTAGAGTGATTCATATTCCTACAGGCAAGTATTGTTCTTTTCTTATTGTTTACATTTTTGCAGCTTATATTTTTGCTAATTTAAAAACATATAACCTCATGTAGAAATCTAGGAGGTCAACTACATATTTTAGACGTGTTTGTGGAATACAAAAGAAGAGGAACACAGAGAAACTATGGAAGAAAAGGCAGAGCAGTTGTTTTTTTTTCTTTCTATAGGGCTGCGTTCCTTTAATGTGGGAAAATAATATCCTTCTTATATTCTATAACTCTGTGATGGTCAGTGCGGTTTTTTACATTGTGGTGTGCTGGGCCACCGTCATCACTTCAAGTACTTAAATAAACTTGAATTAAGTAAAAGAGCAGGCTCAGTTATGGGACACATGCTCTGGGCCCCCGGAGGTAGTAGCAAAAGCAAAACTTGGAGCCGCTGCACATCCTGTCTTTCACTAAGGACTTTCAGCCAACAGATGATTCAGCAGAAGTGTGTCAAGAATTGCTATTGGGGTTCCTTTATACCAATGACAATATGCCTTTATAATGTCTCACTATAGTGACTTCCATTCCTTCCATTTTAGTCATTCTGGTGTGTGTTCAGACCATTGTGTTCTATCTATCTATCTATCTATCTATCTATCTATCTATCTATCTATCTATCTATCTATCTATCTAATCTATCTATCTATCTAATCTATCTATCTATCGAATCTATCGAATCTATCTATCTATCTATCTATCTATCTATCTATCTATCTATCTATCTATCTATCTATCTATCTATCTATCATCGAACAGCTAGCACTGTAAGAATCCTTTCATAAGCAGATGTTTTGTAATGCTCCTAGAAAGAGTTTTTAGAGAAAAAAAGAATAAAAAGAGGAGTTTTTTCTTGTTTTATATTTTCACATTTCAGGGAAATTCCAAAGAGCTGTCAGACAGGCAGAGTCAGTTTCACTAAGAAAACAAATTCACAAACCCAATGGACAAATGAAGTCATGGGTTATTAAAACAGGAATACGTTTCAAAAGCATCTAAGCCAAAGAAGAATTTGATTAGCTCAAGAAGCAAGGTTATTTCTGATGGAGAACCTTACCTTTGTATTTATAAGATACTGTAGCTGCCAAGATGTCACAAAGTTCTTCACATTTGTTCAGGTGCCCTAGCACTATGTGGCATCATTAATTAAGTTTGTCTAATAGAGTGCCTGAGTGAAAAATTAAAGAAAAGAATACTTAAATTATTAAACATAAGCTTCGTTCTTCACTTTTTCTTTTGTTTGTTTATAATATTTATTTTCTTTTATGGCCTTTATTAATCTATTTATGGGATTCACTAGCTTTCATGAGTAAGCCCAAATATGTTATTTTAGCAGCATTAACTATTTGAAAAATATCTAGAAATTAGCCCCCTTACTTCAGAGTTTGTGTAGTTTACACTGATGTTTAAACTTATAAGACAGTTTGATACTTAGTTTGTTTCTTGTCAGGTTAACACTTATATGCAATGTCCTATGATTATGGAGGTGGGAAAAACAGATTTCTGTGTAAAGCAAAGTCCCAGAGAGGATAAATAAACAAGCAGAAATGACGAAATGTTCCACAGGTCTCTGATAGACAGGTCCATTTTTAAGTTCCTCTGGAGATCAGGGAAAGTGTAGACTGTAACATGGGTAGGGAATTGAACAAACTGGAAGAGTCAAAAGATCTCTGAGGAAACAGAGAAAATATGAAGTAGGAGTATCATACTATTAGTAATCATAAACATATGTTAACAAATAATTTAATCAGAACAGCTAGAGAAAGCTGAGAAATCAATTGCATGTATAAATGTCGTGTGTGAGCGGCAAATTAAAATTCAAATAAAACACTGTGGGTTTTAGTCTTTAGAAAAGAAAGCATTTACAGCATCAGTGGCAATTTGGAATGTGACTGTTGTCAAATCCAGCTTTACTGCCAGTGGATTCACAATACATTTTATGTAGAATATTATATATACAGTGCATATTTACATAAGTACAATAAGTGTATTTGTTTTACGATTATTGGTATTATAGTTAACAATTTAAATAGCATTGTAATTTAATGGTGATAACTGATAAGAAAATTGTACCTGAATACTACAGAAGCCAAGAGGTATATGCTGTCAGTAGTCAGTATGTTTATTACTGATATCTGCTGAAATTTAGAATATGATGTGATTTTTTTTGTGTAAGTAGAATTTATAAACATTATTAGAAACTTTGTCTTGGATAACTGGTATAATATCATGTGATAATGATAGTTGTAACAGTGACCCTGCAATATGTACAGTAATTGCATAGACTTTTTTTCCCTGTTTCTATCCTGATCTGTACCTTTGACCCACTGAATCCTGTAGATCATTTCTTTCCTCGTTTTATCTCTGTCTTTAGGGAAATTTCCAGGAACAGCTGGCTTTATCTGGGGCAAGTCAGAATCAGTTCCATTGATGCTGGGGCAGACAAGTTACTTTTGTAGTTGACGTTGGTTAAATCTGGAAACAATAACAACACCTGACAAAAAAGGTGTATACACATCTTGAACCAAGATACTGAACATTATTTTTAGATAATTTTCCTAAAAATGGCAATTGTGAGACCAGCTATGTTGTATGGTTAGGAGACAGTGGCACTAACGAAAAGACAAGAGGCAGAGCTGGAAGTGGTAGAGTTGAAGATGCTATGATTTTCATTCAGAGTAAAGAGGGTACACAGGATTAGGAATGAGTATATTAGGGGGACATCATGACAGTTTGGTGACAAACTGAGAGAGACTAGATTGAGATGGTTTGAGCTTGTGCAGAGGAGAGATGAGGGGTACATTGGGAAAAGGTGGAACTGCCATGCTAGAGGAAAAGAGGAAGGCCAAAGAGAAGGTTTATGGATGCATTGAGGGAAGACATGAAGGCAGTTGGTGTAGCAGAAAATGATGTAAAAGACAGGGATAGATGAAGACAGATGATCCCTAAATGGGAGCAGCTGAAAGAAGAAGAAGAAGACAAGATCTTGTTAAAGGATAGAAAAGATCTGACATGACATGCTCTGATGCCAGCCTTTACGTGAAGAAAATTTGCAAGTTCATTGTAGGCTGTGTAACGTTTTAGTATATAGAATGCATGCCATTTTTTACAATTGCAGTGCATTCATGTTACAGATATCTATCACAAATGTTACTAAATCACATAGCAATTATCAGAAAGTGGCAATGACTGCAGAAGGTTCTGCTTTGTGTTTTAGATATGTATTAAATTGTTGCAAATTGAATTAATAAAAACTAGAAGAGACAGAATTGCCTCATATAGTACATACAGTATATTAACAAAATTGTATAACCTATTTAGAATTATGGTGGCCAGAGCCTATGTTAGCAACACTAACAAACCAGGAAATAACCATAGCCAGAACACCAGTCTAGTACTGGATATACACAAACTTACTCATACTGGGGCCAACTAGGTTGGCACCAAGTGATCCAACCTTCACACCATTTTGAATTGGTGAGGAAAATCCACAGACACAGAAAGAATGGACAGTAATGGAGGGCAGCATTTGAACCCAGTGTACTGAATCCATGCGCCATTAGTGCTAACCACTACACCACCATATGCTGACTGCCTTGTAATTGACAATAAAGAAAGTTCATGAAGTCCAAAATGTATATAATGTGATAAAGTTTAGCTACAGAAAAACTTAATAATTGATTTGATGCCTACTTTTTATGGCACTGAAGTGTTGAAGACAAGGAGAAGTGGGGGAAGAAATACAGATGGAAGTTTGTAAAAGGAGGATTGTAGAGTGGGCCAGGCATGTGGGAGAGATGAGAAACGTTGTATGTGTTTTGTGTAAGTCATAAATACTTAAAATCTTAAATCCATGTGATCTGTAATCACACATAAAGGGAATATAACAAATATAGATGTTGTTTTTGCCTATACTGTATCTAGATTTGCCCATACAATTAAAACTAATTTTTCTTTTGAAAATCAGAGTATCAATTTAATGGCACTACAAATATTGGTTTTGACCCATTCTGTACAACAGAAATTATATACTATCTAAGTGACAATTATTATGGTACCTTCAAATAAGAAGAATAACGGTTTGGGCATTACGTAAAGAATATGTAATGTGTGCTGTGCCAGAAGTGCCACACATAGCTGCCATAACAGTGAAGCCCAGATTGTTGGATTCTACCTTAGTGAGTCTGTGTCAGTTCTATGAATGTGTTTTTTTCCTATAAGTGTGTTACCAAGATTACCATTTGAAATGCTGTGACATTGATAATATGTTCTGATGACAGATACAAACTCCTAGAAGTTATGGACATCCATTAAAAATAAACTGTCAAGTTTATAGAGCACTTTATGGTTTTGAAACTTCAAAATAAAAACTGTTTTTACTTTCACCACAGCTGTAAGTCATTTTATCTTGTAGGACTAAGCGTTGAGTGCCAGCAGGAACGCTCCCAGCTTCAAAACAGAAACACTGCAATAAGAGTGTTAAGAGCTAAACTTTTTCAACTGTGTCTAGAAAAGGATACACAGCAGAGACAAACCTCTCGGAATCTCCAGGTATTTCCATATCGACTATGCACATGAACAATTTGGCTGAAACATTGTTATTATTTTTTGTTTTTGTATTGTAGAATACTATGGTAATGGATATTCAGTAGTTTTTTTTCTGTCTTTATGTAATTTACCACTTAAACAACAATGTGAAAATGCATTGTAAAAGAACTGCTTTTACAGTGACTGTAATCAGTGTGGTTACAGAATAAATAATGTCACATTCTACCCCAAAAGAAGTACACAGCCTAAAATGTTCTTGTTGCACTTGCACTAAGCTCACTACTGCCAGCGTGATTATATATGGATGTACTATCAAGTGTCTGTTGGCATCATATACAACTGACTCACTCATGCATCAGAAAAATAAATTCTATATTGGCTTCCCTGTCTTTTATTTCAATGGCTATTATACTTTGTCCGATTTTGAAGCAGCTATGGACATATTGGCATGCTCAGGGCTGACATTTTGACACCCTTCTTCTGCACTGGGATAATGTATACCCAGTGTGTTGATGAAGTATAGTAGTCAGCCCCGGTACTTACTGTCTCAGATTATATGCGCTTAAAATATATTAAAGTAAAAGTTTTCTAACTTATCTACAAAACCATGTAGATTATACCAAGTCAAATGAAACAAATTGAAAACCTTGATGATTTGGTAAAAAGAAAAAAAATCTAAATTGCTAGATGTAGAAAGCCTTTGTGATAACAAGGAAATGTGAAAATTGTCTACAAAACATTTACTTATTTGTCTGACACCTTTATCCAAGGCGACTTAACAACATTTATGATGCAATTGGTTACATTTCTTTTGGTTTTCCAGTTAGAGCACTGACAGGTCAAGTGACTTGCTCATGGTCACACAGTGTGAGTAGTGGGGTTTGAACCCAAAACCTGCGAGTTTCAAGTCCAAAGCCACACTTCTTGCCTTTGTAAGTCAAACGCTAACTTTGCTCAGGTGCAGTGTATTACCCTACAACTCACCCAATTTCTTGATGGTCTCTACTGTTGTAGGAAATGGGTGGGTCACATGTTCTCAGTTAATTTATAAGGATAAATATCATCATTGCTTGCTAAGGTCAAACTGTAATATAGAGAATTTCCACAAAGCAAACCAAAATGAAGACAAAAGAACATTCCAAACAAGTCAGAGGTATATTTACTGTATAGAGAAGCACAGATCTGGAGAAGAGCACGAGACCACCTCAAAGTCACTGAACATCGCTCAGAGTTCAGAGCAGTCATACAGAAGTGGAAGAAATATAAAAATACAGCCACACAGCTTAGGTTAGGCTGCTCATCTGTTCTTAGTTGCCCAACAAGAATGGCTCTTGCCAGACAAGCTACTGTGACACCAGTTGTGACTCTGAGTGAGTTTCAGAAGTCAGTGAACGCGATTGGCATAACAATCTCCAAGGCATTGCAAGAAAAAGAGCCTTCATGGACAAGTGGCAAGGAAGAAGCCTTAGCTGAAAAAGAAATCCTAGCCCAAGGATTTTGGCTAATGATTTTTGGAGGATACTGAAAAGATGTGGCAGAAAGTCTTGTGGTTTGATGAGACTAAAGTGGAATTTTTTGGGTTCGACACTAATTTTTATGTGTGTTCTTAATGTAAAATTGCACATCTGGCAGGTAATTGCAGTCCCCACTGTAAAGTTTGCTGGTGGTAGCAGTAGTTTATGAGAATGCTTTTCAGCATCACACAATTGTAATCTGGCCAGGATTCATTGGAAAAGTAATACTGTACAGTACAGACTGATGTTGCAGTAAAACTGTCCCTTCTGCCAGAAACCTTAAGCAGGGGAGGTGATTTGTCTTTCATCGGGAAAATGACCCAAAGGCACAATGCCATAGAAACAATGGAATGGCTTCAGATAAAGCAAATACATTAGATTAGAAAATAGTCCTTGAGTTGGCCCAGTCAATGTCCTGAACTTAACCCTATGAAAATGTATAGTGAGGCCTAAAAACTGCTGTCCACCACCGCACTCCACCTAACCTGGCATGGTTTGAGCAATTTTGGAAAAAGGAATGAGCAAATCTTTCTCCATCACATTGTACAAAATTAATATACTTATCCTGAAGGATATATGTGGCAGGCTGTTCAACAAAGTACTGAACAGGGGGATATGAATGCTTACAAAAAGCTGATATTTCACTTTGTGGAGTTTCATTTATTATGGTTTATAACAGCACTGTGAAAAGGCTATTTGATTTACTAATTAAAATTCCCAGATTGAGGCTGAATACTTTTCAAGGCACTGTATATTTCTTACCTTCAACCTTCTCAAACTTTAAACAAGAACTAAATACAAAGGAGCTATTACCATTCTGCCAATTTACTTTTAAACAATTTTACATTTTGGGGCTCCTGCAATTACCTGCCAGATGTGCAATTTTACATTAAGAACACACATAAAAATTAGTGTCAAACCCAAAAAATTCCTCTTTAGTCTCTTTTTTTATTATATAATAAAACCCTGTTTAATTTATGAAAGCACATTTAATATCTGGGTGGCACGGTGGCGCAGTGGTAGAGTTGCTGCTTTACAATAAGGAGTCCAGGGTTCATGTCCCAGGTCCTCCCTGCATGGAGTTTGCATGTTCTCCCGTGTCTGTGTGAGTTTCCTCTGGATGCTCCAGTTTCCTCCCACAGTCTAAAGACATGAAGGTTAGTGAACTGGTGATCCTAAATTGGTGAGTGTGTGTGTGTATATTCACCCTGCAGTGCACTGGCGCCCTGTCCGGGGTTTGCTCCTGCTTTGCGCCCTGTGCTAACTTGGGTCGGCTCCAGCAGACCCCCGCAACCCTGTTCAGGACACAGTGGGTTAGAAAATGACTGACATTTAATATATTTCTTTGAAATAACATTAATTACATTATTGTACATCTTCACTGTAATTCTGAATATATTTTGGCGAATATGTTTATTCAAAGCCTAAAGAATAATTTTAACGGATTTCAAATATGGCAGAATGTTTTATTGATTTAGTTGATTTCCATTTTTTTTTTTTGCAGGTAGGAACAAGGTCACAATCTGAAAGAATTCGTACATACAATTTTACACAAGACAGAGTGACAGACCACAGAATTTCTCATGTAGCCCGAGACATTAAGGTAAAGTATGCATTTGTGAGCACCTTTCTAAAAATAAAGATGGCGGTCCTGTAATTAACACTGTTGCTTCACAGATCTAGTGCTCAGAGTTTTAAACCTGTGCCTTGTTGGTGTACATTTTCTTCCAGTGTGGCCATGGTTTTTTCCTCCAACATCTCAAAGACCTGAATTAGGGTAACTCAGTGTGTGCGTCTTGTCTAGTACTGGGTCCATGCTGCTGTCTTAGGTTCAGATCCACCTGTAATCCAGACTTGGATTTAACAGATCTGAGAATGTTCTGTTATTCTGGAAACATTACATCAAAATGCAGAGCAAAGGGGACACACATCAGAGAGCAGCTGCACAGGAGCATTTCTGATTCATTTGCAACATGTCAAAAGTACCATAAAAATTAACACTGGTTGAGAAATCTACATAAAAAACCACAAATGATCAGGTTAAGAAAATCTCTGTGTAAAATTAGGATTACCTCTCTATTTTTCCTAGAAACACAATCATATATTTTTAGGCAGTGTCACTGGAATTATGGTTGGCTGTTGCTGATTCTGGTAGGCATATATTTTGCATTGAAACATATTATAATAACTTCTCATACAAAATTTAATAATATAATGTGTGGAGGCTGGCCTGGACACAGACAGGCAGACACGATCATGTCACCCACAAACACGTTTATTTTACAATTTACACAAGTCACAAGTGCACCACAAACCCCCAAAGTCCTGGCCACACAATGCCTTACTTTTTTCAGGCCGCCACCTTGCCTCCTTACTTCCAGCTCAGTCCACTCTGCTCCCGACTCTCGCCTCGAATGAAGGGAGGTGGCCCCTTTTATTCACACCTGGATGTGCTCCAGGTGTTTCCCAGCAATCTCCCACCAACACGCCCCCTTGTGGCGGAAGTGCCGGCTTTATCCGTGGAAGCACTTTGGGTGTCCCTGCTCCTCTTCCCCCCCAGCACTTCCTGGTGTGGCGGAAGTGTTGAGGTCCAGGGCTCCAAAGGCATGGGGGCACCCCCTGGCGGCGACCGCGGGCCCCTACAGGGTGGAGCTTCAAAGCTCTGTACCTGTGGCCCCCAAAGGAACCAGGGCGGTTGCCCCCAGATGGTCTGGGGAAGGTGCAAGCCCTTCTCCGGTCCTCCTGGGCGTCCCGGCCGGTTCGCCACCCCAGCCACCTCTGACAGTTAACTATGAATTGCCATTGAAATCTATAGTAGTCGCAGCGGTCAAGATAACATATGGATTCACCAAGGTTAATCCAGTTCAGAGTGTTAATACTGTCCCTTTACATTTATATGGATAAAAGCATCAGCCAAATAAATACAAGAGACTTACAGCATTTGAGATACAATTAATTACATTTCTTTTTGTTTTCCCAATAGGCGCACAGGCAGGTGAAGTGACTTGCTCAGGGTCACACAGTGGCAGTGGTGGGATTGGAACCCACAGCCTCATGGTTTGAAGTCCATTAGAGAGTTATGGTTGGGAGAGGTTAGGGTTAAAATGTTAAAATATTGCATTTAATTTTCCTTTAGCTAAAATTAATGCAGATGGCATGACAAATGCTTTCCACAACAAAAATGTATATAATTGTAATGACAACATCAAAATAGGTCCATGTGTCAGTATTGGGGTTGATTTAAAGTTCTGCTGCTTCTCTGATTATAATAAAGCTTGCTATAAACGCTGGAGGGCGAGCACTGATGTGCACAATATAAAGCCTAACTTTCAATGCTGGTGTAAAATTTCATTACGGTACTGTGACTCCAATGCAGCGTCTCCCAAGCATGCAGTTAGACGGTGCGAGTGATTTCCACTCATCTTGTCTGCTCAAGATCGCTCAGAACCCACAAGAACACGATGGCAGTAGGGGGTGTCTGAAAATAACCTTGCATAAAATGGACTCAAATTGATAAAGAATGATAATTACAATACTTGAGAAATGACTACTACTATTAAACATATTAAACAGCACCACAATGATGTGGTAGTTAGCATGTCCTCAGTTGGGATCCTGAACCAAGTTATTGTCCCTGTGGAGTTTGCATATTCTCCCCATGTCTGTGTGGGTTTTCTCTTTAGTTCTAAAGATACGCTGTTCAAGTTAACTGTCGATTATAAAACGGTCCTAGGGTATGTTTTGGGGTGTGCATACGTGTGCCCTGTGGTGGGCTGGTGCTGTATTGCCTTACATCAAGTGCCGCAAGGAGAAGCTCAGTGGTCTTATGAAACTGAATTGAATTAAGTAGATTTTAGAATTCCATAACATGGAATGCCCTTTCTTCACTTTGTACCATAATCCATCAATACAAATTTAGACAGGGCCAGAATGCATTCAGCCGACTGTTTAATGTAACAACAGAGTCATTCCATCCAGAACATGTAGACATTTATGGATACACAAATCACCTGGTAAGCTTACTTAATGTACTTGAACAGTCCTATTTAGTTGCACATTTACTTTGATAAAAAGTTATCTTTTAGACAATAAGAAAGAAATATATCATTGAACAAACTGTTTTAAGATTGTATATGAAGTTTTTCATGATATGACGAAACTGATGCATTGTTGAATGCGGTAATGATAGAGAGATAGAGGGTATGAACAAATAATCATAAATTATTTGTCCCAAGGGGAAACTGACCTTTTACATAAGCTCAAGAAATATAGAAAAATAATAACAAACACCTCCCCACAAACTTTTGTTTTGGCTGGAGATAAAACAGCAGTCTCAGTGAGGCATTATAAAGGCGTATTGTTGTAATGCTAAAATTTACAGTGATTCGCCACATTTATTTATTTTTTAATTTTGAGCACAAAAGCATACCCTTGCAAAGCCTACATAGACATGGTTTTTACTTTACTTTCCCAGCACAATACGTCATCTTTTTCTCTTTTATTGTCTATTGTTCTACTCAGGAAGACTGTGGGTGTTTTAATATATATTTTAATAATATATGTCTCAGAACTGTCACACGGAGTAATGCCCTCTTATATGCTACGTCTTCAAATGTCCTGACTGGTGTTACAGTAAATGGTTTTAGAGGTCACCAGTAAAAGTGGCCAGTTTTTAAAAAGCTATAAATACTTGGTCATGTCACCTTTACAGCAAAGGTTATTAAGTTTTGTCATACCTTCCTTGTTTATTTAAAACTTCAATTCCATGGCATCCTTTCTTTGCTAGTAGGACACTGGCTCATTCACCTTCTGGTCACTTAACGTCCTGCTGCTTTGGACGATATGTAAAAATTATCAAGGGCGTTCTCCCTGTCTGCAGTGTTTTTGCTACATTTTTAGTTAGCTGTTTGTCCAGGTGGCACATATTCTTCCACACTCTCGCACTGTGAGATTCAACTGCTTTTGTAGCTAGAAACTGAATGCTCTTCTCCTTTTGACACACAGTGTGTAATGCCCCATTTGATTGGTTCTGCTGTATTGGATCTTTCTGATCTGTGCAGGACTTCGATATTTACAGTTAATATAGACAAGTTATCTTTCTAGAGTTTAAGGCTCACTCGTGCTAAGCATTGAAATGTTAATAGTTTAAATGAATTTGAAGTATTATGAGAAATTGCTAATTAGAGAGTGTTTCATGTACTGCAAACTAAGTTTATAGTAAATAAAACAAATTGACTTAATTGCAGGAATTTCTGAGTGGCGGAGAGGTGCTAGAGGAGTTTATAAATGAACTGTTGAAATCTGCAGAAATCGAGGCCCTTCTTGAGCTGGTGAATTATAACAGCACAAAGACACCATAACACAACAGTGACTGAGTGACTGCCATCCCAGTGGAAAAACAGAAGCTGAACCTGAGAGATGAGTCTTTTATTGTTGGTAAAACTCCTAGCAGTCAGTGCCGAGTGGGTGAGCCTCATTAACCTTTCCTATCAAACATTTGTAAATTTAAAGGTACTTCTACATTTTCACAGTGCTAGGTTTTCTCTTGTTGAAAACACTTCCTACTGTCACTAGCCAGTGGAGACACCTGAGTAAACCTGAACTTGAAATTGTGTCCCAGCAGGTTACAGAAATGATAGTACATTTAAAAATTGTTAAAACACACTCACTTGCATATGTGCTGTATGTATGTTGCACTTGGTATATGTAATACATATTTATTATGTTTATTCTTTTATTTGGACTGTCTCCTTTTTATGTAGCTGATCTGTTTTCTTAACCTGATCAATGGAAAATATTCACAGTGTATCCCGTCACACTGCTGTTTCAGAACATTGTTCCAGTGTATCTGCCACAACACTTGTGAAGGAGTGGATGTTTGTGGAAAAATACTCCTATGATAAAAGTACAGGACTAGTGTGCGAATGGCACAAAACATTTGCAAAATATTCCTCAGTGGTATTGTTAGACACAGTGATAGCAATAGAGATCTGCAGCAGAGATACATGGTCCATAAATTTCATGAAATAGAGAACAATATATTTATAGTAGGGCTGGGAATTGATTTAAAAAAAAAATGAATTGCATGTGTATGTAATTAATCATGATTAATCGCATCTAACATTAAAATATGTAATTATAAAATGAATACATAAATCATGAAGTATATACAGAACGAATCACAAATTTAACGTAGAATCAACACAAAGGAATTAATGCCATAGTTTAAACTTAAATAATGACCTTAAACTTGAACTTTTAACAAAAATACTACTTGAGCAAGTACAACCTGAATTTGAATTCCTTCCTAAAACGCAAGGCAATAAGAAAACAAGGCGATGTATTAATTGTCAAATTGGTATAGCATGTTAGACACAGACATGTCAAAGTAAAACTTTAAACAATCAAAATGACTGCTGACTTTGAACGCACTGCTGAAGGCTGATTTAATTGAAAAAATACTCATCTATTAAATGTGCGTACATTAAAACTTGTGTTAAAACTCCATAAATACTATCCTCAATTGTTCATCATCATCAACAACTTGATAATTATAATATAAACAAGTGTTTTTCAACAGATGAGCCATGGAAATAACAGCAACAGAAAAACGGTTGGAAAACACTTCCCTACCTAAACCTTTGCTCCTGGCATGCTAAAAAAAAGATATCTGTTGTTGGTATCTCGGTTAAAAACTGATAATTGTGCATAACTGGGATGGTTATGTTGTGTTTTTTGCATAAATTAGTGAAGATACTGTAAACTGGAATAATGGACAGGGACAATCATTACACTTCTCTCTCAGTTTCGTAGAATTTTGTCATTATATTAGGACAGTCAGCACTCTACATTACCTGGCAGACCGGCGAGTTAAATAAAGAAGTACCAGAGGCTAATTTTGGTTTAAGTGCCACTCAAAGATAACTTATTTAGCACGTATATTATACACCATTGATTCAATCTTCTTACAAAGACATTAAATGAAGGGAAAAAAAGGGTAATTTTTACCTTTGTTAGATAGATAGATATATAGATACTTTATGCAACTACTCTCTAGAATTGCACCAGGACTGCCATAAACCCCCCAGTCTCACTCCCCTGCAACTATGTCAGTATGAATAAATCAAGAAAATGAACACCAGTGGTAGATACAGTACTGACACATGGCATATCGTTAAATGAAAATTTCGTTAAACTTTTAAAGGTAGTATATAAATACAATACTATATGTATACATAATTCTTTAGGTACACACTTTATGTATTTGTATTATTGTTTCGTAATGTTAAAAAAAAAAACCTATGAAAATGCCCTCCTGCCCAAAGCACTGCCTGAGGCGTTTGCCATATTGTTGGTCCTGGATGTGACAATGTGTTAAACAAGTCACATTAATTGCAAAAAATAACATGCTAACATTCCCAGGCCTAATATATAGTAATTGGCAATCTTACTTGAATGAGCGGATATTCTAATCTTTTATTGCTACACCATAAAAAGTGGTGGCTCTGAGGCTAGGGATTTGCACTGGTAATCAGAAGGTTGCTGGTTCAAATCCCGTAAAATGCCAAAAGTGATTCTACTTCATTGGGCCCTTGAGCAAAGCCCTTAGTCTGCAATTGCTCTGTCCTGAGTATGACGTTAATCTGCATCCAGCCCTGCAAGTAGGCCCTCCAACCTGCAGAACTGGCAGTCCAGCCAACATGAAAAACCTCACACTGCTCCATTCTATCTGCACTACTTAGGTGCCGAGGTGTCATCCATTGTATGGCTGCACTTGGGTCCTAATCTGGGATACAGAGTTGGTTTGTCATGTGTTGGGTATCAGTGCCTGCTCCTAACCTCTCTCGCTCTCTCATAGATAGTCTCCTGACTGGTAGCATCATGGTTTCCAATGAATTAAAAGAGCATCACAAGAAAAAAAACAAAGTATGTTATTTGCTTACAAATGTATGCCAGACACTTCCCAAATAAACAACTCAGGGCACAAAACCTTTCAGCACTAACGGTGAGCCTCATGAATAGCTGCAGCCTCCAGAATGTCGACTGCTATTGTTTAATGCAGGGGGAGTCAGATTTGCTTTTTAAACTTCATAAGGCACTTTTTTGTTTATGATAATATTGGGGGACTGACGGTTTTAATTAAGAACAGACTAAAACATAAAGAACAAATTTAAAACGTGGAAAAGTCATTAATGATTTTACTGGACCCACCAATGTTTCCAACATACAGCAAGCACAAAAACAACTTTTTTATGTATGTGTCTTTATTATTCATGAGCAGAACCCACCATTTCATTAAAAAATAAAATGTGTTTGCCATTAGAAGGATCAAGTTAACAGGACATCATTTGTCTATTGTCCGCTTTTGCATCTTCTGACAAGGTCCATTTCAAATGTGTGTTTTAATATTAAGAGGAACAATTTGCTAAAACACATTGCATGGAAGCACCAGGGTCATTGGTGGTTTGTCTACCCATGGATCAGTGGTCACAATCATATGGCCAGCTTTGTCACAATTACAAATAAAATTTTGTATACTGATGAGGACTTGTGATATGTATGAGGTGTGCATTTTGATACAACAGATTATCATTTATTATTGAAAAAGGAGATGGAAACAGACAGGAAATCATTTTTATAAGATATTGAGGGGGACCTTTGAAGCTGGAAGAGCCTGGTGTAGGTGCCTCCTCAGACAGCCTGTGAGCTGTGGCTCTAGTTACCTTATGGAGTTTGGTGTCCTTATCTGACGATACTCTAAATGTATTTCCTCCGCCTCTCATTTTTCTGCATTATTGACAATGGGCTTGTTTTCTTTTTCATTAAATACCTAAATACATGTCTGCAACAAACAAAACAATGCCTTGTAGTTGCAGCTCCCCACAACCCTGAATTCAGTTAAACAAATTTGAGAGTCAATCTACAGTATGGATGGCTTAAGGTTGGATAGTAAAGACAGTTTATAATAACTTGGCTAGCTGAGTCTGTGTTTCTTATTATGTTTTATACATTACATGGAGACAGAAAATGGACGTTAAGGCTTGGGGACTTTGCCACACAGATCCTCTACATTTTTAGTATACAGTATAACTATAGTCTTAATGAATACTGTACTCGTTTGCTGCTGTTTTGACAAATGGGAGGAACAGTAGGCATAAATGGTAACCTCACTGGTTTAGAGGCAGTTCAAAAATACAAGAGGAATACAAGGACGATATAAATGCAAGCAAATATGTCCCTCTATTATATAAAAAAATCTTGGGACAAGACTTTTTCAGAGAGATAATTTCAAATCCTGCAAGATGAGACTTTGTGCCAAGAGATTTAACCATGCCCGGAGCCGGAAATAAAAGACAAAGAGTAGAAGACAAAGTAGAACATCGTAAAGAGGTTCAAAAACTTTGGTGTGATAGACATGCAGTGCAGGCTACAGATAACGAAAGTACTAAAATTCAAAAGTCTCAAAAAACTGATAGCAAAGATTGCATTAGTGCAAACAAATGGAAATTACTTGGTGAAATAACAGAACAGCAAAAAGAGATTGAATATATGGACATAGGGGACATGGCAGAAGTACAGTTAGGTCCATAAATATTTGGACAGAGATAACTTTTTTCTAATTTTGGTTCTGTGTATTACTACAATGAATTTTAAATGAAACAACTCAGATACAGTTGAAGCGCAGACTTTCAGCTTTAATTCAGTGGGTTGAACAAATAGATTACATAAAAATGTGAGGCAACTAAAGCATTTTTTTTAACACAATCCCATCATTTCAGGGGCTCAAAAGTAATTGGACAATTGACTTAAAGCCTATTTCATGGGTAGGTGTGGGTAAGTCCGTCGTTATTTCATTATCAATTAAGCAGATAAAAGGCCTGGAGTTGATTTGAGGTGTGGTGCTTGCATGTGGAAGATTTTGCTGTGAACATGCAGTCAAAGGAGCTCTCCATGCAGGTGAAAGAAGCCATCCTTAAGCTGCGAAAACAGAAAAAACCCATCCGAGAAATTGCTACAATATTACGAGTGGCAAAATCTAAAATTTGGTACATCCTGAGAAAGAAAGCAAGCACTGGTGAACTCAGTAACGCAAAAAGACCTGGACGTCCACGGAAGACAAAAGTGGTGGATGATCGCAGAATCATTTCCATGGTGAAGAGAAACCCCTCACAACAGCCAACTAAGTGAACAACACTCTCCAGGGGGTAGGCATATCGATATCCAAGTCTACCATAAAGAGAAGACTGCATTATAGTAAATACAGAGGGTGCACTGCAAGGTGCCAGCCACTCATAAGCCTCAAGAATAGAAAGGCTAGATTGGACTTTGCTAAAGAACATCTAAAAAAAGCCAGCACAGTTCTGGAAAAACATTCTTTAGACAGATGAAACAAAGATCAACCTCTACCAGAATGATGGCAAGAGAAAAGTATGGAGAAGGCGTGGAACAGCTCATTGTCCAAAGCATACCACATCATCTGTAAAACACGGTGGAGGAAGTGTGATGGCTTGGGCATGCATGGCTGCCCGTGGCACTGGGACACTAGTGTTTATTGATGATGTGACACATGACAGAAGCAGCCGAATGAATTCTGAGGTGTTCAGAGACATACTGTCTGCTCAAATCCAGCTAAATGCAGTCAAATTGATTGGGCGGCGTTTCATGATACAGATGGACAATGACCCAAAACATACAGCCAAAGCAACCCAGGAAGTTATTAAAGCAAAGAAGTGGAAAATTCTTGAATGGCCAAGTCAGTCACCTGGGGCGTCATGTATAACAGCGTGCGCAGAATTCGCACTGTAACATATGACGTAAGCACAAAAGCCGAAATGTACTTACGCACAGAAAAATCCAGATGCAGGAATCTGTGTGTACTCCAACTTCTACGTTCTTCCACTACATAAAACCCGATCAGCGTGAAAACTAACGCTCGTGCACGCGCTTTATGTAACGCCCCAACTCCTCCCAGAATTATGCCTCTTTGAATATGCAAATGAATATAAATCGCCCTTAAACTCAGCCTTCTGTGAAAAGACAATGGGAAAAGCACGGGGGGAAATATAAGAATTTCAGCGAATACCAAGTGGAGGCAAAGGACAAACATACTATTTGTTCAAATAAACCGTGGTATAATCAACAAAAGGAAGTTGATCGAGTGACATAGTGCGTTGGAGAAACTTGAAAGCTCATGTTCACAAAGTTGCACGGTGCTGGAAATAAACAAGAAGTCAGATATCAAAGTCGCCGTGAAAAGGTGAGTTGTAGCTCACTGTCTGAGTGTCATATGAAAGCTTATTAGGGTACAGAGAAAAAAAGCACACAGTGGGGAAAAAGCACGAATTGTCAACTTCAATCTCGACATTTCCACTTTAATCACGTAGTTTATTTTGTCATTAAAGTAGAACATCATAAACTTCATCTTAAAATCGTTTAATTAACCAGTTTCTCAAATCACATCGTAATTAAAGTAGCACGCTAAATGCTTTGTTTTGTATGTGATCTTATATGTGCTCTATGTGTGTGAATGACTACTTGCTTCTTAAACCGGCTCTCTTCCTCCAACTGGACACAGAGTCCATTACATTCGTGATATAACAGCTCTCTGAATAACTAAAATACTGAGATGTATACGTGATGTCATTTTCATGATGATAGGAGTTAAAGCACGTTATTAAACATGGGTTTTACAGCGCAGTGATTGTGTGCGACCTTCGATGAAATTATTTATTGCAGCAGTACTCGGGGGCAGCTCTAGGCTTGTGGCGACCCCGGGCAGAGGAAGAATTGGTGGCTCCTTCGCCCGCCAATGTCAATATGGTATCTTATGCACGGCGGATGGCCACATCTGTTGCAGACACTGCATAGCCGCCTCGTGCTCATGACACAAGCATTTAACTTTTGCCGAAATTTGTTGCTGCGTTTTTAGCTGTGTTATTTTCTCTTTCTGTTTTATATTCAATATATATTAGCGTAGCCTCCCCTGCAGTACTTGCTTTTCTTTCTCCAAATACCCAATCGCCACACAATCAACTCTGTAATAGACGTTAAGCCATCTGTAAGCTTAGAGTGCCGATTCTTCAAAACGTTTAAGGAACATTGAAATATCTTCATAGTACATGTTTAATTATTCTATCCTTCACGACAGTCCCAGTGAAGAATATAGATTATTTAAATGAAGTTAAAGTTTTATCAGTATAATTTAATAAACATATTTTGCTGCATTTCATCTTAAAAATGATATCGTCATCATATGTAAATACGTGCTTTATAAAGTGGCTCAGGTTGTGCAATATTATAACTGTAGTGCAAGTTTACAGTGAGGTGATTGTACTTAGAAGTACAAACAGTTCTACAAGGAGCACTTGATTGAGTGCGTTTAAAGTTCTTGGGATGAAACTGTTTCTGAACCGCGAGGTCTGTACAGGAAAGGCTTTGAAACGTTTTGCCGTGGCTGAGACAGAGTGGGCTTGGTGCTGTATCTCGATAATACTCTTTCCGATCAGCTGCTGCTGTGATTCACACTCAGATACAGTGATATAAATACTAAGAGTGGTGCAATGAGAGTAATATGGAAAAAGATAATCCGCTGTGGCAACTCCTAACGGGAGGAGCTGAAAGAAGAAGAAGAAGGTGTAGTGAGAGTAACAACGCTAAAGCAGTTATGGTATTTGGAATACTATGGCTGTTCCCTGGACCATTATATTGTTACAAGTTAATTACAATCAGATGCATTACACTAATAAACAATATGCGGTTAGTTTCAGTGTATTTATAAAGCCGCGTCGGGAAAATAAAAGAGTAACCACACAGGAACAGTAGCACTGCTTTGATGCCGGGTGCCGCCAGTCTGCAAAACCGAGCGGAGAACTTGCGTACAACAAGGTATGAGGTACTGTGGAAAAGTGCATGGCTTTACGCCAAGTGTAGGTTTTATACATCGCGATTTGAACGTGGAAAAGTTATTACGCAATATTTCTGTGCGTACGCACCGTTTATACATAAAGCCCCTTATTTTAACCCAATTGAGCATGCATTTCACTTGTTGAAGACTAAACTTCGGACAGAAAGGCCCACAAACAAACAGCAACTGAAAGCCACTGCAGTAAAGGCTTGGCAGAGCATTAAAAAGAAGGAAACACAGCATCTGGTGATGTCCATGAGTTCAAGACTTCAGACTGTCATTGCCAGCAAAGGGTTTTCAACCACGTATTAGAAATGAACATTTTATTTCCAGTTATATAATTTGTCCAATTACTTTTGAGCCCCTGAAATGAAGGGATTGTGTTAAAAAAATGCTTTAGTTCCCTCACATTTTTATGCAGTCTTTTTGTTCAACCCACTGAATTAAAGCTGAAAGTCCGCACTTCAACTGCATCTGAGTTGTTTCATTTAAAATTCATTGTGGTAATGTACAGAACCAAAATTAGAAAAAAGTTGTCTCTGTCCAAATAGTTATGGACCTAACTGTATGTAGATATTGTTCGGCTTTAAAGTTTAAGTCGGAGACTTGTAGATCGTCTAATTCATGTTGCCATCAGGGAAGAGTAGTGTTTTTTCCCAGTGAAGAGGCGTATCCGTGAGAAATAAAAGATTTATTATTTGGTGAAAGTGAAATCCACAAACAATACAGGCAAAATATCCGAATCTACAATAATGTGTTCGCGTTCACATCATTCAATGGTCAAAATGTAGATTTACACGATTCAGGATCATACTCTATGAGAATCTGTGGTCTGCAACAATTAAAGCTACTACAAGGTTAATTTCAAAGAAACCACAATTCGGTCAGGTTTATATTTATGATCACAGAGAAGCACTGCAACTTAGAATCGAAACAGTTAAACGATCGCACGTATTAGAAATTCTACAGCCAATAATGGATACAAATCCATACGTAAAGGCAGAGTTGATATTTGTGTTTATCCAAAAGCACAGCATGATTCGTCTCAAGCGGCAGATCCAGGAAATGACTAGCGCGTAGGGCCTGCATGGGGGTTGGCATGCGAAGCAAGCAGGGGGTAGAGCCCCCTAGTCTTTTAAAAACATAATAATGAATAGGTGCTTTTGTCACCAAGAACTAAAAAACTGAAGTGTCTCTGTCTCAGAGTTAATCGAACGTTAATTTGCCAGTCTTTCTTATGACAGTATTTGTGACCAAATAGTGTAAAACAAAGTGAAAGTGGGCAACCAGCTGCTGCCTGTCGACATCTACATGCTCAGTTAACAGTCCAAGAGGAGCAGAATCGTGCTGAGAAATGGTGACAAGTTTATTGCTGTAAAAAGTCCTCTGTGGTCCATCAGCAGCAGCCTTTAAACTAAGCAAATGCTGTGCCCGTCACAGACAATGTAACAATCGATGGAATGAATTGCGTTACTAAATGTTGCAGATCCAGCAGCAGTTGTTTGCAGCAGTTCATTCACACAGTTAAACAGGCTCCAGTGTGTCAACAGGTTGGAATTATGAACACCAGTAAGATAAATAAATAAAAGCTTATGGAGCAAATAGTGAGCCAAGCGAGACTCTATTGAGCAAAAGCCCTGTCCTTGTTACTTCACAGTCAATGTAAGGTTTAATGGTGCTTAGCCAAAGTCAATACAGGATTCGAGTGTAGAGAGCCCCCTTAAGGTCTCCTGTCAGATACTGTGCCATGTGCAGCAGTGCAGCTTATTGTTAATAGCAGACAAGTCAGACATAAGAAGGCACAGTGCAGTTCATTGTGATGGCAAATTACACATTGTAGTCCTGCCTGGCACTAGAGAGACAGAAGTAACAAGGCTTGAAACAACTGCCTAGCATCTGAAAAAACACTGACTCAGGTCACACATATAAAAGTAAAAGTGTTGCACGCTGTTGCCTCGACTCCTGATGCCACATTCTACAGCTTCCTATGGGCTGAGATTATCTCATGAAAACTCACAGCACTTGCACCTCCACTGAGCTTTGGCCGATGTCTGAGTGCACTGAAGCATTTCACTGGCACTGCGGTTTATGCAGAGGGAAACACAAAAAAACTATAAGGGGGGCATCGAGTGATCTTATGGTGGATGATATGCTGGTGTGGAAACAACAAAATGCAAGTTCTCCACAGTCCAGGTGCTGCAAACTTGATGCTGAGCCCTAAGAAAAACTGACGTAGAATAAATGAGGCATTCTGCATTGGACTCCATGTACAGTACCCTTGGAAGTTTTCACATTTCATTATTCTACAACGCTGAGCTCAATCATCAGTACTGTCTTTGATAAAGATTACAGCACAACTCCGTACTACATTCTGCAAGGTGAAGATCCACGTTTGTGGCAGCGAGGCAACACAAGGAGATTCCTGAAACCGAGTGAGTCATTTGGCACAGAGTTATGTGTTTTTACCCACAATCTCGGTGCCCTCTGAAAGGGTGTTTTCCACTGATGGCATAACTGTCAGCAGACATTTCCTACACTCAGTTGAGCTCAATTCTTTTACTGTGCATTCAATATTTGTATTTCTACATATTTCTTTTAATAAGCAGATAAGCACATCCACCAAATAAAATTGTGGTGGGGAAATTATTTTTCAATTTAAAAGGCATTGATATTGGCTAGTCTTTTTTGAAATTAGCAGAATATCTCTTGTGGATGCTTATACAGTATATCAAAATTAGTAGACAATTAGAGAGGGCAAGCAAGAACTACAACATGTTCAGGAGATGTTAATTTATTGCAGTGACGTCAGTGTGTGCTCCTTCATCACAACTCGGCACAGCATTGGCCTTCACCTACAGTGCATCCGGAAAGTATTCACAGCACATCACTTTTTCCACATTTTGTTTTGTTACAGCCTTATTCCAAAATGGATTAAATTAATTTTTTTCCTCAGAATTCTACACACAACACCCCATAATGACAACGTGAAAAAAATTTACTTGAGGTTTTTGCAAATTTATCACATGAGCATAAGTATTCACAGCCTTTGCTCAATACTTTGTCGATGCACCTTTGGCAGCAATTCCAGCCTCAAGTCTTTTTGAATATGATGCTACAAGCTTGGCACACCTATCCTTGGCCAGTTTCGCCCATTCCTCTTTGCAGCACCTCTCAAGCTCCATCAGGTTGGATGGGAAGCGTCGGTGCACAGCCATTTTAAGATCTCTCCAGAGATGTTCAATCAGATTCAAGTCTGGGCTGTGGCTGGGCCACTCAAGGACATTCACAGAGTTGTCCTGAAGCCACTCCTTTCATATCTTGGTTGTGTGCTTAGGGTCGTTGTCCTGCTGAAAGATGAACCGTCGCCCCAGTCTGAAGTCAAGAGCGCTCTGGAGCAGGTTTTCATCCAGGATGTCTCTGTACATTGCTACAGTCATCTTTCCCTTTATCCTGACTAGTCTCCCAGTTGCTGCCGCTGAAAAACATCGCCACAGCATGATGCTGCCACCACCATGCTTCACGGTAGGGATGGTATTGGCCTGGTGATGAGCGGTGCCTGGTTTCCTCCAAACGTGACACCTGGCATTCACTCCAAAGAGTTCTATCTTTGTCTCATCAGATCAGAGAATTCTGTTTCTCATGGTCTGAGAGTCCTTCAGGTGCCTTTTAGCAAACTCCAGGCGGGCTGCCATATGCCTTTTACTAAGGAGTGGCTTCCGTCTGGCCACTCTACCATACAGGCCTGATTGGTGGATTGCTGCAGAGATGGTTGTCCTTCTGGAAGGTTCTCCTCTCTCCACAGAGGACCTCTGGAGCTCTGACAGAGTGACCATTTCTTGGTCACCTCCCTGACTAAGGTCCTTCTCCCCGATCGCTCAGTTTAGATGGCCGGCCAATTCTAGGTAGAGTCCCGGTGGTATTGAACTTCTTCCACTTACGGATGATGGAGGCCACTGTGCTCATTGGGACCTTCAAAGCAGCAGAAATTTTTCTGTGACCTTCCCCCGATTTATGCCTCGAGACAATCCTGTCTCGGAGGTCTACAGACAATTCCTTTGACTTCATGCTTGGTTTGTGCTCTGACATGAACTGTCAACTGTGGGACCTTATATAGACAGGTGTGTGCCTTTCCAAATCATGTCCAATCAACTGAATTTACCACAGGTGGACTCCAATTAAGCTGCAGAAACATCTCAAGGATGCTCAGGGAAAACAGGATGCACCTGAGCTCAATTTTGAGCTTCATGGCAAAGGCTGTGAATACTTATGTACATGTGATTTCTCAATTTTTTTATTTTTAATAAATTTGCAAAAAGCTCAAGGAAACTTTTTTCACATTGTCATTATGGGGTGTTGTGTGCAGAATTCTGAGGAAAAAAATTAATTTAATCCATTTTGGAATAAGGCTGTAACATAACAAAATGTGGAAAAAATGATGCGCTATGAATACTTTCCAGATGCACTGTATTTCTTTTCAGGTATTTTATTGAAAAAGACATTGTATGGACTTTGAGGTGTAAGTCAGATCAAATTATTTAGTTAATGGCTCTCATTATTGTTTGCCTGCTGATTTATAATTCTTAAAATGCAAGTCTTTTAAAATTAATGCAAAAGCAGGTTCTGTTGGCAGCATAAAATTGGTAATTAATTAGGAAAGTGGCTGGAAAGAATATCTGCTAGCACCACAGCCCTTGAGGTTCTGAGTTTGACATCTTTGCTTTAAATCATTCAGCTCATATCTCATCCAGTCCATGAGCTTAAAAGAACAAAGAGCAAATGGAAACGTTACTTTTAGGTTGAGGTGTTGATTAACTCTCCAGCACTGTCCTGCCTTAGGTGGGCTTGAAAATGAATAAAAATGACAATTAATAGGGCAAACCGTGTGTGTTTACTAAGAAAATAACAGCCAAAGCCTTTTAACTCAATCCAGGGTCTTGGGTGGTTGGAGCCAATACTGACGACGTTAGGTAAAGGCGCCCGTCCATTGTCACGCTCTTAAGCATGGGGCATGGCTACAGGTGGGCAGGAGTTAGGCTGGCCCACACTGTGGAAGATCTGTACAAATAAAAGTTTTAGTTGCCCTCCGAATTCACAGGTTATTCACATATGCCCCCAAAAGGCCTGCGCTCCTTTGGACAACCACAGGGCTCGCCGTACACAATGCAATTGTTAGCGACGTGGGGCTGGTTTTCAGTATTGCAGGCAGGGGCGAGAATCTGGGAAATTAAATTTAAACTTAAAATAGAATGTACAATCATTTAAGTTGCCAATTACGATGCATGCCTTCTCAAGATTGCAGAGCCAAGAGGCAGCCTTACATCCACAGCAGACAGCAACAAAAAAGGTGAGTACAAGACTGCAAAACTCACTAAAATAAAGTCTGACACTTGGCAGTCATTTTAAGTTGTTATCGACGGCGATGGCAGTCAAATGCCCTTTGCTCGCTGCAATAAATGTGCTAACATAAAGTGGACACAAGTCAGCCACCTTCAGGAGTGTGCAGTAGTGAAGGGTTAAACTAAACGGACATTCTTGCCAAACCAGTTAAAAGTAACACCTAATGTAAAGGCGAAACGCAGGATAAAGGTGCGGATTTTGTCTGCAAGGATACACGGCTTTACGACACAGTATCTGGTGAGCAGTATCTGTTTTTTAATTGTTTGAGATCAAACGTTTTATCAATAATGAGCAAATGACAGGATATATTCAATAAACAAGACATAAAATACAAAGTAACCCAATCACCCACTGCCACCTTCTCCCACCCAGGCTGTCGGGGAGTTACAGGTTTCAAGTACATTAGTGTAAGCACCATTAATCTGCACTGCAGACAACTCCCAATGCATTAAGTTCTAGAAGGAGGGCTGCCACTTGTCCACAGTAACGCATTCGCGTGTCATCCTCCATTAGGGGGGCACGGCCGCCAGAATTGGAAAGTCTGAGGTTTAAAGAGATACTGACTCGTCCGACTACTGTTTTGCGGCACGGAGTAGAAAATGCCCAAAAACTGAGAAAGGATATTATATAGTGACCCTCGACAATTATGGGTGGGCTGTCACAGCTGGTATTTGGAACGAAAACATGGACAAAGCCTCTTTCATATCTTCTGCCATCCATTATATTAACGAGAGCTACAATCTTTTTGCAACCCCGTTTGAAGCAAGCACGATTAAAACTTGCGAAAACATTCGCACTTTGTTAGAAAAACGTAAAGAGTTTTCGGATTTGACAGTTGCTGACCGACGAGCAAACACTATCGCTGCCTTGAGCGGCTACACCAAATTAAATTGCACTGCCCACTTTCTCAACACGGGTCCCTCAAATGCTCTTTACACCAACAGTGACGGAGAAAGCACCCGAAGTCGCACAGCTTCTGGCTAATGTAAAAATGTCAGTCGGGTATTTTAAACATACTGGACAACAAGGCAAACGTAAGAATGCATTCCAGACAGTCGATACTATGTAGAGCTCTAATTTCGATATGCTGGACTCAGTGTTAAAGGCAATTTGACGATTGGCCGCATCAACAAAAAGAGACAACTGTGGTCTCTTTTTTGAAAACGAACATGTCAACAAACCGTTGAGCACCAACTCCTATCCCCATACTCTACAAAGCGGCAACATTTCTCGGCCCAAAGCATCCATTTCTATGATTTATTTAAAAGAATCGCAAAAGCGCAGGAACAAGAAGAGATCTGTAATAACTGCACTTTAATGCAATTGCGCTAAATCAAAGCGAAAAGTGAAGATCTGAGCCAGCGAGCAGGCGGAGAGATGCCTGTACAGGGTGGTCCAGATCTAAGTATGTAGATCCAGATCGTCTGGATGACATTGATTTATGCGGGGACGATTCCAGTTCGGCGCATGCTATAGCGAATTGAAAATTTAATAATTAGATCTGGACCACCCTATACGTTCACAGTGCTGTTTTGCCTGGTTACAGTGTGCCTGTATTGATAAGCAAAAAGTACTGTGAGCTGTTAAAAAAAACTTTTATTTTAGACATTCCCAATACTTTTTGAAATTGGGGAGTGTTTTTGTTAACAGTATTAGGACGACTAGAAAAGCGTACGGTTTAAGCTTAAACTTATATGTGCGACTTGTACGAAGGCAGCAACTTCCTTCCGTGTCCACAATTTTTGTGGAAGGAATAGCAATTATTAACATAGATCGTACTTTTATCTTAATATAGAATAGTAAGCGGTTGCCTGCTTACAATGCTTCTTTGTTTGCTTCTGTGAAAAAGACGTGCAGACTAATTTTTCAGAAATTATTTAAGTCCCATCAGATCTGTATTAAATACTGATGAAGCAGAAAAAAAAACTGAAAAATACAAGTGAAACAAATAGGGAAAAGCTTAAGCCATCTCCTTGTACACGATCACGTTAAACAGTTTTAATGCAAGCAATGTGTTCTGTGGGTGAAAGAGGAACAAAACCGTTAGTTAGCGGGTGGGAACGGGACAAATGAGGACAGGTGTATGCGGGATCGGGTTTTAAACAAATCAGTCCTGCGCAGATCTGTAAACCCCGCCCCCCTTCCTAGCATTCCATGCGCCTTGTGATCTTCATGACAAAAATGTTCCTGCATTTGATAAAAACCTGCACCCGAGCTGGGGAGGTGGTAATTGATGACGTACCCCTATCTTTAAATGCTAATTTTACAGACGTGATTCTCGGCTTTCAAAGGGTTAGATTTTAATACATCAACAGCAATTTACAGTTGCTAACAAATACATTTTTAAAACTGCATGTTTCTCTCTCTCTTTGTTGTACATTTCAAGTAGCCTTCCTCTATCCCCATCTAGTGGCATAACTGTAGAGCACATCATGTCCGTCTCCTTATTTAAGGATAGTACTGTAATTACGGTATTGTGGGTTACACTGTACATCATTAACGTTGTAAATTAATATTGAATTATAATGGATTGAGAGTATTTATACTATACAGTCCTTTGGCCAACGAGGTTCTAATCGCACATGGACTAGAGGAATGTGAAGAACCTGAGGTGAACAGTAGGTGCCAATGAAGACTGGAGTGGCAAGTCCACTGGAACATTATTTGAACCATCCTTTGCCACACGTTCATTTGATTTGAAAAAGTGGAGAGAATGCCATGCATGATAGGAGGTAGGTGCATGGACAGGTTTATCTTTGAATTTCCAATGGTTGTGAAAATTCTGGGAGTTCTTTTGTATCATTATTGGATTCCTAATATGCGCCTTGTTCCTTTTTTGGAAGTGAGTGGTTGAGCTCCACATCTAGCATCACTGAACCTTTTCATTTTCCTTTGAAAGGAGGAAACTCTTGAGCATCATCATCATCATCATCATCCTTGCAGCATAGAGGAGGAAGAGAATGGGTATTGATTCAGGTTTGCATGTTTCTGCCGTACAACTGAAAAGGGAAAACCTCTGTAAGAGCAGGTGGTGTTGCATACATCTGAAGAAATTCTGAATTAGCAGGTTTCCAGGGTTTTGCTGCTTATAAGCAGCCTTTTGAGAACACAATGAAATCTTTCAGTGGCCCTGGCTGCAGTTGGATCATACATTACAGCACATATGTATTGTAGTACTGTTACTTAAAGTCCACAGATGTGAACTGACAGATGGGCATTGTCTGACAAAAGGGTTCATGGATTTCCAGATTTGCTGAAGACTAAGGTAAGGAAATCTATGACTTATAGAGAAGAGACAGAAGCAGTAAAGGCAACTTCTTTTCCCTCGCTGTGATAATCAGTCAGGGTTAGTGCTAATGACAATTCCAGAGAGCTTTTTCAAATGGACCAGTTACAACTTTAACTAGCTTTTCACCAGGTTCAAATGTAAATGGCACAGGTTGTATGGGTGCAACAGAAAGATTGGCTGTCCTGTCAGATGGTTACCCAGATGACCGTTCTTAACTTCAGCTGCAATCAAGTCATCAATACCTGGCCACCAAGGATGGGTTTTATTTTGCACAATGCTTTGGTGACTTTCATGAAAGAGTGCACCCAAGTTGTGGCACTGGGAGAAAGAGCAGATGAGACTTGCATCATGGAACATACATTTATGTTATATACTAAATTAATCTGGCAGTTGGAAATATGGGCATATAACAATCTCAAATGCATTCTGAACATGGCCATCCCCGAGTAATATGACTTTGCAGGGTACACAGTGCTCTGAATGATGCAGAAGAAGAGGCAAACTCACCTGATGACAGGGCAGGAGACAAAATCACCACAACTGGGGTTTATTGTCAGAAACATCCTTAGCAACAATGGGCAGTCAGCAATGTGACTCTGTGACCCAGGACGATGAGTCACAGTGTAGTTCAAACACATCAGTAAGAATCCAGGGTGTGAAAGCAACTGTGTGTTCTGCTTGGAGAAAGAACTGCTCTGAGCCCATAATCCGATGTGTCAGCAGAAACCACAGTAGATAAATCTAAAGCAGGACTGTCAATCTGCAGTTGTTTCGCTGTCATAAAGCTGTGCTGACCTTCCTCAGACTATGTACAGGCAGACACATAGGGCTTCGACAATGATAGCAAAATTTGTGATAAATTTATTATAAGAGGAAAAGCTAAGGAACAAATGCAATTGGAAACGTAAGTTGGAGCATGCAGAAGAGCAATGAGATGCTCCTGACCAGACTGTATCGCTTGTGCCGTACGTAACAGTATGACCTTGAAAATTCAGACTCCATTATAATGGCATTTTGATTGTTTCAGCTGTAATCTTGCAATTTTTATGTGTTTAAGAACTGCTTAAAGTGTACGATCATTTTAGCTTGTGTTTGTCCCCACACAGTTAGATAACATCTGGCGACCCCTGTAGGACTGTGTTGCATTTCAGCCTGTTTATTTTTTTTTCCTGGTTTTTATTTATTTGTTGTTTTTGAAATATTCTTTTACCATTTTTCAGTTATTTCTGTGGTATTTGTTTATGATTTAACAACATGATGCACTCTCTCTTTAAATGTCCTGACATTTCATGTGCTGATGTCATTGCTGTTATCTTGGGAGTTCTTTGTGAGTTTTGCCTTTCCGATACACATTTGGTACACTGCATTAATATTCACCCCTGAGGGGAAATGGTCTTTTTGCAGGACCTTTAGTGGTCAGAGCACAGGGTCAGCCATTATACAGAACCCCTGGAGTGATTTTTAGGTTAAGGGTCTTGCTCAAGGGCCCAACAGAGTAGGATCCCTTCTGGCAGTAACAGGATTTGAACTGCCAACCTTCCAGCACGGGTCCTTAAATGAGGTGCATCATTTTTTGCCACCTTAATTGTCATGGTGCTGTGACAAGACAATCTTTTGTTAAACTGCAGTTGACTGTGTTGTTTAATGTCCCATGTCACATTAGACCTCCTTCATTTTTAGTGTTTTGTGAAAAGATGCCTTTGTTAAACTGCAGTCGAGTTTTGCTGTGGGTACTTGGGTCAAATAAACAATGTGGACAGTACATACAGTGACATAAAAAATAGGTTCACTCTTTTCATTGTATATTTTTTACAAATAAACATGTAACTGTGATCTAATCCTCATCAGGTATTATACTGATAAGTTACTTGCCTCAATGTATGTCATAATATATAGAAACCAAATCTAAAAAAAACAAAGCCCAGCTTCAACTTTTATGTTAATTAAGTATCTAAATAATGCCAAATGCTGTCGATCAAGTGGTCTTGTTGAATACTACCACCACAGAGCCTTCTTTCACTACTTTTGAAACTTTTTTGTATTATTTGCCCTGTGAGTATGCATCTTTGTTTTTATATGTCTGCTGGTGTATGACTCTAAATCTTCCTTGGGATTAATAAAGTTTATTTCATTTAATCTAATCTAATTACATATAGGGCCGTGCCAACTTTGCAAGTCAATTTGACTCATGTAGATGTGTTAGGCTGCAGTGTAACAAATGAGTAGGTCATTTTTTAAGATATGAAAATTACTGTGGCTCAATATGATTTCTGCCTTTAAAATACTCAGTAAACATCATAGTCCCAATTATTAGATAAGGGAGCTTGCCAACTTTGCCAGTCAATTTGACCCAGGTACCTGGGTTGAGCCAGGCATCTCTCTTGTCACAAAACTGTGAAAATTAAAGTGATCCAGCAAACTGTAATTCATTTGTACCCATGCAGGTCCAAAATGTAGTATAATTATTTAAAAAAAAAAACAGTCAATTTTAATTATGCAAGTTAATATATACTTTGAAGAATATTTTGTTTTGTTGTTAGACAGACCTTAGGTTGAATTATATTTGTTCCCATGGGGAAATTTCACTTTTTACAGAAGGTCAATAATAAATAAAACAAATAAAATGTGTATATTATGACACACAACAAACTCCTCTAAAATAAAAACTAGAATGAATAAAATGGAAGAAAATTCAAAAGAAAACTTTTGACTTGAGTGTCACAGTCACAGTGAGGCATTATGCTGTGTATTGCTGTTGGCATAAAACGGATGCTCTGTGCAAGAGAAGACAGAGCCGACTATACTTTCTTAGAAGGCTGGCGTCCTTCAACATCTGCAATAAGATGCTCTATCAGAGGGTTGTGGCAAGCACCCTCTTCTACACGGTGGTGTGCTGGGGAGGCAGCATAAAGAAGAAGGACGCCTCATGCCTGGATAAACTGGTGAGGAAGGCAGACTCTACTGTAGGCACGGAGCTCAACAGTTTGACATCCGTGGCAGAGCGACGGGCACTGAGCAGACTCCTGTCAATCATGGAGAATCCACTGCATCCACTGAACAGGATCATCTCCAGACAGAGGAGCAGCTTCAGCGACAGACTGGTGTTACTGTCCTGCTCCACTGGCACACTGAGGAGATCGTTCCTCCCCCACACTATGCGACTCCTCAATTCCACCCTATTAAACGTTAACATTATACAAAGTTACTGTCTGTTTTACCTGCATTGTTATCACTTTTTTAATTTAATATTGTTCTTTATGTGTGCTGCTGCTGGAGTATGAGAATTTCCCCTTGGGATTAATAAAGTATCTATCTATCTAAAGGTTTCCTCATAGCATTCATTTATTGCCACACCTGCTTAATAGTTTGTTGACTTAAAGTCCTCAGTGTTAGTGTGTGCAGCATTGTTCATAATATCACTCGATCTTGTTTTAATTCTCTCTTTCACCAATACTTCTGGAGGTCCCATAACTGACCCTGACTGGACCTCTCCTGTAGGGACGTTACCAATACAGCATTGAAAATCACCCTGGCAATCACAGAGTTATAGAAGATGAATTTGTTAAAAGAACTGACTCATAAGGATAAAAAAAGTTTGCTCTGCCATTTCTTATATAGATCCTGTTGTGAGACTAGTCAAGTCTGTCACTGATTTGGACCCCCAAGTAACTCCAGTGTACCACCTCTACAGCCACTCCCTTAGTGGTCCTTGGCTGTGACGATAGCCACTAACCAGTTCTTCAGCTTTGCTGATGTTAAGTTTCAAACAATTCTTTCTACACCAAGAAACAAATTTCTCTACCAGACCCCTATACAGGGTGGTCCAGATCTAATTATTGCAGATTCAGATCGTCTGGATGACTTTGATTTATGTGAGGACGATTCCTGTTCAGTGCGAAGACGATTCTTCATGTCATCAGTTCACGTAATGAAAATTGCATAATTAGATCTGGACCACCCTATACTGTCTCATCCCCCAGAGAATTTCTGTAAGTGACAAGACCTGGTGCTATATTTATACTCAGAGGTGTACAGAGTAAAGGAGACAGGGCTGTTCCTTGGAGTCCTTCAGTGTTGCTTACATTTATATATCTGAGTGGCAGCCTTTGGAGTTTCACAAACATCAGATGAGTCCATTATCCAGGTAAACGTAGGATCTACCTGCATATGTATGGGCTAACCCCTTAACAGGCTGGATGTTAGTGAAGACGCTGGAGAAATCAAAAAACACAGTCCTCAGAGTGCTGCCAGCTTTGTCCAGCTGTAAGTAATTGTAGAATAAGCAAGTGGTTTGCATAAAATGTGCAAATAAATAGCTGGCTGCAAGCAAGTAAGTGTCTGACTTCTTACTGAAAATGAACCCAGAACTCTAACGATAATTTCTATGTAGCATAAATGTCACATAATATTAAAACAAGCTGACCAATATTGCAAAACGGACCTTTCTGGGTACAGAGGCCGAGTACTAAACGTTTGCGTTTGAATGTATTTAAATACAAGCTATAAAACGCAAAGCCGAGTCAAACACAAACAACCTTTCACGCAATTACATCACACTCGTGACAGTGATAGTCTTACGTCTTCCACGTCTTCCGCTTCTTCTTTGTCTTCCTGCTTTGTCTTTTGGCAGACCCACTTGTAGGGCGTTGCTGCCACCAACTGGACTGGAGTGCGGTGCAGAGTATGACGACAATGAGAGTCGCAGTCTCAACCAATCTATACAGAGTTGACCCATTTTGATTAGCAGTGAACCCAGCCAATGAGCGCACGAGGTCCAGGATGTCTCGTGAGACTTGCGTTCACAGTGTCTGAGTTCTCGTTGTCAGTCCTACTAGGCACTCAAAATATCAAAGAAGCTTGTCGTTGAGCTGGAGGAGTCTTTACTTAAATACGTGAATTGTAATGACCGATTTGTTATATTACAATTTTAAAACAGATTGATGTCTCGAGGAAGCTCGAGTTGAAGAAAATATTCATGCACTGTGTGGCGACATCATTTTTATACATCTTTCAAGCTAAACGGGCTCTTGAGCGCCTCTAATTTGCTTAACCTTATCCGTCCGGAACACGGTTCGCAACAAAACCTTACAGGGTCTTTGGCGTCTGACTTTTGATAACAATGGCCTCGGTGTCCAGATATTTCTACGGACCGGAAAGGTTGGAGGATGTAAGTCACGCTTTCTGCCTCCTGAAAGAGCTGAAGGCTTTTTATGATGCCGGTCTCTTAGTAGACGTCACCATTGAAGTAGACTCGCCAGAGCTCTGCCCGCTTTCCGATGCCGCTAAGACTTCACACGCTGAGCAGTCTGGAACGGGTAAGCTGTTTACCTGCAACCGGAACGTTTTGGCTGCCGCCAGCCCTTACTTTAAAAGTATGTTCACGGGGGGCCTTTACGAGAGCAAGCAAGCCAAAGTGAAGATTCATGACGTGGACGCCGAATCAATGGCCCTCATCATCGATTATTGCTACACCGGTAATGTGACCATCAGCGAAGGTAATGTCCAAAGGTTGTATGCCGCGGCGAACATGCTACAGCTGGAATATATCCGCCAAGCCTGTTCCAACTTCATGACCAGGAGGCTGGACCTGATTAACTGCGCTGGCATCCTGAAGTTTGCCGATGCTTTTGACAATCAAGAGCTGAAAAATAAAGCAAAAGCCTTTATTGCGAGACATTTTCATCACTTCTGCAGAAAGGGCAAGGAGTTGTGTGAACTCAGCCTTAATCAGATAAAAGAGATTCTTCAGATGGACACGCTGGATGTGGACAGTGAGAATAAGGTATGTGCAATTGCCATCCAGTGGCTAGAGGCCAATGCAGCAGAAAAGGCTGGGGTCATTCTGGAAGTTCTTAAGTGTGTACGGTGGCCCAATTTCAATGACAAAGACAAGGCATTCATAGAAGGGCTCAAGTTCAAAGTGGACATAAAAAAACAGTGCCTGGAGTTCTTAGAAGCTGCAGCGCAGGATGAATGCAGTCACCTGTCTCTCTCCTTGAAGAGACCTGCCAAGAGAATTGGCATGACCGCCAAAGAAATGATTATATTTTTTGGTGACCCGAAAAATCCAGGCTTATGCTATGACCCTTACTCTGGGGATGTTTTCACTATCGTTTCTCCTCTAAGTAATGTGTCTCTTGGAAAATCTGTCAGAGGCTTTGCAGTTTGTGTTTCTCCTGAGAGTGACTTGTATTTAGCCTTGCAAAAACATATTTGGGTGTACGACGCTGTGCAAAACAGGTGGCATGAGTTAGCACAAAGACTTTTGGATAGAACTGGCATGGATATTGGCTATGTAAAAGGCCACATTTATGTTTTAGGTGGTCGAGATCCTTTGACAAATGATCGGCGGAAGGAGGTGGAATGCTATAGTATTCAGAGGAATGAGTGGAAGTTTGTTGCTCCTTTACCTCATTCAGTTGGAAAAATGGAAGTTGTGACCTTAAACGATTGTCTTTATGTTGTTAGCAACAAAAGGTTGCTTTGTTACGAGCCACACAGAAATCAGTGGCTCAACTGTGCCTCTTTAAAGGCAATCAAGTTCCAAGAAGCCTGTGTATTTCAAGATCAGATATTCTGCATTTGTGAGTCTCCTATAATGAAAGCTTACAACCCATCCCTGGGTGAATGGAGGAGGATTGGGGACATGCCTGTTGACTCCAACACAAACAACTGCCAGGTTGTCCGGCTAAACAACAAACTCATACTTGTTACCACTTCTCATCCTCGCCAAGTTAAAAGCAGTGTTACCATTCATGAATACGATCCAGACAGAGACGAGTGGATTAATATAGGGACAACAATCGGATTGCTGCATTATGCCATTTTCTATGGGTTTATCTGCCTTACTGCTCGGTTTTACCCAGCATGCCTCGAATCAAGGAGGAATTTTGACATGGATGAGGATGATGATCATAGTGGATCAAGTGCAGACTGGGATTTTGAAGGACTGAGTGATGCAGAATCGGAATCTGGCAGCTCCAGCTCATTTTCAGAGGAAGAAACGTGGTAGTGAAATCCATGTTACTGGTATTAAACAGATTTATCTGATTAAATGTTAACCATTTAAATATGGAAGATACTTTTTTTTTTTTGGCTGGATCTCTGATATTTTGGGAAAGTAAGGAAAAAAAGCCTGGTAACATTCAAATTGTTTAAAAAAAAAAAAAAAATTGCAAATGGAGCCCTAGTTTGGTTGTGTGAATAGTCAGAATAATTGCATAATTTTGCAGTTTTATATTTACATATTTAACAGAGGATAAGTAGTCATCCATTTGTTTTTAATATATTTTTTGCCATTATTGAATTGTGAGGTATCTGAAGCCATGCTGCAGCAACAGGGTCAAGGTATTTGTCATCAACCTATCACACATAAACACTCACTGATAGTGGTCAGGGTTAGGGTTAGGGCAGGGTGTTGCCATACCATGTACTTTTGTGGGATGCATGAGGAAACCAGTGTCTCTTAGGAAAAGCCTTGCAGACCAGACCGAAAAATGTCTGTTTCACAGTTCCTATCTGCCTAACAGTTCTCAATACCTGTAGCATTTCAGACGTTAATCTAATTTCACTTTTGTAACAATTAAAATAATTTAACTGTACACAAATCTGAATGGCTGGTGTTAATTTAAAATATTCAATCTGATCTTAAGGTAATTTACCGTTTTAATTAAAAACTATTTGTTTTGTGGATGAATCCAAACAACTGCATTGGTCCCCAGTATAGGTGGGTAAGTGTGAGCACATAAGTATACCTTGCGATGGTCTGGTGCTTTGACTTAAGTTGGTTTATTGCCTTGTGCTCAATGTTGTCTGGATCAGCATCGGCTTCCCCCAACCCAAAACTGGATAAGAAGGTTACATAAATGGATGAAAGAAGCATTTTGCAGCATTTATTTTTGCTACCAATATTTAAATTAAAGGATTCTTTCTTCTTTTTTAAGGTGGTGTGGAGTTAAAATTTGGCACCAGTAATATACACAGAAGATGTGTCAATGAAGCGAAAAATAGTCAGCATTATAACGTGATATATTTTCCCATTTTCTGTATTAGCTTTCTGTTGAGATATCAAACATGAACATATTTTTTTCTTGTCTTTTTTTTAAGCTTGTGGGGTTATCCATGACGTTTCATTACTCATTAAATACTACCTTTCTATTAATTCAGAACTTACTCAGACCAGTTACAGGGTAAGTGTGGGGCGGCACAATGCCTTTTGTGGCTTGTCCTTACTTGGAATACTCTTGCACACCCAAGTGCCCCTCATTCCGAGTCAAATAAGACTTGCCTGACTCGGCATGTTTTGGTAACTAGAGCGTATCGCAGTGGCATTGTTCAATGCGTGATACAAAAAGCAAACACAATTTGACTGCTGCTTTGGCAGCTTATTACTTTTGAGTGAGTGAACGTTTAACAAAATGAGTACGTTACCCTCCATCCAACCATTTTTTGTCCATACTTGTGATTCAAAGTTGCCTTTATTTGCTTCCTTTTTTTGAAATCTTCCCATTAGTGCATATTTTAAGAATTACTGTTCATAAAATACTCAGGGGTGCCTTTAATGTTAACTGTTCCAGAAAATGTGTATGTATTTGTATAATTTGCTAGCACATATTTATGAAGTGATCCATAAAGTGTCCAGGCAGAGACCAAAGGTGCAGTGGTGGTTTTTTAGCTCGTCACAAATGACTGTCCCAGACACATTTCTTGCATGATTTCTAAGCAGTGGCTAACACAGAGGCCTGGTCATCTTGTGTGTCTTTTTTATGTTCTCCCAATGTCAGCATGGAGTTCCTGTCCTATCCCCCAAAGATGTGTGCATTAGATTAATATTATTATTTTAACTAAAAATGATGGTTTAAAAATATACAATAGTTGAAAGGAGACATGAATTGCATCATAACAACAAAGTTGTCCATACATATACAGCACTGTAATTTTTGAAAATGCACTGTACTTGCTGGTCAGAGTAGATGACATTATAATTTCTTGGAAACTGACATTTTGTTTCTGTTCATTTTGCCACTATAGAGGCATGTGCAGTCATTGTAAAGTGAAACGTAACCATTTCTTTTGTTTAGTCCGATTACTTTGCTCATTAAAGAAATTCTTAAAGCACCCCACTGTGCTGGCCTACTTGGATTTTCACCAGAGGTCTGTCGTCCATTCGACAGTGGAATGGATTAAAATCTGCTCTTTTTTTAAAGAATGGACCCCATCATTTATATGTTTCTTTAATTTCTTCCTACAAGGCACTAGCAGCACTGTAAAAGTATTTTTATTCTTCATGATAAGGTACAGTTAGATTGGCTTTATGTTTGTAGCCATCTGAATCAGGGTCCCTGTCGATTGTCATGTCCATGTGATGTGACACTTACTGTGAAAAATAATGCAGCAGTAAGTTTATGAACACATTTTTATAACAAAGGCAATATGATTTTGTACTATAACCTGATTTCGTTTAGTCTTTATTGAAAACTAAATGATATTGTTTTTAACTATTGCCATTTGATTGTCTATAGTGAGTAAAATTGTACATGTTTAGTTCTATATTTGTGTTAAGACAATCTTAAGTGTAATAAATGCAATACATATACAGTAAAACTATTAAATACTGTTATTGGATATGTACTATTTTAAAAAAGAAAAGTTTAAATATACCCAGTAATTTAACAACCAATGCAAAACATAGATGATATCTAGCGGTAATTTCAGAATTATACTTTATCAAATTCTACTTTTATAACCGCTGTTCCTAATACAGGGTGGTCCAGATCTAATTATGCAGTGCCAGATCGTCTGGATGACTTTGATTTATGTGGGGATGATTCCAGTTCGGCGCGAAGACGATTCTTCATGTCATCAGTTCGCAAACTTCTCGATGATCTGGGATTTTTCGGGTGATTTTCTATGTAATAAACTTAAGTTATAGCGTAATGAAAATTGCATAATTAGATCTGGACCACCCTATAGTTGTTCTGGTTGAGTTGTCAGTTAGCCATATGACAAGTGACAGCGCACACAATCAGTTGTATTGTTGTAAACATTCACTCAAATGCTTGGCAAGACTGTGACCTGCACCAATTTAGCATGGTTATTCAGTAGGCTTCTACCAGTCTTGAGTTGTATGTTTTGTGAGTGTACTGTGTAATATATATTTGGGGTTACCACTGCTGCCTACCTGTCTTGGCGCAGTCTCCTGTGTTCACACTTTTCAGTTCTCACTGCCTCTCAGCATGATGCATAGCAGGCTGTCTCGCAACTTTAACTTGGCCTGGAGTGAGTGAGTGAGTGAGTGCGGACAAACATCTTGACCAGAGTTAACTCCTATCTTCAGTTAATTCACACAGGATATAAATAAGCAACGGAGTTTGGTGATTTTTTTTCTTCTACAGATACAGAGCAGTGTACACTTGGCTTCTGTTTGCATTATTGTATTTTTTTTTTTTTAGCGAAGTTATTCTTTGAAGCACAGTGAAGTGTGCAGTGCTATTGGCCTCCATCCTGTGCATGTACTGTATATTTCCATGTCAGTCATTATGCTTAAGGCACTGACATGTTCTCTGAATGCACTCGCATTGAGTTCACTGGCAGTTTCAGACTCTCTTCGTGTGTGCTGGCCCACTGGTGGAGAGGTGCCCCGTCCAGAAGACTCCTGCCACAGCCAAAATCCTTAAATTCAATTAAGCAGGTCTGACAATATTCTTCAATGCTTTATGCATTTGTTCATACTTGTTTATGTGTTGTGGTACGTATGGGAGAATCCCAGAGAAAGAGGAAAAAATGGCTGCACAGTTTGTTATCTCTGTAATTTGTCTCATGTGGAAATCAATCATTCAGTCTCAAGGTATGAAAAAATATGTCCCTCTGGTGAACTAAACCCAGTTTAATGAATAGATTGTAATTAGAAATCTCTTTTGAATTTTACCTTGCCCTTATGATCAAAGATGTGCATTGAGATCAAATTTTGTTCCAAGTATATCCTACCACGATGGAAAGAATATCTTGAAAACCTCTACTTGAAGTTCTGGTGCCATTCACTGTGAAGAGCTTGCATTCATGCTGCAAGGTCATTTGAGCTGTGCGTTGTACAGTCTGTACGGCTTGGAAACGCTCGGTCAACTACGGCAGGTGGGCTGTGTAGTTGAGATGCTGAACTGGTAACTGACATCACTATTTCAATTTCCTCAAAAGTGTGAACAATGTTTTCCCATTAGTTTGTACATTATTGTGGACAAGGCAACAGCTAAATAAATGTTTCCAATTTAAATATTACTATTAACGTATGCATTCAGAATATGGATAGTATAATGTGTTGCTCAGGGTCATAATTGCAGTTGACTTATGGTCGTTTATAGATGACCAACCCTCAACCCACTCTTAGAGAATACAGAGCTTACGTATCTGATTTTGGGCAATTTATTAATCCTGTAAAGTACTGTATGCTTCATTTCTTTCTTTACAATTGCAGAAGTGCTGTTTGGCTTCTCAGCTACAGTATTAAAACTGGTTTTGTAATAAAGATGCTGTGGCCTGTGGTCTGATAACTTAATGTCCATGAGCTGGAAGAAACTCCAAAAGTACAGTGAAAGTGAGTGAGAGTAAAGAGTCCTTGGCAAGGAGGAAGGGTGTTGCCGTACAGACGGCCAAATGAGCAAACCGGCCCATGAGCTACTTTAGGTAGGTCCTAGGGAGCAGCTCGGAATTGTTTGGTTTGTGTGTGATGTGTTACACCTACATTGTGTTTGTTGTTGTTTTCCAAGAAAAAAAAAAAATCTTGTTTTTGGGTTATTTTAACATCAAATGTCATTTTACTGAAGTGAAATCAAAACTGAGCAAAATCAGAATATGCAAAACAAAAATAATATCCCCTGCCAGCTTAGAGCTACTGTATTAAGTAACTTTATGTGCACACTAAAGCAAACTCCCAGAGGGTTGAGCAGACTGGGATTTGATTGTAAACCCAAGTACATCCATCCATCTTCCAACCCGCTGAATCTGAACACAGGGTCATGGGGGTCTGCTGGAGCCAATCCCAGCCAACACAGGGCACAAGGCAGGAACCAATCCCGGGCAGGGTGCCAACCCACCGCAGGACACACACTAGGGCCAATTTAGCATCGCCAATCCACCTAACCTGCATGTCTTTGGACTGTGGGACGAAACTGGAGCGCCCGGAGGAAACCCAAGCAGATGCAGGGAGGACCCGGGAAGTGAACCCTGGTCTCCTAACTGCGAGGCAGCAGCGCTACCACTGTGCCACCACGCCGCCCACCCAAGTACAATAGAATACAATTTATTTTTGTATAGCCCAAAAATCACACAAGTACCACTGCAATAGGCTTTAACAGGCCCTGCCTCTTGACAGCCCCCCAGCCTTGACTCTCCAAAAAAGACAACAAGTGTCTGAAACTGAGTCTAAGGTTCCGTTGTTGATTTAATTACACAATGCAGGATTTGTGCAGTTAATGGCATTTTGAAACAGCAGATGACTCGTAGCTCTTGGAATACAGTTCGGGATGCTTTTTGTCTGTTTGCACAGCTTTCCCTCAGTTGTGGTTAGACGAATTGCTGCTGCTAATTTGGGCAGATGGGAGTGCACCATCCATCCACTCCAAGACCTGCCTTGTGACTGCTGCTGCTGCTAGGACTGATGCTGACCTCTCAAGACCCTGAAGCCAAGAAATCAGAATTTCTCCTCTGTACTCTACACTAATTTCATGAGTGGAGTTGCCCAACCACTTGGAGTAGAACTCCTGTCTTATTCAGGGTAGCCAATCATGTACCCCAAAATGTCTTTTAACTCTTTGAGTGCAGTCCTACCACAGGATTGCTGTGCCATTATTAGGATGGGTTCTTTTTTCTAACAGCCTTATAAAGGGAAAACAAAGTTTAGAAAATGGATAGTAAGTTATTGGGTGTTCTGCAAATATCTGTTTTGTGGAAATGTGACACTGGAAACAAAAAAAAACAAAACCTACAGCTATCACCAGATCACGTGGTTCATGGCAGAAGCAGGGCTGGAGTGTGTGGGATAAGCTGACCCTTTTCAAATTATTTGGACCTGCATATCAGCAATACTAAACACCACATTTTCTAACACACATAAAATAATGACACTTGGACTTCTAATTCAACAGTAATTGGTGTGTAAGGTGAAGAGCAGTTATGGGTTTGCTTGAAAGTACATGTCCATTTCCCATCTGTATATTTTTTGTGACAGTAAGAATAATGGTGACCACTTCACCCAGTCACTGTATAAGGTGTGTTTTTTTTTTTTTTGTTGTTTTAGTTTGGAGTTCTATTACTTACTGGCAGAGATCTGTCTTGGCAAAAAATGGCCTGCATTTTGTTGTTTAAGTCCTAGTAGAGCCAGGCAGTACCCACTAGGGGGCAGCAACAGACTAGAGCTTTTTCAGTGTGGCCCTCTGAAAGCAAGAATGAGTGCTAGCCATTCCAGCTCTGAGACTGCACCAAGGGGGGAATGACTTAGAAAAGTTGTATTGTGTTATTAAAATAAAGATCTGTGTAGCGACGTAACACTAGAAATGTGCACAAGGCTGTACGGACCACTCAGATCATGGAGGAGTTACTTACTAAGTGTGGGCCCAACATTGGTATGAATGTGCGAGTGTGTAATCATGCATTTTCATACACTGGCATAGGGTGACTTTGGGTAGGCAGAGACATCTTTGTTATTTTTGACCAAGTTATTTATTATAGAAAAGGAGAGTAACATAATGATGTGGGAGTCGATGCAATTTAATCCCACAAGAAGTTAATGATTTGATTTTGAACAAGCCTATTATACTATCCACTGATTCAAATGAGGGCAGCACGGGAGACCTGGGTTTGCATGTTCTCCCCATGTCAGCAGGATTAGGTTAAGTGCATTGGCGATCCTGAATTGTCCCTAGTGTGTGCCCTGCCTGGGATTTTTTCCTGCCTTGCGCCCTGTGCTGGCTGGGATTGGCTTCAGCAGACCCCCCGTGACCCTGTATTAGGATATAGCTGGTTGGAGAATGACTGACTGATTCAAATGAAATGAAGTGTATTTTACATTTCCCAGAGTTCATCAATGCCTGATCACAATCTTCTTGCCTGATTGTTTCTTCGTCTTAGTGCCCACTTTACATGTCACTTGATTCTCTTTTGTGCTACAGTTCTTTTCTTTAATTATAATTTCCCCTGCATATATTAGCAATACTGTAATGTTGTATTGTTAAACTGATAAAAACTAGGCTTTTCTTTCTAAATAATAAAACCCACTTCCATTATACTTCTTAACATTATGTGCATAAATTAATGTTAATTGGAATTTTATAGGGTGTTAATGCTGTGCTGGTGGTTGTTCTCTTTAGTTGTAAAGCACATTGTGAGAAATTCAGTTTCCATTCATTACCCAACCCGCTATATCCCAACTACAGGGTCACGGGGGTCTGCTGGAGCCAATCCCAGCCAACACAGGGCACAAGGCAGGAAACAAACCCCGGGCATGGCGCCAGCCCACCACAGTGCACACACATACACACACACATCAAGCACACACTAGGGACAATTTAGGATTGTCAATGCACCTAACCTGCATGTCTTTGGACTGTGGGAGGAAACCTACGGGGAGAACATGCAAACTCCACGCAGGGAGGACCCGGGAAGCGAAGGCACTTTACTTCACTTGTTTATGCTGCAGCTGTAGAGTGGTGGACTGACTTTGAGAACTATATAATAAATAAACCAGAAAACACTATGCTGTTTATACATACATACATACATCTGCTCTATTTATGAATACATCTTTTGTGTTTTCACCATCAAGCACTTGTGTCAAATTGATATTAGAATGAAATATAAATGAAGATAAGGCTGGCCAGTAATGATGGATTGTAAACGCTAAAATTATACTTTATATAGCTCCCCAAAAAATAAACTTGCGAAGCCCCACAGGCCTTGGAAAAAAAATCAGAGCCCGGTTACCCTTTTTTGGGGCTTCTTCTTTAATGTGATGCTTGCTACCTGTAGAATTATATGATGAACCAATGCCATGAATTTACTTTCCATTTGTGATCCTTTTTCTGAATATGCTTTTTACATTACAGGCTCACAGGGAATTGCAGCCTGGCCAACAGCATCTGGCCCATGGCAGGAAGCAACACTGGACAGGCCATTGATCCATGTCAAAACACAGGAATGTAAGAGTAGGCCCGTATCGGCACCAGGAGAACATACGAAGAGAGTACATAGACAGAGAACAAGCCGAGAGTCAGATGTAAGGCACCATCAGTAAACACTGTACCAGCCCCACGGTTAAGTAGGGAGAAGTTTGTAACAAATGAATAATTTGCAATAACGTAACCTAAACCTTCTACAGAAATAAATTTACCTCCACTGTGATAACATCTTCCCTTCCCACAGTCACAGGCTTGCTTCACCATACATTTAGATTATCTGTTCATACCTTACTGTTAATTCCTCCTTCCTCTACCCTCACCTTCCAAAACTGAAAATTAAAAAATGTTCACACCAACCAAACCTTTAGGAATCTTATTTTCTTAAAACAGATGCACATTTAAAACTAAAAAAAAAAAAACATTTTAACAAAGATTTTTTTTTTTTTTTGCTCACAGTGTATTTGAGACAGACATGTTACAGTTTGAAATGCCATCTAGAATGCTCGTATGGATCACCTTGGCTGACACATTAGGCGTTCTTCTGACTCAGCTGGTTGATCTTCTTCAGCCCCTCCCTGTTGTTGATGGTTTTGTGGACAGTAATGAGGAAAGGGAAGGCAGAAGGAAGCTCCACTCTGTGGCTCAGTTTCTGATGACCCCAGTGGAGACAGCGCAGCTTGTCAGCAAGGTCCTGGCGGCCAGCACGCTCTAATGCATCCTGCAGGAGCTTCGTCTTGTTCAGCTTGTTCCAGGACCTTTCATACCTGTTTATTAAAGAGGAAACCGGGAGAGTAAAGGGGGGTGGAACATTTGGACACTTCCAAATTCATGTTGCTTTGACGAAGGCGTGATGTCTGCTGCCGCTAGATAACTAATGTGTTCTTATCGGTCAGCAGTGTGAGTTTTTAGATTAAAAAAAAAAACTGAAGTGAGAGGTTCACTCTGTGTTCTAAAGCTTCACTAAACTGTCCAGGACTGAAGAGAGTCTCGGCCTAGTTTGGTGTCAAATGCAACACAATGTAATGTTTGCAGATTCCCAGTCAAAATGGTCATTTCTAGCACAGCAGTTCCCTGATTGTAATTCTAAAGTCAGTGGGGTTTCAATTTTAAAACCAGCAAATATATTCTTAATATACTCCTGTTTTCTTATTGCAGGCATACCATTTTATTTAACACTAGGGAAGATTAATGTTCACTTAAGTTTATTTACAAAAATGAAGTTTCAGCTGCTTTCCAACATGTATTTTTTGGAAACTTTATAGCCATCCTTTGACAAGTGCCAGCTGGTTCAAACTGTCCTTTTCTAGTTTGAATACTCTTATAAAAACTAACAAAATCCTTATTTTCCAGTCTATCACAAATTCTTAGTGACCTGTTTAGGTTTACAACCTGTCAGGCACCTGGAAGCCACAGACTATTGCATCTGACAGCAATAGGCACAAAGCAGGACTGCAAAGCACTTTAAGAAGTAATGAAGGCAGTGCAGGGGGACCTCTCGTCGGGACACTTGTAACATCTTACGTAATAATAATTCTTTGCATTTATATAGCGCTTTTCTCACTACTCAAAGCGCTCAGCAATTGCAGGTTAAGGGCCTTGCTCAGGAGTCCAACGGAATAGAGTCACTTTTTCAAATTTACGGGATTTGAACCGGCAACCTTCCGAATGCCAGTGCGGCCTGGGAGCCACCACTCTGCCTGTAGGACTCATACAGTCTTTTCTGGCAACAAAGTACAGTGCAGTTCTTAACTTGCATCTTCAACCAATATGAAGCCTGTTGCCACAATACCATTAAGCACTCACACCAGTAGATTCAGGGACAGTTTTGATTAACCACCATAGAGCTACTAAACAGCCACTAGTGCCAACGACTGCATGAGTGTTTCTTGTGCGTCCTATACATATACAGTACATGTTGCTCTGAATGCATGATGTTATCGTCTTTGTCTTTATTGGTTTGTTTTTGGTATTCTATTTCTGCCATCACACTGCAGGAGACAGGAGTTTCTCAATTTCACTGTACTATGTACACAACAATAAACTTGAACATAAAACCACCTCACATGCACCTGTCAACATAACAGCAGTTCTCTCAATGGTGACCCAATTGTGGGCCTGGGCACCTGTCTGCCTGGTATCTGTATGCTCTCTCTCGCTGTGTGTTAGGGATTTTACTTTCACATTTCAAAATCATGCAGGGTTACTTCTCAACTGGTCTGGTCATGGGCATCTTTTGTGTTTATTAATCATAGACTTGTATCTCATCCATGACTGTTCTCTTTTTAAAGGGGCCTTGCTCCCTGAAATCCTGGAATGGAGATGGCAGTTTGAACAATGAATACTGGCAAATTAGATGATGATAGCAGTCAAGAGTTTTCAGCATAAACATACAATACAGGAGGTGAATAATTCACCGAGCACTTTAGAGACTTTCACTTAGATATTTGGAGATATTTTAGAATGTTAACCACTTTGTAAATGACACAATTGCTTTCTATTTTTATTTTATGTGAGAAGTGGCTGAGAGAAAAGTGGGCATCACTAAGACTAAGGACAGGCTCTGAGCACAGAGACGTCAATTTCTTGGTAGGTGTATTTATCTGATGCAACTTTCAAAAACCAATATGCATACAGTCAGACGACTGCTCAGAACACAACAGGTAAGAGAAAATAAGCAAGTGCCACCTGAGTGAGTGGAGTTACTCTCATCAATCAAAAAGGGAATGGTGGGTGTGGGTGTGTGTGTGTGTGTCTGACAACTTATTAGCAAAGCAGTGGCCTCGTATCTTTGACACTGCACCAAAAGAGGCAAACTCCTTCCATCTATTTGTCTTATGAATACAGTCTGGCCATCCTGAAGGCATGCACTGGTTTACTTGCATCCAGTCATGCATCTGGTAGCCTGTTTTATGTGTTGCAGTGTTCTTGTGACACGGAGACTTTTCTTTGCATTATTTAACATAAATGTCCCTCCTGTTTGCTTTTTCAGGAGATGGTGAGTGATGAGTGCACCTCAGCTTCTCTCATATGGTACGTTCTTGCAGCTCCCTCTCAATTGTTTCGTTTGCACAGAAAATATTTTTTTTCGCTTCCTTCGTGTAAAACAGGCTTAAGTCTGCCCAGGTTCTCACGTGCCACACTTAGCTGTGTCTTTTCATTGCAACCGGTTTTTCATTTAGAGGAAATTTTTGTTGGTATTGGAGCATATCATTTTGACCCTGGTCAAAGTACACTGTAACAATGTTCTGATATCCATTATAGATACAAACATTTCCTTATACGAATGCGTCACATTAAACTGGGCCTTATCTGATTAACACTGCCATTCAGGGACATGCAGTCGGGGGAGGCAAGTGAGGCAAAGCCTCACCTGTCATCATGAAAAATAAAAACAAAAAACTAATAATGATAAGATAAAATAAATGTGTCCTCTCGTCTGTGCTGTAAATTTGTTTTCGGATTTCAATCATTTTTATAGTCAAAATCGCTGAATTAGCGCATTTCGTGTTCAAATACAGGGGAGAAACGCGAGGTGCGGTAGCGATGAGCCTCACCTCACCTTAGACTGCGCTCCTCCTCACACACTGGATTGATGCATACAATTGGTGTGTACCTGTTGCTGTCTCTCAATATAAGTTTTGCACAATCTGGCTAATATCTTTAATGAATGTGTGTGACATATCTAGTCTTGCTGATCGGACACAAAACTGCAGTGAAAAGGCACAAGGTGATCGAAGATACACGGGAACAGTAGGTTAAGGCAAGCGTACATGAGTGCTATGGCAGGGTGTGCCAAAGACAGTTTTCTTCTGGAATGTCAATGAAAGCTGCTCAGACTGTTTTGGGGAGTTTATGCTAACCCATAAGGTCAGTACATAGCTCAAGACTGTTAGTGCAAATGATTTGACATATTTGTGTTGCACTGTACTCTATGAAGTACTCAAAAACCTGAAAAGGGTTTTCCGTGTTTGCAGATGGCCAAAGATTTGCTACAGGGGAGTACATTATGGGAACTGCATGTGTTTATTTATAGTTTATGTTTCTTGTTTCAGAATGAACACTAAAAAATCAAGTCAAGAGCTCTCAATGGCTATGGCCTTTGAACTAGAGTAGACCTGTCCTGATCCACAGCCATCTAAATAAACCAGTTCACTTATGACCTAAAGTAACCCATGGCCATGAGCTGCCTACCTGGGCAGTATGAACTTCACCAATGTGTTGAAAGCTGTTCACGCTGGCGTCAGTTAACAAAATAATGCAAAACCTACCAGCATTCCAGCATTTTCAGGGCCTGCACCTTTTTCTCTACAGAAGAAGCATGAAATTGCCTGACTTCAGCTCTTGTAAATCCCAGTTCATTGGCAATGATCGTCCACTCAAAACCTAGCTGTTTGGAGAGTTCTTGTATGGACTTGAGATTAATAACAGCATCCTGCAAATTATGAAGAAAAAAAAAAAAAATAATAATTAAGTGAGAAGTGGGCTCCAGTATATTTCAGAGCAATTTACCCTTTAGTAACACCATTTTTTTACTCACATATTGTTTTACTTTCCATACACTGTGCTTACTTTAACTGCCATCAATCTGCTCTTTTAAATTGTGAAACTCACACATTTTCATTCACATTGCACTCATTTGTCCAATTAGAGGATCGCTGGAATACCAGGGCCTATCTGTGCAGCAGTGCAGGAACCAACTGTGAATGGGACAGCAGCCCACTGCAGGGTACAACTCACTCATACTGGGCCAACAGAGGTCTAACCTACTGTATATGGCTTTGGGATGTGGGAGGAAAACCCCATGCAGAAATGAAGAGCACATACAAGCTCCAGAAATAAGACAGTGTGGCCTGAGTATATGACTCTTGTGCTCTGAGGCAGCAGCGCTAAATGCCATGTCACCATTAGGAGTAGTAGTCCAATTAAACAGAGCAAGTCCCTGAGGAAAATTACTAAAGAGATGGCGCTGTGAACTTGCTGTGTTCTTTCTTCCCAGTAGCGTACCAGTAAAGAGAAGGCCGAACTGAACTCTGCACTCCATTTTGACATATACTTTTTCCCACTGGCATAGAAATACATTGGTGATTTAAACAGTTGTGAAGATATGAACAAATTCTATTATAATAATTTAACAATGGTTAAAGATTATGTTCATCAAGCAACTTACAAAACTGTAAAGAATATGTTGCTTCAGCCATACTGCTTTTGAAACAAACCGACTGCTACATCTCCAGTTGTGACGGGCTGATTACAATGCAGTGGCAGAAAGTCAAATTGAATAAGACTGGCATAAACCTGACGAGTGTGTGTTTATTAGGAAGGAGCTGCCGCATACAGTAGCTGTATATAATGATTAAGATAATATCAAACAACTGCAAAAGAGTGAGGGAGTCATTTTAGGTAACAATTTTCAAGCTCCAATTTAGTTTTTTTTATAATAAACCAATTAATGTTGGAGTCCCCAACTCTGCTCCTGGAGGGCTGCAGGTTTTCACTGTAACCCTTTTCTTAATTAGTGATCTGTTTTTGCTGCTAATTAACTTCTTTTGAATTAATTTTATTTGACTTGCCCTTGAAGACTTAGACACATTAATTGTTTCTTTTTCTTTAATTAGCTGCCAAACAATAATGAGAAATAAAATGAACCAAAACATGACCAGCAAAAGGTGTCCATTGGGAATGTCAGTCTGCTCAGGTCCCCAAAAGATTTTTAGGAAAGAGACATTCAACAATTTTAGAAATATACAGTGCAATCAGAAAGTATTCACAGCGCATCACTTTTTCCACATTTTGTTATGTTACAGCCTTATTCCAAAATGGATGAAATTAATTTTTTTCCTCAGAATTCGACACACAACACCCCATAATGACAACATGAAAAAAGTTTACTTGAGGTTTTTGCAAATTTATTAAAAATAAAAAAACTGAGAAATCACATGTACATAAGTATTCACAGCCTTTGCTCAATACTTTGTCGATGCACTTTGGCAGCAATTACAGCCTCAAGTCTTTTTGAATATGATGCCACAAGCTTGGCACACCTATCCTTGGCCAGTTTCGCCCATTCCTCTTTGCAGCACCTCTCAAGCTCCATCAGGTTGGATGGGAAGCGTCGGTGCACAGCCATTTTAAGATCTCTCCAGAGATGTTCAATCGGATTCAAGTCTGAGCTCTGGCTGGGCCACTCAAGGACATTCACAGAGTTGTCCTGAAGCCACTCCTTTGATATCTTGGCTGTGTGCTTAGGGTCGCTGTCCTGCTGAAAGATGAACCATCGCCCCAGTCTGAGGTCAAGAGCACTCAGGAGCAGGTTTTCATCCAGGATGTCTCTGTACATTGCTGCAGTCATCTTTCCCTTTATCCTGACTAGTCTCCCAGTTCCTGCCTCTGAAAAACATCCCCACAGCATGATGCTGCCACCACCACCATGCTTCACTGTAGGGATGGTATTGGCCTGGTGATGAGCGGTGCCTGGTTTTCTCCAAACATGACGCCTGGCATTCACACCAAAGAGTTCAATCTTTGTCTCATCAGACCAGAGAATTTTGTTTCTCATGGTCAGTGTCCTTCAGGTGCCTTTTGGCAAACTCAAGGCGGGCTGCCATGTGCCTTTTACTAAGAAGTGGCTTCCGTCTGGCCACTCTACCATACATGTCTGATTGGTGGATTGCTGCAGAGATGGTTGTCCTTCTAGAAGGTTCTCCTCTCTCCACAGAGGACCTCTGGAGCTCTGACAGAGTGACCATCGGGTTCTTGGTCACCTCCCTGACTAAGGCCCTTCTCCCCCGATCGCTCAGTTTAGATGGCCAGCCAGCTCTAGGAAGAGTCCTGGTGGTTTCGAACTTCTTCCACTTACAGATGATGGAGGCCACTGTGCTCATTGGGACCTTCAAAGCAGCAGAAATGTTTCTGTAACCTTCCCCAGATTTGTGCCTCGAGACAATCCTGTCTCGGAGGTCTACAGACAATTCCTTTGACTTCATGCTTGGTTTGTGCTCTGACATGAACTGTCAACTGTGGGACCTTATATAGACAGGTGTGTGCCTTTCCAAATCATGTCCAATCAACTGATTTTACCAGAGGTGGACTCCAATTAAGCTGCAGAAACATCTCAAGGATGATCAGGGGAAACAGGATGCACCTGAGCTCAATTTTGAACTTCATGGCAAAGGCTGTGAATACTTATGTACATGTGAGTTCTCCATTTTTTTATTTTTAATAAATTTAATAAAAATCTCAAGTAAACTTTTTTCACGTTGTCATTATGGGGTGTTGTGTGTAGAATTCTGAGGAAAAAATTAATTGAATCCATTTTGGAATAAGGCTGTAACATAACAAAATGTGGAAAAAGTGATGCGCTGTGAATACTTTCCAGATGCACTGTATTGTATGGCACAATGAGAGCAACGACAGGCCATGGAATTAAAGAAATCACCGGGTTGTTGTGGAGGGAGATGAGCAGTGACTTGATGCGCATAGAGATAGCTGAGCCTTACAAAAACGATTTACTTTTTTTTTCTTCAATGGCTAAAATGACATGGACAATTTATTTAGCAATATGTATGTAATCTCAAGATGTGGACCAATGCTCAATAACACTGTTAACAGTGATAAAAACTTCATCTGGCATATTAATATACTGTATACCATTAGTGTGATGAAATAACTCTGACTTGGGGGAAAAAAACATTAAGTTTGTAATCACAAATTGTTTATTTAGATGAAGACACTCAAGTGGCATGGACATGTACCTGAAATGAATAATAATTCTTTACATTTATATAGCGCTTTTCTCACTACTCAAAGTGGTCTCCAGTACACAGGGAGTACCTGGGATGCAAACCACTGATCTGGACTCAGATTAATTCTGCAGGGCTGTACCTTCCCTTAAAAACTTGGTGCCTGCATCTCTTCATCATCTTTAGAGCCAGGAAGCTCATCCATTCTATTGGGGCCTGAAGATCCCAGTAACCATCACTAGCTCTAAGATCCACTCCCGCGTGCTTCAGCCCAGTCACTGATGCAGCCTCAAGAAGAAGCCTTTTCTTAGGCTTATGCCAAAGGTTTTCCCTGTGAAATTACAACTGACAGTGAAAGGAGGTGAACACCACACCACCACAGACTCTGACAGAGGACTCGTACCAAAGACAACAAGTGCACACCATGCAAACAAATCTTGGCACTTGAACCCTTACAAAAAACTTGTATGGCTTTGTAAAACTAATTTATTTATGCCAGCACAAATTAGAACTCTACGACAGATAAGAGCTAAAAACTGGCATGTTGAATTCTTACTGTGTATCAAGCTCATGAGTACCTATGTCAGATAAACTTCTAGCTGTTACAAACTTTTACAGTAACTAATTAGGGAACAAAAACCCTTCAGTTGCAGCTTGTCAGCTTAACTACCTCTCACCAATGGCTACACATTTATTTGAGCATGAACAAGCCAAATATGATTTAACACTAAACTTCCAAAAGAAAACATTAAAGGCAAATGAAGACATCCTTGAAAACATCCAAACAAGCAAACAGCAGCCCCTGTTCTGTACATTTAACAATGCAAACCAAATGAACAACTTCTTAAACAAGTTTGACCACCCTAACCCACTCTCACCTCAGAGTACTGTGCCCTCCACCCATCTTTCTGCTGATACCAGCATTGGAGAGACATCCCCACCCACAATTACAGCAGCCCAGTTGAGCAGAGAGCTGTGGAGACTTCATGCCAACAAAGCAGCGGGTCCAGATGGAGTATCGCCAAGACTGCTGAAGGCCTGTGCGCTGGAACTGGGGAGTCCTCTACAGCACATCTTCAACCTGTGCCTGGAACAGGGGAGAGTCCCGAGGCTTTGGAAAACATCTTGCATCACCCCAGTCCCAAAGGTATCACGTCCTAGTGAGCTGAATGACTTCTGGCCTGTTGCTCTTACATCACACGTGATGAAGACCATGGAGCAGCTGCTGATCACCACCTGAAGCCACAGGTCCGCCAAGCCCTCGACCCTCTGCAGTTCGCATACCAGGAGAAGGTGAGTGTGAAGGATGCCATCATCTTCATGCTACACCGATCCCTCTCCCACTTGGACAGAGGCAGTGGTGCTGTTAGAATTATGTTTTTGGACTTCTCTAGCGCTTTCAACACAATCCAACCTCTGTTCCTTAGGGACAAGCTGACAGAGATTGGAGTAGATTCACACCTGGTGGCATGGATCGTGGACTATCTTACTAACAGACCTCAGTTTGTGCATCGCGAGAACTGCAGGTCTGACATCGTGGTCAGTAACACAGGAGCACCGCAGGGGACTGTACTTTCTCCAGTCCTGTTCAGCCTATATACATCAGACTTCCAATACAACTCGGAGTCCTGCCACATGCAAAAGTTCGCTGATGACACTGCTATCATGAGCTGCATCAGGAGTGGACAGGAGGAGGAGTACAGGAAGCTAATCAAGGACTTTATTAAATGGCGTGACTCAAACCGTTTACACCTGAACACCAGCAAGACCAAGGAACTAGTGGTGGATTTTAGGAGGCCCAGGCCCCTCATGGACCCCGTGATCATCATACGAGACAGTGTGCAGAGGGTGCAGACCTATAAATACCTGGGAGTGCAGCTGGATGACAAATTGGACTGGTCTGCCAATACTGATGCTCTGTGTAAGAAAGGTCAGAGCCAACTATACTTCCTTAGAAGGTTGGCGTCCTTCAACATCTGCAATAAGATGCTGCAGATGTTCTACCAGACAGTTGTGGCAAGTGCCCTCTTCTACGCGGTGATGTGTTGGGGAGGAAGCATAAAGAAGAGGGACGCCTCACGCCTGGACAAATTGGTGAGGAAGGCAGGTGCTATTGTAGGCACAGAGCTGGACAGTTTCACATCTGTGGCGGAGCGACAGGCACTGAGCAAACTCCTGTCAATCATGAAGAATCCACTGCATCCACTGAACAGTATCATCACCATACCGAGGAGCAGCTTCAGCGACAGACTGCTGTCACCGTCCTGCTTCACGGACAGACTGAGATCGTTCCTCCCCCACACTATGTGACTCTTCAATTCCACCCAGAGGGGGGGGGTGGGGGGTGAATGTTAACATTATTCAAAGTTATTGTATGTTTTACCTTCATTTTTATTACTCTTTAAAATTTTTTTTTGTGTCAGTATGCTGCTGCTGGATTATGTGAATTTCCCCTTGGGATTCATAAAGTATCTATCTATCTATTTGTCTCTACTGTGTTGTGACCTGTTGTTTATGCCAATATAAAAAGTGATGGTATTAATCTAATATTTATGTTTATCAATTAATTGTATTATTCTGTTTTTTTAAATCAATGTTTCAGTTACCTTGATACACTGTAAGGTCAATGGCTAGGAACCCCATTTACAGAGAAATGTACAGAAAATAAAGTAGGAACTTACTAACATTTGTAAGTAATTACTGGCATTGCCAAAAGGAAAGCCAGTAATTAACTAATTGGTTAATATTGATCAGTCCTTTCCTTCTCTCCCACAAAATCACCAAATGTGACCTATACCCTGACATCGCAAATCAAAAGAGGGACGTGCATCATCTTTGTATATACCAAAAGTGAATGATGGGAGGGAAAAATGTCAAGATCCATTGATTATTGTCATGGTCTCTCACAGAGGTGCATTACTATATTTATTCTATTTTATTTACTTTCATTCTAACACAGATTTTGCATGTCTTTCCTGTATTTGCATGATTTGCTCACTTGGTCCAGAGATATACTACTTATAAGCTTGACTGTCCATTGTGAACGAAGCCTATAATTGGGTTGATCTCATAAATGCCATTGCTTTTTTCACCCATTTTCAAGCCTGGTCTTCTGTCATCTGTTGAAATGCCTGAAATCGGCAGGATCTCTTCCTTCATACTCCATTTTCCAATTACATAAAGGCATACCTATCTTCCTTACAAATTCTTAAACATGGAGCTGATGTCCCTTTAGATGTAATGCTCCTAGCAACAAACCACCTAAACATCTGTTTGTCCTTCCAACAATGGACCAACACCTGACCTGGGATGGTCCATGAAGGAAGAGGCCTCTGCTCCTTATGTTCTCCAAAAATGTTCCCCAGGTATTTGTCTCCTGTCAAGAATCTCTTCTCCTGTCACTGGCACCAAAACGATCCAAACTGAAGGAGATACTTACCTCTTGTGCTTTATTTGGCATTTCAAAATCTGCCCAGATGGACAATGCAGAACGCTGTAGCAAAAGAAAAAGAACTGGTGAATGGAAAGCACTTCCGGTCTCCCAGTGAGCCCAGACAGATGCCAGAACCACTACAAAAGTGTAAAGCTTTATATTGAAACTTCTATGTAGCACAAGTCAGTAAACATCCGTGTAATGCTAATTATTTTACTGCTACCCCAAATGGCAAATACCCACACATGAATCTAGGACCCTGGAAAATAGCAATGCCATATTGTGGGCAGTATATTTAAAATGTATTCATAAGAATGGTGTGAATATGAATACATTTGACACTGAGGCATCTACAAGTCACATTTGTGTATAATGTGCACTGAACAAACCAGTCACTTGTTAACTCCTGTGATCATAATTACATGAGTTTAAGAATATAATTTACAATTGCTATTTTTTTTTTTTTTTTACTGTTGTGCAGTTTCAAGAGAAACTAATAGATACTCTTAACCGAAAAAAATAAAAGCTCTGTTTTAGAAACACTTATAATTACTTTAAAATTATACATTATAATTAACTGCATATAACAACTTCAAATAGCTAATCATAAAAAATAAAATACATTGTACTTACATTTTAGGAGCACTTAAAAGGATGATGGCAACTGCCCACAAGTTGACCAAAAAATGCAAAGCGTAGCCTTGAGGTAACCTAATCATCACCCTGCTGTAACCACAACAAACTGCTGGTCTGTTAAAATTTAAGAAAATTTAGTTGAGTGCACTTATAAGATCTACAGACCCAATGATGCGTATTTTCAAAGGCCTGGAAATTCACTGCCCCTTGGCAGTCAGACACAGCTCATTAATGAGCACTCTCAGGCCGTAGGCAAACAATCAATGTAAAATAATAATGCAAAAAAATATATATTTATTATATAAAGTATTTGACAAAGTATAACAAAAAATGTTAAAAATGAGTTGCCACAGATACACAATGATTGCAAAAAGCAAACATGTAAATCCTGTAAGATATTACATTTACAAACTCATTCAATAAAATTCATGGGGGTCCGAGTGGCTGCACATCCCTGGGGATGTGGCAGGAAATCCCTTTGGAAGACAAGCAAACTCCAAATAAAAGAACAATCTGGTGCAGGATCTGAATCTAGGGCTCTGGCTCCACTAGGATACAAAGAAACACTCCAAACAGTGAATTTAATATCACTGCCTATGACTTGATAAAGGGATGCTTGGTACTCGTGTGTTTTAATAGAGAACAAAAACCCTTCAAAATAAACTTGTGGTTGAGAGGGGTGTCTCTAAATTTATCTTGGCTCACCATAAGGTCTATTACTAATATCAAAGCAAAACAATTTATGGCACCAAAACACTGTGTACCATATATCAGTCCATCCTTCTGGAAGCAGTAACTGTAAGGTAGAGAAATTGCTGGAAAAAAAAAGTAAGAGTCATTTACAATTAGTACAGAGACTTCTAAATAAAGCCGGGGAAAAAAAATGTCTCTTTGGTAATATTAATATTATGTTATAAAGATGTGTGTGAGAGTAACAAGAAAATTGGTTACAATGTAATTAACGCCAAATGACAATGGCAGGGAAATGAAGTTTAAGATGTGACACTGCATGCAGGCAATGAACTCATAAACATTAACACCATTCCTACTGAACCCAGCAGTGAAACAGCACAATGATTTGTAGTGGCAAGAATAAAAAAGATTACTAAAACTTAAACTATTTTGATGATTTGTTTTAATGTCAGCCAAAAGCTTAGGATTGAATACCCACAAGCATACTTGGCAAAGGCTAGAAACTGAACTGTGTTTGAAATCTATGGTGAGACTTGAGGGCTCCAGTACACTGATGGACACCAGCCAATGTGTTATTCTGCCAAGAAGCACCAGCCAAACTTACTGCTATCTCTTGAGCACCTCATGCCTGTGTTAGAACTGATCATTTTTTTAGCCCAAGTACTAACTCAGGCAGGTTCTTCATTTCACATTTTGGTTTTACGAAAGGGGAAGGGGTGATAAGTACACACTGAACAGACACTCCATAAATAATCAGATGATAGAATTTAAAAGAAAACCTTTTTGATTGTTCTCAACGTATTTTCAGTATTAGTTGCTGCATATCCTACCAGGAATCTTAGATGGGCTCAACACTCAGAAGGCCAAATGCCAACCCTGACGGGTTATTTTCTAAAAAACATTTTGCAAAGGAAAAAAATAAGCATGAATGCATAGTCTGATATTCTCTTTACCACCTCACATTAGGTTAACTTATCACTCTGAACTGGCCCGGTCTCAGTATGTGAGCACATGAGGACTTGCTGTATGTAAATAAAACCATGAAGAAATCACCTCAGTTAACATTCCCTCATGCAATGTTGTCCTAAAATATGTCATTTTGCACAGTATGTAAAAGTAGTTGTGTGAAAATGGTCATTCAACAAACACACTTGCTACAGAAAACAAACAACATTTTTACTCTAAAAAATACGGACATTTATTTATAAAACCTTTTTTATGGTAAAAGTAGTTCACAGCATTCCAAGAACGTTAATGATTAACTGAGCAACTGCAGCATAGTTAGCAAGGGAGAACAGTGCAGAATTACAGTTTTACACTAGCAATCAAAAAAAATGTCTACAACATTCAGTGATCGGAAAAAAAGAACCTGCCAGTGATGAAGAAGCACGGATGCTGCTCATTGGGTTTTAATGAATTAGGCAACTACCGTATGATTCTTCATGAATTTATTCTTGTTGTCTTATGCAGATCGAGCAGGCAGTTAATCACTTGGCACCTACAAGTACAAGATAACATGCAAACTGGTTTAAACTAAATAAGAACACAATACAGGCCCTAAAGTTATAGAAACACATTCATTCCAATTGCAAGAAACTATAAACAGATACCTCTCTACTACTAGTTAAAAATATTCTTCCATTACTTTCAAAAAAGGTAATTTTAATGTGCAGCTAATGTAGAAAGGGCTTCCTCAAGACTGTTTAGTAAAATGTTAACAGCATATACCCTTGACCTTTTCAAGTATAAATTTGGGGAAACGGAACTAGGAACAAAAACAAAGAAATTGTGTCTCTAGTTTTAAGAAACATTTTATAGGCTGTGCAATGTAATCCATAGATAAAGTCTATTTTTACCAGTAGTTCACAATCCTGAAAACAGGACAACTCACTCTATGGCTGTTCAGGCTAAAGCCTCTCATTTAAGATTATGTTCGTATTGTGCTATTCATTTTATGAACTGTATATCAGACAATGCAAACTAATGTAAATCAAGAAGTCTGGTTTACTTATTTAAATGCACAATGCAAATTTCCCACTGACAGTTTGGTCATTTCACAGGCATTTTTTTTTTACATGAACCTCCTCATATTTTTATAGACAGCACTCTCTCTCTATTATAAAAAAATAATCCTGGGAGAGAAAGTCTAGGGAGACAAGATGTTATCATGGAAGACACTTAAAAGACCTGCGAGGACCTTTAACATGAGACTTTGTGCCAAGAGATTGACCAAGGACCGTCTTGCAGGGACGTAGAACATGAAATTCATGCAAGACACGCCCTACTTACAACCAATATCAAATAAGACTACGGGCAACAAAACACTCAGTCACGTAAAGGCTTTCAGCACACAAAGATCCAAGGCTCTCAGCACATATAAAGCGTATAAGGACAATATGTTATAGATGAAACGTCGACGACTAAGCAAAGAAGAAACAGCAGTGCGAAGAAAAGAGACTCAAAAGCATTGGAGAGAAAAAAATGCAAAAAAGAAAAAGAATAATCTACAGTAGGTGCAAGTTCAGAAAATAAGGAAAGTAATAATCAGCCCGGAAGAAGTGGAATTGAAAAAAAAAGCACATCCAATCAGGCTTAGGATTTAAAGACAAAGTAGAACTTCATAAGGACGTTCAGAAACGTTGGCACTAAACACATGCAGAGCAGGTTACAGATTATGAAAGCAGTGGAATTTGAAAGGCACAAAAAAAAAAGTTGGCACAATACAAATGCAGAGAAAGTTAAAGAATATGAAAGCAGGAAAATGAGAAAGTATCAGAAAAAAAAAGAAAGTAAAGATTGCAGTAGTGCAAACAAATGAAAATTATTACTCGAAAAAGGGAAAATAATCACCACGGACCAGGTGTCATTGAAAAAAAAAAAAGCAGGACAAAGCATGGTCAGAAATAAAAGATAGAGTAGAAAACAAAGTAAAACTTCATAAAGAGGAAGGGGGCCAAACACATGCAGAGCAGGTTAGAGATAATGAACAGTGGAATTCAAAAGACTCAAAAAAAATTTTGGTGTGAAACACATGCAGAGCAGGATACAGAATATGAAAGCAGAAAAAAACGACAGTGTCAAAAAAAAAAAAAGTAAAGATGGCATTAGCGCAAACAAAGAGAAATTATTACTCGGAGAAAAAATGAAAAGGCGAATAGAGATTGAATATATGAACATAGGTGATATGTCAGAAGTATGTAAATATTGTAAGGCTTTGAAGTTTAAGTCAGAGAATTTCAAAAACGTGGTTTACCTCACATGCATTTATTGGTTACTTTGCAAAAAAAAAAAAAAAAGATTAACTGCTGATGATGTAGATCGTTTTGTCTGTGCTAAAATTCCAAACAGAAAAACCCATCCTAAATTATGGTGCAAAGTCATTAAACACATCTCACGGACCTCATTTAAAAGATTCAGCATGTTCGGACTCGAAAGATTCCAAATACTGTATTGTTTTTAATGAAGTTCTGAAATAAGAGTGAAACTAATGAAATATCAACAATAAAAAAAAAAAAAAAATCTTAAAAGTGTGTATGTGGAAAACCAAACATGGTGGTTGGTGAGCGAAGCGAGTAGGGGGCAAAGCCCACTAGTTTTGTGTAAAAACTGCAACACAACAAACCACTGTCTATTGGCTGTCTTTTCTCACAAGCTTAACAAGAATATCTAACAAAAAAGACTAATAAAGACACATAAAAGAAGCAATAAAATGTAGGAAACATAGGAAAAAAAGTCTTTGGTGTGTTTATTAAACCAGAGTGGGTTGGGTGTGTTATAATTCTTTACTTCTTTCCCAGGTTTTGCATATCTGACTGCATGAGCACTCTGAAATAAACAGTGCCCAAATGCAAAATGATCACATGAGAGGTGAAAAATAGTGAACTGAATTCTTCCCCATTCCTAAAGTGAAATATCAAAAACTGGCATTCTTTGTTTCTGAGCAAATGCTTAACTTTTTTTTTTTTTTGCATGAATTGTTCATTCATTCCCTCTGCCCAAAGAACTCTCACTATGGTGCTTGTTCAATGGTGTAATCCTGCAGCAGAGCATCCATGCTCATTTGACTATGGCATAAACTAGACTAACAGTAGAGCGCTGCGCTGTACATGGTCAACCTACCCATAAGCCATCATAAACATCAGCTTCTATCCGTTTTTGATTTACCTTTGTATTTAACATTAATAGTAATGAGCTCACAATTTGAACAGTTTATAATTTCAACTAGACACAGCACCTCCAGTAATGTAATAAATGCTCTATTTTTTCTTTTCTTGAATGGTAAGTGTAAAATTTAAACAGCTGTTGTGTCATACTTCCTTCAATCGCATGTCATATTATACTGGAGTGAGTCTACTGCTACATAACAAACCTCTAATTAACAATTTAATGTACCACATGAATAACAACTAACATCTAATAACTTCTGGGAGAAAAATATTTGTTTTTTGGGAAAAAACATTTTGAAGAGACATCTCTATGTGTATGTGTTTTATATTTTGTGGGTACTTATTTTTTGAGAATGGATGGACAGATTTTTATGAAATTTTGGCTTCTTGTTAGATATACCTGATTAGGTTTTCAGTGAATTCAAACCATTAACCTTCAAGCTTTTAAGTTTAATAATTTTAAAAGCGATACTAACACCACCCAGACTATTGCTCAGGAATTCACAAAATTTGGCATATGTATTTTCTTTCTTTGAATTTGAAGCTCAATATAATTATTGAACTTTGAACTTTTAATGCACCCAATTTTGAAACGCAATAATCACAAACTTTAATTATAAAGAAACACTTATTACATTTTATGCTTTTAATAAATTAGTAGGAGCTATGCTGATTTGTAGTTGACACTTACATTGCCTATAAAATAGTACTGACCTTCTTAGACGTTTTTACATTTTGTAATTATATCACATTAAATCACAGTAGATTTAGTCTGGCTTTCTTATCACTGATCATCATAAAAAGGCACTTATTTCCAAGGGAAACAGATCTATGCAAAGTGGTCTAAAATAATCACAAATATAAAACATAAAATAATTGCTTGCATAAGTATTCCATTCTGTATTTAGGAGATATAATTTTGGCAGCCATAAGTGTGTGTGAACAGGTCAGAATCAGCTTTGCACATCTGAACACTGTAATTTTTACCCATTCTTCTCTGCAAAACTTCTCAAGCTATGCCAGGTTGCATGAGGACTGGGAGTAAACAGCCTTTTTCAACTCCAGTCACAAATTCAATATAAAAATCCTCCATTTTGTTTTTAAAGTATTTTCTATTTTTTATATCTGTTTGTCTCATCACAATTAGGACCAAATTGAATTATTATCTGCAATGTATTGGGTCTAAATTTCAAGAAAACTTTCTAAGTCACTGATTCAATTGTTTCTTATCACTCTCACTATTATTTGTTGAATTAAAGCCATAAAATGTAAAATAAACAGAAGGCCTTTAAAGCATTACCGTAAAGCAATATAATGACAAACAAATATAATCAGAAGGAGCATGCTGGTGGAGCACAAACCTTAATAATCTCCCATTAAAATCAAGTGGTGTACATCTCTAATATACTCATAACATGTCAAATCTTCTAAAGTACAACTGCGAATGAAAGTACACTGGTATAACAATATCTCTATATAAATGGGCCAATAGGAGAAGACAATTAAAAATAAGTATTTTATTTGAAATCTTTTCTTAATTGTGTGTGGTGCAGTGTATCACAGTTGTCACAGAAATATAGAGTGCTGAGAAGAAACATTTTGAAGATAATCAAGAACATTGCTACAAATTTAAACTTCAATTTGAATAAATTGACATCTGATACCCATGAGTAAAAGTGTTAAGCACTTCTTTGATAACATGTAGTCAGGTCTCTTCATTATTTATTTTTTTTTCCATCATTACATTTTTTAATAAGATTGAATATATTCAACACATCGACAACTTATCAAAATGCTGTCATTTATCCTGATTAGAATGAGAAATTTCCAAAAATGGAAACTGTAATCATGTGACTTTATTTGCTAGTAATGACATCACACTTTATATAGCAAACCATGCTGAAAACCAAGAACGAGTTCTTCAAATGAGTACAAATCCACACTAGCCACTTTCACCCCAGCATATTAACCTTATATTAAAATATCTGCAATCAGTGACATAATTCAGTTATTCTGCAGGATCCCATATGATCGAGTCAGCAAGCATTCAAATTATTGTTAGTTTTTACATGTTTCTGAATTATTTCCTGTTAAAAATCTGAAATAAGCATGGTGATTCTTTTCAACATGAGTCAGCACTCAATGGAAGCATTTTTAACTTTGTCACATAATCAAGACCAAAAGAGAAATTCAGCACTCAGAATTTGATTAAACTATATAACTTACTTTTAAGAAATATGCAATTCCTTCTGGCAGAAAAAAAAGTCAAAGCAGTGTCAACTGACTAAAGAAAATAATCAAAGATAATGGCAATACTGACATAACACCACAAGTGGAAGCAATTTGAGTTACTCCACAGATTTACTTTGTACCAAATGTGTCTTTTTCCTGCTTTTACCTTTGTAAATACAGGAGATCATAAACACAAAAAAGTCTTTTCAGTTGTTTCAATGCAGGTGTATGGAACCTATCGGTTAAACAGTTTAACATGCTGTTACATTGCCAAACTATTTTTAACTGTATATGCCCAAAACTTCTTGTACTAGTAAAACTTTAAGGGTAAACAAGTCTTCTTACATCACTAAATTGTAAATAAATGCAAGTCTTCAACACAAAACTGAAGTCAAACCTTTTGCATTTATGTTTGCACACAATGAAAATAGAATATCCTAGTAACTTACTCACTAAAATGTGATTCAACTGAAAACAAGTTATACACATTACTTATGACAGTTCAAACAGAAAATGCCATAATGCTTACAGCTAGTGCAGCTTTTACCAGTTTAAAAAACAAGCACTCTTCTCCTAAACCCAGAAAGAATATCCCAGTAAAATTACTCCTATAGTTTCAGTCTCTCAATGACAAAATGCAGTCTACTCATTTTCATTCCGTTGCCTAAGGTTTCTAGATTTCCCATTTTCAAGTTTTCTCCTTTTAAAGCCAACTGCTTCCTCACTTGCTTCGTCTCCAAGAGAAGTAATGGTTCTCTCTTTAAACTTGACTGTAGGCTCTGGGGGCAAAGAAGCACTTGATACTCCAGAATAGTAGCTTTCCACTTCAGGAAGTTGCAGATCAACTTGCTCACTTTGAGAAACAAAAAAAACAGACAAAGTTATTGATTATAAAAGGTACTAGATGTGCCTCTTTGCTTCAGTCACACATCCATTCAGTTACTTAATCTGCTTAGCCCAACATATACAGTGCATCCGGAAAGTATTCACAGCGCATCACTTTTTCCACATTTTGTTATGTTACAGCCTTATTCCAAAATGGATTAAATTAATTTTTTCCCTCAGAATTCTACACACAACTCCCCATAATGACAATGTGAAAAAAGTTTACTTGAGGTTTTTGCAAATTTATTAAAAATAAAAAAACTGAGAAATCACATGTACATAAGTATTCACAGCCTTTGCTCAATACTTTGTCGATGCGCCTTTGCCAGCAATTCCAGCCTCAAGTCTTTTTGAATATGATGCCACAAGCTTGGCACACCTATCCTTGGCCAGTTTCACCCATTCCTCTTTGCAGCACCTCTCAAGGTCCATCAGGTTGCATGGGAAGCGTCGGTGCACAGCCATTTTAAGATCTCTCCAGAGATGTTCAATCGGATTCAAGTCTGGGCTCTGTCTGGGCCACTCAAGGGCATTCACAGAGTTGTCCTGAAGCCACTCCTTTGATATCTTGGCTGTGTGCTTAGGGTCGCTGTCCTGCTGAAAGATGAACCATCGCCCCAGTCTGAGGTCAAGAGAGCTCTGGAGCAGGTTTTCATCCAGGATGTCTCTGTACATTGCTGCAGTCATCTTTCCCTTTATCCTTACTAGTCTCCCAGTTCCTGCCGCTGAAAAACATCCCCACAACATGATGCTGCCACCACCATGCTTCACTGTAGGGATGGTATTGGCCTGGTGATGAGCGGTGCCTGGTTTCCTCCAAACGTGACACCTGGCATTCACACCAAAGAGTTCAATCTTTGTCTCATCAGACCAGAGAATTTTGTTTCTCATGGTCTGAGAGTCCTTCAAGTGCCTTTTGGCAAACTCCAGACGGGCTGCCATGTGCCTTTTACTAAAGAGTGGCTTCCGTCTGGGCACTCTACCATACAGGCCTGATTGGTGGATTGCTGCATAGATGGTTGCCCTGCTGGAAGGTTCTCCTCTCTCCACAGAGGACCTCTGGAGCTCAGACACAGTGACCATCGGGTTCTTGGTCACCTCCCTGACTAAGGCTCTTCTCCCCTGATCGCTCAGTTTAGATGGCCGGCCAGTTCTAGGAAGAGTCCTGGTGGTTTCGAACTTCTTCCACTTATGGATGATGGAGACCACTGTGCTCATTGGGACCTTCAAAGAAGCATAAATTTTTCTGTAATCTTCCCCAGATTTGTGCCTCGAGACAATCCTGTCTCGGAGGTCTACAGACAATTCCTTTGACTTCATGCTTGGTTTGTGCTCTGACATGAACTGTCAACTGTGGGACCTTATATAGACAGGTGTGTGCCTTTCCAAATCATGTCCAATCAACTGATTTTACCACAGGTGGACTCCAATTAAGCTGCAGAAACATCTCAAGGATGATCAGGGGAAACAGGATGCACTTGAGATCAATTTTGAGCTTCATGGCAAAGGCTGTGAATACTTATGTACATGTGATTTCTCAATATTTTTATTTTTAATAAATTTGCAAAAATCTCAAGTAAACTTTTTTAATGTTGTCATTATGGGGTGTTGTGTGTAGAATTCTGAGGAAAAAATGAATTTAATCCATTTTGGAATAAGGCTGTAACATAACAAAATGTGGAAAAAGTGATGCGCTGTGAATACTTTCCGGATGCACTGTACTTCTGACAAGCTGAAGTCAAGCCTGGACAAGCTTCAAGTTCATTGCAAAGTACATTTACTTGCATTCACACAAACTAAACACTTTAATTTATTTTAGTAAATTACTGTACTTACTTAAAATGTTGGTAAAATATTATATTTATAATCCTGTCACAAAGTAACAAATTATGTCTTCTTGCTTAACAAGGAAAAATGTTCATGCCTGGCTACACTCGTTAATGATGTACAGTAAAAGGAAATAAACTCACTATGAATCTTCCTCCTCTTGTATTTGTTCCCATGATCCATAAGGATTAGATTTTTTTTCTGTTTCTTGCGATGGCGGTATCTCCTCTTTCTCACTTTTTTCTTCTTCTGATTCACTACTCCCACTTGAAGCTTCAGTTTTCTCTTCTCCTTCAGGTGTTTGCTAAAACAGCACAAAAATGTTTACTTATAACCATTACATTATTAACCTTCAAAGCAATTTTCACTAAAGTGCTGGGGAAGGAAGACATGAAACTGATTATTTCAAATTAAAATTTGGCCATGTATCTGCTTATCTATATAAATTAATAATGTAAAGGTGACTGGCTCATTTACTTGCTCATCAACAAAAACACTATTTCCCATTTAGATAAAAACCTGAAATTTGCAGGAAGGTACATATAGGCTAAGCAGGTACTTGCTAAGAAAAGTCATTTTGATATGTCAAGTTTTAGGAGGTAAACACAACAGAAAAAACAAATACCTCAGAATCTCACAAATCCTTTGATGGATTTGATTGATTTCAATTTGGTGACGTTACAGAAAAAAGAAAATTAGCCAATAACCATTTTTTATTTGTTGATATTTATTAATATTATGCTAACTTACATGCTCTGCACTGCAAGTGTGCTTTATGCAAATGAATGACGCAGCAGAAATGATCAACATACTACACAAATAGCACCACTAACCAAGGTACAGCGGTGCCCTGGACAGGAAAAAAGAGACGTGATTACACTGTAAAATGGTAAGAGAAAGTCCCAATACAGTCTGTTAAGATGTAAAGCTCAATGGATAGTAAACTTTTCTGCTGCTGGCTATCAGCATTCTTAAAATCTTGATTATCCATTCCACTCCGTTGCCCCCAAGCCCTTGGCCGTAAGAGGCTCCGGTCATGGTTCTTGAATTTCTTATGGGGAAATGCTCCACCTTCCTCGTTACTCATGTTAATACATCACAGTAACACTTACGGTACTGGTACTTATGTATAGCCACTTCAAGCACTTCTCTGCATATATATTCACATCTGCAAACTTTAAAAGAGACTACATACAACTGATGAAAATCATGAACAGAAATGCTGTGCTTGAGTGAACAGCATAAACAAATGAAAATTATTAAAATCTAATAAGGATAATGCATGCTCAGATATATCACCTTAGTTCTACTGATTGACAATTTCAACTCAAAAGCATATACTTCTGTAAAACTGTGGTTTGCAATGAACATTAACAAAAGTCAAATCACTAGAAAAAGTAGCATGGCCAATTCTATATACCGTGTTCAAGACTATGCAGCTCCAGTAACTAATAATATAATTAATATTACTTATTATTTGACTGATACATTTATCCAAGGGGACTTGCAACATTTGGAAAGAAGCAGGCAATATAATCGAAGACCACTGTCACCCTGGGAAACCATTCATTTAAATTATAACCACCATGGAAACACCACCACTTGGCCCATAAATAGCTTTTTTTCTACTTCAGCCACTCTGGTAAATCACAGCCTTTGATTCTCACGCCTCTAAATACTGTACATTTGCACAAAGTAAATTATGTTTAAAACCTTTTATTGTAAGAGGCAAGAGTTCACCTCTATACTGTATATGGCTACTAATGTATGTGTTTTTTGTGTTTTTGTGCACTAGAATATCACTTAAAACACAATTGACAATAATAGCAGTATTATTTGTATATGTAAGGCAAACACCAAGACAGCTTCCTAGCAATGTTACCTGGTAATAAAGATCAACTTAATTTCACAACCTGTTCTAAAGACAACAGATAACACCAGGTGGTTGCACAAATCCAAAGTAATGTGTCAATGCATACATGCAGTATGTACTTAAAATAACAAAGTCGCAGTAATTAAATAATTTTAAAAACTGAGAGCAAAAAAGTTATTATATGGAATAACACTGCCTGATTACTGAAAACCAAGTCAAACAAAAGTATTCTGAACAGCATAAATACAGCTAACCTTATGTAAGGCAAATGCCCTTTATGAGAAATAATGGTACGGTAATTAGCAATTTGAAAATTCCTGTATCACCAGCACTTGCATCAGATTTGTGTTTCAGAGACATTCTTGAAGGGCAAAGACAAAAAGTTAAGATGAGCTCTTCTGCACAGCACTGTACACACTATCACAGCAGGAAGGCACCTGTTGTCAACACGTCTGATGTACTGACAAGAAACAACTTCCTGCTATGTGAGTAATAGTACAAGCAGGCTTGCCATTGAGAATGAATGGGGGCAACGAGGGTTGGTTCACCACCTGCCCACCACAAAGTCACCTCCACTACAGTATGCTGCCTGCAGCATCCGCCCACCGAGAACGAACACGAATTTTACAAACCTGGATTTGATGTTTACAGAACAGCATTTCCTGTCCTGAACCCGTAAAATGATTCCTGCCTTGTGTATAATACTTGCTGGTATAGGCCTTCAGCTCCCCCATGACCCTGTTTTGGAGAAGTGCGTTTAGCAAATCTGTCATGCTGTATTTTTTATTGTTTTGACACCGGACTTTAAAAGCTTATGTCTGTCCTAAACACTTGTATGGCTGATGAAACTATCAATGAAATTTTTTCAGTGCAGGGTCAAGGGGCAGTTGGAGCCTATACAGGCAATTATCAGGCACAAGGCAAAAACAATCCTGGATACACACACCCAAGACTCCCACTCCAGCACATACACACAGACCACACTGGCTTTACTGGTGTTGAAAAACTGGCATATGTCCTGGATTATTTCTTTTATGACATGTACTATATAATTGCATGAGCAAAATTTCTCTTTTTAGCATAAAAATTATAAGCACCTGCTGCATAATATTTCCTCCATTATTTATAACAACCCCACCTTTTGATAAGTTACATGGTTCTGAACACTTCAATGTTCCACCAGCCCATTTAATTCCTGATTCCCCACAATCAGTCTTATGGGTGCTGAGAGCAGGAGCAAATTCCATTAGTAATGAACACTCCCCCAATCACCCAGAGATAACTAGGTGTTAAAAGTCATTTTTATAAATGGAAGGAGATCACTGACTAGCAAGTGAGTTCAATCCTATTAAGACAAACTGCAGTAAAACCAAAAAGTTTTACTTTTTTTAACATAACTCCAATATAGTAGTAATAAATTTGTTATAATGTTCAATGCTTTTCTATATCACAAACAAAAATGTTTTTCTTTATTGTAAAACAGTTCAAATCAATAATAATAATAAACAAATATTGATCTACATGATGCTGTTTCTAATATGTTTTATAATGTTACTGGTCAACATTACGAGTGATATTATTTGTTTGTGCCCTATGACAGAGTGCCATCCCACCTAGATTTCGTTTGTGTCTTAATTAAGGCTGTTGGGAAGGGGGTGGGAGGGTTTATAAACTTGTGAAGACATTTCTTTGCATTGCTTCAACAAGTGTTAGCAGCAATCACAATGTTGATCTACACACAACTGTCACAACTGTTTGAGTACTTAGTGCAATGAACTTAATTTTACTTTTTCACAACGCTGCCAAAACTCACACGTGTCACATCACTGTTAACATGAAATTTAAATCAAACTATTTATTCCACCATAGGTAACAGTGTTTACAATTTGTTTAAATCAGAACACTCACATGTAAAGAAGCACCTAAGATGAGTGCCTGATAATCTTTTTCCTTGCTTTTTGCTTCATTAACTGCATGGTAAAGACAGACCCATTATGACATAAATTTTATGTTAAAGTAATCTTATTTGGAATGTCTGCCCGGCACTTTTTCACTGCTCTACCTCTCCAATTCTTTGGTCTGTAACCACATAAATTGGGTTTAACCTTACATGTGAGTCAAGTCTAATAATGAATTGGGATCACAGTTAAATATTCTTTCTCTCTCTTTAAAATGTCTCAGACAATTTCATCTTCTTCTTCTTCTTTTGGCTGCTTCCGTTAGGGCTTGCCACAGTGGATCATCTTCTTCCATATCTTTATGTCCTCTGCATCTTGTTCTGTTACACCCATCACCTGCATGTCCTCTCTCACCACATCCATAAACCTCCGCTTAGGCCTTCCACTTTTCCTGATCCCTGGCAGCTCTATCCTTAGCATCCTTCTCCCAATATACCCAGCATCTCTCCTCTGCACATGTCCAAACCAACATAATCTCGCCTCTGTGACTTTGTCTCCCAACCACCCAACTTGAGCTGACCCTCTAATGTACTCACTTTTAATCTTGTACATCCTAGTCACACCCAGTGCAAATCTAAGCATTTTTAACTCTGCCACCTCCAGCTCTGTCTCTCCTGCTTTCTGGTCAGTGCCACCATCTCCAACCCATATAACATAGCTGGTCTCACTACCGTCCTATACACCTTCCCTTTCACTCTTGCTGATACTCATCTATTACAAATTACTCCTGACACTCTTCTCCACCCATTCCACCCTGCATGCACTCTCTTTTTCACCTCTCTTCCACAATCCCCATTACTCTGTACTGTTGATCCCAAGTATTTAAACTCATCCACCTTCGCCAACTCTACTCCCTGCATCTTCACCATTCCACTGATATCCCTCTCATTTACACACATGTATTCTGTCTTGTTCCTACTGACCTTCATTCCTCTCCTCTCTAGAGCAGATCTCCACCACTCCAGGATAACCTCAACCTGTTCCCTACTATCGCTACAGATCACAATGTCACCAGCAAACATCATACTCCACGGGAACTCCTGTCTAATCTCGTCTGTCAACCTGTCCATCACCATTGCAAATAAGAAAGGGCTCAGATCCGATCCCTGATGTAATCCCACCTCCAACTTGAATGTATCTGTCACTCCTACCGCAGACCTCACCACTGTCACACTTCCCTCATACATATCCCGTTCAACTCTTACGTAAATCTCTGCCACTCCCGACTTCCTCATACAATACCAGAGCTCCTCTTGAGGCACCCTGTCATATGCTTTCTCCAGGTCCACAAAGACCTAATGCGACTCCGTCTGGCCTTCACTAAACTTCTCCATCATCCTCAGAGCAAACATTGCATCTGTGGTGCTCTTTCTTTGCATGAAACCATACTGCTCACTAATCATCACCTCACTTCTTAACCTAGCTTCCACTACTCTTTCCCAGAACTTCATGCTGTGGCTTATCAATTTTATTCCCCTGTGGTTACTGCAGTCCTGCACATCCCCCTTATTCTTAAATATTGGCACCAGTACACGTCTTCTCCACTCCTCAGGCATCCTCTCACTTTCCAAGATTCCATTAAACAATCTGGTTAAAAACTCCACTGCCATCTCTCCTAGACACCACATCCTCATATATAAATTAAAAATACAGGAGAATGATGTTATGTCAGGAAGGGAATCCAGTGTAAAATTTTGCCTCGTCAACATGTGGACAACAATACAGATTTCCATACCGTATCGGACAAGGCCCGGATAACAACAGCCGCCACCAGTACTATTAGCCAACAGGGTACTGGCAGAAACTGGGCTACTGTTGGCTGAAGAAAGAGAAGACGGGGCCAAGTTTTTGGAGGCATGAGGAGAGGAGGAAGGTAAAGACAGCACATCTGAGTTAGGAACTTTGAATGTTAGCAGTATGACTTTTAAGGGGAGAGAGTTAGCAGATATGATGGAGAAAAGGAAGTTTGATATATTGTACGTGCAAGAGACTAAATCGAAGGGGAGTAAGGCCAGGTGGATTGTAGGTGGATTCAAATTGTTCTATCATGGTGTGGATGGGAGGAGAAATGGGGTAAGGGTTATTCTGAAGGAACAGTATGTCAAGAGTGTCAGGCAGAGTGATGATTATGAAGCTGGAAATTGAATGTGTGATGATGAATGTCGTTAGTGCATATGCCCCGCAAGTTAGGTGTGTGATTAAAGAGAAAGAAGATTTCTGGAGTGAGCTGGATGAAGTGATGGACAGTGTACCCAAGGGACAGAGAGTGATGATTGGAATGGATTTCAGTGGACATGTTGGTGAAGTGAACAGAGGGGATGAGGAGGTAGTGGGTAGGTATGGTGTCAAGGAGAGTAATGAAGAAGGTCAGATGATAGTGGCTTTTACGAAAAGGTTGGACATGGCTATAGTGAATATGTATTTTAAGAAGAAGGAGAAACATAGGGTGACGTACAAGAGTGGAGGAAGATGCACATAGATAGATAATATCCTATGCAGGAGGGTCAATCTGAAGTAGATTGAAGACTACAAAGTGGTGGAAGGGGAAGTGTAGGTAGGCAGCATAGAATGGTGGTCTGTAGGATGACATTGGAGATCAAAACATGGAGGAGAGTGAGGGCAGAGCCAAGGATCAAATGGTGAAATTTGAAAAGGGTAGACTGTAAGGTTGAGTTCAAGGAGGAGGTAAAGAGGTAGCACTCGGTGGCAGTGAAGAGCTACCAGACAGCTGGGAAACTACAGCAGAAGTAGTAAGGGTGACAACAAGAAGGGTACTTGGCGTGGCAGCTGGACAGAAGAAGGAGGAAAAGGAAACCTGGTGGAGAAATAGGGAAGTACAGGACAATATACAGAGGAAGAGATTGGCAAAGAAGTGGGATAATCAGAGACATGCAAAAAGTAGAGAGGAGTACAAGGAGATAAGGCGTAAGGTAAAGAGAGACGTAGAGAAGGTTAAAGAAAAGGCGTATGATGAGTTGTATTACAGGTTGGAGACTAAGGAGCGAGAAAAGGACCTGTACTGATTGGCTAGACAGAGGGACTGAGCTAGGAAAGATGTGCAGCCGGTTAGGGTCATAAAGGATAAAGATGGAAACGTACTCACAAGCGAAGAGAGGGTGTTGAGCAGATGGAAAGAGTACTTTGAGAGGCTAATAAATGAAGAGAATGAGAGAGAGAGAAGGTTGGATGATATGGCGATAGTAAATCAGGAAGTGCAACGGATTAGCAAGGAGGAAGTAAGGACAGCTATGAAGAGGATGAAGAATGGAAAAGCTGTTGGTCCAGATAACATACCTGTGGAAGCATGGAGGTGTTTAGGAGAAATGGCAGTGGAGTTTTTAACCAGATTACTTGATGGAATCTTGGAAAAAAACAGGATGCCTGAGGAGTGGAGAAGAAGTGTATTGGTACCGATTTTTAAGAATAAGGGGGATGTGTAGTGCTGTAGTAACTACAGGGGGATAAAATTAATGAGCCACAGCATGACATTATGGGAAAGAGTAGTGGAAGCTAGGTTGGGAAATGAGGTGATGATCAGAGAGCAGCAGTAAGGTTTCATTTCAGGAAACAGCACCACAGATACGATGTTTAATCTGAGGGTATTGATGGAGAAGTATAAAGAAGGCCAGAAGGAGTTGCATTGTGTCTTTGTGTACCTGGAGAAAGCATATGACAGGTTGACAGATGAGATTAGATGGAAGTCCCAGTGGACTATGATGTTTGTTGGTGACATTGGCATATGTAGCAAGAGTAGGGAACAGGTTAAAGAGACTCTGGAGAGGTAGAGATATGCTCTAGAGGAGAGGAATGAAGGTCAGTAGGAACAAGACAGAATACATGTGTGTAAATGAGAGGAAGGTCAGTGTATTGGTGAGGATGCAGAGAGTGGAGTTGGAGAAGGTGAATGAGTTTAAATACTTGGGATCAACAGTACAAAGTAATGAGGATTGTGGAAGAGAGGTGAAAAAGAGTGCAGGCAGGGTGGAATTGGTGGAGAAGAGTGTCAGGAGTGATTTGTGACAGATGGGTATCAGCAAGAGTGAATGGGAATGTCTACATCATGGTAGTGAGACCAGCTATGTTATATGGGTTGGAGATGGTGGCACTGACCAAAAAACAGAAGACAGAACTGGAGGTGGCAGAGTTAAAGATGCTAGTCACTGGGTGTGACTAGGATAGATAGAATTAGGAATGAGTACATTAGAGGGTCATCTTTGGTTGGACGGTTTGGGAATAAAGTCAAAGAGGCAAGATTGTGTTGGTTTGTCTGATGAGATAGGACATGCAGGTGATGGGTGTTACAGAGCAAGACGCTGAGGACAGGAAGATATGGAAAAAGATGACCTGCTGTGGCAAACCCTAACAGGAGCAGTGGAAAGAAGAAGAATAAAATACAGAAGAAAGCTTGGTTGGGGATATAGGCTTGAACCCAGTTAGTTGCTATCTTAATGTGTATACCAAGTCTGATAATAGTTCATGTTGTTAAACTTTCCCTTCACATCTTACCATAGATAAGATTTGATTAGGTTTGATTTTTATTCCCTAGAAAGGCCCAAATGGAGATCACAGCAATCATTGTTATTAGAAGTGACCTCCTGAAAGGTGAATGTGCTTGCGAGTTGTGGTTGTGTAACAGGTCTGTCAAAAACTAATCATTTCACTGATACTGAGATCTTGATTCAGCAGGGTAGTGTGTCACCGGTAAGGCTCAAATACTTGAAACAAGTTATGAAATATACAAATCTTGACATGAATTGCCAGTCAGTGAATCCACAATGGGGACACTTTTGTTAAACTCATTTGGCTGTCAAGACCTGATTTTTGCCTTTCGATAAAAAAGGTGCGGCAACATTTACAGCCCATTTCTGTGCCCTGCAGGAGGTGCATGCTTGCCATTGTTGCAAAGCAATAAAGATAATAAGGAAAGCTATAAAGTTACGAATATGGTGAAGATAAAAAAATAACGTCAAATTATAATCTACAGGTGTACAATTTAATTAGTGATAATTCATTGAAGTAAATTCACACCATCTTTCCTTGTGCTCCTGCCACAACATTTTTAACCTAGCCTTAACAAAGCATGTGTATCATTGCTTTTTCTCTTATTTGTATAACACTGTGCAAAAGGAAGTGAGTGGTCATGCCTGGAATGATGTGAAAATGGTAGAAAAGGAACCTTGGCACAGTGAGGGAAAAAAGGACATGGCAACCACCCTTTTGTGCATTCCCCTGTTTTTTTCCATTTCTAATAAAATATACCTATCAGGGATATGTAAATCACTGATGCCTTTATCAAAATTAAGTTTGACTTAGAATCGAGCAGTAAACAGAACAGTCTACAATGAAAATGCAGTCTATTATAAATAATAAAATGTCACTGCTTAATCCAGCATTACAACTTCCTAAACATTTGGAATACTAAAATTTATAATTTTGATTATTTTCATGATAAAATGCAATAAAATATTCATAGTAAGATATTTTATAAGTAATTTGTTAATTTCATTTAAATTATTTAGACTATTAATAATTACAAATGAGTAAGTTAATATTTTCATGTTCTTCATAAGTTTTGAAGACTCATTATTCTAATGTTGCAGCTAGCTCTGCTTTCAAAGAGAAGTTTTCTGTGTTGCAATTTATTATGCGGAGAAGTAGAAAGGTAAAAAGGGAAGGATGGGAGCTCAGCACAACTGCAATGTGCAAGAATATATAATGAAATGTATTTACTTAATTTAATGATTATAGAAAAATAACATATTAATTAAATATATACACAAAGAATTAAAAAATGTACATGTATGTATAAAGCATTAGAAACTCTGCAAATGGACACGTACAAGTAAGGAACAGGAAGAAGTCACAGTAACAACTTGCACTGTATGCGACTTACTCAGTATTTGTTCAGTACAACTTGCTTGGAACTGTCCATGTCCAAGTCACTCAGAGTGATCGAACTTGGCACTTATGATTTAGTCCGACTATGCATTTGGAATGTGTATAGCTTTATGTGCACCCTTCAAAATGACAAACTTTGCATAAGCGTGTTAATTGTACTGGGCTCCAATGTGCCATCTGCTGGTGAAAGGGGTGCAAATACAGTGGTGTGAAAAACTATTTGCCCCCTTCCTGATTTCTTATTCTTTTGCATGTTTGTCACACAAAATGTTTCTGATCATCAAACACATTTAACCATTAGTCAAATATAACACAAGTAAACACAAAATGCAGTTTTTAAATAATGGTTTTTATTATTTAGGGAGAAAAAAAATCCAAACCTCATGGCCCTAAGTGAAAAAGTAATTGCCCCCTTGTTAAAAAATAACCTAACTGTGGTGTATCACACCTGAGTTCAATTTCCGTAGCCACCCCCAGGCCTTATTACTGCCACACCTGTTTCAATCAATAAATCACTTATATAGGAGCTGCCTGACACAGAGAAGTAGACCAAAAGCACCTCAAAAGCTAGACATCATGCCAAGATCCAAAGAAATTCAGGAACAAATGAGAACAGAAGTAATTGAGATCTATCAGTCTGGTAAAGGTTATAAAGCCATTTCTGAAGCTTTGGGACTCCAGCGAACCACAGTGAGAGCCATTATCCACAAATGGCAAAAACATGGAACAGTGGTGAACCTTCCCAGGAGTGGCTGGCCGACCAAAATTACCCCAAGAGCGCAGAGACGACTCATCCGAGAGGTCACAAAAGACCCCAGGACAACGTCTAAAGAACTGCAGGCCTCACTTGCCTCAATTAAGGTCAGTGTTCACGACTTCACCATAAAAAAGAGACTGGGCAAAAACGGCCTGCATGGCAGATTTCCAAGGCGCAAACCACTGTTAAGCAAAAGAACATTAGGGCTCGTCTCAATTTTGCTAAGAAACATCTCAATGATTGCCAAGACTTTTGGGAAAATACCTTGTGGACTGATGAGACAAAAGTTGAACTTTTTGGAAAGCAAATGTCCCGTTACATCTGGTATAAAAGAAACACAGCATTTCAGAAAAAGAAAATCATACCAACAGTAAAATATGGTGGTGGTAGTGTGATGGTCTGGGGTTGTTTTGCTGCTTCAGGACCTGGAAGGCTTGCTGTGATAGATGGAACCATGAATTCTATTGTCTACCAAAAAATCCTAAAGGAGAATGTCCGGCCATCTGTTCGTCAACTCAAGCTGAAGCGATCTTGGGTGCTGCAACAGGACAATGACCCAAAACACACCAGCAAATCCACCTCTGAATGGCTGAAGAAAAACAAAATGAAGACTTTGGAGTGGCCTAGTCAAAGTCCTGACCTGAATCCAATTGAGATGCTATGGCATGACCTTAAAAAGGCGGTTCATGCCAGAAAACCCTCAAATAAAGCTGAATTACAACAATTCTGCAAAGATGAGTGGGCCAAAATTCCTCCAGAGCGCTGTAAAAGACTCATTGCAAGTTATCAAACGCTTGATTGCAGTTATTGCTGCTAAGGGTGGCCCAACCAGTTATTAGATTCAGGGGGCAATTACTTTTTCACACAGGGCCATGTAGGTTTGGATTTTTTCTCCCTAAATAATACAAACCATCATTTAAAACTGCATTTTGTGTTTACTTGTGTTATATTTGACTAATGGTTAAATGTGTTTGATGATCAGAAACATTTTGTGTGACAAACATGCAAAAGAATAAGAAATCAGGACGGGGGCAAATAGTTTTGCACACCACTGTACATTGAAAAAACATAGAGGTGTTTGCGTCTTTCAACTGACAAGACAGACCACAATAAAAGTTACCGCACCTTATCAAACATTCGGTACTGTACTGCAAATTGAAATAAGCAGTAAATAAACACAAACAATTCCCATTTTTATTCAGGTCACAGCAATTACACTGTGCATCATCAATGATTGTGACATTCAACAGGACACCACAACACCTAAGGGTGTAAAATAACTTATTCTGTTATGTTTAGCTAAAAAGTACAGAGAGAGTGAAAATGGGCATACAGTAATCCCTCGCTATATCGCGATTCGACTTTTGCGGCTTCACTCTATCGTGGATTTTATATGTAGGCATATCTAAATATATAACTTGGATTTTTCGCTGCTTCGCGGGTTCTGCGGACAATGGGTCTTTTTACTTCCTGTACATGCTTCCTCAGTTGGTTTTCCCAGTTGATTTCATACAAGGGACGCTATTGGTGGATGGCTGAGAAGCTAACCAATCAGAGCACGCAGTTAAGTTCCTGTGTGCTGAATGGCTCAGCGACGGAGCGCCGAATTCGATTCCGCGCCGTTAACCAGGAAGTCTCGTCTCGCTCATTCAGCATCAACGTGTTTTGCTGTGTAAAAAGTTAACTTTTGTGCTCTTTTGTGTTTATCTTTGTGCATAGTCAAGCCCTTCATTATGGCTCCAAAATGATCTGCTCCTTCTACTGCTTCAGGGGCCGTGCCCAAGCGCCAACAGAAGATGTTAACGATTGCTGAAAAGGTAAACGTTTTGAATATGTTGAAGGAAGGGAAAAGCTACACCGCTGTAGGACGCCATTACGGCATCAATGAGGCTACCATTCTTTTTATTTAAAAAGTAGGAAAGGAGTATAAGATCTACGGCCGCAGTGTCCTTTTAACCAGGGCGCAAAATGAGTTGTAAGTGGACGTAATAAGGCAGTAGTCCGGATGGAATCTGCTTTAGGGAGTTGGATTGAAGAAGAACAACGGTGGTGCTACACAGTCACCTGAAGAGGCTCCTTTAGAAGAGCTCTAATGCTCTCCTTTGTTGTGCAGTAAAACTAAACTCATCGTTATCGGACAAGTCATTGTGTAATTGTTGGTGAATAACCATAATTCATTTTCTACTTACAGTACTTAGTACATGTACGTACGTTTAGTGTCACTGTACACACATTTACTGTATGCAATTTTTCTTGCATTGTACATATTTATTGCTGGTGGCCTGTCTATCGTAATGGCTGTAACATATGTAATATCGGAGACACTTGATATCTTTAAAATAAGATTTAGGTTTTACTGTATATAAACAGTGTGTTTACATACATAATTTCAATGAATCTTACCTAATATCTAAGAGAATACAAAGGGTTTATGCTGTATAACTGTGCGGGGAATATTTATAAACAGTGTGGAAGAGTTTATAAGGGCTTAAAATATATAAAAATAACCATACAAACATATGGTTTCTACTTCGCAGATTTTCACCTATCGCGTGGGGTTTTGGAATGCAACCCCCGCGATTGAGGAGGGATTACTGTACACTCGAAAATAAGCAATAAAGAGGGCATTTCCCACTACCAACAAATAAAGTCAAAGTAAAATTAAATTGCCTTATTTTTCAATAACAGTGAAAAGTATTTATACAGACCGCATAATTAAAATGAACTAATATGTATCCTTGGTATTTTAAATATATATATTATCACTTTCTTAAATGGCAGGATAGATGTCCTTACTAAAACAGCCATGACCATTTTTATCTGGATATGCAATATTTTTTTAAATCTCAAAGCAAAGTACTGGAATCATTCACATTTAATTAACAACAACATATTCCATACACTTTTAAAACACTTATGTAAAGAAATAATGCCCAGAAAAAGTCTAAATTATATAAGACACATTTATGAAAAGAAATTAGGAGAGCAATTGAAAAGAAAAAAAAAATACTTTTTTTTCTCTTGATGTTATGTTGTCACTCATTTTTTCATTTTTCAGGAACAGCTAAAACAACATATATAAAAAGTGCAATGTTCAAATTTTAGGATAAGTTTAGGTGATCAGCAAGGACGGTGTTACAACTTTGCACAACACACTCATTTTCATTCATTGTAATGCTCATTTTCACTCAAAGAAAAGAAAAAAAAAAAAGAAAACTGATTTAGCTCAGGGAATTGGGTTTTGTACAAAATTAATGAGTTTTCCCCATTGCTAAAGAAATCCATTTCAGCCCCCTGGTGACAACATACAGTATATAAAGTCAGAAATAAATTAGTTAGCAAAAATTTTTGTTATGTACAACATGACAATATACACTCACCTAAAGGATTATTAGGAACACCTGTTCAATTTCTCATTAATGCAATTATCTAATCAACCAATCACATGGCAGTTGCTTCAATGCATTTAGGGGTGTGGTCCTGGTCAAGACAATCTCCTGAACTCCAAACTGAATGTCAGAATAGAAAAGAAAGGTGATTTAAACAATTTTGAGCGTGGCATGGTTGTTGGTGCCAGACGGGCCAGTCTGAGTATTTCACAATCTGCTCAGTTACTGGGATTTTCACGTACAACCATTTCTAGGGTTTACAAAGAATGGTGTGAAAAGGGAAAAACATCCAGTATGCGGCAGTCCTGTGGGCGAAAATGCTAGAGGTCAGAGGAGAATGGGCCGACTGATTCAAGCTGATAGAAGAGCAACTTTGACTGAAATAACCACTCATTACAACCGAGGTATGCAGCAAAGCATTTGTAAAGCCACAACACGCACAACCTTGAGGCGGAAGACAGCACCGGGTACCACTCATCTCCACTACAAATAGGAAAAAGAGGCTACAATTTGCACGAGCTCACCAAGAGTGAACAGTTGAAGACTGGAAAAATGTTGCCTGGTCTGATGAGTCTCGATTTCTGTTGAGACATTCAAATGGTAGAGTCAGAATTTGGCGTAAACAGAATGAGAACATGGATCCATCATGCCTTGTTACCACTGTGCAGGCTGGTGGTGGTGGTGTAATGGTGTGGAGGATGTTTTCTTGGCACACTTTAGGCCCCTTAGTGCCAATTGGGCATCGTTTAAATGCCACGGGCTACCTGAGCATTGTTTCTGACCATGTCCATCCCTTCATGACCACCATGTACCCATCCTCTGATGGCTACTTCCAGCAGAATAATGCACCATGTCACAAAGCTCGAATCATTTCAAATTGGTTTCTTGAACATGACAATGAGTTCACTGTACTAAAATGGCCCCCACAGTCACCAGATTTCAACCCAATAGAGCATCTTTGGGATGTGGTGGAACGGAAGCTTCGTGCCCTGGATGTGCATCCCACAAATCTCCATCAACTGCAAGATGCTATCCTATCAATATGGGCCAACATTTCTAAAGAATGCTTTCAGCACCTTGTTGAATCAATGCCACGTAGAATTAAGGCAGTTCTGAAGGCGAAAGGGGGTCAAACACCGTATTAGTATGGTGTTCCCAATAATCCTTTAGGTGAGTGTAGGTGTCTGTGATTTCTACAATAATACAGTATTTTTTTTAGCATTAAGGGCCTATGAGTATATACAAAATTAATTGATGTCCAAAACGTGAAGAGAACACATTTTTGCTTTTTTTTTTACATTATATGAGAAATTAAATCACGTTACTAGATATGAATATCTTTTGGGAGGTCTGAGGCATGGATTACACATTAATATAAATGACCTTGTTGTTGCTGTGTATAAGTGATAATTATAGACTTTTAATCCTAATGTCCATGCAAGTCTAAAACCTTCTTTTATTTCTGTGAAGTAACCAATTAAATTTAAAGTAAAATGTTACTATTATGCTGTTCAACTTGCAGTTTCAATCTGGTATACACAGAATATGTGTATATCTTGCTCTAAAATGTATTATTGGCCTTCGTACCTCTTCTTCTGCATCTTTCTCTCCATCATCTTCTTTTTCCCCTGTACTCTGCAGCTCCTCTGAATCATTTTGTAAAATTTTCTCTGTTTCTGGTGCCACGGTCTCCTCTGTCTCCTTTGTACTTTCGACACTATCAGATTTAGGACTTATATCTTCTGGTTTCTCCCATGTTGACTCTATAAAAATGTTTATATAGCACTTGACTAAAAAAAATAACTCAGCTAATTTTTCATTCCTTTACAAAAATTGCATATACGGCCAATCTGTCACATAAGTAAAAATAATGATAATCATTAATAAAAAGAAACAAATTAAAACTTATCAAAGACATAAAATCTGATAATTTTAGTATTTGTGTGTCAATAAAACAGTGCAGTCAACTGGTCAAACATCACATCACACACACATTGGTGATAGGCAGTTTGGAAAGCAGCCAATCACAGGAATTTTATTATCTCTGTTCTCCATAAAAACATTAGAATACATTTTTTTTAATACAGGGTAAAAGGAAAGAAATTATCATTTTGAGTGGAGTGTTACTAAACATAAATTTACTGATGAAAGAGTGGCAAAAAACTCTTTTTTCTATAAATATTTTACTTTAAAATGGAATCCAAGCTAAACTGAAAAGAACTCTGTCACCTACCTCCAGTAGATGAATTGTAATAATATGTATAGCCATCTGAAGTTACAGCTTCTATCCAGCTACTGCCTGATTGTTCCTAAAACAAACCAAACCAATTAAATTCAAAAAATATTATAAGCTGAAAAAGGCACACAAAACATTTTAAATACTAAATGTAGTAATCTGAAAATTCCTGTAATCTCGAAACACGTTTCGCTTTTTTGGATATGGTTGTTTATTTTGCATGTTGTGCCATTTAGTAGCTGAAGGCCATTCTTTATATATAGAACCTTCTTCAAGCAAGTATGTTAGATTTAATAATCCTGTATATCAACTAATTATACTGGAAATAAGATTATGAAAAATCTCAAAATGCTTAATATTCCATTGGCTTGAAAAACAAAACTTTAAAAGTTGCGCTTGCAAAACGTTACTGTATATTATGATTTGCTCTACTTGCATTTTTCTTTAAATTTGGTTTCTTTTCTCAAGAAACTTGAGAACTGCTGTAATTCATTATCCTGGAAACTATCCAAACATTTTTTCCCATACTGATCAAAGAATTTAGGTTCATTAGTATAAAATCACAATTCATGTGCTTAAATTCACCATGCTTTTCTCACTTACTGTGATTAAAAATCAGGATAGAGCAATACAGAGGCAATTTCTATGAATGCTGATACTAATAATACTGTACCAAAAATGTGTTAAAATTCATGAGAAGGTTTTATGACTGTATTAGTATGGGCCGATGTAGTCCTATTGGCTGAGGACTAAAATGTATATAAGGAAAAATAATATAACAGTAAAACACTATGGAGCCAGGAAGAAAGTTTTCGTTTTAAATTATTTTAAGTTGGTTTTGAATATCTTTGACCTTTTCCCTTTAAATTTCAACATCTTTTTGGAACACTGATTTCATTACCATGGTTAGAGCTTTTCGTTAAATGGCAGCTGAGGAACAAAAAAAACAGCTTTTAACAGAAATGTTTATTTTTTAATATGAAGACAATGTATACTGTATTAACATCCTTAGCATTATATTTTTTCTCAAAAAGAACATAAAAAGTGTTGAATTTTTTGGCTAAAAAAAAAAAAAAACAAAACTACAAAAAAAACCTAAAGGTACAAAGTCAGAATTGTAGAAAGTACAATAATGACAAATAATAATAATGATGAATAATATTACTAATAATATGAACTGCACACTGCACATGTATGAGGGATGCAAGTGTCACTTTCGGATTCCCAGAATCACTTTCAATTTCACTGCCAGATGACAGATTCACTTTGTCATCACTGCTGATGAAAGGGGTTTCTTATGAACATCAGAACAATCTAGACAGGCACAGGTCATTCAGCCCAATAAAGCTCACCAGTCCTATCCGCTTAATTCTTTTAAAAAAATCAACTCTAGCTCAGAAAGTCCTTAAAGTTTTACTGTTTACCACGCTCCTTGCTGGGTTTTTCCAAGTGTCTACGGTTCACTGCGTAAAGAAAAATTTCCTAATGTTTGTGTGAAATTTACCTTTAACAAGTTTCCAACTGTGTCCCAGTGTTCTTGATGAACTCATTTTAAAATAACAGTCTTGATCCACTGTACTGATTCCCTTCATAATTTAAAAAAACTTAAATCATGTCACCTCTTAATCTTCTTTTGCTTAAACAGAAAAGGCTCAGATCTTTTACTTTTTCTTCATAATTCAACCTGGTTAACGCTGGAATCGGCCTAGTCAATCTTCTCTGGACCTTTTCTAGTACTGCCATGTCCTTTTTGTAGCCTGGAGACCAAAACTGTACACAGTACTCCAGAGGAGGCCTCGGCAGTGCATTATAAAGCTTGAGCATAACCTTCTTAGACTTGTACTCTACACATTCTGTTTGTGCTCTTAATGGCTTCTGAACACTGTTGGGAAATTGATAGTGTAGAGTCCACTATGACTCCTAAATCCATCTTATAAGGTTTCAGACCCTCCACTGTGTATTAAATCCTAACAGTTTTATTTTCTATGTGTAATACTTTACATTTACTGACATTAAATTTAATCTGCCACAAATCTGCCCAAGCCTGTTTGCTGTCCATGTCCTTCTGTAATGATTTAACAGATTCCAAATTATTTGCCAATCCACCAAAATTGGTATCATCTGTAAACTTAACCAGATTGTTAATTATATTCCTATCTAAATCATTTATATATATTAAAAATAACAGTTATCTTAGCATTGACTCCTGTAGGACACCACTCTTAACATCAGCCAATTCTGATAAGTTCGATTTGAACCATCGCCCTCTGCTTCCTGAGTCTGAACCAATTCGGAACCCATCTAAAAAGATCACCCTGAACATCCACTTCTTTTAGCTTGATACCTAACCTCTCATATGGCACCTTATCAAATGCTTTCCCCAAGTCTAGATAAATAATATCATAAGCTCCACTTTGATCCTATCCTTTTGTTGCTTCCACATAGAATTCCAGCATGTTAGTAAAACATTACCTCCCTCTCCTGAACCCATGCTGATTGTTCCTGTACTTTCCATGTGCTGCTCAATCTTATCCTTAAAAATGCCTTCCATTAATTTTCCTGTGATGCATGTTATGCTTACTGGCCTGTAGTTGCTTGGATCTGCCTAGTTACCCTTTTTATATAATGGGATAATATTTGCCATTTTCCAATCCTTCAGAATCTCCTCAGTGCGCAGTGACTTCTTAAAAATGTGTCAAGGGTTTAAATATGTACTCGCTAGCCTCCTTAAGAACTCAAGGGTAACTATTATCTGGTACTGGTGAATTGTTTTGATTTCAACCTATTAAATCTGAGCAGTACTTCTCCCTATACAATTTCCAAATCCTTCAGTACCTCCATAGCAGTCCCATTTACCGCTGGGAGGTTATCCACTTCCTTACTCGTGAAGACCTCAGAAAAATGCAAGTTCAGAGTGTTCCGCTACTTCACTGTGTATATCTTTTAATTCCCCACTACTATTTCTGATGCACTTCACATCCTCCTTGACTGTTCTTTTACTACTAAAATACTGAAAGAATCTCTTAGCGTCATCTTTCGTCTTATCTACTATATTCCTCTCTGTCTTTCTGCCTCTCTGATATCCGTTTTAATGGTTGCCCTCATGTTCTCATACACCCTACAATTCACTTTGGAGTTATTAGTTTTATATGCCTTATAAAGCTGTTTTTTCCATTGCAGCTTCTTTTTTTAAGTCTTTATTAACCCACTGCAGATTTTTTTTACATTTTTTATTAATTACAAATAGGCATAGGCATATACCTGCCCTGTATTACATGTAAAACATTTTTAAACCTGTTCCACATGTTCCTCAACTGTCTCCACACATAAAAGCTTATCTCACTCTATCCTCCTTAGACTTTGCCACATCTGCTCAAAATTTAAGTGTTAGCCTTTGCATCCACATTATTTTAAAACACTGAGAATTGTATTATATTATGGTTACCTGACTCTAGTGGTTCAATCACAATTCTATACTGATTACTACAAAAAAACAAATCCAGACAGGCTTCACCCCACATTGGTGCTTTAATATATTGTGTTAAAACAACGGTCACTGATTACACTACTCTTGTGCTCTGCCTTTTGAAAGGTTATCCCAATTATTATTTGGATAGTTAAAGTCCCTGTGTACACTTGCCTTTTTAATATTACTAAAAAGATGCGTGTTTAAATTACTGTCTGCATTGGGTGGTCTATAACACATTCCTAAAATAAAACCTCTTTCTCTAATGCTTTCCAGAAGAAGCCACAAGTCCTCACTAAGATGGGGCTCATCGTCCAACTAAATTCTGTTTGACATAAAGAGCAATCTCACCTCCTATTCTGTTCTGTGTATCCATCCTAGAAAATGCATATCCCTCTATGTTATACTCATCCTAATCTTTGTTATTTAATCAGGCTTTACTGTGTTACTCCTAGATTTAAACGTTGGGTTAGAATTAAAATCACTGCACATTTTTATTTTTACATTATTGCTTGTTCCTGCATATATAGTTCCCCCCCCCTTTCCCTAATTGAAATAACCTCAACTAACCCATTCATATGCCTCCCCAATACACTGGTGCCCCACCAGTTCTGATGTAACACTTCACCACAGAACAGGTCTCATCTGTTCCTAAATGAGCCACAATGCTACATAAACATATACCCTTCTACCCTGTATCAGTATTATCAAAGACACCGCCTAGCTCTGCAAGAACCTGAAAACAGTTTGACACTTCCAGCTCTGGGGTTGATACCCCCAGACAGTGCACACCCTTTACCTTGTGACTGTGACCCAGCCTTCTCTACCTGTGTGGTCTGGAATCTCCTGCCATGCCACGTTAGGGGTGCACACTGTCTTTCTGGAGGACACCCGGGCCAGGTCTGCCAATTCTCTACAACACAGGCCGGCCAACTGCTCCTCCAGTTCAGTGACCCTGACCTCGAAGTGTTGGATAAGCTGGCACCTCCTACAGATGTAGCCCTACTATACGATAGGCTCCTCCAAGCCAACATATAAAAAGTCCAACATCCAACAGAACTTGCATTACACTGGCCTCATTATTAAAATTTGATGAGACACCATTTCAAGGCCAAGAGAAGACACGCCCAGGCCTGACACTTATGCAAGTCATGCCTATACCATTGCCCAAATAATGCTCGGCACTAATGCTGTTGCCACTTTTGCAGCCTGGGAAATCCCCAGGTTTTATGCGAGATGTGTCTATACAGTTGCTCGAGTGATACTCGGGACTATTGCTTTTGCCACTGTTTTTACATCCCAAGTAACGCTCGGGTCTAATGCAAAGGAGGTTAATGAAAACTAAAATTGGTGGTGCATTCACCCAGCTGTCTCTTGCAAGAAATTGCGGAAGACTGTTAAGGTTAATGTAACAGACACACTGTAGCAATAAGTTAACTGATGTCTTAAATTGACCTCTAAATAATAAACTGGTTTGAAATAAAAAGAAATACCCACAATGGGTTTTCAAGAATTCTAGAATCCTTCATGATAACAGGAAGGGTTTTTTTTTTTTTTTTTGAAGAAACTGTTAAAGTGGAATTCAGTAATACAACCCCTTGGCTGGTTTGTTCTCTCCACCCATTGCTGGTAAAATAAGCTCTGGCCTAAGCAACAATATAATGGAATAAGCCGGTTTAGGAAAAAAGCTGGCCTATTTAAAACAGTTGGTAGCACTGTGAGACCAGAACACCTCTGTTGATGATACATTTGTCTCCTTCGCACAGTATATGATTTATATTTCCACCAAACTTTCTATCACAAACATCTGTTTAATTACAGCATTATAACTTTCTGGCCGTCAAGATCTGAAATGTTTTGAAATGCTCATAACAACATGCTATTAGTAATTTATATACTCACCTCTCTCTTTTTTTCAGTTTCAACTTTAGATTTTGAACTGTTCTGCAATTCTTCTGGTTTTTCCCATTGAGATTCTAGAAGAAAAAAAGATTACAGATTTCAAAATCCACATATACTTAGTGATAAATTGGCACTTGTTATTCAAAGACTCTTGCTAAATATATTTGCTACACAAATGACAAAATATATGGTACTGACCACAGGACATAAATATTAGTGACACACATTATTTCTTAACACCTATTTATGCATCTAAACTAATGTGCCTCTTCTCCTCATTCACTGGTCATAATTCCTGTCTTCAACTCAAATTCAAGGCATTTTAGGAATGTGTCTTTCCTGGTTGCCTTGTATGGTGAGTTTTCCAGGAAATATTAATATTTTTATCATAAAAATTCATACATTTTGCATATGAAAAAACCAAGTATGATTTGTTAACTGTGAACATTAAAGTACAAATATTACAATAAACACAACAAATTTGCTAGTTTTAAGGATGGATTGCATCACCTGCCATATTAACATCAATTACAAGGGACAAGTAATGATCGGAAATCAGTGGAAATCACAAGTTGAGTAACAGTGACTCAGCAAGACTACCAGTCAATGTGACAGGTAGTAAAGGTTTTCAGGGGCTAATTCGTTACCACTAACCAAGGTAAATTATTCTACACAAATGCCCTATGACCAACCATAGAGAAAATCATTTTGCAAACAGATGCAAAGCTGAAAACTAAGCTAGCTAAAGCCGATAAGCTCATACCCACAAATAATATTTGAATCTTGCTAATCACTGACAGATATATCACAGTTAACTTACCTCTGTAACATGACCAGTACTACAGTCACAAAAGTTTAAAATCAGTCATACAGTTGTCTGTCTTGCCAAGAAGCTAACTCATTCCACGTTGAATGTATTTATGATAAAACAGAACATTTTAGGCACCAATTTACTCACTCACATGAGCTAGGACTCAGTAGCATGTTTTGTTCATACACTGCAAGACACAGGCAATGACATGGATTTTAATTGTTGGGAATAGCTACCTGTACATTCCAAGAACATCAGCACCATCATATATTAGTAGTGTGGACAGTCATTTGATCATTGTCAGTTACTGTGTATTTATAGTTACTTGCTTTTTAACTGGTTTGATTTATGACTAAACCAAAAAAAGTCTAAACCATCAGTTGTTTCAAAGTATCTAGTCACATTAATTTGATATTAACTATGTTAAGAAAACACCATACAAAAGCTAACAAGCCCAGAGCTGTCTTAACCATACTTACAAAACACAAATACTGTTGTGCTGCATCCATTGTCTATGTTTTTCAAAAATGTTGTAAACAACAGACTTACCCCCTGTAACAGTGTTATAGTAGTAAGTGTAACCATCATCACTGACACCTTCCACCCATATATTGTCTCTTTTATGTTTTGGAGTTTCTTGTTTATATTGTGGCTGTCTGTATGTATTTGATGATGGTTTACTCGTAACTCCTGTTGAGGCTGATGGAGCTATAAATAAAAAAGTTAAGTTTTTAGAATGAATGCTTTATGCATGAATAAAATACATTTTTAATAAAAATGTTTCATTTTTAGGAGCATGTAAAGAATGTAAATAGTTGGAAAATGTTCTAGATTGTATTCAGTGAGGAGGTAAAACTATAACAGAAAAAAAAAGAAAACTTATCAGATGCCACAAACAAAGTAATGCTCAGCCTATTCAACCTATTATGATAAAGCAATACTCATATAATGCAGAGTTAACAATAGATGTATTTCCCTTGAAGGCATAGCTAAAGTTTATAACAGAGATTCTTAAATTGGGACCAGCAAAGCAGTGGTTGCATGCAAAGTAAAACCTGAAACCCCATTTCTATGGGTCAGACTTTCAACATGGACATCATCAGGTAGGTGCTTTCAATCATGTTTCTATGTTAGGTACTGTAAATATTTCTGTCAGTAGGGGAAGCAGTGTAGTATTCCACTGCTGGTGGACAAACTTCCATTTACATTCACGACTGCATAACTGAAGTAGATGCTGTGGATTACTTTATAGGTGAAAAAGTTTCACTAGTAAACAAAAATCATTTAAAACCTATATCCATCAAGGTGACACAGTAATTCAATATGTTGTCAAGCTGCTTCAAAGATCAAGGTTCTTGGAATAGAATTCAATGTCCCATGCTTGTCTGAACTTTCTCCCTACGCATATTGTGATATTTCTCAAGGTAGTTCATTTTTTTCCTGTTAACATTCGCAAAGATGTGATTGTGAAGCTAATTAGAAATTCCAAACTGGCTCCATGTGAGTACGTGGTTGAGCGGGCCTTGCAAAACTGTAGGTTTAGGCCCATTCCAGGACTGTTTCCTGCTTTGTACCAAGTTTTGCAGAGTTTCTGAATTTGATTACGTGGGCTTGAAATTGTTATGCTTTATAACAATGCCCTCACTGTACAGTTGACTTTGGCTGACTGGCTGATCAGGGCAAGACCGGGTAAATGTGAAGAGTGCCTCCTAAAACACACCTTGTTGCGAAGCATCTAGGAACTTAGGCTTTTTAAACATTTACTTTCCTCCTTGTTTTCTGCAGTTGCAACGATTCCCAAACAGTTGCAGTTTTGTTAATCTGCTAATTCTCATGTAACTTTAAGATTTAAAGTAATACTGACCTTACAAGCTCTGCTTTATTTTTGTATTTATTTTGTGTTATCTTTGTACTTTACTACTAATCACTCAAAATATATATTTTTCGTGTCATTTTGAATAAATAATGAGCTACATGGTAATGTTTATAAAATGACATTTAATACAATCAGCTATTATACTTGTGAAATAAAATTCCTAGTGCCCCACATTACACAAATGGCAGACTTGCACTGACATGTTCTAGACCCTGGAAGCACCTAGAAGTTGTGAATTACAAAACATGGATTAACAACATTGTGTACCATATTTCAGTACTCACAACTGATTTGCCAAGTTTACTCTGCACAAAATTCCTGTAACCACCCTGTGCAACACGTAAAAACGTTGCTAACAGAAATGGCGTGCTAACAAGTATTCAAACGACATTGTCAAAAAGGAGCTTGGATGACCAAGTACCACCAGGCTCAGCTTGAAAGGAATGATGGAGCCAAGGAATAAAATTGGACTTCTCACAGTAACTCATATTTGAGAAGTAAAATATTTTTTATCAGTGTACAAAATGCTGTGTACTTCAACACTGGCAATGGAAAGTACCCCCCAAAAATGTGAGGTGTTCCTGAAAGAGATGTATTCATACAGCACATCAAACAGACAAATATAATGTTACATTTGAATAATTCTATAGATTTCCAATTTAATTTTGAATTTTCAAGTAACAATACACATGCAAATATATCTGAAATTCAGGTATAAATATGAAGAGTTCTAGCTCTGACAAAGTATGTGTGTCTGGGTACAAATTATAACTGAAGAACCAACTTACCAATAAAAACCAAAATACTGTAATTCTTTTTTTTCTTCAATTGCCAATGGATGTATTGTTTCAAGACAGTATTACTACACAGTAAGAAAGGATGGGGTAACAAGAATAATCTACTGCTACCAAGTATACCAAGGAATAAAAAAAACAACAAAGACACTCTACTATAAACTCTAAAGACCGTGCAGAACTTTAAAAAAAAAAAAAACTGGGGATCTTTCACAAACAAACACAGGTACATAAAATGTAGGCTTCTTTGTTAGGTACAGTATAAATAAAAACGGATAGTGAAAGCAGACACCAAGGGAACTTTAGAAGTATACCAGACATATTTAACAAACCAAAAGTCAAAAAAGCTATACAAATATACAACTGCTGTATGTAAAAAAAAAATTGTAACAAGAAACTGTGATAAATACAGTAATATAAAAAGCAGCACAGATTAAGTGTAGTTGCAGAACAAAAAATGGATACAAAATAATACAAAAGAGAAAACTTAAGCTATCAAGTGTAAAAATGATGGGACAGTGAAAGAGAAACCACACTGAATAATTATGACCATTAAACTCTTAGATGGATGCATAAAAAGTAAAAGGATTCAGTGAACTGGTGAGTCTTCAGTGTGGATTTGAGAAGCAGGACAAATAGAGTGTCAAAACCAGACCTAGAAAGACAGCTTTGAAATGTAAATCTGGAACAGTAAGGTGTCTGTAATATAGGTAAATGTGCACTTTGTCTAGTATAAACCAAGACTGGTCACAAGGTAGATGTGAAAACTTTATAAAAATCCAGAGTTTAAACAGGCACAATTTTTTTTAAATTGTCCAGAGGATTCACCTCATCTCATCGTCCTTCCTGGTGAGGCTCAAGGTGTCTGAGAATTCAATGGGAACTCATTTTGTGTGTATTGAGTTGGATGATATGTGCAAATATCTAAGCACTGAGACCAGCAAGGAAGGCAGGCTGTCAGGTACATGGAAAATCTCAAACTTAATACAACAAAACACATTTTGCATCAAAGTGTGCATGCAACAAATCACTTAAACAATGTCTGTGTGCAGAAGAAAGTCAATAAAGCTATTTTAATATTGTTGTGAGCCCACTGTCACACACCTCACTTTAAATAAACTTTTACTCATAAATATTTGCAATTGCAACATACTATAACCAATGGACTTTTAGAAATAACTAAATGTACTAAATATATGTTAGGTAAGCTTCTTTAAACAATTAGTAAAGTATTAAACAAAATCAGAACCAAATTAAATCCACTTTAATCCAATTTAGGGTCACTGGAGACTGCAGCATATCTCTGCTGTAACAGACATAAGGAAGCAGCAAAATCCTGGATGAGATGTCTATCTATTGTAGAGCCCACTCAATATAGAAATCAACAAAGGGTCTATTTTGGATTTCAGATCTGCAAATATCCAAAGGTAGAAATGTGGACTACCTAGAGGAAAAACCATTGCAAAACCAGGGAGAACATATGAACTCAATGTAGCCAGAAACTAAGCATTGGATTTAAACTCAGGCCAGCAGATGAGGCAGCAGCACTAGCATTTGCACACTTAAGAGATTCCTGATTTTGCTTTACTGTCAGTAATCAATTCTTTTAAACATCACCTGAGATTGCAGGGTAATGCTGTTTACTACTGCAGTGGGCATTACTGAAAAGTACTGCCATACATGCTGCACAGCTATAAGAACAGGGCAGAGACGTGACAAATGGCTACCAGCTCATAAATAAAAAAAATTCTCAAACGGAAGTGTAAATTTACAGACTACTTAAAAAATAAATATCCCTGTTTTTGACATGGATGCAAAGAATGAGTCAAATGTACTATCTGTAGAGCTGAAGTGTCTGTAGCAAATAAACATGTCAGTAGCCAAGTTTCCACCCAGTTTTTTGCGACGTTTTGTTATCGACAAGCAGAATATACGTAAAAAAAATGTGCGAAATTTGCTGTCTCCAGCCTGTTTCCATCCAACTGGCTTTTTATCGATAAAATGGCGTGCGTGATGACGTCATCCCCTCCAAAACGAACTGTCACATAAGTTTTGTTGTATCGCGAAAAAAAATCTGCCCTTGAGCCGTTTCCATACATAATTTTGTGTATGTCGCAAATTATCTACCTTTTGTTTTCCACGTTAGACCCCCTCCACTAAACAAAGAAATGGAGAGATTATTCAGACAGTTTTTTGAAATTTGCCAGCTTACTGTTATTTCAGTTTCACAAATAATTGGAATTGTACATAATATCCGAAGACGACAGCAGAATGAAGCAGTTGCTTGTCTGATAGCCCTAGAGCTCGAAGAAAGTACCCCAGTGCGACGAAACCCACGGGTATGGAAGAGACAACGGAATAAGACCTTCTGGAAGGAGGTGGTAGGGAGACACTTCACAGAAAATCTCTGGCTGCAACATTTTAGAATGACATGGCCGATGTTTGAGATGTTGTGTGGATTCATCAGTCCTGATGTTGCGCCCATCACAAGTTGTCACCGACCACTGGTTGCAACCCAAAAGCAGATTGCCATCGCCCTTTACAAGCTGGCAACCTGCGGCGAGTATAGAGTAATTGGAGAAACTTTCGGGGTTAGTAAAACTACCGTCCATCGATGTGTATATGCTGTGTGCACCGCTATTAAAGAAAAATTAATGTGGCGTTATATCAGACTTCCGACTGTAGCGGAGGCCGATGAAATTGCATACCGCAATTCCTTGGTGCATCTTGTGCCACAGATTTACGGTGCGCTGGATGGCACGCATGTGCCTATTCTTCCCCCGACGGAAGGCTACCGCGATTACATTAATTGCAAAGGGTGGCAATTTATTGTTCTCCAGGCCCTTGTTGATGACAGGTGCATGAAACGAGACATTTGCGTTGGCACTCCTTGAAGTGCCCATGATGCAGCTGTGTTTGCAGCATCGGATCTGTACAGGTGAGCCTACCTTTCAACATCCCTTCTCAGTGCGATAACAACTGAATTAGTACTGTAACCTGCTTCCCTTAAGGTTTTTAATTAAAACTGAAATTTGAATTAATACAAAATAACGACGTTTAATCAAAAAAAAAATCAAGTTAATATTAATGAGATAATTTCTCATAATATGCTAAAACATCTGTCATTTAATAATAAGAAAAAAATGTTTAGATAATGAAACACACGGTTTATTAAATATTTTGAATGGCACAGTAAATTACATTTGCGGTTTTTGCATTATTTAGACATCCTGAGAGACACCCCAGGCTACAGTTGATGTGGAGGGAGTTCAGGTACCCCTTTTAGTAGCAGGAGACCCAGCCTATCCGCTACTGCATTGGCTCATCACGAGAAATAACGAGTCTCTTCATCAGACCAATGCGAACCGCTCCGCTATTCTCGTTTTGATTGCACGTGATGAAAATGTATCATGTGACACATTTATTTGCGTTAAAGCCCTTTTTTTTCCGATAAAAAGTGTTTCCAATGTAGTTTTTGCGACATCTGAAGTATCGATATAGAATTTATGCGCTAAAGTTAAACGGAAAAATATTATGTCGACATGTACAACATTTTATCGATAATTAGCATTTCCATCAGCTAAAATTTGAAGCGCTAAATATTTTTTCGCAAAAACTCGTTGGATGGAAACCTGGTTATTGACTTTGAAGCTTACATTCACTCTACAAAGCACAAGATTGCTCAAAAGCAAAAATGACACTCTTTTGTGAGATAAAGTAAAACAGAGGCTGTTGTAACTGCAACTGGGGTAATTCAAGAAACACAATAGTTAGAGATCAATGGATGGTACACCTGCCTTAAAAATGAAGGCATGTCCAGATGTCCCTAAATATGTTTTGTGCTCACAAGCAAAACACAAGCAATGTTTAATGCTTTGATTGTACCAAATTCTGTTGAAGAAAATCTAATATCACTTAAAGATCTACCTTAAGGTGGCAAGTTTAAAAGTTGTGCTATTTTGTTTACCCTTTTTGCCATTACATAAGAGAAAAAGATACTCTGCAACTGTCTAAAAATTTACTAAAAAGTCTGAATAGACCAAATGTTATGATTAGATAAACTAGTAAAGACTCATGATTTTGGCAGCAAATGTTGTGTGTCAATTATATTGTCACTTAGTCAAAAACATCTCTGGTATGTATGCCACCGATGCTCCCTCTGACAAGGTATTTAGTTAGCACTGGAGTAAATATAGTAACCAGTCACAGATCAGCACTACAGCCAGCATCAGTGAATACATGCTGCTTCATTTTATGAGACAAAGAAAATGCTACTTTGTTTTCAAATATTAGTTACTGATAAGAAATACATCTGTGCTAAATCTACATTTTCATTTTCAGCAATGAAATTAAAATTAGTGCCTTCTTTGACAAGGGTATATTGTACCTCATTTAACTGTTTACATTTATCTGAGAATACTGAAGTTAATTTTTATGTGAGGCTTCTTCTTTCGGCTGCTCCCGTTAGGGGTTGCCATAGCGGATCATCATCTTCCATATCTTTCTGTCCTCTGCATCTTGTTCTGTTACACCCATCACCTGCATGTCCTCTCTCTCACCACATCCATAAACCTTCTCTTAGGCCTGCCTCTTTTTCCCTTGCCTGGCAGCTCTATCCTTAGCAACCTTCTCCCAATATACTCAGCATCTCTCCTCTGCACATGTCCAAACCAACACAATCTCGCCTCTCTGACTGTGTCTACCAACCATCCAGCCTGAGCTGACCCTCTAATGTACTCATTTTTAATCCTGTCCATATTCGTCACACCCAATGCAAATCTTAGCATCTGTAACTCTGCCACCTCCAGCTCTGTCTCCTGCTTTCTGGTCACTGCCACGGTCTCCAACCTATATAACATAGCTGGTCTCACTACCATCCTGTAGACCTTCCCTTTCACTCTTGCTGATATCCGTCTGTCACAAATTACTCCTGACACTCTTCTCCACCCATTCCACCCTGCCTGCACTCTATTTTTTACCTCTCTTCCGCAATCCCCATTACTCGGTACTGTTGATCCCAAGTATTTAAACTCATCCATTTTCGCCAACTCTACTCCTTGCATCCTCACCCTTCCACTGACCTCCCTCTCATTTACACACATGTATTCTGTCTTGTTCCTACTGACCTTCATTCCTCTCCTCTCTAGAGCATATCTCCACCTCTCCAGGGTCTCCTCAACCTGCTCCCTACTATTGCTACAGATCACAGTGTCATCAGCAAACATCATAGTCCACTGGGACTCTTGTCTAATCTCATCTGTCAACCTGTCCATTACCACTGCAAATAAGAAAGAGCTCAGAGCTGATCCCTGATGTAATCCCACCTCCACCTTGAATGCATCCGTCACTCCTACCACAGACCTCACCACTGTCACACTTCCCTCGTACATATCCTGTACAACTCTTACGTACTTCTCTGCCACTCCCGACTTCCTCATACAATGCCACAACTCCTCTTGAGGCATGCTGCCCTATGCTTTCTCCAGGTCCACAAAGATGCAATACAACTCCTTCTGGCCTTCTCTATACTTCTCTAGCAACACCATCAAAGTAAACATTGCATCTGTGGTGCTTATTCTTGGCATGAAACCATACTGCTGCTCACTAATCATCATCTCACTTCCCAACCTAGCTTCCACTACTCTTTCCCATAACTTTATGCTGTGGCTCATCAATTTTATCCCCATGTAGTTACTACAGTCCTGCACATCGCCCTTATTCTTCAATATCGGCACCAGTACACTTCTTCTCCACTCCTCAGGCATCCTCTCACTTTCCAAGATTCCATTAAACAAGCTGGTTAAAAACTCCACTGTCATCTCTCCTAAACATCTCCATTCTTCCACAGGTATGTCATCTGGACCAATGGTTTTTCCATTCTTCATCCTCTTCATAGTTGTCCTTACTTTTTCCTTGCTAATCCGTTGCACTTCCTGATTCACAATCTCCACATCATCCAACCTCTTCTCTCTCTCGTTCTCTTTATTCATAAGCCTATCAAAGTACACTTTCCATCTGCTCAACATACTCTCCTCACTTGTGAGTACATTTCCATATTTAACCTTTATTACCCTAACCTATTGCATATCTTTCCCAGCTTGGTCCTTCTGTCCAGCCAATCAGTACAGGTCCTTTTCTCCCTCCTTAGTGTCCAACGTCTTATACAACTCATCATACGCTTTTTCTTTAGCCTGTACCACCTCTTTATTCACCTTGCGCCTTATCTCCTTGTACTCTTGTCTACTTTCTGCATCTCTCTTGACTATCCCACTTCTTCTTTGCCATCCTCTTCCTCTGTATACTATCCTGTACTTCCCCATTCCACCACCAGGTTTCCTTTTCTTCCTTCCTCTGTCCAGATGTCACACCAAGCACCCTTCTTGCTGTCACCCTTACTACATTTGCTGCAGTTGCAATTTTTATGTGAGGCTACAATTTAATTTTACTGTAAAGGGTAATTTACCTATTATATTATAATTATATTATAATTCTTATTTAAAATATTTTTAGTTGACCTTTGCACAATACAAGTTTATTATTGATAGGAATTTCTACTACTACTTTTAGAAGTAAAATTACCATTTGTAGAGTATTTTTCCTTGCTGTCATCACATAATTCTAAGTCTATATCGTCCATATAGTGCTCCACTTGGGAGCAATGTGTAACACCCTGGTGCAATGCATTTAAAAAAGAAACTAGCAATTAGATCACTGAGGATTTAAATCAAAATATTTCAGTGGCAGAACTATTGGATTTATAACTTGTAAAGTAGAAAAGGAGGGCATTAAGCAGATATATAAAATGTAAACATGAAGGGTTTTGGTATATCACAGCAAAAAAGTAGTGAATGCTGATTTATACATATAGCTCATGTGATGGTGCGAAGATTTCAACCTGTGTTGCTTCCCCTAAAAAATATTTTATTAGTTTGTGATGAGTTGCGTTACAGGTCCATGGCAGTGCAAGTTTTAAAATTAAAATGGTGTGGCTTAGGCTCTGTGGTGTGCTTGTTTATGCAGAACCATGGATGTTTAATTGGGAGACTAGGGTTGATTGTGCTTGCACAAGTGCATAGTTGGTTTCAATCTTCTCATTGTCTCTCTGTGGGTCATAGTTAGGACACTGCATCCACAGAGGAATAAAGGAGAGCCTGAGTGAAGGAAAGAGTGAGGATGAATGATAGAAAGGAAGAGTGCCATAATTAATGGATAACTGTACCTGTCCAAGGAGATGGGAATTTTGCACTGTGTGCATGTATGTTCTATTTATCAAATGATTTTAACCTCCAGTTCAGCACTTCACTTTTCTATCTTATTTTAATAAAAGCACTTGCACATTTCACTTTATACTTGCTTATTTGTATCCTCACTGCCCAGCTCATCCTTGGATATAACTATCGAGATAGACATGGGTTCAAAGGCCAGGCTGCCAGCTGGGGCCAAACCAGGCCATCACACAGGCAAAATACAGCAACAGTGAACAAAGGAATAACATGCCAATTTCTGGAAAGACACAATGTCAAGGGTACTGCTGTATTATCTCAAGTATAAATACCAAAGGTACCCCCCAAAGACTGTGTCAGCAAAGTGTAGTCATGCCACATCCAACAATTAGTGTATCACAATATTCTGAAACAAAAGAGGAAACAACTAGCTAATTATGTGAAAACTGTATCCTGGAAAGTTGAAGCAGTGGGAATAACAACACATATGAGGGCATAAAATTGCGAAAGCTAAGTCTGTAATAATACATTGTCAGTTCCTCACAAAGGATTATAATCTGAACAGCAAACAGCTCACTATGATGATGTTTCTGAAGATGCAAAAATGAATGATACCACTAGCGGTGGTGGACAAATTGTAAATGCATATGGCAGTCTCCCTGGGTACCAGCTCTACACACCTGGTAGCCCTGGTATGCTTCCTGGTAGGCCAACTTTAATATACAGGGTGAAAGGTTACCTGGAATTGTTTACAGCAGTGGTTCCCAAACTTTTTCGATTTTTGGCGCACTTGCTGAATCCAGGTTTTCCCAATGTGCCCATCCCGTCATATTCTAAAAATTACACTTTACGAAATAGTCAATAATTTTTTTTTTTAATTAAAGGGTTAAGTAAAAATAAATAAAACACATGTATAATCACAAAAAATGTAATTGAACAAATTCAACTATTATAATTAGTGGGATGGTTGATCACTGTACACTTTCTCAAATCTTGGAATCAAACTGGACACAGCCACCCTCATTTACTTCTTCACATTGATTTTTGCGTGATACTTACTTTTGTATCACAGTAACTGCTGAAAACTCAACTTCGCACAAATAAGAAGTCGCAAATGGAATTAAAATTCTCTGAGCTTTACCACTCAGAAGCGGATATTCATCTTTTACGGATATCCAAAATTCAGTTAATTCCATGCTGCTAAATTGTTTTCAATGTATTGTTGCAAGACAACTCAGTAAGATTTTCTTCTTCTGCAGCAGTAAATTCAGACAGAGCACTGGCATTAAATGGATCTTGAATCCATGCAAATTTATCGATATTATCATTTTGAAAATATTTCTCAAACCAGGTGATAAGCTGTGATAAGTGTTCTTCAAAAATGGATTTCATACCTCGAGAGAAATCAACTCCATTTGAGATCAAAAACTGTTGCAACAAGGGGAAACAGTATTTGCCTCCAAATTATCTCAGTCGACTTTAAAAGGTGCATGTTGCTTCACAGCAGGGAGAGATTCAGAGTATTCTGCTTTTCAAAAATATATCTTAAGTATGCTATTTTTACCAAAAAATCTTTATTCACAAAATTTTCGGTATCCTTGTGGTCTTCCTCATTAAGAAAAATATAAATTTCCTGTCGCAGTTCAAATGTACGAGACAAAACTACCATGAGAGAGCCATTGCAAAGTGCTGTAATACCACAAAGACATGTGCTCGGTTCCCATATCCTCACATAGCTTTTTGAAAAACTTTGTCTTCAACGGCTGAGTTTTTATAAAGTTTACTACATTCACTACATATTCTAAGATCTGGTTCAATGTAGGACTCAGATGTTTTGACACAAGTGCTTCACTGTGAATAACACAATGGGTCCAAAGTGAATCGGGGCTTTGCTTAGAATAACTGCCTGCAATACTCTATAACAGCCGGACATAGAACGAGCACCATCACTATAGACATTAACGCACTTAGTGCACTCCAAATTATTTTCGGATATGAAAGTATCAAGGATCTCAAACAAGTCTTAAGCCTTAGCACTAGCAGTGATACTTTAACAAAAGAGAAGGTCTTCTACAATGTTACTACAATCTATACACCAAATACAGCAAATCAAATGAGCATCATTATTATTATCATCCAACTGCTACTCAAATTCCTTCCCTTTAATTTTTTGAATTAATTGATTATTGAGGTCCTCCGCTATGTGCTGTATTCTGCAACTGATGGCGTTACTGGACAAAGGCACTTTTGAAAGCAGCTTCCCAGAAGACTCACAAATCCTAATGTTCACCATATCTACGTCAGCCAGTAGAATGAGTTCTTCTGTGATGGTATGAAGCTTCTTACATTTTGCGATTCTATGATAAACCTTGTAAGATGCTAGCAAAGCATTGCTTGGTATTGATGCCTGCTTATAAAAACTACCTTTTGTTGATTTAACTCTTAACTTTCTGGTAAAGTAGTTATGAGATTTACCTACCATGCTGAGATGATTGGTTTCTAAATGGTGTTTCAACTTACTTCGCAGCATGCACTCTGGTGCCAAAACTTTCATACACAGTACACACTGCGGCCTCTCTTCACCATTGACTTCTGTCAACATAAAACCAAATAACTGTCATCATATTTTCGATATTTGCGTTTCTTCACACTCTGGTTGACGGTGTCACTGGTTGATGGTGTGACCTCTTTATTTTCACTTTCACAACGCTTATTACTGTTTAGTAAAAAGCGATCCATTTTTAAAAATACATACGAGAAAAAATACTTCAAAAACTTCACTTGACTTAATCACAACAATATTCAGTTGATATAATCTCCGAAAACTAATTCAGCACTAAGGCTGCGCAAAACCAACAGCTATTTATATACAAACAAAAAGAACAGAGAAGTTCGACAAATTAGACTAAAACTTAACTTAGAAACTTAATTATTGTAGAGCGTCATCTAGTAACTATTTGTAGAAGCTTCCACAAACAGTTATTACAAAGTGAGTTATTGGTTTGTACCAGGTCCACCAGTTGTCACGTTCTATCACATTAAATTGAAAATGGAAATAAAATTATGAAAACTTTGTAATATTTCATGGCGCACCACACACTTTGGTAACCACTGCTACTTATTTATTTTTGTTGTACACGAGTGTTTAGTGCTCTTCGACCAGAACATAAACAAAATCAGCATCTTGGAAGAGAATATTTTAGTAAATGGATGATTTTTAAGGATTATGTCATGCTGATGTATTGTCTTTTTCTAGTGTAAGCAAAAACATTTAATCAAAAATGAAATGAAATACTGCAATAAGATTGTATTCTCAAATTTTGCTTTCATGCTTAATTTACACCCCACCAATTAGTTTCTCTGTCAAAAACATCAGTTTGACATTCAGGGTTATTCTGAAGTGTAATATGTCTATTACTGTGTGACTGCAAAAGGCAAGATCTGTTTGTAATGGAGTGTAGCCCTCTGATTTCAACAGGCTGATGTCCATTTTCTATTGCTGAACACTTAAAAATGTGTGACTGGAGTGCTGTTGGAACATTCAAGCCATCACATATAATTAACAAGATGTTGAATATTTCAGGTAATTTTCTCAGCAGTATCGGGCCCTGTCAGTTGAAAGGAGTTACCGGCTGTGTCAGTATAAATTTCACAAAATGACCCAGCAATGCATTTGCATTTTTTTAGAATTGCAGGCTGACTAGTATAGTAAACAGTCTAATGTTACCCTGCTTTCTCACTTTTTCAACCTTAAAATTAGTTTTGCATTAAAACAAAGAACCTCTTTTATGTGGCTTCTGAAACCTCTCTGCAAACAGCAATGGTACATTATCTGACTTGGCTCTGATGCTTTCCCCTCCCTGCAGTCATCACTATTTACTAGTTGTAGAATATCCTCCATATTTAATCTGCTGAAAAATTCTTCTAGTATTGGAAGAGTTATTTTTTATATAGTTTTGACATAATGCTTCTTCTGGTTATGACTCCTTTTACTTGTAACTGGTGTTGAAGCAATATTGGGATGGTTCACCTTGTCCTCTTCTCTTTTTAAATTTCACTTTATCTATAACACGATAAATGATGAGAGGATTAAAAATTAACTTTTGGCATTCTTGCACTTGCTGCCCTAGTTGCTTTACAGCTAAACACCTATTATTTCTCTTGCTTGTACACTATGTGCATATCCATTTACCAAAAGCAGTGAGTGAGAGTAACGTACATCAAAAAATAAATTTCAAATATTTTTGCATGTCTTCCTTGCACTGTGATGACCTGTTGCGTCATATTCCGATCTTTGTTCATCATTCTGGCACCCATGTATTAAGTGTCTCCTGGAAATTCCCCGTTTAGGGTATATGGTGCCATGCCTGAATCACCTCTTAGTTAGAAAAAATTCCACACGCTGTGCGAGTAGATCAGTGTTTCCGAACCACAGCCCTGGGGGCACACTGTGGCTGCAGATTTTTGTTCCAACCAGATTCCTAATCAGTGACAACACCTGATAACACCGATCTCATTTAATTAGCTGGTATTATTTTTTTTCTTATTTTACATTCAGAAAAGCACAGCAGCATGATTTTTACGTTTATAAGACATCTAGAAATATTTCTGGTTTTGCTATAGATTTAAATGCTTAACTCTCTTTTGTTGATTTCATTATATTTTGCCCTTTCTCTGTGCAGTTTTTCCCCTTTGTTGTATCTTATTAATGACAATTAAAAATAAGCAGAGCAGACATGCTGGCAAACAACACTGAGTAATCAAAGGCTGCAACTACATTAGCATCAGACCCGCTAATCTCTTATATATATTTCTCTTCTGGTTCGTCCTGCTTCCTCTTCAAAACTGAAACCCCAAACAGCCCACATGGCACTTCTCGATTCCTATTGGTTCGTCCTGCTTTCTTTTCAACACCGGTCCCCCACCCACACGCAGCCCACACGGCACTTCTCGATTCTTATTCCTCCTGTTCCAAACCCTTCCCCACACTGCCTGTGGCCTCCCTTATACCCCCACGCCACTTTTCTTGATTCCTATTCCTCCTTCTGACTACCGCATTTCCCGCTCCTCTCTCTCATGACCCCATTGGTGTCATGTCACCGCCCGATATCTAGCCTGACCGCGTGACCTTTCACTTCGGCCATGTGTGCGCATGGGAGTCTTTTCTGTAGCCTGCTACCATTTGCATTGGTTTCACTCCTTGCTTTTTGCATTATACAGCGACGTTTTTTTCCTTTAAGCCTTTGTTATAAAATGAATGACAGTATCTTCTCTCTCGACGGGTTTTTGTAAAACATCATCTCTATTCCAGGATCCAGCAACTGCCTGTTCCTACAAGTGGGTTATTTCTTGACACAAACAGTTGACTAAGGCAATGCACTCTCAGTACGACATAGGGCTGTAGATTTTGTTGCATCACACTGGGACAGATTTTGAGACGTTCTTCCTGTTGTTATTTCCAACGCAAGTTGAGTTATCACAACGAGTCATGAGTACTATCAATACTCAGTGCTAATCATGGCAACATCTGGATTTTATGGTGGTGAAGCTGAAATTCAAGCTCTTTCTGAGATTCTCCATGCTACCATTGTCATTTACTTTCGAACTTAACCCCAACATCCCACCTTGCATTATGTTTGCAAAGATTTGCGTTAATCTACAACAACCAGTCTTCAGCCATGGTCAGTTGTACGTGCCTTTTCTAGGGTTAGATCTTTCGACTTATTATCTGTCGTCTCCAGCAAAACACCTATTCACAAATCCGTCTTTCAGGAAGTATTTCTTTCTTCTTGATTTCTGAATTCTTTTCTCACCGTTTTATGTCCTGATCCTTTCACCGCCGTAGGTAGTTAATAAATAATGGATCCATTAAACAATTAGAACACCAAGAAAAGTAGAATGAAAATCAAGATGAAAATATTGTTATATATATATATATATATATATATATATATATATATATATATATATATATATATATATATATATATATATATATATATATATATATATATATATATATATATATATATATATATATTTACCAAACTTAGTTTTATAATTTCCATATTGTTCCCAAAACACAGAACTTGGGAAATAACACATCACTTAATTATCCCAGGATTCGAATTCAATACAGAAGCTGGTTGGAACAAAAACCTGTACCAACAGTGTGCCCCCAGGACTGAGGTTGGGAAACACTGGAGTAGACAGTCATGCCCGAGGATGATATCACAGTGTCTGATATAATTTACTAGCAAAATACCCGCGCTTCGCAGCGGCGAAGTACTGCATTAAAATTTTTATTAAGAAGAAAATTAAACTTTTTTAAACTGAGGGAAAATATGCCAAAAATTATTTGTTAAGGATCTCTTTGTATACCATGTTGTCAGTTCGGCCCTCCGGTTGTAACATGACCAAGCTGTGCGCTGAGCTTACTCTTGAGCATGTAACTTACAGTTGGCCATGTGAACAGTAATCTTGTCTCAAATCTCACAGCTTGGATTGCTGCTGTCATAATCGGTTTGAGTTTCATGGTTTGTTTCAATTACGACAGTATTTGCAGGATTTGTTGTGTTGAAGTGACATTTGGCATCTGTCAAGCGTTGTAAGCACACTACCGGTTTCATCGATAAAATCACATCCAGCTTTTGAGAGTTTAAACATTCATAAACATCAAAGTGTCCACTACTGAAATCGTCACCTGTGAATCTAAGATGTTTAAGAGGCATTGCCGGTTGTCGAAAGGTGTAAAATATTTGGCCATTTCGGTACATGTGAAGGGACAATCGAACAATTCAGCGGCAGCCATCAACTCACATGCAGAACCATAGGTGAAGGGCTTAAGCATTTCACTCTTACAGTGCTCCTGTGTAGTATAATTATCTTCTGTACCGTCATCAGTCCACACCTTGAACCTGTCCCAGTCATTAAATACATAAAACAGAATGTTCCTCCGGATATCAGGAGTGAGCCTGATATGGCCATGCAATATGCAACAAAGAGAATGGAAAAGGTAGGTGCTATCTCCGGGCATGGAAACCACTCGGTAAGTGACAGTTCTTTGATCGATAGTGATCATCTCGATAGACATGGTAATGGGGGTTGAAATGATAAAGGAAATGGGTACCCGAGCAATGTAAAGTAAGTGTAAAATACCTATACAATAACTATAATAGTAATAAACAACCAATAAAACAGCGGAGAAGCCGTAGATTAAACAAAAAGGCTGTAGTTATCAGTAGGGAGAAGTGAATCCCGTGGCAAAGCAAGGAAGGGAAAGTAGAGACCGGAGCGACGGACGGTCTTATATAGGCAGGCAGCCAACAACGTGGGAGGCGTTGGGATGGGGGACCCAATGCCACCTCAAACGGTGACTGAGGTGCAGGCTATGGACGTATATATGTACGTAAGTAGGATTCAGTTAGCGTTGGGAACCCGTGTACCAAATTTCTTGAAGATGGGCCCATACTGTAAGTAACAAAGACTGTTGAAAAGTTCAATATGGTGGCAGACAGTGGCGTCATACCACCGAAATAAGTACTTACATTGGTTTTGGTTAGCTTTGGGAAGCCACCTACCAAATTTCGTGAAGATGGGGCCGTAAATAAGAAAGTTCAACATGGCGGACGTTGTTGACCGTGACGCGTAGAATTTCGAAATGAAACCTGCTTAACTGTTGTAAGTAAGCTGTAAGGAATAAGCCTGCCAAATTTCAGCCTTCTACCTACACGGGAAGTTGGAGAATTAGTGATGTTGTAAAGTTCAATATGGTGGCCGACAGTGGTGTCATACCACCGAAATAAGTACATACGTCGGTTTTGGTTAACGCAGGGAAGCCACCTACCAAATTTCGTGAAGATGGGGTCAGCCTTCTACCTACACGGGAAGTTTGAAAATTGGTGACGTTGGAAAGTTCAATATGGCAGCCGACAGTGGAGTCATACCATCGAAATAAGTAAGTACATCGGTTTCGGTTAGCGCAGAGAAGCCGCCTACCAAATTTCGTGAAGATGGGGCCATAAATAAGAAGGTTCAACATGGCGGACGTTGTTGACCGTTGGCGACCGTTACGTGTAGAATTTCAAAATGAAACCTGCTTAACTTTTGTAAGTAAGTTGTAAGGAATAAGCCTGCCAAATTTCAGCTTTCTACCTACATGGGAAGTTGGAGAATTAGTGATGAGTCAGTGAGTGAGTCAGTCAGTCAGTGAGGGCTTTGCCTTTTATTATTATAGATGATGTGCTTTCCCTGCAACCAGCGTGAATATGTGAAGTATAAACAAGTCTGTAGATGGTGGTTACATCAATCTGGTGCTCTGTAAGCAGAGCTAATTTAAAACAACACCACAGTTAAGATTGTACATGAAGAACTGGGTCTTTCGCTTTTACCAAATTGTACTTGATTTGGAAAGCATTGCATGAACCAAAGATCTAAAACATCTGGTAGTTAGCTGGGCTATCCAAATTTGTAGTTTGATTGTCCAAAACTAAAAACTGGTGTGTCTGGCCTACTGATTTGTCCACCCCAATTATAAAAAAAACACTGAAATGTTTGAAAATATATTGGCATTTGACATGCCTAAAAGAATTTTCCATGCAACAAAATCTTACTCAAGTATACAAAACTGCCAGTAAACGAGGATGGATGCTTTTTAATTCCTTCATGGAAGTTTAGTGTTGACATGTTAATATTTCTTTTACTTCATAATGATTTACATGACTAAAATTCAAAATAATCTTACAATTACTAAATGTAACATTTTCAAATGAGAAGAATTTTTTAACATAGGTTTTGAAGTGGGGGCGGCACGGTGGCGCAGTGGCAGCGCTGCTGCTTCGCAGTTAGGAGACCTGGATTCGCTTCCTGGGTTCTACCTGCGTGGAGTTTGCATGTTCTCCCCATGTCTGCGTGGGTTTCCTCCGGGCACTCCAGTTTCCTCCCACTGTCCAAAGACATGCAGGTTAGGTGGATTGGTGATTCTAAATTGGCCCTAGTGTGTGCGGGTGTGTTTGTGTGTGTCCTGCGGTGAGTTGGCACCCTGCCCAGGATTGGTTCCTGCCTTGTGGCCCGTGTTGGCTGGGATTGGTTCCAGCAGAACCCCATGACCCTGTGTTCGGATTCAACGGGTTAGAAAATGGATGGATGAAATGGATGGATAGGTTCTGAAGTGGCTATAGCTCCAAGTTTACTTATGATTGGAATATATCCTTATTCTCTATAATATCTTCTGTTTGTAAATAATACTATGTACAGTATTGTTATACATATTTTGGGGAATTCTACCAACGTTTAAACAGATGGTTGTTTTCTTCAGCATTGCATGGGTAATCTTATATTTCGGAATGTATTACACCTTACACTCCAAATCGTAACCTTAATGTGTGTCTCCTTAGAATTCCAAGAGCTAAACTTAAAAGAAGTGGTGAGGCGGCCTTCTGCTGTGATGCACCTTAAATCTAGAATAGCTTGCCAATAGGAATTCGTCAGGCTAATACAGTGGAGCAGTTTAAAACACTGCTGAAAACACATTACAGTACTTTAAAATGGCTTTCTCATAGCTTCATCTTAGTTAAATCCTGATGCTCTGTATATTCAATTAATTATCATTATTATTCAAGGTTGCTCCATAATCTGTACTAACCCCTACTTTCTCTTCTGTTCTTTTTACGGCTTTCTGTGGTGGTAATCTGCGCCTCTACTACCTAATCAAAGCTCCGTGATGCCCTTACATTGATGGATTAAAGGCCACATGACCATCATCATCAAATTCTTCCATGAGAACCATGAATAAAATCAGGACTGATTGAGATCATTTATGTTAGGTAGAATGCCTAGAAGTGGCTGGGAGGTCTCGTGGGCTGGAACCCCTGCAGATTTTATTTTTTTTCTCCAGCCATCTGAAGTTTTTTCTTTTTGTTTTTTTTGTCCTCCCTGGCCATCGGACCTTACTTTTACTCTATGTTATAATTAGTGTTCCCTAATTTTAATTATGTATTGTCTTTTTTCTCTTCCTTCATCATGTAAAGCACTTTGAGCTACACTGTTTGTATGAAAATGTGCTATATAAATAAATGTTGTTGTTATAAGGATAGCACAAGGATTATTGTTACTTTTCATGCCAGCATCAAAAATATTTGACATTAGCTATTTTACTGAATAATCAAAATGATTCAACAAAACTAGTTAATGAATGCTACACAGTACATGGATAAACAAGTTTTATAAATTCTAAGTCAGGCTGGATACAAAAAGTGGAAAATTTTTCGGTTTTAAGGTTATCTTTTACATTAATTATACAAAGATTATCAGGTTCCGAAGTAAAGTTGTTGTTTAAATGGATTGCCATCCCAGTGTAGGAAATCATCACTCACTGTAGAAAATAAGACTAGGTGCCCAAAGAACAAAAATATGCAAAATACAGATATAAGGCATCCAAGCTGGTAATCAAATCAGGGTTCCCAAAAAAATGCAAAAACACTGTTAACTAGAAAATTAGTCCAGGTTCTGCCAGAATTAGTTTTATCTAAAGAAAATGTTAGTAAGATCTTATGCTGAAGCCATTAAGTAAAATATGGAGAGATCCAATACTAGACAACTTTACTTAACTTGAAATATGATCATTCTAATTTTCCAAATGTATTTAAATCACCATGTAATTTAAATCTAAATTGAGATAATTTTTGAATCTTGATCAAAGTAATCAAAAGTTTTGGAACAACAAACAGTACCCCAGCAGTGTTAAAAAGAATTAAAAAGTAAAACAATATTGCTTTACCAGCAGCTATTAATAAAGGAGGCAATCTTTAACTGATATGTATGTTTAATATCTTATCACTTAAAGCAATACACAAATACCTAAAACTGCATTTACTGCTTTATATATATTATCAAAAACATTTATTACAATAACTACCTCAACAGTAACATCTGACATAGAATTCTGCATTAAAAACTTCCCAAAACAAAATGAAGCAGGTTTAATATTTCAAGGAAATAATTCTACTTTGAGAGGTCAACAAAAAACTACAAATCTTTGAAGAAACTTTATATACAATATATTTTGCTGTAATTGGATTATTTGTTGCAGCAGGGACAAAATTACAGGAAAACTTACATGACATTTTTTGTGTTGTTATACATGCCTATGTAATTTCTATGCAATGCACGTTTGCTAAATGCAACATGCTAAATTCTATCATGTATGCTTTACAATGTACATTAACCTCATCAGAAATTTCTACTGTCATCCCTTACCTACTTCGGCCTGTAGTCTTTTCAGATCTTCTTCATAGGCTCTCTGTGCAGCTTCTTCCATCGCTGCAAACTCTTTGGACATCTTCTCTTCTTGCTTAGCTTTCTCAACACTCTTTTTCTTAATCTGCAGAGTATAGCTGGCAATGTAACGGTCGAAAATAAACAACTCCCAGCATACTGTGTCTATAAAAATAGGGGTGTACTTCCAGGCTCAATAAAATGTAAAAATTAAAAAATACATACCATGCAAGTGTTTCATGGCAAGCCAGAAGGTTTATTCATAGGCAACACTGTCACCCACTGTATATTTTTGCAATTTAGAGCCCTTTTCAGCTTTGGAAAATTGCCAGGGATTTTTCCCCCTTCTTATCAATACTAACAAGTGTGGTTACACCCTTGCAATGACAACACTGAAATAACATATTAGATGTTGAAACGCATAAGGTCTCTTCAAATTCTCAACATCCAGCTGTCATTCATTTCTCTACACCAGTACAGTTCAAACTAAGATACTGGATGGCTGCTTATTTTCATTGTCGCATTCATTGTAATCCTTACTTATTCTCTCTTTTTTCACACCACAATGCAAATATATAAAACAATATATAGTTTATTTTGTGTTAATTATCTAAGCTGCTCCACAAAGGCCTTCAAACTACTACCAAATTGCTTATAAAAGCAGTAAAGATCTTACTGTAAACTGATAGTCCTTTGTTACCTGGTGAACAAATGGCTGCTTTAAACTGTCAACTTGCTATATTGTCAGATGTGGCAATGTAAGCAGTTACAACAAAGATATTTTGAATTTATAACCTTATTAGTCAATATACCTTCAGGGTAAAGACTAAATTGATGTATTTTGAAATTTTATTTTGAACCTAAGATAAGAGAGTTAAAAAACTAGAATCTTATTTAAAAAAAAGGCCTGTGTTTTTTGGTTTGGATGCAGAACAGAAAAAAGGCAACAACAGATGCAATTAATCACCTGACCGAGAATTCTCAGCACCTCTCAACACTGCCTATAACTTCTGTAAAGGACTCTTTCTCAAAATAATGGTTTCCTCCTTGAAAAATCTGGAATACTGGAGAGTATTATTTGCATAGTACTTGGGGCTTTTAAAAGGGAATTACAGAAAAAGTTTGAGAGTCTATTAATTTTTACATGTATACCAAATGCTATTTTAATACATTATTTCTTAATGTATGAGTATGATTTGATACGTAACAAAAATGAGAAATCCTAAAATTTACAAACATTATACAGGTATAGTTACATATGAATTCAGATAAAAAGAATTAGAAAATGAGTTACAAAATAAAGGAAAATGACTCATAAATGTTAAAAGTTATTGTGAAGGCTGAGCCTGCTTCATGGCATGCATGGTCTTTACATCAGGCTCTAGTTTTGATAACTTTAAGTGTAGATCTGCTTCTACATTCAGACTATTCCTGCATTTATTTTATGAAAGGATGAAAATAATTAATGACTGTGTCTAAAACAATAGCTTTCTTCCCTTGATCAATAGTAACGGAAATTAAAATTAAATATTACATTGGTTTATTATTAATAAGTTAAAATGATTTTTTCCTTGTTATATATTTTTCTGCATTAGTCTGGCAAACTTTAAAACTGTTCTAAAAATAGCAGAGAAAACAAAGTTTAACAAAACTAAAATGCTGCAACATCCTAAACAGAAAAGGATATGGCACATGTGGATCTGTCGAAGATTAAAGGAGGAAAAAAGACGCCCCATTTCACAAAAATCTAGCAAGATTAATCTAGGAAGCGGTTAGCTAGGAACCCATTTGAGCAATGGGAGACTTCTAATTGGTGTAGGCATGGAACAGTGAATCAGGATTGGACAGACAGCAAAATCTCACAGCATGAAATGGAGATGTAGAGTTGAAGTGTGGCTGAGCATGGAGACTTGACATCAGCCACTGTATAGCCAACATTCTTTTCATGGACAAAATACCAAAGTTCTCTAAATGCTAGTTTATTCCTCTGTTGCAAAACCCCAGTTGCTTATCATTTTCCACAAATGTTTATTAGTTTCATTTTTTTTTACTTACATCATATACCAACTGTTTACTGATTGCATGTGTACAACATATTAGGAACCACTGTACTAGGTAACATGACAACATATTTTTATTTGGAGAAATGCTGCTGTTATTTCTGAAAAGTTTTCTTTTAACTTAGCTTTGCAGACTGTCAACTACAAACACCCTGACACATATAGTATAATACATGACAATCGTTCTCTTATGTGCAAATTAGGCCCACATTAAACAGAACTGAGCACAACTTAATTACCACAAATGGATGTGCGCTCCAGACACACTGTTCGTTTACTTCACTTTAACATTTCACCAATGATAACATACAATAACTGCAAATGTATCTTATGACCACATTTTAAACTGTCTTAGAAAATCTGAGGGCATAATATAATTTCAATTTACTGATTAGTTTCAAAAGTTACATTGTTAAGTGTTTTTCTTTTGACAATTTCAATGTTTTGAATTTTTCTGGAAATGTAATTTCATTTTGTATGAAGATTCTGAATTCAAAATACAACTTATACAGACGGCTTATTCACAGATAATGTGTACACCTAGGAAATGTTGCATTTAGATGCATAGGAATTAAATCAGCTGTGTATTCTAACTGATCACAATCTGAATCCTGCTCATACCAAGCCATTAAAAAAAAACTTCTATAAAGCACCAACTTATGAAGAGTGTTATTCTAATATTTGCAAAATGATGCAAGTAGTAAAGCTGTTTATCCCATTGTTATTGTTTCATTAAATTCATCAATAATATTAATACTTCCATGATTTTCACCCTAAAAATGTAAACTTAAGCATGCAACAAAGAATTACAATTCTTTAACTTTTTTAGCAACTTTTTAAGCTCTTTAGCTTTAAGATGCTAATAAGCAAGGGTGTGCCATTTTTCCCAACTTATGGAAAACAGGCAGTAAAAAGTTATGTCAAATACTGTCCAGTATGTTATTCCCTGTATGTGAATTTGTTGTACAAAGATTTTTCTTACTTTGAGGTAATATGTTACAAATGTTCTATTTTTCCTTTTTTCTCAGCTTTACATGGTACATACAATTATGTTTACCTAGCTAGTTAAATAAGTGAAGAATAATGATTTATATTTCAAGTAACTTACTACTTTGTTTAACTTATACAGATGACTATTTTTGAAGAATTAAGCACTTTGCTACCACTACTTAAGAATTAAAAACATGCAACTGAAGTAACCTCTCCAAACTCTTAAAAAAACATTAAATAGCAATGGTACACTGCTTATGACCTCCTATTAAACATCTTAAATAAATTGCATATTTATGTACGTACTTATACTGTACTATTATTGTCATAACATCAGAAATTTTGTATTCGACACTAATACCAAAGTTTTACGATTTTATTCCTTTCGATATCATGGCAAAAACCTATTTGATTTTTTTTTTTTTTATTAAAAACAGTCCACTTTTGAAGTGAACAATATTGTGCCTTTTTCTGTAATACAATATAAAATATATAAACACCAAAAGTAACAACAGCTTTAAGATTCTGGTACATCTATCATGTAGTTACCCAACTATCATTTGAGTAAAAAAATACTGGCTTTCATAAATATCAAAATAAAATGCAGGACTTGAAATTTACTGTGTGGCAGAGGTGGGGATCTCGTCAGTGTAACAACAAACAGGGGGGTTATAATCTTGGGGGGATTTCAGAACACGAATTATAAAGAATGATATTGTCATAAAGTACCTTATTTATCTTAGCATGTGCACATTTTTAATTTATTCTGACATTTTCTGTCTATTAACCGAAAAATATTGCTTAAAACTGATACTAAATCTAAAATTCAAAAATTATTACACATTTACTGTTCAGTTGTTGATTTCCGAGATAATTCAGGATAATTCCATTAGAAAAAAAAAAATTCTTTAAAGTTGTTTTTGTAGCATGATTTAACGTCTGGTTTGTCATGAACCAATATGTTAAGTTTTTAACATGTGCAATTGTAAGGTTTTATACAGTATTTGCATTAATAGCTGGTTAAAAAATATAACAGATTATTCAAATTTTAAATATCAGAAACTCGTGTTTAAATTTTCCAAATTTGTTGCTCACTTTTTTGATATTTTTCCCCAAAAGCTTTGTTTGAAATCATATTTGTCAGTTTTATATAAATCCTTCATTCCAGAACTCCTGTTAAACAACCTTTGTTTTGATGTTTTCCAGATTTCTTACCCAAGTGATCACTTTTTATTATTGCTTATTCTTATGCATAAATCCAGAAATAGACAATTATTTGGGGTGTTGTTACCTTTACTCAAAAAAATTATAACTGTAAGGCAGCATTACATTGTTCAAAGTACCATTTAAATATATGATGTGTGCTTTCACCTATGGGTTATACTAATGAATGTTAGTTTGCCTTCAATTGCCAAACGAATGAAACAAATTCAGCGTTCGCAGTTTGATATTTAACATTGAAATATGCTGTTTTATTTGTCCTGCTAACTGCATGTTTCTCTGTTAACATGGTACATGGTGTATTAATAGGGAGATATCCCTTGCACATCGAAGCATTTAAACACTAAATAAATTTCATTTTGGCATTAACACATTGAGTAACTTGTGCCATCACTGGTATAGACAAACCAAGTAAGTACTTTGTTTGGGTCTTGCCTCAGTGTTTACTTGGTACAATTTTTGTTAGCTCTGCCAGTTCTCCCACATCTATAGGGTGGTCCAAATCTAATTATGCAATTTTCATTACACTACAACTTAAGTTTATTACATAGAAAATCACCCGAAAAATCACAGACAATTGAGAAGTATGCGCACTTTACGACATGAAGAATCGCTTTCGCGCCGAACTGGAATCGTGCTCGCATAAATCAAAGTCATCCAGACGATCTGGACCTGTATAATTAGACCTGGACCACCCTTTAGAATCCTATAAGCATAACTGTGGATTCACGTATGATCTGCAACCTGGTACTGCAAGTTATCTGGACAGGTGCTTGGACTGATGGACATTTGTAGATGTGCTCATTACAATCAGAGAATGCACGTGAAGGCTATATTCATTTATTGGGTTAGTGCAGGGCACCATTAAAATGATTAATCTTATTATATTTTCATCTCCTTTTAAAAATGCATTCAGGTAAATGATTTCAATTCATATGATTGGAAACATTAATTCACTTTCAGACCTTATACAAATCTGTTTCTGAACAATTCATTAATGGAGTACAAGTGGCAGTAATACAAGCCTTATGTGTATGTGTGTTTTGCTTCTTTTTTTTTTTTTTTTAAACAACATGCGCAATTGCTGTACTCGCAAGCTAAAATTGTTCTGTGTGAAAACAAAGTATGTCTAGATTAGACTTTTGCTATTTTTATTTTCAACATGGGTTGAGGTGGTGCTGTAGCATCACAGTTGTGAGTCATTTTTATGTCATTTCACTCATGTTTTTCTCATGCATTATTGTGCCCTCGAAAGTAATTTGTCTTCTTGCAGCCTAACTTGAGTGTGGTATGAACCATCTGGTAACACCGATATTGTAAAGAAAAGCAGGTAACATTACTTTTTGGACCTTTGGTACTGAATTAGTACCTAACATACTGTACAGTACATTACTATGCAAGATTTATATCACCCATGAAAATAATTTTTAATAAGCATCTATGTATCCAATTAAAAAGACTAAGGCATGTGAATAAACATATATATATTTACACAAAAAAAATAAGATTTTTTTTAAGTCATTATTATTTTGTTTGGCTATCCCTAGTACACAAAAGTTAATTAATTTGTAATAGTACATTGCTGTGCAATTTTTCTTCCAAGTAGAACTACGGTAAATTCTTGTAAACGTCTTGCATGATTTTTCTTACCTTCTCTTTTGACTTTGACTGCTTTTTGTTTCTTTTATTTTGCTCAAGTTTTCATTATATTGAAGTAAGAACTCATAAACTAAAGGCATTTTATACACTTGTAGTTCTTTCCTTTGGGTCAAATCAGGTGTTACTTTGTTTCAGTCTCTAGTTATATCAGATGTGTTTCACATATCAAACTACTAAGAGAACTAGAATGTAGTAATGAAACCCTGTGGATGAGTTGTGGACTTCTTTTATTAGGCACAAGCAATTTTTTCATTTCACTCTTGCACATTTTCAGTTTTATTTCACTACCACTATATGAAACCCTATTTAGTCCACTCACATACTCACATTTCTACTTTTTTTTAGTTGTGTAAATGTGTTAATATTGTTTATTTTGTTATGTTTAACATTTGCTACATAGTGTCAAAAATAATATGCCTGAAGCATCTGCATTGTGCCTGAAGAGTGACTGCATTAACAGGATACCACACCTGTACGCATCACTCTTGATGTGCAGATTAGAGGGTTGGTTTACAGAGAGCATAGGGCACTGCAATTTATTTCTCGTCAACTCTGTACGATATGTGGTTTGACTGACCTGCTCACAAGTGAATTGATATATGTGTGAGCTGTTTTATGTGAATTGTGTGACTATTGTTTGTAAGTTTGTATTTATTTTTTATGCAGAGATTGCCTGATCATCTGCAGAAATGGCACTGAGTAACTAAGACGGCATGCACAAATTTAACACATCAACACAGAATTTCCTATACTTAGGCTGGTCCTGTGTCAATCACATTCATACCTCACGCAACCGACTTCAGGGATTAGTTGTCACAGGCACCATAAAGGGTGGGAAGTTAGTATGATTCCAAGGGTTTGTGACTGAGAGGGGCCATCAAAATACTGGAACATAATTTTATCAGGTTTGCTGGCCAGTTATTGAACTTCCATTTAAAGGAATAAATCATTTAAGATTTAGAAACTAATTGTTTAGCAAATGTTTTGGTTTTTTGGCAAAATGTACCTATCCAGGCCGTCTTTTCATTGTACATCCTGCCTCTTGTTTAGCCAGAATGGTTCAGCCCAGTCCTTATGAATTATAGAGTGGTAATCTGCATGCTTAATAGCTAACATTTGATGCATATTTGTTATGCTTGAATTGAAATATTGAAGCTAAACTCTGGGCTCCAGAAAAGAAAAGAAAGGAAAGAAAATTCTGAAAAACAGAAGAGGGTGGTAGTTGGTGTGATGGTGTGGATTGGCTAAATGCTCCCTGTTCCATGTGTAAGCCTCTTAACCCACCACTGCTGATAGCCATAACTGAGATGAGCTGGGCAAATAAGGACACATACATCTATCCAAGGAGTAGAAAAGCGTTCAAGTGCTTTTATTAAATGTAACAACCATAGAAACAGTGCCCTAAGTGCAGTGAATCAAGGAAAATATTATTCAATAAATAAATAATCCATAAAAATGAGTGACAATGTGTAGAGTTTAAAACCAAGTCAATAAATATTCCAATAAAACATTAAAATAAAACCCAGAGACAGAGCCTTTCCTTCTCAAATTCACGTCCCAATGCTTCTCTCTAAAATCTGGCATCTCCTCCACCGATCCTGTCCAGACATTGCAGAAAGAGGAGACGTCTGCCAATAGGAGCAGTTAGGCTTGGTATCCTATTGCCGGGCCCTCTTCACCCATGGGGTGCTGGGCTGAGCTGCACACATTTCCAGCCACCAGTCCCCCACTATCTCTGGGAGGCACCCCATATCAGGCCGCTCCTATTCCCTGATGATCGCTTAACAACAGTGTCCATTCTTCAGTCCCACACTCTGCTCCTGACCACCTGCCTCTGATCTCTCTAGCATTGGCTCCCTCGATCCTGCCTCTCTTTGCTTCTTCCTTCTTTAACCTCCATTGTCTCCTTCGTGTTTTAGTTTCGGTTCTTTATTGTTCTGTTTTTTCTATCTGTTCTATAAGCTCCTACTTTCTTCGCTTGCCTGATTGGTGCAGGTGTGATACGCCACCACAAAAAAAAATCTAATTAGAAACCAGTTCAAATAAGCTATACAGGCATATGCTGTATATGTAATCCACATGGAATTTGATGTATCACGGTAAATATAAAATTACACTTTTTGTTACTAATGGTTTTAATGCTAGATGGCTTTTTTTTTTTTTTAAATAAGAGCATCTGAGAGCTAATGTTTTCAATACAACCTAACTAAATCCATTCTGTCCTGGTATCATGCACAGATGCAGCTTCAGCAACCCTTTCTGAGATATTTATATTGCCCCTAATTTCCCTTTGTTTGTCATAATGCCAGTAATATTAATTTATCTTTACTTAATTTCCGATGTTAATTTATATCTGTGTTAGCTGAATTTTCTTAATTTTACTATTAAAGATGCATTTAAATGGTGACTGATAGCAAATCATATAGCCTTGCATCAAAAAGTGAAGCCCACTGCCTAGTGATACATGCATGTTGTACTGCTGTAGAATCAATCAATAAAATGACAGAGGCAGATGAATTTATATTCAATTACATATGCAAAGAGAGAGACTGCATCATGGGATCCATGTATATGTATACCTTCACTCTACATCAGAGCTTGTTCTCTAGGTGAAAACCGACATCTACTGGATAAAAACAATAGCTGGATGCTATTCACAGTATTTTACATATTTTCTAAGTCATTTATTTTGAGTAACAGGTATAGAACTAAACTAGACCTACCAGCCTGCAAAGGAAAATTTATCAAAAGCTTCAAATGGGTTCTAGGGTGTGTGACTACAGAGTCATTGGGTGGACATAATATATTGTTTTATGGGGCCAAAACCTCTAGCCTCAGTCAGCGCCACAGTTCATAAAGGGTTTCGGCTTGGTTGTTTTGTTCCACACTAGAGTGCAACTGATGTGTACCTAAACAAACTGGACTATGGGGGGAAATTGCCCTAGAACAAACTTTCTTAAACTATGAATGCACAGGGTAATGAGTTACTGTTGTATTAAATGGAAATGGGTGGCATATGGTCTGCAAAGTTTGTTGTGCTGGGTCACCGAAGGGTTGATATAAATCGATATTGCTCAACTGTGATGATCTGCTACAGTTTTCTAAGGGGGAGTACCCCCTCCGCTACAGTGGTGTGCAAAAGTATTCAATCCCATGCAAAGTCACCATAATGACAATTACTGCAAAAATGAAGACAAAGGAGCATTGTGCTGATGTTAGAAACAAAGTCATGAAATGCACAAAGCATGCTACAAAAATATTTAAGAGTTTGAATGTCCTGTGGAGTATCGTTGGATCCCTCATCAAAAAGAGCAAGGTTCATCACAGCACCCAAACTCTTACTAGAAAAGGCCGTCCCTCAAAACTAAACACCTGAGCAAGACATCAACTGGTGAGAGAAGCTACTAAAAATCCAACATTCACTCTGAGAATTCTGCAGTGCTCTTTGGCTGAAACTGGAGTGAAGGTGCATGGGTTCACAATTTCAAGAGCTCTCCATAAAACAGGCTTCTATAGGAGGGTAGCAAGAAAGAAGCCATTCCTTAAGATGGTCTACATAAAAGCATGTATGGCATTCACTACAAAGTATGAGAAAAGCCCAGTTTAGATGAGGGAAAAGGCTTTATAGTCTGATGAGACCAAAACAGTACTTTTCGGCCAGACTTCAAAAAGGTATATGTGGTGTAAAACCAGCACTGCCTATGCCTCAAGAGATACCATATTTACAGTGAAATATGGTGGTGGCAGCATCATGCTAGGGTGATGCTTTTCATGTCCTGGGTTGAGCAGAAACTCCCCCCAACTATAACGATCAGTGGCAATTTGCCAAGGGGGACCCCCTCCCCCCACAATGATGACAATGGAATGACAACACTATGGATGGTAAGATTCAGCCGCGAGAAAAAAATTTATAAAACAGATCGGGAAAAAAAGGTGTGAAAATGTGTTCCATTTGCAGAGTTTTAGCCCACAAGTGTTTACCCCATTATCATGCTGAAAAATAGTTTTAACGAACAAGCCATTCAGCCTAAGGCACTGCATATTAAATTGGTCAGTATATATTTTTCAGCAGATGAGGCTCCTCCACACCACCATCTAAAATACACCACAGACCATGACAAAACCATAACCATGGGTCACAGAAGACCACAGACAGGCATTAATTTACTTCTGGAATACTGGTGATCTTTGTGAAACTAGACATTTCAAATTTGGACTATGACTCTAGAAGATTTTCTACTTTTGTGCACTGTAATTTCTTCTGCAGTCTTTCCACCAGAACAATATCTTAAGTGGTTGGCACATTTCACAACTTCTAGTCGGGGGGTAGCATCAAACTCAATGACACCAGTTGCTGAACTCGATGCAGGAGTATGTTAAATTACATGACTAGAAACAAATTAAATTATGCGACTCCATGAGGACTTTCAAGAGCAGTTTTACATTTCTAAAGTATCATGAGCTCATCACTTTTTCTGGCAGCCAATAATGTACTGCCTAACAGAGTCAGTGCTATATGAATACTTTACAGGTAAGGAAGTTCATCCTTAGCACCCTCCAAGCCTCTTTTTTTTTTTTTTTCTCTATTCTGTTGTTGTGTATAAAATGTGAAATATCAGACAGATAAGCCACTTTGTTTTGTCCAGAACACCTACATGCCTTACTCCTGGTAGTTACATTATATGCATTGTACTTCTGGCTGAGCAATCATAAGTTCTCCACTCTTGCACAAACAAAGCCTGTTCTTCCTTGTCTGTTAGGACTCTACAATATTACTAAATGTCATATCTTATTTCTGTGTATATGTGTATATATTTCATTGTTTAAAAATATTAGGAATTTTTGTCATTTTTTTTTTTTTTTACAATTTTAGGACAGGTATTCTGACAATTACATGTAGCAAAATTGCCCTAATTTGAGGTGTTCCTAAGAAATGTAATGTTTATTATGTACATTTACCACATGAAGTAAATCAAGAATAGTTGCACCAAATATTAAAATAGGTACTTCAATTTAAATGTTTAGTCTAAATACGGTATTATCAATTGTAATAGAAGAAAATCAGAAATAACATATTTGTAATCACTGACCTTGAAATAGTCTAAAACAATACCCCACAAGCTTGTATTTGAAATTTACTATAACTGCAACTGTCAGGAATATTAGAAATTACACTTATTCAGGAAATAACGTAACAGTAAAATGGAAGTGTTACACTATTTTCAAACCTATATATCAAGGTATATATATGGATAGACAGATATGTAAGCCAAATACCACTGACACACTCATCATGAAATCTACCGAACCAGTAGGACTTGGGACTTGAAACTTGGGACTTATTTTCTATGCACAATATATCAAAACCACTCAAGGAGTTAATAGGGCTACGTATTGTAGATATAGGTATTTCTAGTATACTAGCCGTGTAAGCCCGTGCTGTAAAAAGCATGGGGTCCTACAAACTATTGAAATCATCAGAAAAAAAATTGAAATGTAGAGGGGTCAGGTAACTGAAAGGAACTACTCTGGGCATCTCTCCTAGGAGGTTTTGTTTTGCCGATGTGCTCACCTTGCTTGTGTATTAGCCATGGGAAGAAAAATAAAAGGGATACCATTTTGCCGATGTACTCGCCTAGCTTCTGTATTAGCGGCTAACCAAGTGAGTCTTTCTTCGTAGGTTTCGTTTTGCTGACATGCCGGCCTCGCTTGTGTATCCTCTGAGGTGGAGTCTTTACCCTGACTCCACCTCTCACTTCTGGGCCAGACAGACAACACACACACAGACACAAACATTTCCATGCATTGATGTTTATATATAAGATTTGTGGCTTATCACTTTTTTAGATATGTTTGTTTGAATTTTGTTACATTTACAGTATTTTTGCTAGAGACACACTATAGGTTTGAAAATAGTGTTACACTTTTTTTCCTACTGTTATGTTTGAAATTTGTCATGGATAACCTTCTGAGAGTAGCTCTCAGAGGGCTAAGACCACCAGTAAAAAAAAAAAATCAAATATCAAACATACTATCAAATTCGTGATGACCACCTCAAAATAGCATAAAATGACACTCCACAAACATATACAGTAATCCCTCGCTATATCGCGCTTCGACTTTCGCGGCTTCACTCTATCGCGGATTTTAAATGTAAGCATATCTAAATATATATCACGGATTTTTCGCTAGGTCGCGGATTTCTGCGGACAATGGGGCTTTTAATTTATGGTACATGCTTCCTCAGTTTGTTTGCCCAGTTGATTTCATACAAGGGACGCTATTGGTGGATGGCTTAGAAGCTACCCAATCAGAGCATGTATTACGTATTAAATAAAACTCCTCAATGATATAAGATGTGCTTCCCGCGCGGTGCTCGATTGTTTGCTTGTCTCTGCCTCTCTCTCACCCTCTCTGACATTCTCTGCGCCTGACGGAGGGGCTGTGAGCAGAGGTGCTGTTTGCACAGAAGCTGTTTGCCTAGTGGATACGGATGCACCTCTAAGAAATGCGGCTTTATCGCAATGCTTCCAAAAGCACGCTTATTGATTTTTTGATGGTTTGCTTTAATCTCGCTCTCTCTCTCTGACGTTCTCTGCGCCTGACGGAGGAGATGTGAGCAGGGGGGCTGTTTGCACAGAGGCTGTTTGCTTAGAAGATACTGACGCTCCTCTAAAAAATGCTGCGGCAAACTTAAAAGCACACGTATTGATTTTTTGATTGTTTGCTTTTCTTTGCGAGCTCTATCTCTCTCTGAAATTCTCTGCTCCTTGAAGAGAAGATCTATTTGCATTCTTTTAATTGTGAGAAAGAACTGTCATCTCTGTCTTGTCATGGAGCACAGTTTAAACTTTTGACTAAAGGGTGTTATTTCATGTCTAGAGGGCTCTAATAATGTTAACAGTGTGGGAGAGTTTATAAGGGCTTAAAATATATAAAAATAACTACACAAACATATGGTTTCTACTTTGCGGATTTTCATCTTGCGCTCCAGAAACCCCCCCCCCCGAGATCGAGGAGGGATTACTGTTTTATCAATTCCCATTTTTTCAAACTTTTGTGAAAAGTAACTTTGACCCCTCATATCTCATTAGGGGTGAACCCCGGGATTAGATAATGTGGCATGCAGTCATTCTGATCATTTTTGAAGTAGGTTCCTATTGGTTTACTCTTTATCAAAAGGGTGTCATTTCTTGCACAAAATATGGTCCAAAAATGGTTGTAAAGTAGGGTTTTTCGGGTGTAAAGGGCAAAAAATGCTTGACATCTTGCATAACTAGACATAAGGATGAGTCAAATGGTGTATAAGTGAGGTTTCCACATACTGATTAGTTAGGAGATTTCGGACAAAAAAATTGAAGTGCTTTCAAAATTGTTCATAAGAAATTCTCAAGAACAAAAAATGTTCTGCTTATGTCTCTCTAAATCCCCTTGTGTAAGTAACATTAGTACAGTGCAGCATCCAGGTGTCACATTTGAAGGACCCACACCTTACATCAGCACCACTGTTGACACATAATATCATATATATCATGCCTCTTGCTGCATGTCTGCAAATGCATAAAGAAAACATGTATCACCAGATATTTTTATCCATATGTCAAAGAATCTGTTATGCTCCTTTTCTAAGCATGAAATACTATTAATTGGAACATGGATTTTAACAATCATTTCCAGTGTAAAATACAATGAGCAGACATCTTTTTCTGTGAGGTACAGAAAATACAAAGCATTCAAACCTTTTCATACAGCAAAACACAACAAAAAAATTTCTTGCTTATATTTCACTAGACTCAGACGTGATCAACCACATACACTCATTACTGCTGCCTGAAAGAACAACTAGCCTCAAGAAGCCATAATGTAGTCTGTTTTGCATTTCATTGGCATTAAAAAAATGCAACGTGAAAACATAATGGAATTCTTGGGAAAGTAAAAGATTTGTATGCAACTATGACAAATGATAATTATAACCAGCAGCAAGGACATTTCTCTGCATGGCTGATGCACCTATAGTTCTAGAGTGAGGATATTAGCAATCAGGGAAGGTTCCAGAATATACATACTGCTGCTGCTGCTCCTCCAGAAGGAAGGGAGTCCAGTGAGGCTAATAAGGATCCCCCAGTGCATCATGCTTGTGAGAACCTCTGCAGAGACTGGGGGTAGTTGGTGATAGATACTATTGCATTTGGACTTTGAATATCCTTTACTCTAACAGGTACTGGAAGATGACAATGGAGAAATGAAATTAAAGCTACTTTACCCTGCTTGGTAAACATGAAACTGATTTAGGCTGGAGTTAATTAAAGAACCTGTAATATATTAGTAATACTGCAATGCAGACACAAACATACACACATACAGTACACCAGAATATATTTTTTCTCTATTTGTGATGTTAGCAAAAATATTAGAAAAACTAATGGATGGAATATTCCAATTAAGATTTGTTATCCAAATATTGTTCTCACAAATTTGAACGGGATAATACAAACCTGAGCGTATTTAACGAAAACAGAAATTAACATTATTAAATTGTGTGCATAATTATCTTTAACTAAATAGTTCGTTAAAACTGTGATAATTAATCCATAAAAATTTTCTATAACTTTTCTTGCAATAATTCCAGTCCCTGACTTACCTAAAACAGTTCTTTAAAATATAAACAAGATATACTTGCCTCTGCAATTTTAGCTGAAACATTTTCCTTATGGTTCTTTCCCCTTTCATGAAATTCAATGCTCTGTTAAAAGACAGTTTGCAAGTTAGGAAACTATAGAAGCACTACAAAGCTATTTAATGATAATAAGCAGTAGACTATACTTTGCTCCCCAAAACGTTTGGGACAAAGACATACTTTCCCTTGATTTAACCCTTTGCTCCATAGTTTAAAATTACAACTCAAACAATTCAGGTATAATTAAAGTGCACATTTCAGACTTTAATTTAAAAGTATTTGTATACACTTTGGTCACACCATGTAGAAAGGACAACAGTTTTTCTACATGGACCCCCCCATTTCAGGACACCATAAAGTTTGGGACATAGCAATGGTATGTACTGTATATTAAAGCAGTCATATTAAGTACTTTGTTGCATATCCCTTGCATGGAATGGCCATCCATCCTCGTCACACCCAATGCAAATCTTAGCATCTTTAACTCTGCCACCTCCAGCTATGTCTCCTGTTTCGTGGTCAGTGCCATCGTCTCCAACCCATATAACAAAGCTGGTCTCACTACCGCCCTGTAAATCTTCCCTTTCATTCTTGCTGATGCCTATCTGTCACAAATTACTCTTGATACTCTTCTCCACCCATTCCACCCTGCCTGCACTCTCTTTTTCAACTCTCTTCCACAATCCCCATTACTCTGTACTGTTGATCCCAAGTATTTAAACTCCTCCACATTCACCATCTCTACTCCCTGCATCCTCACCATTCCACTGCCCTCCCTCTCATTTACACACATGTATTCTGTCTTGTTCTTGCCGACTTTCATTCCTCTCCTCTCCTCTCTAGAGCATATCTAGACCGCTCCAGGAACGGCTCAACCTGCTCTCTACTCTTGCTAAAGATCACAATGTTATCAGCAAACATCATAGTCCACGGGGACTCCTGTCTAATCTCGTCTGTCAACCTGTCTATCATCATTGCAAATAAGAAAGAACTCCTACGTACTTTTCTGCCACTCCTGACTTCCTCTTACAATACCACAACTCCTCTTGAAACACCCCATCATGTGCTTTCTCCAGGTCCACAAACACGCAATGCAACTCCTTCTGGCCTTCTCTATACTTCTCTATCAACAAATCATAGAGCCCTATGTATCTGCATGTAAATGCACTGAATTTTTTGGATGGAATGGCAGTATGACAGACACTATTTTAGTGGGTAGTTCCAGCCAGATAATAAAGTCTGTTGTTACACACATTGCTATCAATGGCCATTCACTCCTCTTTGTCTACAAATGTGCTACTGCTAAAGTTCCTGTTTATATCAAGTATCTCCTCACCTTATGCACTCCCATTGGTTCAGAAGTTCCCATCTTATAACGTTTTGGTTGTTCCATGGATGAAACTATGCACAATGGGCTACCATGCTTTTTGTTCTACTGGTTGAAGGTTACGGTATGTACAATCTACCACAATCTATTCAGACCTCAGGATCCTTGCCAATTTTTAAAAGGCGCTTAAAGATTCACCTTTTTCAACGTGCTTTTGGTAATTCTTAATGACTAACTTTTCTTTTTGTTCCACTTAGATACATTTTTATTTATACTTTAATAGTTCCATACATTTTAAAATAAGTTTTGGTTTGTGAGGCAGACAGAGATGACTATGTTATTCAGTGTGTGAAAAAAAAAAAAATTATCATATATACCCAAGTCGGGTCTTGAAACCCGAAAAATCAATTATAAAATCAGACCCCGACTTATATGCCCATTCAAAAATGCGACGCTTAATTTTGTTTTTTTTTTTTTTTTTACATCTTCTTGCCTCCTCCAATCTCGCATCAGTTTCTCAGATGCATCGAATGTTGTTGCAGCAACGCAGTTACCAATTTCTTTTGCTACTTTAACAATGTTTTATTTCAAACCAGCTTCATATTTTCTTCTGATCGAATGCTCCATCGTAGATAAGGGATGCTCTTACGATAAAGGTGTATGAGGGTGTGAGATACAATAAACACAAATCAGTGAAAATATTGCTTTGGAATACTTCGGGTATTACCGTGTGGTCACATAGGCGAGAGAGAGGTTAGGAGCACGTGTTAATACCCATTGCTGCACCCACATAGAAAAAAAAGTCAGTGTGCACTGTGATTTCTCTCTCAGGTGGGAGTTAGCATATCATAATCCCTTGTACCAACAGTATGAGTTTTCTGCATTCAACTTGTATGATTGACATTATAAAATACCAGAAATTATACTGTAAAATCAAGTCCCGACATCCGCAGGTGAACTTATCTGCGAGTATATACTGTAATTAGTATTATTGTAGCCGGTACAAAAATAGCATTGAAATATCTACATACCATATGTAAAGCTCAGTATCGGAGCCATTAATTAGTTCCTGTTTTAACTGTGCTACATGGATTAAATAATGAATTGTGAATTTATTTTAATCATGTATTTGTGGTGTTGTATAGCTTATTGGCAAACGTATCAGAGGTCCAAACCCAAGCCTGCTGGTTCACTCTTGGATTTTTGACTCACTCCTACCAAGTTACTAAACTTGCAAATTGGGGGAAAATAACTCACACATTGAAACAAATCAACTGTACCTTTGTATTTGTAAAGTGCCTAGGAATAGTACAGGTAAAATATAAAAAAGTGGACTGTTGATTAAATACGGTATATTTGATTTAAAAGAGTATTTACTACCAATCAAAACTTAAAGCTAGTTTTCAAGTTTATGCATTTACCTATTCACTACAGAAGTGGCAAGATGAAAAATTAATTTTGCTGTTTCTTACCGGTTTATTGTCTGCAATCCAGCACTTACAGTACTGACAAAATTTCTTTGGTTGAGACTTCCAGTAATCAGCCCTGCAAAAAAGAAGTTACAGTATGGCAAGAATAATAATGTATATTAGTTATAAACCCCTAACCGAAAACTTTTGTAGTTTTGCATGACAGTGTTAAGCGCACAATATACTGTATATCTTAGTGAAAAACTGTTAAAAAAACAAACAAATGCAACAACAAAAAAAATAAGATAACGTATATGATAAATTTTTACCACTTAAATTGCATTGTCTTATTTTATATCTATAGTTCTCTCCCTGAGAGTTTTATGTAATGCAAGTAATGCCACTTAACTATTCAAACAATAAATTTGGAACCCAAGGGCATCTGAAATAACTAAAAAATAAAACAGGAAAAGGAACAGATCTGAAGTGCAAATTCAGCAACAGAATCAAAACAAAATCTAAAGAAAAGCATTCTGTGTGCAAAGTAATTTCTTACCTAAATCTGTTAAACTGTTCTGTGTTGTTAAAATGAAGAGGTATCTAACTAAACTGTACAATCATAACTTACATTCAAAAAAAGACATAAAATATCAACAGAATACAAAACTGTGCCCAATATATGTTACATTTTCAACACTAAACACATTTAAATACATATTGTGTTCACCAACCCTATACATAAAAGCTAATGTCTAAAATGAAGGTCTCCATTGCTAGAATGTCCTGGAGTAAGGTACTGTATGAAATCTCCATTATCTCAATTTTATCCTCTACCAATTTACAATAATCCAAAATGAGTGCAAATGCTGGTTTATATGCCAAGATGTAATGCTACTAGCAAATAAGAGCTACTTAACTGGGATGAGATGTAATCTCTAGTATGGGCCCAATCTGAAGAAAAAAAAACATTCCTTAATGGTCCAAACCTTTCAAATGGGATCTATTTTCCTTGAAAGCTACCAAGGCCAAAATAAATATGACTTTCTCTAACCTGGAACGTTCACCTTATAGAAGGAAGACAAACTCACATAATTGGATTACGTGAGTATAGTTGATGGGTGCATGGATCTTAAAAATATCTATATAACAATATAAAATGATTGATGAACCTACATTTATTTTTGATAAGCCATATGCAAAATATTTATTTCAAAAGGTGAGAGGGATATCAACACAACCCCCATGCTCCACCTATGCGACGGTAAGAATTGGGACTACATTGAAATTTTGTGGTCAGAATGTTCATGACCTTTCAACAACAAAATGGGACGTTTTTGCTTTGTCTTGTCTCCTGGGTTAGGATGGAATCTTGAATTTGATAGGCACAGATGTGTGTAAAGGGAAATTCAGTTTCTATATATTTGAGATCAAATAAAAATGCTTCAAAGGGTGTATAGGGAGGTTACACTTCTGTGTCAAATTAACAATTTATATCATTCAGAGTTTCATGTAACATTTCAAAGAGAACTGAATATCAGATATACAAATGAACAATATTTTTGCATTGCCACTGTCTACACTTTTTCAAATATGTGGCAATTAATCTCTTGTCCAGATAATTGTTACTAGTTACATTTTTTGTGATTATATAACTCAGACCCGGTAAATTGAAATCCAGATTGTACTGGGTGCAGTCCATCACAAGGCCCACATGAGGACAACCCACACTCACCTACAGCCATTAAACTTTGCACAAACATTAGAAAAAGATGCAAAGAACAACAACTGGGCCTAGAATCTGAACCTTGTACACTGGATCCTTGAAGTAATACTCACTTCAGTGCCAAGGAGGATACCAAAACATGAAAGAAAAAACCCTCAGCAACCTGTAGGATGCTGAATAGAGGAGTTTGGTTAATCTGCTGTCTACTTAACATATTATCTAACCATTTTTTTTAGAGTGCATGTTTATCTCTGTTTTTTGTTTAACAAGTTTAATATGCATGGCCTTCACAGACTTCTGTGACCCAACTTGAGAACAACTTTCATGACTGTGTGAGAATAAGGAAGAGCGGGTATTTTAAATGTAGAAAAACCGACTAAATTTCTGTCACAATTAAGCGGACTTCAACAAATAAAAATCTGATGTGGGCAGCTGATGACTTTCTCCAAATTTTCAACAGGAGTACAGCATACAGGTTGGATTAACCAAAATATTTTAGCCCACTTTAAAGCAAATTTTAAATTAATATTTTATGTAATTAAGAATATAAAATGATGGGACTTTTTTTAGAGTAAATTTTAACAAAAAAATCTATGCGAGTTTTGTATTACTTGCTTTTGCTTAATGTTTCAATAAGATGTTAAAAATTTGAGAATGACAAGAAACCCACAACTTAAGTTATTAAACTGAATAAACTGAAGGTGCCAAGTTTTGAACCATAAGTATGAAAACTTATTTTAAACAAAAAACTAAGTACTGACAAACAGACATCCTGGTAATTTAATATAGGTATAAAATGCAATCATTATTTGAGCAGTGACTACTGTGTTTGAAAATTTAAAAATTGAAGAAGTAACAGCATGAGCTTTGAATTAACTGCATTTACTTATTTTCCTAGGCGACTTAAAACATTTATGGTACAATTGATTACATTGTGACACTCTGATTGCGCTTGGGTGGGACCTATTCAACTAATTATGCGACTTCTGAAATTACTTCGTTGGATCATATAATAAAGTCTATTACATAAAATCCATTTTTCATTCCAGATTGTAATGCCACAAAAAATTATAAACTCCAAGGGGGACAAATACTTTTGCAAGGCACTGTACTTCCTTCATATGTGAAATATGGTGAAACTAAATGTCATCAGGCACTCCATACTTAAGAGTTCTAGGCCCCCAAAAAGAACTGCACTTTGTTTCTTATGGGCAATGCTATATTATTCCATTAATATAGTTTCTAATGTCAGGTTTGGTTATAGGCACGGTTATTTACATCATGAACACACTTTTGCATTAATAACTAATAAAGCTATACATAGAAAAAAAACTCTTATGTACAAAACTTTAAAGATTAATATTGCCAAAAAGGGAAACTAAACGTCTCTGCCGATTTCATTGTTATTTTTGGATTTGAACTTTTATGATGGGTTATCTCTTATTATACCCAACTATGCATTATATTAACAAGATTAGAAATTAATTTCAATGAGCCCATCCTAGCGATGATACAAGGGTCACTGACAGTAAATCACAAAAAAAAGTTACCTAAACAGCATCACTTTTAACTTTAGTTCATTGCACTGTGTTGGAATTTTACCAGAAAACCTCTTTGCCTTTGACGAATAAGCAGCGTTTTAATCTTTCGCTTTTAATTGTACAAACACCATTTTAAAAACACACCAATGCATAAATGTAAAGCAGTAAGACTAAAAATAAACCCAAATTAATTCACGAAGTGGCTTAATATATAATTAAACCAGGTGCACAACGTGAAGTAATACGTTATAGTGATTAATCCTATTTTTTAACAGACACGATTTGCCAAATTCAACGTATGCCGTTACTACAGCTCTAACTACATCAAACGTGATAATGCTAAATAGAGAACTATTCACGACTTCTTTAGTGTCGACACTTACATTCTCGTCAGATAATCCTAAATTACTGCTATATAAACTGCGTTTTTAAACCCACACCGACGGCTGCCTCCAGCTAACTTCTTCACTCCTCCATGACACATTCGCAAGTATTGAGCACGAATGTACGGAGCGCGACGAGGAACAGACTTTTTTCGGACTCCGCTGTACCATTGATGTGAACACGCGTCGAATACGGACGAACAAATTCTATTGTAAAGTTACACGAGTAATGTGAATGCCTATAACGGGCAAAGACAATCGGAACGGCATTTATTTTTTCGCTTGTATTTCTGTGAGGCGTTCGAAGAATTACAAGTAGCACTTTGCTGCCCAGGACTTTCAGTATAATTTTGGTGCGTTTTCTGAAACTCGTACTCCGCGGAAATGCAGCCTTAACAGACGTGCATTTATTTCTTTCCAGTCTACCATATAACCGGTTTATTAAACAGTACTTGTTTGTTAAAATAAATGGAAACTTCTATGAAAAATCAAAATGGGGTATAAATGAGTGTAGTTTCCCATATGGTCTAGCGGTTAGGATTCCTGGTTTTCACCCAGGCGGCCCGGGTTCGACTCCCGGTATGGGAACGACGTTATTTTTTATTTTTCCCCAATATGATATAACACTTTTTTTTTTTTTATATATGGCTTATTTGTTTCAAGACTGAGCTTAGTATTTTTAACTTTCCTTATACTTTTGCACAAAGGTTAATAGTCCACACTTCTGACGCTATCAGTGTTTACAAAGCTTTGTTCTCTACCATTTGAATTAAAACCATCAGTTACTACATTCAGAAAATAGGGGAAGTTTATTAATAAGACAATGCCGATACAATAATTACATTATTTATCAATTTAAAACAGTTATCTTTTAGTCTTGAAAACTACGTGATATCTTTGAATAAAATTATTTCTTTCGCCAGTTATTCTAGATTTTTTTTATTTTAAACATACCCGTAGTCAATTGTTTCGAGCAAAGAATATTTTTATTTCGACGACTACAAAGTACAATTTTCAGAATTTTTTTTTTTCAAACTTAAAGTCTTAATGCTATATAGTATGTGTATGTGTTTTACAGATTGTTAGACTTTATTAATCAGGACCTTCATCATGCTACAATTACTTCTGATAATACAGTACCGTGCAATGTGCTATAACATCATTCCGATTTTTAACGTGTTAAAAATACACATTTATTTGCAACTGAAACGGAAGATAATCATGTCTTAGGTAAGCGAATGGAAGAATTATTGTATCAGCAGCTTGTACCTTAAACTGATTTCTATTACTTCTGGTACTGGTATATCTATGTTATGTACGTACGTATTTCTTTGTTCTTACCTATTATTTTGGTATTTATGCAGTCTTATTTTTATCTGTTTATATTTGTTTTCTATGCTTGTATCTTTATCTTTGACATCCTGTATATCACTTTGAGCTACATGCAATGTATGAAAATTTACTATAGAAATAAATGTAGTTGCTGTGGAGCCGCAATATAATAGCACCATAAACGCAATTGTTTCTTGTTTTATAATAAAACACCACAGTGTGTTTTCGAAGTCACTTTTCTGCCAGTAGAGGTCATACCTGTTGTAGTTTTGGTTCATTTTACTTCTAATTTATCAAAAAGGCTGGCACAGAAGTGCAGGGGTTAACACTGCTGCTTCACAGATACCAGCATCTTGTATTTACATTTCCCACTATCTGCAGGGGGCTTTCTGCATTTATTCTAACTTTCTTCCCGTTTGGCAATTGTACATTGTTCCTTTCGGCATGAGTGGGACCTATCAATTTATTGCTTGCTGCCTTGCATCCAATATTCTTGGGATAAGGTCCAGCTTTCTCCAACAATGAATTTGATAATGTGGGTTTGTTAATGTTATCCACAGATTTATCAAGAGCTTAAGTCTTGTGTCTAAGAGTATTAGTTTTAGTAATGCAGAGAGTATTGGGTGTACCACCACAGCTTATACTGTACTGTACATTGCCTGACTAAATTTATTTGTGTTTGAAAGTTTGTGTCCAAATTCTCAAATCATCTGTCCTTTTAACAAAGAAGGGGGCAGAAATATTTTAAGCTCCTTTATAAGTATATAAGTGTAATCAAACTATGTTATGTTAGTTTCCTTTTATATGTCAGCCTGATTCCTAAACGGCTTAGTACATTATGGTGTAACAGGGAATTTGATCCTATGACAGAATAAATGGGTAAAAGGTAGTTATTAACATTGAATAAAATGTCAGTCCATCACAGGGTGCACAGACTACCCCACATTAGACCAGTTAAAAGACATCAAACACCAAACCAATGTTTTTAAAACTTGAAATAAACACATAAAACCCCAACAGCATTATGAAGGGTTTTATTATTTAATATATTTTAATTTGCATTTGAAATGTTTATTATATTTTTTATTATACTGTGTTTCATCCACTGCTCAAAAGTTTAAGGGAACACTTAATCATCACAGTCTAACACCAAGTCAGTTAAGCTTCACAGATATGAATCTGTCCACTTAGGAAGCATAAGTGACTGTGAGCTTGAAAGTAATAACAGGACAGCAAGACAATCCGGTGGTTGTGGCCACAGATAATTACTCTATCCTTATCCTTCCTGACTGATTCTTCTCTAGTTTTGCATTTTGCTAGTGTCCTTGTCACTACTGGTAGTATGATGCAGTACCTGCAGCCAATTCAAGTTACACAGCTAGTCCAGCTCCTCCAGGATGGCACATCCATACGTGCCTTCACAAGATAGTTTGCTGTGCCTCTACTGGGAGTCTCAAAGTCTCAAGAGCATGGAGGTGATTCCACAAGATGGGCTGTTACATGAGGAGTACTGGACAGGGCTGTTGAAGGGCATCAACCCAGCATCAGGACTGGTATCTGCTCCTTTGTGCAAGGAGGAACAGGAGCACTGCCAGAGCCCTACAAAATGACTTCCAGCTTGTTACTGGTGTGCATGTTTCTGACCAAACTGTCAAAAACAGACTCCATGAGGGCCCGACGTCCTCTAGTGGGACCTGTACTCACAGCCCATCACCGTGCAGTTTGATTGGCACTCACCAGAGAATACCACAGTTGGCAGCCCTGCCATTGGCATCCATTCTTTTCACAGATGAGAGGAGATTCACACTGAGCACATGTGACAGACGTGAAAGAGTCTGGAGAAGCCGTGGTGAATGTTATGCAGCCTGCAACATCATCCAGCATGACCAGTTTGGCAGAGGGTCAGTGATAGTGTGGGGAGGCATATCCTTACAGTGTCGAACAGACAGCCCCATGTGCTAGGCAATAGTACCCTGACTGCTGTTAGGTATTGGCATGAAAGCCTCAGAGCCACTGTCAGACCTTACACTTGTGCAGTGGGCCCTAGGTTCCTCCGGGTGTAGGTGGCCAGAGTGTGTAGGCAGTTCCTGGTTGACAAAGGCATTGATGCTGTTAATGCCTCTGGGATGTTATGTACTGATGCATTCAACACCGACTGTAGTGTAGCTCAATGATGCCCTGATCCAGGTTGGGTTGGAGAACCCCAGGACACCATCCACCATTTCATCAGGATTGTACCCAGACATTGTTGGGAGTGCATAAACACTAATTCACATTATTGAAAATTGAGTGATGAAATTCACCCAAGTTGGATGAGCCTGTGATTGCAATTTTTGACTTTGATTTTGGTGTGATGTTGAATCCAGCTCTCAATGGTTGGTGATTTTGGTTTCCATTGACTGCTGTTGCATCATTTTGTTCTCAACGAATTACACTGTATTACGCAGTAAAAGTTTTCCACTTGAATAGTTCATTCATTGAGATTGAAATTCATACATTGTGAAATAAAATAATAAAAAATAATCTGAACACGTACAGATTCCAGGCACTATACTATTATTGACAACTGCATTACCAAATGCCATATTCAGTACTTTAATAAACTTGCGTAATAGAATTGAAAATTGAGCTAAAAGTAGATGACTGCAACATATAGTCAAGATCCTGATCCAATACACTGAAAGGTGAGGTTTTTGGTTTTTATCATAAATCTGCATAAATCATTGATCGAATAATTAAATACAAAGTAAAAAGTTAAAAAATGTTATCTATGCATTTAATATATGGATCCTATTTATATGAACATATTTAATCACAGTAATTTAACTGTAAAGAAAGAATACAGAGCAAAGGATTTTGATGATTTACTTGAAGCTTTGTGATCCCCTTGAAATATACAGCACACAGAGAGGCCATTCCAACAGCAATGTGACCCTTCCAAAATAGAAATAGGATGGCTGAAGTCCAGACAGAGTGGTTGCATGGATAGACCTGCCTTTTCTACATTACCAGGAGTCACAACTGCCTGGAACAATTAAATCTAAATGTTTTCAGATAAGTTCTGTGGTAGAGTAAGTGAACTAGCATTCCTTACACACCAAGCACTGCAGGCATGCAGTCTAAACTTTGCAGTGTCTGAACAAAGTTAAACTTCAGCATCATTTTCTTAAATACTACGTGTAGTGCTCCCTTCTTTTTATTTCTTCTGTTGTAAATAATGCAGTCAGTACAGTAAAATTTCAAATGTATCAATTCTTATATTGTTTGTAGACTTGGGTTATTAATTTGATCTGCCAGGTTTATTTAATTTGATCTGCCAGGTTCTCATCACTTGAACTAAGAAATACTTACTGGCAGTTGATCAGGACTGCTTTCACAAGTTAGTAGTTATGCCAGTAAAGTAATACCCTTTGAAATGCACCAGACACATTCAAAAAGCTAATATTGTACAAGGTATCGGTAGACAATTTTATTACCTAGTATCTTTATAATATAATGCCAGAGAGAATAGAATACCACCATCTGTTTTTCTTGAGTTGTATTGGACTTTTAGCAAATTTGCTGGCACAACTGGAAGCAAGATACCAAACACCTTACCACATATCGATCCTCTCTCATGCCATACATTTATTAACTTAAAATACATGTCTTTGGAATAGGATATCGTCCCTTAAGAATAACTGCATGAACATAATAATAATGTTCACATTCTACACAGACACTGATCAGAACAGTCATCAAATTCAGGTTCCTGGCGCAAAAAGGTTACATTGATAACTCGTCAGGTCTGTAATTTTTCGTGACCTTTTTTGAATGTTCTCCTCTGTTACTTTCTTCATGTGCAAAGCATGATTATTCTTTACTCAGTGTGACTGTTTAATTTTTTATTGGTTAATGCAGAAGAAGACCGTGTCTAGTCACTTTCAGGTCAGATCATTTTCATGTTTTTGTTTTTTTTTTTTTTTTCATTCCCCGCATTCTTTGCTGAAGGGACACATCTTCCACCTTGGAATGTTATTGTTTTTAAAGTGTAAAATAGTACATTTTGTACATCACAGAGATATTGTGAGCAGTCAACTGAAGCTGTAAATTATTTTTAAAGAAAAACAGTACAGGTGACACAATGGTACTGTGGTTAGTATTGATGGCAGTGGTGCTTGGACCTCAGTTCATTTCCTGGTTAGAGAGCTTTTCATGTTAGGTTATCGGCCTGCCCATTACTTGGATTGGAGACCATCTCGCAGAAGCTAGGGTTGCTGCTAGAAGAGGCATTAGAGAGGTAAGCAGAAGGTGCTTAACCTGTTATCTGTGTGTAGATTCCGATGCCACCATGCAGTAATGGGGACTATTTGCTGTAAATATGGTGCCATCCTTCGAAAGAGACTTAAAACTGATGTTTTGACTCTCTGTAGTCTATAAAGATTCCTGGGCATCTGTCAAAAATAGTAGGTTTTTATCTTGATGTCCTAGTTAAATTGACCATCACGGCCTTCACTACTTAATAGCTAATGCCTGGTGACCGTACTGGCTCAATAATGGCTACCATCACATCATTTACGTGGGTGCTATGCATTGGGGGTGGTTGAAGTGGTTCCCTTCTCTCTATGTAAAGAGATGTGAGTAGTTATAAAATCACTATATAAATGTATTTAATAATTATTATTATACCTCTAAATTGCACCCAAGGCGAGTGTGTGAGTGATCTCTCATATGGACTTGCATCTAACTTAGGGTTGATTCTAGTCTTGTACTGAAAAATGGCATGCTAGGCTGAAGCCTAAGAAAAGGACATGGAGATGTATTTACATTTTGATTATTACTGAAGTTTGACAAAAAAAATTAAATTGTATAATGTATGTATGCTGATTTGGGGGTTTGATACAGGCACTTAGTGCAAGGCAGAAATCCTCTGTAGATGGGACAACATTCCATCGCAATACTGATAAACTGCTAACAGCAAACCTAACCTCCATTCATCTGTTTTGTAACACATGTATTCATTTCAGGATCATGGGGTGACTGCCCAAGATGGTAATGAACACAAGGCTTCAACCAGTCCTAGATGTGCCGCCAGACTTTTGCAGGACATGCTGTGTTGCCTCAGTGCCTAAGCAGGTAATGCTCCTATCACATGATGCTCTGACTTTAGTTTCATTGAAAGCTGAACTAGCCAAACTTCAAAGCTGAACCTGCCAATTCGTCTCATCAATTAAATCAAGGGTGAAGATTCATTATTTTAACCTAACATATCATAGTTATGGCTGCTGCTTAAGCTCTTTCATATTGCTGTCTTATATTGCTTTTTAACTGATAATTATTTTGATTAACCATAGCTATTATTCTTCCATTGTCTTTCTAATCTCACTTACATAATGCGGCTGACTTGTGATAGCTGGAAAACTACATGGTATATACATATACATGAACAAACATTTATTGCATGATATTTATCTGTTTATATTTCAGCATTATGTATTTTGTCTGTTGCGTTTCATGTTAGACAGTATGTGTAGTAATTGCACAGATTGCTGGGTTCATAATTGGTATAGTATTCAATAAGAATAAACTGAACAAAAAACTGTAATGGAAAATGTGATTTTAAAAAGTGGACGAATGGCACAATAATCACGAGTTTTGTAGTGTACTGCAATCAACATTTTGCAAATTCTTTTTCAAAGTATTAGAATGTTCAGCCTTTAGTGAATGTCTGTATGTTTTGATGTCACTGTTTTCATTATAGCTTTGCAGGGAGCCTAATCATTTATCTAGTCAATTCTTAAAATAAATGTTAATAATAACTGTGGTTTGGTTACTGTTCCTGAACTGAATGTGAGCTTTTGGTGTGTTTTATCTGTACCAGACCTGCAGGCTGTAATGAGGTTTGAAGTTCATGTTGTTTTTCCCCATTATAGCGCTCCTTGGATTTTTGTTTCTGGTTTTGAGGTGGAGCTCTCAGCTTACATACTTTTTTTTCTGGTCTTCCCTGTTGTTGGCTTTCTGCACACCTGCTTAATCTGCTCTGAATCTAAAGCAACATGGGCGTGTCTCGAGAGAGAGAGCAAAAAAAAAAAACAAGTTCTCTTTGCTTATGACTCATATCATTAGGCAAAGAGGTAGCACTTCCCCACAGTAGAGTAGCCATTTTATTTAGTCGTTTCAAGGCGAAGCACTGACTGAGGGTTTTATTTGGGCCTGTGTTAAAGGTAGGCTTTGGCTCTTGCCAGTTTTTTTTTTTTATTTTTTTAGCTTCATTAAAACCATCCTGAATCCAGATTTTATGCTTTTTTATTTTTTTTAGTTGTGCAGAGGCACATATCGGCAAAATAATACCGTAGGCTGACAACAGCAACCTGTGAAAATAAGCAGAAAAAATGTTAATATAAGTTACTTCTAAGGGTATTGTGGGCATTTGTGCATCATTTGGTGCACACATTGCTGGACAGTAGACACGGCTTAGGGAGAACAACATTCCTCCAATAGTTTTACAAATTATAATATCTTGTATTATCTAGAGATGGAAGCATTCACAGCTAGGATAGGCATAAAGTGCAGCTACACATATATACTCATCACTGATGCTTGTTTATTTCTTTGTCAATGAGGTACTAAGCTTCAATATGCCATTACCCAGTTTACCACTCTCAAAGAAGAGAGAAAATAATGGTTAATTGCAGCTGTGGGGGTCAAACTGTACTCATCATCTGTAGCAGCTGCAACAGAAGCTAGCTTTGGCATGCTGAGATTGTTGTGTGATATAAAACGAGCAACAGTTCATGTGACAGTTGAGTTTTACAATTATGGCCAGAAGAGGGAAGAGTGGGGGTTGTGTGCAAAGAGAAAAATAATTTTTTTGCTTTTTTAAGTGCTGCAATAATGAAATGCCTTAAACTGAAATAATGTTTTTGATATAGTGTCATATCTGAAGATCTCCCATGTGCATTCCAAGCAGATTAACAACAATATAACATCTGTAGGTGAAACAAGCATAAAACATCAGCAGTAGACAAGCTGAGCATTTCAAATTATTTTTGACTTCAAAGGAAATACTCATAATAATAATTAAAATCACAAACCTGGGGACAAACATGCAACGTAAACCTGAACAGTACAAAACATTTACAATTTATTGAATTACCTTCCTAAACTTGATTTTTCATTGAGTTCAGAGAGGAATAGAGGACAAAAATTTGTATTTGTTTTGCATGATTTTGATGCAGTGCTTGAAATGTGATTGCTTGTTTTAGATTTATAAATTCCTTTAAATAATAAGCTGTGTTGGGGCTTGTTTTGTATTTGCAAACTAGTATGCTGCTTATGGGAAGGTAAGCAATCACTTTAACCAATTAACTTCGTCCATCCATTTCTTTACTCCCTTATGCGGTTCAGGGTCATGGGTGACCAGAACCCATTCTGCCAGCACCAGGCACATGTCAGATATTAACATTGGACTGGATGCCAGTCCTTCACAGTGCATACTCACACACATATAGTCTATGCTTACTCAACAGCTTGGAATTACTAATTAGCCTAAGATGCTTCAGTAAAAACTAGAGTACTTTCAGTGAAAAAAACAACACAGACTTGGAGAGAATTAATAGTTTCACACAAAATGGAGCAGAATGTGAGTGGGTGAGGACATTTATGTATACTGTTTGTAGTAAAATATACATAAAAAGTGATAAGGCTCAGAGTTGAACTTATGTTCCTGAAACAGTACTCTGCTGTTCAGGTTGGAAAAAAGCACCCTGCCTTATGTTGCTGCCTCAACTGAAGTGCTTGCTTACGAAACCACAAAGGCTACCCTGCCACTTGGGGGAAGCCACAAAGTTCAACTTTTCTGTTACTCACCCTTTACACTTAAAGCAATACATCAAGATGAAAAAAACTCTGGAAGTAAAGAACTTCAAACAGTATACAAAAGACTCGGACTTTTTTAAAGATCAGAAATCTCAGTGAATTTGAATTGTCAAATCTAATGACTAAAGATAGTTAGAGAAATTATTTATGATTTTTTATGCTAAAAAATAAAATATTTAAATACACGAAAACATTCAAACAATATATTATGACTCTCAATTTACGCATCTTGAGACTTACTAGAGCATAATAGATGGCCAACAGGTCAGATCTGACCTTCCTTCGAGTTCATTTCACTCTTCTTAGACACTTCTTACAAGTAGTATGACTGTCATGATCAGAGAGAGTCTAAAGTATTACTAGCAAAAATTCCTGATATTTTTAATTTGAATGCTAACATTTCACCTTATTATTTATTAAAAAGACTAGCATTTTTCTGTTAGTTTGATCATGAGCTCTCTAATCATTGTTATGGTGGACGGGATATTTAATCATTCTCCTCAGCTACTCTCTCACACTCTGCAATCCCCTTGTGCTAATAACAATTGCTGAATCAATGTTTAGTCTGACAGTTATTACCTGGTTCATTCACAAATCTGTAATGGTATAAGCTGGTTTGATAAATAGATGGATATGCATCTTATAAGGGTAAGAAACATATGGAAACCACTTTTTACCAAAATAAATCAGGATTTCTAGTGAGTTATATCTTCAGGAGTTCTTTGCTGAATACCACATACATATTCCATACATACAAGTCGATTAGTACTTCAAAATCCATTCATTTTCTGCACACTTTTTACTATATTTTTGTTGGGAGCTGTAAACTATTTTGGCAGCAGTAGATGGAATATAGGAACCAAAACTAGATGACATACCAATCTTTTACAGGCCATGATCATTTAAAGAGGACCTTAGAAATTATAAAATTTACATTTTAAGACATATGCACATACTGCACTTAATAGTTTCTTCGCAAATTAAGATCAAGGATTGTTTTGTTTATAAATGATCTATATTTATTAATGAGTTAAAAATTATGCTTGCTTTTTCAACCGCATAATGTGCAAAACACTTTGCAGGAAACCCCTTTGCCTATCTGATGCTTCACTTCCTTTGCTTTCTGTCCTTCCAGTAACTGTTCACAATCCAATGCTGAAACTTGAGAGACTAAGTACATATAAGTCTGATGGCTCAAAAACCTATGCATTGTACTTGAAAACACCACTATATGTTATACAGTACAAAATATTACAAAGGCAAAATATTAGCTGTTTTCTCTGCCTTACATGGAAGCTTTTTTTCTTCTAAGGAAACCTTAATCTCTTTTAATTGTGCTCTTTTTCCATCATTTCAGGAGAACACATGTCCTTACTAGGAATATAATTACCTTGATTTAATAGTGACATTTCAGGGTAGAGTACCTGTTTTGCCAGTGTTCAAAGACATATTGTTGACAAGGGACAAGTGACTTTAAATGGGATTAACATGAGACAGCACACCTTGCAAAGTATTGGCATCCCATGCAGATCTGGTTCCTGCCTTGTCCCTTTTTTGGCCGGGATGGGTGCTTATGCCGTATGTGTTTAGATGCCATGGGTCAACAAATGTGTTGTTGACACCCATTACACATGGAAAATCTATCCCAAATATCTTTAATTGCTGTTACGTATGTACAGTATGTAACATCTAATAAGATTCTCATAGAATGGCCCCTATCTAAGAATTTAGCAAAACTAACACTGCTCTGATTTTGACAACTGATAAGATGAAAGCTGAAGATGGCAAAGGTGCTGACTGTAGATAAAAAAACTATCCTGTAATCTTGTAGTGACAAGTATCTGTATCTGTATTATTTAGGTTGCCAGGCATACTGCCATAGACTAATTAACATTCCTTTTGTAGCCATCTCCCATTAGATAGAAGGCCCCAAAATCAAATTTGGGAAAGCAAACATATTAGCATTTCAGCATTTGGCTATAAGTAAATCATAACACATATCATTTAAAGGAATCAAAAATGAGCATTCTTTAGTTTGCAGAGTGTTTAGAGTGATAGTGCAGACACCTGCCTCTGCTGTCAGTTCTTTGAAAGTGAAGTGGCATCTGAAAACTAGGACATTTTTCAATGACAAATGTTTGTGGTGCAATTTTTGTTTTCTAATTGTTCGTCTCCATTATCATGCAAGTGCAGTCTCATTAACCTTGCTGTCATGCTCAAAAAACATAGGTATATAAAACACGACTTTCCAAAATACTTCATCTGGTATAAAAAAACTGCATGAAAACGTTGAGTAATCAAGTAGATAACCACTGTTTTAAAAAGGCTCAGGAAATTATGTTTTATGAAAGTTGAAAAGATCAGCCTACCCCATATAGTAATAGTGGTATTATTAAATTCATGCTGTCAAAATCCATAACTACCTGGTTTGCACAGACCTGGAGCACATTATATTCAATGTGCAAAAAAATGATTAGCTGTACTCTGCCTGTTGTCCAGGACCTGTATGAAGCCAGAAAAAAGGAGCATTATAGGGAAATCACAGTAGGCTCCTCTCACAGAAGCCAGCACTTATTACAAAAATGTTTTGTTTTAGGATATAAGGACAAGATGTTTATGTAAGTTGTTTCCATGTGAAGCAGAAATTATACTTTACAATTGTATTGATGTGATCATGTTAAATATGTTCTTTTATAATGTAGATATTTTTTTATTTTACACTGTATTTATTAGTAAATGATCATAAATATTTATATCTAATTCACCACACCAAATTCCGTGGATATTAAAAATGTTACTTACTGAATAAAATGATTCTAATGTTGACATTTAATTAACCCCTCTTTAAACTTTCTTTACTACTTCTAGCAATACCCTTGGCAATGTCAATGGAAGGCAGGATGCCAGTGCATTGCAGTGTACACTTATCCATACAATTAAAGTTTTATTATTGTTACTTAGCTCACCATGGACAACTTTGAGGTTTTGGTATTAACTTAGTCACCAGGTAAAAACCCCAGCAGCCATGAGGTGAACATGAAAAATCTTTCTATATAGGGCTGGTTTCTCTCTTGTGTTCAATGCTATTGGAAAATGCTCTGACTTTCTATCATCTTGTAATAGTGAAGACTGGGAAAAATATAAGGATATCTGAATAAAATTACATAGAATTAAGAACTGATTTTAACATCTGTATTTCTGTTCAGAGCTTTACTTCGCTCAGTAGGAAAGCCCTAACCCTTAATTTTAAGGTGCTGGATTGTAAGTCATGGTATTGTGGTTCAGTCCCCTCTTATGCACTTGCTGGAAGAACTTGTGCTCCAGTTGGAAAAAAAATATATTAGTCATGTAAGAAAAAATTATCCTCGAAATGAGTAAGCAATATATATATCAATTTGTTAGAAAAAATGTTAGAATAGGACGTTAGTAAAATTAACCTCGAAGGTAAAAAGAGACTTGCACTCACAAGTCACTTTAAAAGATTGCCTTTAAAACTTGGAAAAAAACCCTTCTAACAGCCATTCCACTATTGTGTAGCTCCATGACCAGTAGTAACTTATATTTATAAAGTAGGAAACATATTTTCCCATGTACATTTTTAGTGTGTTAATGAGGAATTTAAAATAAGAAATTTTATATTGCATTACTACTTGTGCCTTAAGTTTTCACTGTCCTTTTTGTTTTCAGTGTGCCATGTTCGAATCTAATACTTGTATGGTTTATTTGCTGAGAAGAGGTCATCTAGTCCAGAATAATTAATTCCCATTCACTACCATGCAGCTGAGAGATGCAAAGTGCCTCTTTATTAAATGTAGCTCACTTCCTGTAACAAACAAAGTGCTGAACACCACCTGCAGCTTCTGTTATACCTACTCCACATTCATTTTTTGCATACTTTCTGTTAACAGACATCCTGAGTATTAATTATAGCAGTAACATTTAAGAAGAAGACAACGTGATATTACAGAACACTAAAGTTTTGTTTGCTTTATGCAAACACCTATGTATTCATTATTAAAACTCATATTAACATTACATTAGTGCGTTCCAACTCTGTTCCTGGAGGACTGCAGTGCTGCAGGTTTTCACATCAACCGATTTGTTAATCAAATGACAATCTTTGCTGTCAAAGAAATGTTTTATTTGAATCACTTGTTAGTGCTTTTACTGTGCCACAACAGACATGTCTAATTTTCATATTCTGAATCATCATAATGACTTGTAGACTGGGGCACATTAACCCTTATCAGTCATTCAATGTTTGTCTCTTATTACTTTCAAACTATTTAATTGCAACAGATATTTTATGATGGCCATACTCTCTTGCAAATATGATTAAATTAGCTTTGAGTCCTTATGTATTAATGACTCAGTTGTTTAACACCAAAGTAAAACAAAAAGAGAAACACAGACTCTGCAGCTGAATTAAAGTCAAAACAGCAAAACTGTGAAACCATACCAAATCTGTGAACTAAAAAACAGACAAAGTTGCTTTCCATTCACAACAATAATTGGGTTGCAATAAAGAAATCTGGCTGGAACAAAATCTTGCAGCCACCAAGATCCTCCAGGATATGAATTTGACAGTTCTAAACATCTCTTGGGATGTTGGAGGAATACAGGAATACCCTAAGATAAACCAAGCCAACATTGGGAAAACATGCAAACTCTAAAATAGATAAGACAAAATGTGAGATTTAAACCCGAGACACTGGATCCTTAAGGAAGCAGTGCTAACCACTTTCTACTGTGTCATAAATAACATAATTTTATAGCTGAAACAAGAAATAAACATATATGGAGACTAATATTGTACAATATTGAAGATCAACTTAAAGAGAGTACTTTGGTTTCTTTTCACAGTTAAAAGGCAGGCATTCAGACTGTTTTGTAACTCAGAACTGGCCTGGCTTCAGTTTGAAGATTTGTATGTGAGCATCCTTTAACCCACTGGCATCCTTTCCATTGTTAAATTCTGCCTCATGCTCATTGTTGTAATCCTGACTAGTCAAAAGCAGGAAGAGAATATAGAAAATAGTATTTTCTTCAAGTCCACTCACTTCTCAGTTCTTTGAATCATTTTCTGTCTTCCAGGTGCCTAACAGTGACACAGAACAGAACTGATCTCCAACCGTGCTAATGCAGAGTTAGTAAAATATGTGTGAAAAATATGTGGAATTAATAATGTTTACAATGAACAAGGAACTAAGAACCAGTAGCAACAACACTACAACTTGCCCTTTTTAGAATAAAGTTTTCAATATGCTCAGTAGTTTACATTTGCAAGTTGCATCATTGCAACAGGCATGTAAAGAAAAAACTGTAGAGTTAACCATATCACCATCCGCAAATCCCCCCACCCACCACCACCTCCTCACAGGCAGACTTGACTAGGTTTGTTTTTTCCACTTTTTATCTGCAGAGTAATACCAAATGAACACAGTCTTTTTAAACTGCTTCAATATTATGCATTATAGTTCTAAAAACACAGATATTTAGTCTTATTTATGTATAGTATACATCATTACATTGCACATATAATATTTTTAAAAACTTCATAAGCCCCTATGGGCCTGAACTGAATAAGCAGTTTGGGAAATTTGTGAATGGCTGGAACATTTTAAAAAGAGAGAGGATTTATTAAGTTGCAAGACAGTGCCTCACATTGTAGCCTTTAGCAGGTATTAATATCCTACAGGACAGTAGCTGGGGAAGTAATATTGTAGGTCTATTAAACTTTGTTTCTATCTGTAGCAAAATTACACCTTTGATCACTAGCCATATACCTCATTTCTTTAGCAATATGGGATGTGGACTGAGCAAATTTAGAGAGAAAAACAGACAATGTTGTTAGAATGTATTTTTTATTTTTAAAATCTATGAGACCAATAAAGAAGCCTCCTTGCAGATCCAACATCCTCAGTTCCAATCCCAAGCCAAACTGTTATGCATGTTGCGTTTGCATTTTGTCCCTATGACTTTGTAGGTTTTCTCTTTGTACTCTGATATTCCTCCCTCACTTCCAGTGATATGAGCTGTAGGTTAATCAGCAATTCTAAATTGGCCTAGTGTGAGTGTGCACAAGCTAGCCCTCTGATGGACTGGAACTCTATCTAGGCCTGTTTCCTGCTTGCTGCCAAGTGCTGCTGGGATAGCCCCAGCGCCCAATGGATAACGAATGAATTATGGGGTTTGAGAATATTATATTATGTTTCAGTACCCTGAAGGTTACTGTAAATGTATTCTATAATAAAAACACCTTTATCAACTTGATAGATTCTGATAACGCTGCATTGACAACTCACATTGTCAATCTCTTGTAATCAGTACTATTTTTTTTTAATGCAGACTCCTCAAATATTGTTTTATCCCATACCTAATGATGTTTGTATATGTTCTTATTGTGAAGATATTTCTCTGAGGAGTGTTATATAAAATTAAGTGACTGAATAATTGTGTGTGTGTAAAGCAAGCAGAAAAGGGGATCCTCTTTTAGATTTCAAAACAAAAACAGATATTTCGGGGGAATGGCAGCTGGACACAGGCCTCCAGGCTGCTAGTTATATAGCCCTATGGTAAGAAGACATTCCTGGCTGGCTAACTTTTAAAATATTATACAGTAAATTCAGAAGTTTGAAATACACAATATGAGGTGCTAGGAAGCTGCACTGCGTGACTCTGCTGGAGATTACAGTTATCTATTGACTCTGTAAGTGACCTTAGGACAAGCTATAAAGTGCCTGTAGAATCTTATCTTTCTTAGTATCAGCTGCAAAATAGATAGTAAGAGTTACTACAGAGATGAAGAACTTAGAAAGAAACAGGGAAGGACAAGTGACAGAGGAACCTGTTTAAGCAGGACAGGTCTGATAACTACTGTAGTGTTCTCTTGTTTTGTGAGCATAACTAGATTGTTGTGTTTTGAATTTTTAATCACATGTCAGATGCATTTACATTTACAGTTACTTATTTGGCTGACACCTTTATCCAAGGCGACTTGCAACATTTATGATACAATTGGTTACATTCTTTTGGTGTTCCAATTGGAGGATAATGAGGTCAAGTGACTTGCTCATGGTCACACAGTGTCAGTAGTGCAATTTGATGCAAACACTGTATAAGTAGAAAGAAGAATGATGTTATACAGTTCTGTTTAATGTCACTTCTTTATAGTTCCAGAGACTTCAGTATGATTCATGAATTAATCACTGTCTGTATATGCATATGCTTACTCTGTGGAGTCTCTGTTGACTTTCCACATCCCAAAAGTGTGCAGGCTAGATTAACTAACAATTTTAAATTGTCTATGTGCGATTATATGGTATCTCATACAAGGCCAGCTTTTGCCTTATGAGTGATATCCTCTTGGAATAAGCTCTAGCTCCTTGCAACCTAATAACAGAAAATGTTGGTTCTGAACACAAATAAATGACACTAGCAAACTGTTCATGAAGTATTGCTTATAACATCATGCATGTTTACCTAATGCAAATAAATTAACAGTAAAGTTTCTTTTCCACATTTTTATTACACTGCCCCTCAAAAAATGTATTTCTTCCTAAACTGAACATGCTTGTCCCTTTTAATCATATGAGTAGAATTCATTTTAGTACAGTATATGATATGTACTGATCTTCTTTAAAGTAAGCCTCCATTAATGGAAACTTAAATTTCAAAATGAATATGAATCTTAACACTAATCCAATCTTATGCAAATACAGTAATATAATAAAATATAAATAAAAGATTCTATCAGTGACAATTTAACATTCCTTAAAACTCACTATTTCTCACTTGCATTTTTGATTGGCTACAAACATATTTTCCTTTTTCCTTTGGTAGTTTCAGAATAATTCAATTCCAACTGTGTAATCCCGTCTGCTTTTTTAATAGCCTGAGATGGTTTGCTTTGTTAAAGGCACTATATGTAGTTTGCTAGATTAATAATCAGGGACCCTGTTGTATGAATGAACTAATTAGTCCTTAGACAGGAGAGTCTGAATCCCTTCAATATGTCACAGGGTCTTCTGAGGTTTAATTAGCTTTGTTGCATTTACACTTTTACAAACAGTGCTGCAACAAAGCACCTGCTATGGTGACCTGCAATACTAATACAATTTTACAAAAATAACTGCTTGAAAGTGTACCATATGCATTTAACAAAAAGAAAAAAAAACACCAAAAAGGTTTTTAAAATGAGAACAGCTACACATGAATTATCTTTAGCTGAGAACTGAGAGATTCTCTATTTAGACAAGTCCAAATTAAAGCAGAGGGGTTACATTTTTTAAATAAAGTAAAAGTTTGTTTCATAAATTCATATGCTTTTTTGTATTTTAATGTTTCATCTTTATTTTGAAAATATCACCCACTTCTGCAGCAACATTTTATTTTATAATGAGTACTTTGCCTTTCAACAGGCTTCAATTTCCACCTTGGAAACATCATATTAATACAGAAAACTCCATACTCGAGTAACTGTACCATATATTATTAGAATGACACGTTATACTAAAATAATTATCACTGACCTCTGCTCATTTCTTAGTTCTGCCTAATAGCATATGCCTATAAAATATACTTTCACTATTAGCATTTATTTACGTGTATGTTAAATATACAGTAGCCCTTTACATTATATGACAATTAATTTCCCACAACAGTGCCTGTGTGAAAAATAGTAACTTTTTAACATAATATATAAAACCTCTTACTGTATTTTAACATTTGCATAACATTTTTAACATAATGTGTAAAACCTCTTATTTTAACCTGTGCAAATACTACATTTTATCATGCATGCTCTGAGGTGTTAATTACTTGATAACTGTTTTCTGAGACAGTGAGCTACTGAGTGCACAGAACAAAGTCCCAAACTAAAAAAAAAAAAAAGATACTCCAAGAAGTAGAACTATTCCTAGCCCAGTCACTGTCTGTGTGGAGTGTGCACTGTCATATGTTATTTCATGTCAACTTTGTTTATTGTATTATTCATACTAGGAATAGTTCTACTTCCTGGAGTATTGAGGCAGATACTGGGTATGAAGTATTGACATCTACAGTATGTTGTTCATAAAGCAGACAAGTCATCTCCATACATTCTCCTAGCTGGCACCTTTTCCATTGCTCCTCACTTTGTTTGATATTTAGAGTTACATACATCAAAGTGCTCTGTCAAACTCTTTTCCTTTGACTGCACATGGAACACCAAATGGGGAAATACTAGGACCCCTATATGGTGACGATTAGTAAAAGCAAGAACTTTTGTGAATATTTCACTATTTAAATGTAAAACATGGTTGTCTTTCACTTATAGTGAGTGGTCTTGCATGTGAGTATCGCTCAGGCTGCTTTCTGTCTTATGCCTAATACTGCCAGGGTAACTTCCAGCTTCTTGAAATGCTGTCATGGAAGACGTAAGTTAAGAAAAGTATACACAGAAAACATACAAGCACCAATTGTACCATATACCTTTATTTGCTAATGCATCTTTATCAACACATAAGGCAACCAGTTAAAAATAATCCTTTCATTACACTGTAAAGTCAGGATGACACTTCCTTTTAATAACGCACCATACAGTGTTGCCTGAACATAAATGCCCTGGTACCATAAAGTTATGAAAATAAAAAGCTATTAACATTATATAGGAAATTAAAAATATATGTGCTAGAAGCATTTAAATATATATGTATGTATGTATGTATGTATGTATGTATGTATGTGTATATATATATATATATATATATATATATATATATATATATATATATATATATATATATATATATATATATATATGTTTTTACAAACGGACTTCTGTTCTTTTAAAACTAGTTTTGTATTACAGGAAAAAACTACACTTCACTTTGGGGTGTCTAACAATATTTAAACATTTGAACATCATGAATATTGGTGCTAGAAATAGCAGGCAAAGGGTTAAGGTTTTGTCAGCCTGAGTCAGTAGAGGTAGGCAGATCCAGGTGTGTATCTGTTTGGCTGGTTGGCAAGGTGCCTTCATTACGTTTGGGCTGTAATCTGATCCCTCAGCAAGAATGGCAGAGAAGGAAACAATCTGAGAGAACTGGATTTTCTAGCTGTAATAAATAAGAGCAGCTCTTCTCCATCTCTAACTATCCTTTGCCATCTAGAGTTACACATTGACAGGAGTACAACGAGGAAGACAAAGCCAGCACCTACACTGGTTCTCATGCTCAGGTAGGAAAGAAATAAACCAATGTAAATAGCTAAAGTTAAAGTGCTCTTAGCATACATGTGTAGGCCGAAGACAATTTTTGTTTTTTTACTCTTTGTTGAGAATGTTGTTTACATTATGGTTTTAAGAAGAGCCCCAGGCAAGGTCTGACACATGCAATCGCATCGTTTTTCTGCAGGCAGAATGTTAATATGAAAGGTAGTGCCAGTACTGATACTGGTAAACTGCCAAGCTGCCTCTCCATAGTTAGTTAGGCAGCTTTCTGTCAGTAAATAACTCAGTTGTTGTTGTTTTTTTTTATTTTATTTTATTTTTGTGCATTCTTAGTGTTGTTCCAGCCCTTATGGAATAAATAAGGAGGATTTTCACTACAACCTTTTTAACATTGCATTGCATGTGGCATATTATAGCATCTAATCACACTGTACACCTTGGACAACACACCCTTCACTTACTGTGAGTCTGAAATAATTTGTTTTTAGGAGAATTTTGCAGAAACTGGGTGGACCCATGTATATATACTACTTCTAGTATGATGACTCAAGTTGAAGGTGTGCTGCTAAAATCAAAGTTGACAATAACACACATTGGCCGCAGAGAATGCAAACTTATTTAAATGGTTATTTCCATGAAACATCCATTCACTCAGTCAGATTTTTATATTACTGAATTGCAGGGAGATTAGCCTAACTGTAGTAAGGCATGATCAAATAGTAAATGGAATACACACTGACATTAATACACATTCTCAAAGTCACACTTGCTGTGGTAACTTTAGCATCTAGTGAAATGCCAAGAGAATATGGACAGGGAAGCAACTGAACTCAGGGCCCAGTTTACTGTAAATGTTATACACTATTTATTTCCTAGTCTAACTTTTAGCCCTGACAGCTCTTGGGAAGCAGGAACTAATACAGTGCACTTTAGAAGCCTACACTAGATGGGGCACAAATCTGCATCCTCTCATAACACGGCAATATAGACGTGCCAAAAAACCAAATAATAATGTCTTTTGGATTTGGGATGAAACTGTTGTGCTCAAAGAAAATCCATGCCATCAAAATGAGTATGTGCAAACATTGTACAGTGAACTGACTAGGGACCAAAGCCTTAGTTTTTTAAGAATGCTGTATATCAAGTTTTTTGTTATATTTTAACATTAATTTGTTACAATGGACTGACAATCCCAGCTTACAATATTAAATTTAAATATTTATAAAACAATAAGATTTTTTTATTTTACTGCTGCTGTCCATACATGGCATCAAACTGAAATTCATGGGATGTCATTTAATACAGGTTAATAAACTCTGTTCTTTAAATGTGCATTGGTAACAGGATTCTAGCTCTCATGTCTAGGATCCTAGTTCTCACTTCTTAAGGCATCCATCTAGCCCAGTGTTTCTCAACGTCAGTCCTGGGGACCCCCTGTGGCTGCAGGTTTTTGTTCCAACCAGATCCCTAATCAGTGACAACACCTGATAACAATGATCTCATTTAATTAGCTGTTTTTTTTTTCTTTTATTCGACATTCAGAAAAGCACAGCAGCATGATTTTTACATTTATAAGACATGGATAATGGATTAATTAAACAATTAGAACACCTAGAAAAGTAGAATGAAAATCAAGATGAAAATCCTGTTAAAAAGAAAAAAAAAACATTATTCCTATATAACTGCTTGGTACATTTTAATATTTTTAATTTTTTTTTAGTAAACTTAGTTTTCTAATTTCTGTATTGTTCCCTAAACACAGAACTTGGGAAATATCAGTTCACTTAATTAGCCCAGGAATTCAATTAAAAACAGAAGCTGGTTGGAACAAAAACCTGCAGCGACAGGGGGTCCCCAGGACCGACATTGAGAATCCCTGATCTAGCCATTATCTGCACCCACCCATCTGATTGTACAGCACATGAACCAAAACCTATGATAACATTATAAGGTGTATGGCAAAAATGTAACCTTGGAATATTTTTAAATGGATCCCCTTTATTTCATCATTTAAATAAAGGTAACATATTTTTGGAGCTCCTGAACATAAGGATATGTAAAGAAATGACCTCATACAGAGTCCAGGGGGATCAGTTATTGGGATTAAATAATAAAGGGATAATACTCTTCACCAATCGTAAAAAATCTGAGAATTATCAATTTTGGTACTAAGCCAACTTTATTTAAGAGGGGCATTTCACTTTCTTAAGACAGTGTCTTATCTTCACCACAAATGCCATTTTCATTGACAGGATATCAAGGTATAGCCAATGTTTAATAAATGTCCAATTAGAGGACATGACAGTCACATCCTTGTTATTCAGGAATGCTCTTATTCTCCTTGAATTATCCTTAATATGATTTTAACAGAACACATAAGTCATTCACTACTGAGCATTTGGTCAGAATTATGCTTAGCACTCTGAAATCTGACATCACTTTTCGGTACAAGAAAAGTATGGGCTTTGTCCCACCATTAACGAAGAAACAACAACCACCACTGAGGAATTTAAATATCTCAGGATCTTGACTGAGGTTACTAGAGATTAAAAAACTGAGCAATAATTTTAGAATGTGATTATGCTGCTTAACATGAAATGAATGTTCAGATAAAACTGTTAGTTTATTGAGTCCTTGTTCTCATTCTTAATTTTAGTCATAAATTGTGAGAGAATAAGCTTTTGTGTACAAGTGGCAGTTGTTTTGTTGAGCTTACTCTCTGTGAAAGAGTCATAATAGAACAGATGTGCTTTCATAACAAGAAAAAGAAGAAGTAAGAAAAAACAGTAAAGGGCATCTAGTGGGATTCCCCCTCAATACTGGAGTTTTACTGATCATGGTATATGTTAAAAAAAAAAAAAACTCTGATGCAGACCCAGGACATGCTGGGGAGGTAATAACAAATCTGGCCTGGTTGCATAAGAATTGCCTAAGAATAGCTGGCATGTTGAAAGAAAAAAAGAAGTGTGATCTGCCCTGCTAAGTTTTGCCACTGAGAGCTTCACTAGAAAATGTATGGGATGGTTTGAAATTAAGAACACTTTTTACTTCACCTTAGCGCAATAATTTGCATGGCACGTATCTAAATCCTTATATCAATAAATTAATAAAATTAATGGCCTTAGATGGAGAAAACAGAAAGACAGAGAATTTAATTAGGAAAAATGTAGTTAAAAAATAAAATCGGATATTAATCTGAAATATGTTATTCCAGATTAACATACATTTCTGGTTTAGTATCTTTTAGGATAGCATCTCATGGTTACACTTATCCATCCAATTTGAAACTGCCTCTTCTATTCAAGGTCATTGGCAGCCAGAACCACTCCCAACAACATAAATAAGGCACTATATGTAATGGCAGTTCACAACAGGACCTGTCGAAGAATAATACTTTTACTTAATCCTAGATGAACTGATCATACAATTCTCTATTCATAATTAGAGTGATATCTCAGAAAATAAATTGTTCGACACTTTTATTCATTTTATATTGCAACTTTAAAATGGCAGGGAAAACCAAATATATCCAACAGAACAAACAATAAAATTCTAAAATCTATATATATAATTCACTAAGGCGAAACACCAATGGAAAGCACGCCGGAAGGGGCGTGGATTCACTAAGCCACCGACAAGTAAGACACCTATGGCGCACGCATGAAGGAGCCACGCCCACCAACTCCAAGACCATTGGATACGACGACAACTCGCAGAGCCACGCCCACCAACTCGGACACGACGACACAGAAAAAACGGCGTCATTTATATTCGTCTGTCGTAGAGGCCACATGCACTTCCGAGTCACGTTGACTGTTCATAGAGGCATGTTTCTCGCAGAGGTGAATCGCCATATGCAGCGTGTAAAACGGTTTGCGAGGGGTATCCCATGGGATCCTTAAAACGATCCTTTACGACTGAGGTTAAAACACAATGAAGTAAGCAGTCTTTAAAAAACGAGTTTTCGGTTACGACTCACGACCGCTTGCACCATAGCAAACTGTTTTACACGCTACATACGCGACAAACATGCGTCTTCTTAGATGCTCCTGCAGGAACACGAAGGAAGTTTCCCTGCCCACCAACACCCCTTTTTCACCAGCCCGCGTCTACCCTCGCTCTCTAGGCATTCACACTGCCTGCCCATGTGCCCGGACGCAAAAACTCCCCGACCACCCAGTTAGTCCCTTTCGTCTGTGCTAGGAGTCCACATGCACATCTGAGCCACGTTGACTTTTCATTATTCTTTTCGGTTTCGACACCCGACTGCGTCCACCATGAAAAACCATGTGAAAGAAACAACGAAGCCCCACTTTGCTACTACCGTGGTTGGGTGTCTTGGTGGATTATATATAGAAAAGCAGCCACAACCACACAGAGCAATGAAAAGTCTACGTGAGTCACAGGTGCATCTGGACTGTGCAAAGACGACAACGACTCAAGTGCCGAGTTGGAGGTGGGGACATGAGCAGGCAGTGCATACTGAACGAGAAATTCAGTCACGGACGATTGTGTGTTGGTTCGTTCCATGCATTGTTACAATGTTGCTTTTCTTGCTGATTTATTACATTACTGATTTTTCAAATGTTAATTTTCTCCCTGTGCTTAAAAATCATTAAAAAACCGGCCTGATTATGCGGCATATGGTACGCCGTGGGTTGGCTAGTTAAATTTAACACATAGAATACATTATAGACAGATTATTTTGGTTCAAAAGTTACAGAAACAATATCTATTTAAATCTGATCTTGATGTGGTGGAGGAAGGCTTGTGCTCCTGGTCAATTTGTGTGTGGGGGAGCAGAACACAAGCAATCCAAAAAACTGACCTCCATAATAGATGTCTCAAAATAAGAATACTAGTACATACAATATCTCATGAGCTGGGGGTGAAAGTGTGGTTGCAAGGACGCTGTACTTCAGCTACCCATAGAGATCATCTCCAGAGAAGCCAGCATCAGTTTCACATGTAATAACTGGAAAGGGTGATCTTAGTGCCAGTCTATGGAAGTTGCAGAATACTGAAGGTGGTGGAATGTTAAACTTCAAGACAACATCATTGTGGTTCAAATTCCTCCTCTATTCTTTATTTATAATGATCTTATTTTATTTTATTCTCTGAAAGCATAATTACACCTTTTAATTTCAGATTTTTTTCATTCCTATCTTTTGTATCCTGTAATTTAAACTAATTACATTACCTACGTCCCTTAAAATAAAATTGTTGCCATCTCCTCCTATCTTGCATTTTTTTATTGCTTTAAATGGTCGACTTACTTCTGCACGATTATTTAGCAGGGAGTTTAAAATTATCAACACATTCATAACTACATTATTTACATACATCATTCTGTAGTTTTCATATATACTATAATGATAACTGTGTACATATAACGCTGGGTCTATCACAGCGCACAAACACTTATACACACACACAAACCCAATGTGCCACGTAAAGTTCCAGGGGAAGTGAGTAGTCCAGGGGAGAAATGGTTTGTCTCGATGTGCCTACTGAAAGTAAAATGTTGACTGTTTTGAATACTGATGCTTAATAAATACTGAGTGTATGCTCCACTCAAGTAGATTTGTGTGATCTTCAAAAAACTTTGTAGTACTATTGGGAGACTTCAGAAGTTGGGTGGAGAATGATGTAAATACCTGAGAGGGCTTATTAGTGGACTTTTGTTTTACTCTTGAATTGTCCATAACAAAGACAAGGGAACTCATTGCTGTACTTGGTGTTACAGCACCTTGTGTTAAAAATAAACAATCAGATTTGTAATTGGGCCACCATATCTGACTCCATAAGCTATGCACACTAATATTAAGAAAGGTAATGAAATCTCCTCTGATTTGATGGTGAATAAACTTCTGTGGCTGGGGTGTTGGATATACAAACAACGGAGAACCAAACAGATTATAGTGTCCTGGGAACAACTAGAAGAAGCTTCAGTCTGTTAACCCAATGACCCTCATCAGAAAATGTGAAAAATATGTTACTAAGCATGCATGCTGAAGGAATTTGTATTTCCAACTATTTAGTGTATTGTCAGTACAAACCTAATAAAACTAGATTGTGGTTTAATGATGATGTTTAAATTGTATGTGTCTATTACACTTTTAAAGAATAAAAAAATCTTAAAATGTTTTCTGAATTGACAAACAGATGATCTCATTTTCTGGAAAAGATTCTTCACATTGACCGTAGGCAAAATATCCAAATAATGTTGATCAATGCCATATTGTTTATTCAAATATACTACATTTGGCAGGCATACTTGTAAATACGCTAGGAACAAGAAACTGCTCTCATGTGCTCACGCAGTAAGTTTTGAACTCTCTTCAAAATGCAATGTAATCAAGCTCTGTGGTTAAGCCGGTGTGCGCAGCCGCTTGTTTACTGTGACGTGGTAAAAGTAGCTTCCTTCCTGAAGCTTTTAAGGCCCAAACAGAGATAAGGAAATACTTGTGAAATGCCTACCAGCTTACGAAGTTTGGAACAAGCAGAGCTTTGAATCTCCTAGCACACAAAAATTGGTCAGTGCATGGAAATAGTTTTGATGCTCCTAACATGGGGGGTATTAAGGGGATGTGGAGTGGGGGCAGCTTCCTTTAGCTGCCAGGCAAAGCACATGTAATGAGACAGTTGGAACTTCAGAAAAGCAGCTCACATGACAGGGAGAATTACTTGCACTTTGAACTCTTACATTATCTGCTTTAACTATTTTCTTTTCAACTGCAAACCAGTTTTTAGAATCATGTTATTTATACTATAATTCTATAAAAAGTCAATTTCAGGGTTTCTCTAACTACTTAATATATTTTTTTCAGATTTGAAAAGGACTTTGTACAACATTACCTGATGCCAGCCTGAACAGAGTATACTGCATTTCAGGAAGACTTTTCTTGCTTTGGGATTACTTTGTTTTGTCACTGCTTTGGATTACAGTCTCCTTTTTGTGCTGATGGTTTTGCACATTATATGTTGCTGAGCCTCTTGTGGCTCTTGAATTATCAGCTGCCATCCACAGTGTACCAATAATATTGTCGGACAGAAACATAATTGCTTTGCATATTTCAGCTGTCAAGCAAATAGTGTGTTTAATGCATTCTGCAATGTGGCACTGAGGCACAGGGGAATGCATCGCTATGGCTGCAGCCGTGCAGCAAAACGAGATTGTTTACGAATTTGCCAGCAACTGTATGGAAGAGCAACAGGTAAGAGAGGAGTTCTTGTCAAATTACTTTTCTTGTTAATACTTTTTAGGTGTGATTTAAGCCCTTGATACTTTGTTACATTTGTTGTAATTCAGTGTTTCCTAACTTCACTCCTGTAGCACCATTGAGTTTTCTGGTTTTTATTCCAACCAAATTATTAATCAGAGGCCAATTCCTATCTTTAAGTGGACATGTTTTTTCTGTATTTAATGTACCAATCTGTTTGATTTTATTTATTATGTTAAATTTATCAAAGAATGTTGTGTTTTACTCAAAGGAATGGATTACAGATTTGATTAAATTTCAAAATACTTAAATACTTTCACATCTTTTATTAAATTAAAAATGTACTGATGAGCACCCAGGTGTAAATGGACATGAACTACCAGAACCTGCTTAAAACGTGCTGTTTGCACTGGTTTATATTATCTCATACATTTTACTTGTTTTCATTAATCCTTTGTCAAACCTGCTTAATCAAATTTTAGAATTATTAGGGGTCACAAAAATGACTGAATAGGACACCTGTCTCTCACAACTCCCACTCACAAACAATATAGGGCTGCAAATTAATCTAATATGGAATGTTTGGGGATGTAGGAGGAAGACTGAAGTATGTGGTGGAATAATTTTCAAAGACGAGTGAAAAATCTGCAGACTCCTCACAGTTTCACCCAACTCTGGACCTTTGTGGAAGAAGTGGCAAAAACAAGTGCCACCATGCTTGCCTCACATAATTTCTAAATGAAAGCATTTAAGAGAGCAATTTTCCAACATGAAACTGATATAAAAATAATAAAGCCCATAAAGGGAATGACAGTGCTACAGGAGTGTTTTTCATTTCATTTTCATTTTGGAAAATGGAAAATATCAAAGCCTCAATTTTATTTTCAAAACCAAATTGAACACCTTTACTGTAAGGATTTTTAACTATTCAATATTAAAAGTATACCCTGAGGTAAAAGCAAATAAAAGCATCGTAGCAATTATTTTCTTTTAGTAGAACCCAGTCTTCAGTCTCGGGTCTCTCACATGCTGCGGCTCATCTAGTTGATCCATGCAATAAAGAGATGACATCATATAGAGTACAACACTGCTTTGTACAGTGTATAATGTGCCTAGCTTCTATACCTGTACATAAACAGGACCTTGATTGTTAGCAGAATAATTATTACTATGAAATACTGGTCTGTCCCTAGAATCAACAGCAGTATTAACTCCACGGGTCACATTACAGAAATCACCTATTCTCTTGTAGTGTGTAGCAAATACAACAAATAATTAAAATGTAACTGGACTGCTTTAAATGGTTATGCTAGCATACATTTGTATGTGACTTTTTTGGTATAATGCAAAATTTCACATATAGAGTTAACATGCAGATACGCAATCATGTAAAAGAATTTTAGCTTTCACTGGGAATGAGATACTGTATGAGATGAAGTACAATTTTCCTTTTGGAATAACAACATCTGTGTAAAAAAAAAAAAAAAACTGGAAATCAAGATTATACCTCCCCATACAGAAATCATTAAAATTTCAGTTTTCACGGGGAAAGAGTGGTAAATATGAATGTATATTGAATTGTATCTTTTATTGTTCTAATGTAACAATAAAATAAGAATTTCACTATACTATGTACATATGACAATAATGACCTATAATATTGAAAATTAAATTTGAACAAGATGATAAAAAGGGAGCAGCTGCCACACCCTACTGGTGCTGTATGTTTATCAGAATGGTTTAACATCCAAGTGTCGTCTTGTTGGAAGTAATTGAGTCAACCAGCCTTTAGACCTTTTCCCTGAACCAAACCTCCTGGACACAGATAGACAGAGATAGACGAAACCTAAGTTCCAGGAAGGAAACTTGACCTTGTTCCAGATGCACCTGGGACTTTTGTTTGACAATGGTGAAGTGGTTGGTGCATTCACAGCTGTTTGATTCTGCATTTAATTCTAAGAATAACCTCTAATATTGAAGTATTATCAGAGGTGGGTAGTAACAATTTACATTTACTCCATTACATTAACTTGAGTAACTTTTTAAAAAAATTGTACTTCTAAGAGTAGTTTTACTGCACCATAGTTTTTACTTTTACTTGAGTATATTTGTGAAGAAGAAATGCTACTCTTACTCCGCTACATTGGGTAACACTTCAATTGTTACTTTTTTTCCATTAGATACGCTATACTGTATTTTTGCAAGAGAGAAGCCACCAGTGGATCTATAGCATGACAGTTTCACCGATCAGGTGTAGCAATAATAATCACAAGACTCCATTTCACCAATCAGACGTAACAACAATAATCACAAGACTCCGTTTCACCAATCAGATGTAGCCATGCAGTCACATGACCACACACAAACTGTGGCGGCATAACGGTGCAAACTCCTCACAAACAGCGGACAGGGAAAGAAAGAATACACATGGAGCCTCGTTTAGCAAGCATAATTTGTTTTGGCAACATGCTCACAATCCAAAGCACTTGTAGATCAAAGCGAATTTTCCAATAAGAAATAATGGAAACTCAGATGATTCGTTCCACAACCCAAAACTATTCATATAAAAATGATTAATACAAAATATAAAATAAAAATACATAAAACAAATTAGCCTGCACTTTACCTTTGAAAAGAATAATGGCTGGTGTGAGTGAGTTTCTAAACTCTTGTGGGATTTCACCCGATGGGATGGCATGTGGAAGAGCGTCCCAAAGCGACCGCAGGCACCCAGCGCTGTAGCAGTTCGCCGTAAAAGCGAATCCGAAAACATCGTGGTCATGCTATAAGCACCTGCCGTTTATGGGTGATACAAGGAACAAGGAACATTATAAATGCGCAGGGCACAGTATTACTTGGCCACTAACCTGGGCATGACCCTGCCTGATTGCTGTGTCTGTGTATAGGAGAGCAGATCCTGCTACAATAAATAACCGTGCTGTTCCTGTTTCAAGCTGAATAATGATGGTGTCGCTAAAGTATTTAGACTCAGCTTCATGTTTTGGGGTCCAAGACGGGGACTCACACAGCACAGACACATGGTCACAATGCTGTAGTAAACAGTAAACACTCGTACTGATGTTGACTATATGAGTGAGGCACGCCGACTGACGATTGCCCACAATCCCGAGAGAGAAGAACCATCAGCTCAGTTGTGATCACGTGACGCTCGGCAGACAAATCTTATACGGACTACTCGTATTGCAAGACCTCGCTTGTTTATCAAGTCAAAATGTATTAAACATTTTAGCTTGTCTTGCAAAACACTCACAAACCAAGTTACTCGCAATCCAAAGTTCCACTTGTACATGAAAAATGAGAGCCATCTCCTGCTCAAGCTTAACCATCACTTCACTGAGTGAAGAACAAGCACGTTTTAACCAAACATGCACAGACACAGACAGTCAAGGTAAAGTGAGACTTCTTGTACGTGCACAAGCTGCCTTGTTCTAATGTTATTTTCTATCAGCTGTGCTATTTGGAGTGCAAGTGAATATGCAGTATCATACTGTCAGTGTGCATTACATCTTGTCACTGTAAGTAGTTTGCACTGTTCAGACATACATGTTACCTACTGTAGGTATTGGCTTCAAAAGCTTTGTTGTGAAAAACTGAGATTTGGACCTTAGTGTTATTTGTGCATCTTTATTTTGTAAAGATGTTATTTATTTTTACTCATTTTTATTTTATTATTGGAAATAGCAGAATTTGCACATTATTTTATATTTTTGTCTGTCTTATTACAACATTTCTAAAAAATAAATAATTTATTATGATTAAACAGTTACTCAGTACTTGAGTAGCCTTTTCACCAAATACTTTTTTACTCTTACTTGAGTAATTTTTTGGATGACTACTTTTTACTTCTACTTGAGTAATATTATTTTGAAGTAACGCTACTCTTACTTGAGTACAATTTTTGGCTACTCTTCCCACCTCTGAGTATTATTCAGGTATGTTATTGGGCTGCCATTAGGCATGATATAAAAGAAGCCAAGTTTTCATTGGCCCTCGAAAAATTCACTTCTTCAGGTTTAGTCTCACACTCTCAAAATCTAAAGTGAAATACCTACCTTTTGTGTGGGTAAGACAAGAAAGATTGGACATAAAAATGAAAGCTGCGCCTATTTTAATTCCATTTTTTTAACAGTGTAGGGTGTGGTGTGGTACAGTGGTTAGTACTGTTTCTTTGCAGCTTCAGGAGATAATGTCTGAATCTTGGCTTGATCATTGCCTTTGTGAAGTTTACACATTTATCCTTTGTCTACAGTGCTGTATTTTAGGTCAACTGGAAACTTGACTTGGCCCTTGGGTGCACTGAGAAGGACTGGTTCCCCACCCAGAGATGATTCATGCATTGTATTCAAAGCTGCCTGAGTATATTCCAGCTAAAACTGGGATTAAGACTGTTTAATACATGTAAAGGTGGATGACAATGTTATCCAAAGAGAATTACAAAAGAGAAATATTTGTTTACATCATACTACTACAATTGGAGCACCAGCAGATAAAAGGATTGACTAGCGTCACACACATTATCTACTGTGGGAGTGAGCCTGCGATTTATAAGCAGTTTATCCACTAAACAAGTAGATTTCCTTAATTACTCTATAAACAATGAATACTAATTAAACCAATCATATGCAACAACCTAAAATGAAAAGAAACTCTTTCACTAAAGTTTTACTGCCAGCAACATACAACAGAAATTTTCTTATTTAGCTACTAACATTTTAAAATACACGTAAATGCTTAACCTTATTTTCTTTTCACTGGATAAAATGGTCATAAAGTAAAATGTTTCTTAGATATCCTTAAAACACAGTAGCATATATTAAATATACAAAGTAAAATAAATCTAATATTACATAAATTCATTGTTTAAATTAATAAATATTCACTTCAGTTTTAGAAGTCAAGTCTGAGTTAAAACACCAATTTAAATAGTTATAGCTAAGCATAAGGACAAATATATTATAGGCACATTAACATAATCTCCTTGTAACTATGAATACTTTTGTATCAAACTATTTGATCTATAATTTAGAAAGAAGCTAGATGTGTAATGAAGCCATTAAGCACCTTTTCCTATGGTAGTTTTTTATGATTATAAAGCAGAATCAATTACATGATTTATGGCTACAATAGCATAGTTATCATCATTTACATACTCATTACTAAGTATTTTTCCCCCCATATCCTTGTCACATACGTACTAAGTGATTCACTTAAGTCATAAAACATATCATGTACTGCTCAGCCTGTTACCACCCTGACTTTAGTAAGAAAAACATGGATTAGAAAATACATGAAACATGTATGAAAACCTTGGCATAAACACTGTAACAATTTGAAGAGTTCTGAAAGGGTGTGTCTCTTAAAAGGAGGTGGGTCTGTTTAACAGAAAAGGCAAACATGAGATACCATGGCTACAGCAAAGGGAAAGGGTGTGTTACTTGAGAGTCATTCTTGTACTGTGACATTTTCAGAGGCATGCTGTAGCAGCTACATGTATAGCCACAAGTTTTAGATAGATAGAGAGATAGACAGATAAAATGTTATAAAACAAATAAAAAACACACATAAAACTTGAGGCTTTTTTTTTTTTTCTCCAGCCTTTGGAATTTTATTTTGTTTTTTCTGTCCACCCTGGCCATCGGACCTTACTCTTATTCTATGTTAATTAATGTTGACTTATGTTTATTTTTTATTGTGTCTTCTATTTTTCTATTCATTTTGTAAAGCACTTTGAGCTACATTTTTTTTGTATGAATATGTGCTATATAAATAAATGTTGATTGATTGATTGATTGATTGGCTTGGATAATAGTTGCTACTGTCAATAACAGGCTTGTGGGTGGCAGTATAATGATTGCTACGAAATGTTACGGTTTACTGTATACACATACATCCTGTTCATACACTCTGTGCCACCACTTTTTGTATTTCATCTTCAATAAATTTCTATATCTAGTTTTTTAATGAGTAAAAATGATACGCATTACTCGAACTTACTGAATACTCAAAATTACAACAAAATGATTTCACTGCAATGGCAAATATCACTCACACTGTTTCATCCACAAGCATGTATGTTCCAGATGGTTTGCCACATCAGATACCTTTAGACTAGCAATTCTGTGCTTCAGTTTCTGTTTTGTTAAAACAGAAAGACTAAAGTTCCACTTTGCTCAACACACCCCCGCATCCATACACACACAGAACTTGCATATACTGTATATCATGAGGTGCAAATTAATATAAACACTGTCTACAAACTGGGATGTCTAATCCAATTACCAACTGCTCAAAACATAGTGCCAGAAGTACCAAAACATTTCCACTCGCCTCCCTAAACTCTTACACTCACTCTTACTCCCTAAGCAATGGCAAAACTATCTTCCCAACAGTTTAAGACTTCCCAATCTCCTATCACCTTTTTAAGCTCAGAACTGCTAGGAACTGACCTTTAAACCCCACCATTGGGTTAGTTCTAGGGTAATCCCCTGAACCACCTCAGGAGTTGAGAATCTTTTGGAAGTCCTGAGTCCACACTTCTAGAGCTCCCCCACATCTTCCTATATTACAGAGCCCTTCCATCCATCCATCCAAGCCCTGTTGTATTTATAATGTTCCTTAGTATTCTGCGGCCATGCCTGTCATTTGTAAGAGGGCACAGAGCTGCACCTGTCCTAGGAAGACACACTATACTATCACCTAATAGTATGTGGGAAACCACTTGGCCTTCTGCTCATTCCAATAACCTTCTTGTTGCTCTGCTGCAGACAAGTGCTGCTTATCCACTCCATACACTTCTAAAGCAATGAGCCATCTACTGGATATCTAGGCACATTGTAGTTTCCCCTAGGAGCAAGAGAGCCCTCTAGAGGTTGTCGATTCACATTACCCTTACTGTTAATTCTCCCTATATAGAACATTCCTGATCCATATCCTGCGCCCTTTTGTTTTCCTGTCCCTTTGTACCTTTGTGCTGCTTTTCAAGTCTGGCATCTTATTAAGCAGCCTGGCCTTAAGGAAAATGTCATTAAGAATGAATTATTTGTAATTGGAAAATGCTATTTAAGAATGTTACTGACCACCAGCAGTGATGCCAAGTTCCACACATCATAATATATTCAGGGAAACTGACCTTAGCCCTCCTGTTGTAATAACTGTCATTTCAACTTACAAGCACTTTTTTCCATATGATCTGCAATGTTGGTGACAAACTCTGGGGTAAGCACAGAAGTGTTTTTTGGTTTGGTGTATTAGTCATAGAACCAGTAGTACACCAATTTTATTACCGATTCACCTGTCAATATACAGCTCCACAATCAAAATCTGCTGTTCCAATAAATACAGCATGCCTACCCGCCCAGCAAGAACAGATACAATAACAGAACTAAGAAAACACTAGAAGAAAGTCCCACTAGTTTTACCTGACTGTATATGCTGCTGCCAAAGCCAGGGCTGGAGTCCTTATTATACGCAGGGGTAGTTTTTTTGTGCATACATGTCACCGAATCTAACTAGGAATGCATGCAGCTGTGGAAATAAATTGAGACCATTAAGCAGCTAAATCTGCAGCCTGGTTGTTTAGCTAAACAATAGAAGCTGATGATTAAAATTCCTAATGTGCAATGTATGGGTTCCAGCCATGCCATCTCAACTCATATAGCCACTGGGAGTGGGAAGTGACACTCTAAGCAATTAATCAGCAGAGACAGCATGCATCTAACAATTGTTAGTTAGTGGTGGATTTTCATGCAATTCTTATGCCTTTTCCAATTCCATGAGGTGCAGGATGTTATCAAAAACTGCAGGATGATTAACCAAACACATGGTTCAAACTGGCATCCTATCCATAGCTGATTTATATCATGCATTCACTGAGACGGGAATGAGTCCTGGCGCGCTGTGGTAAAATAAGTTAAGAAAAAAGAAGACATTGAATTTATATAGTGCTTTTCAAGACAGTCAAAGGGCATTACATAGAGATGGGGAACGACTTCAACCACCACCAATGTACAGCACCCACCTGGATGGTGCGACATCAGCCATTTTGTGCCAATACTCTCACCACACATTAGTTATTAGGGGGTGAAGGGGTGAGAGAGATAGTTAGTCAATAAGAAAATGGGGATGATTAGGGGATCAGAATAACCAGGCCATGATGGGCAATTTCATCACCACACAGAGTCAGGATCTCAGTGTTATTTCTCATCCAAAGAACGGCACCGTGCCCCCATCACTGCATTGAGGCATTATGATCCACACACAAACCACAGGGTAAGCAACACCTCTTCCAGCAGTAACCCAATCTTCTCCTAGGTGGCCTCCCATCCAAGTACCGGCTCGACCCAAACAGCTTCAGGTGGATTACCTTTTCTAAAGTGTAGGTGGTATGGGTGCTAACTTAAGTAAATAGACTGATGTCTGTACAGTACATATGGAAATATTTGTACATTTTCTAAACCTGCTTAATACAAAATGTATTATGATATGTCATAACAGGTTCTACACACTATATTTATACAGGAAATAGAATATGAGTACATCTATAAAAGTTTAATGATTACATATCATATTATGAATACATGCACACAGAGACATTATACATGTAATATGTTACTTGTATGATCTGTTCAGTTTTAATTTCATTGCAAAATGAATGACATATGTACAGTTTACTCTCAAATTTTAGGAACATAAATGACGCTCTATTCTTAAGCGTAACCTGTGATTGTATTGTCTACCATTCAGGGTTAGTTCTTAGCCCTTAAAACCCTGAGGTTATGGGTTCAAATCCTGCTACTTGTGCTCTGTGACCCTGAGCAAGTCACTTGACCTAACTGTCTTCCAATTGGAAAACCAACGGAAATGTAACCAATTGTATCATGAATGTTGTAAGTCGCCTTGGATAAAGGCATTAGCCAAATAAGTAAATCTAATATGAAAAGCTTTGGCTCCAAGTCCTCCTGGAAAAACTAGGGCTAGAAAATAGATGAACGTTAAATTATTAGATCTTAAGATCCTGTAATTGGGCATTTGGTAAAGTTACATCCCCAAGACACATTAAGACTTTGCTTTAATATTCATTTCACACTTTCACAACTAACTATAAGTACATGCAGATTAAAAAAACAAACAAAAAAACACATTTACCCATTAATTATATTGCAAACAAAGACTGTGATAGGTCAGAATCTTGTGCACAACAGATGCAAGTTGGGAAACAGTCAATATTCCTGTTTAGTGGAATTATTTATGCACATATCTAAGATCTTTTGGTATTGCAGGTGTCATATTGTCAAAATTTAGAAGCAATTATCTGTATGTATGTATTTAATTAAGAAATGTCTGTGCTATAGTTGCATTATAACAGAAGTCAAAATTGAACAGTCATTGGAATTGTACAGTCAATAACCTCATTTTTGATTGTTTTGATTGGTCAGGACAAATTTCCAGGAAAAAATACATTAAAAACAGTTTGTTTATTTGTGCCATTAAGCATTACACACATACAGCAACATCTGGCTTTCCATGACCAAGAATGACTAATCATTTTTTGTATCAACAAACCGATTTTTTAGCCCATCAAGATTACCCATGACCCAGTCATTTATATTAATTTATTAACTAAACTATACTTCATTTAGCTTTACGTTGGTAAGAAGTCTGAGTATAACCTGGCAAAATGAGTACTAGGCTGAAAACAACCCTGCATGGGGTGCCAATTCTGTTGTAGGTCACACAAAAGTACTATATACCTGTTCATGCTGGATCAGTTTAGAACTGGCAATCAACTAAACTAGCAGGCCTTTGGGTGAAAATCTGTAGATATGACAAAGTGACTAGAACAGCTATGAAGTGCTAATCATTACCCTACTATGCTACCATTTTATATAAAATTTTAATTTTAAATAGAAACAGCACGGAGCACAACTCTACACAATCACACCCACATAGGTGTAGATATCAGTCAGAGACAATAATAACCTCCACTTCATCTCTGGAATTGGGAGCCTCTTGCTTAATTATCTTGATCCCTGGAATACATTTCAAAAGGAAGAAAGAGAGAGAATACTAAAGATAGAAGATATAAGATAGATATAGATATAAATGGTGTTTGGATATGCCCATCTTAGTAACTGGCCAAAAATATATATTTACGGTATGTACTCATAGTATTAAAACCACTATTAAAGAATGCAAATGCCATTATAAACAAAAAACAAATGAAACTTCTTATTATGTAATTTCTTGTTTATTTTAGGATCTTTTCTAAAAATATCCAGGTTTTCAGTGGTATTAAATGATACAGATTTATACACTGGATATTGAAGGAGAAAAGGCAGAGAAATTTATCAAACAATTCCTTTTATTTACCCTTTGCTAAAGAGTGGTACAACTGTACTGTGATTAATATTGTTACTCCGTAGTTGCAGGGTTCTGGGTTCTATTGTAATTGAAGGTGTGTCCTTTATGTGTTATATCTGCTGTACATATTATCTCTGTGTATTTGTAGATGTTCCTTAGTTATAGTGGTTTAAAACCATGTTGCAGAAACATGCTAAAACTGGTATTTTTAAACTGGCCCAGTATGACTGAGCAAGGGTACTCCTTATATACTGGGTCTCAATGCGGCACTGGTTGCTGCCTTGCACTCAGTGCTGGCAGGCTCCAGCTCCTTAATATACTACAATCAAAAAAGTGCATTCAAAAGACAGCTGAATTGATGTATTTACAGTGTTGCAAATACCTTGACAGACATGCTTATGTAAAGACAGTCTAGATATATTCCCAACTTCATTTCTATTTTCAGTAGTTAAGCACTTGTTTATTTCAGCTTGGTGATCCCTCCATTTTTCCTGCTGTGATTGTGGAACAAGTTCCCAATGCGGATCTCCTCCAGGATTACTCTGGCCTGGCCTGCAACAATCGCTCTGTAGAAATGATACATGAAAATTCCTTGGATGTTGCTGAGGAACAAATCATAGAGGAGGAAGACATCACAATTACAGGTATTGCTGCTGTCAGTCTATTTATTAACATTGTCTGAATAATTTTAAAAAGATAACCCATAAATGAATAAGTTACTGCATGTGCCTTTTGAACAAGGTGAAGATTATTTTCACCTTCACTATATGTTCTTCATTTTCCTGATTTAATGTTTTCAAATTTTTTGAACACATTCAAAACATGTTATTTTTAACAAAGTTAATGTAAGGCTGTGTCAGTGTACATTGGCAAAGGAAAGAAGAGGTTAAAGGTTATTTCCATGCTAAAAAGAATATAATTTAAAAGTCACAATGTTTCGTAAGTATAGCCTTCATCAGGTGTGCCTGGTGACATGCATGATGAAAGCTATTGCCGAAAAGTTGCATCATCTTATACCTTCTTTTCTTTTCATTGTGGAAATAAAATTTAATGCAATTTTTATTGCTTATTCTGAAATTTTGTGGCATGTAGTAAGTTGTTAGGATTCACTGAAGTTGATCCTAAGCAGGTCACAACTCACTTTAAGACAAACTGCCTTGGTATATTCACACTCACATAGAACAGTAGTTAGTGCTGCTGCCTCACAACTCCAGAAAACTGGGTCTGAGTCCCACCCTGCAAGTCAAAATGGCAAAATGAGTTTTGCATGTTTTCCAGTGTGCTTCTGTGAATTTTCTCCCACATTCCAAATATGTGCAGCTCACTTTGATTGATGACTCCAAATTTGTATGGAATGTGCAAAAGTGTGAAAGTCTGGATGTGTAAGTAAATGTGCCCTACACTGGACTGGCACACCAAACCAGGATTGGTTCTTGCTTTACAACTGATACTGTTGTGAAAGACTTTGACACCTTGTGACCCTAAACTAGACAGAGCAGGTTTCAGATATTAATAACTATAGTACTGTATGTAAATTATTAAGCATGATAGACAGGGGCTTTGTCCAGAGTTTGTTCCCACCTTGTACCTGATACTACTACAATGCTGAATTAGATTTATGCAGGCTTGAGAATGTTATATCATTGCCTATTAGGGCCTTAAAATAATTTCAGAAAGTAATAACATAAATTAAGTAATTTTGGTAAATAAACTGAAACTAAAAGTGGCATGATAGTGCAGCAAGTGCAGCACTATTGCCTCATGAAACCAGTAGAATTGTGTACAAAGAAGAAACCAAACAAGTATGGAGTATCAGTCCAGCAGAGGGCATGTTCACTCTCACTATGCAAGCTATCTATTATGGACAACGAACATCACCCACTGTACACCACCATAGTTAAGCAGAGGAGTTTGTTTGGTGGTAGGCTGCTATCACAGAATTGCAATGCAGACAGATACATGAGCTCTTTTGTTCCCAGAGCCATTAGACTCTTCAACTCTTTACAACAGGGGCAGGGTTTGGTTAGGGCATGGTTGAATGCTGAACCTGATACATTTTCTCTGCTCATAAGCTATATTAAATGTATTAACTTTACACTTTTTTTTTCATTAATACCCAATTAGCAGAAGCCTGTCACATTATTTTGTTTTCCTCTCACATTAAGTAACTTTAGTATCTGTCACTTTGGTAATAGTATTACTTGCACAGTTCCCACTGCACTAGCATTATTGTATGTACCATCTAGTGTACTGTGATTTCATTACTCACATAATATTGGTTATGGTTATTGGTTACATCACATTAAGTGAACCTCCTCCTCCTTCCCTTTACCTATTCCCACTATTTGCCTAAATTTTGGCCTACATAAGCCTCAATATTCATGAAACCCATAAAGACAGAGAGAAAAAGTGCTACAATTACAGGGCTAATAATAACATAGAAGTGTTTTAGAAAAAGTGGGTCAAAGTGAGAAAAGATTAAATAATTTATAACAAAAGTGATGCTAAAGCACAGTGTGAGCTTATAATGTATGATGCATTGTTAATGTTGTCTGGATATGCCAGGGTAGCAGAAACTCATTAAATTATATCTTTCTGCACAGGCAATGAATATAAAAACAGATTTGGATATTGGCACAATGTGTTTCAATAAGCCCAAAGGTGTTGAATTTTCTATTTAAACCATAATTGTAGTTGTCTCAAGAAATAGTGCTACAAATGACACAGGCCTATTCTTCCACCATCCATCCATTTTCTAACTTGGCTATCCATCTGATGGTAATAGGGGGGCAATGTCCATTCCTGCAGCATATGCCAAAAATCAACCTTAGAGTGGGGTGCCAATACATCACGGAGAATACCCAAGTACACACCTATGGTCTATACAAATGCCCTAAACGTGTTTGCAGTAGAATATGCAGGAGGAGAAGACAGGCCAGCACTGTATGCTACGTCCTCAAAAGCCCTTCCTGTGATGTCATCTTGAACAATGGATCAATAGCAGTCTGTGAAAACATAGATTATATGCAGTTACAGATAACATTGTTCATCAGAAGAAAAAAGAAAATGCTTGAATTTAGCCAGGATGACATAAAATTCTGGATTTTTTTTGTCAGCTTTGATATTAGTATGAGGTTTGCCAAAAAGTTTTGGAATAAGTTCTATATTTCAGTCAGAATTAACAGGAAATGACTACAGTTTATTATGTTGTTAATTTGAAATACTCCCATTGCTCTGGAATATTTAGAAGTGTATGTGTGTGCATGTGTATTGGGTTCAATAAAGTCTAGTCATTGATCACAAAACTGTGTAGAAAAAGGTGTGTTCAGCTTTGTTCTTCTGTTACAAGACTGAGAGTGAAAGTTTTTTTGTCTCACTTTGACCTGGACATCAAAAGACAGTCTCAAAAGAAGAAGCTTAACATTTCCTATTCAACTGCAAGTTCAAATTCAAGATTAGTGTCATGCGCACATGATTTCCTTATGTACATGTGCCCTCAGATTTGTGAACATGATTCAACAGCAACACACTCACATAAAAAAATTAAATAAACAGCATACACAATGTTTAACATATATTTCAGGTTTCATGCTTTACAGTTCACAACAAGATAACAAAATCAGCACATGACATTTGTAACTTTAACTATCCAGCCAGAAGCTAGAAGCAGGTCAAGAGACAGGGTGCCTCTTAAAAAGCAAAGGGATAAAAAGGCTCTAAAGCAGTTTTGAAAGCAAATGGACCAGGGGTCTCATGAATAACACCATGTGTAGAATTCATACTAAAACACGGCATACAGGCAAAAGGGGAAATGTGTGTACGCACAAAAAAATTAAAATGCACAAAACTGCGTAAGCCAACTTCCACGCACTTCCGCTACAAAAATCCTAGTCAGCGTGAAAAGCTTGTGCACGTGGCTGCTGCACCACCCTTACTCCTCTCAGAATTTTGCATATTTTAATATGCAAATCAATATAAATAGGCTTTCCTTTCAGTGTTCGGTTAAAAGACAATGGAAAAAGCATGTGAAAAAAAGAATCTCAGCGAATGCAAAGTTGCTGGCTTAAGCAGTGGTATAAGCAACACATGAAAGACAATTGAGTGATACAGCATGCGGACAAACTCGAAAGTTCAAGTTCAGAAAGTCACACAGTACCCAAATTAAAAAAGAAGTGGTCATATGGATGCATATTAGGGTACATAGAAAAGAAAGTTTCCCCTTTAATCACGTAGTTTATTTTGTCATTAAAATAGAACATCATAAACTTCACCTTAAAATCGTTTAATGCACTACTTTCTCAAATCCGTAACTATAGTAGCACGTTAAATGCTTTGTATTCTATGTGTTCTATGTACTCTATGTGTGTGAATCACTACATGCTTCTTAAACGGGCTTTCTCTTACGCTGACAGGACACAGAATACATTACATTCATGATATTGCAGCTCTTTGAACAATTTAAATACCAAGATGTATACTTGATATAATTTTCATGAAGACAGAAATTAAAGCATGTACAGTATTTATCAGGTAGTGCCCGATGGCACCCTGTCCAGAGATTGTTCCTGCCTCATGCTGTATGCTTGCTGGGACTGGCATGACCCTGGATGGGTAGATGGATGGAATAATTAACCATGTACTACGGAGATATTTCAATGTTTCTTAAAAGTTTTGAAGAATATGTGTTCTGAGCTTAAGGATGGCTTGACATTTATTAAAGAGCTGATTGTGTGGCGATTGCTTATTTGTAGAAGGAAAAGAAAGCAAGCATCTTTCGGGAGACCAGCACCAGTTCATTGCTACTGCTGTCCACACGTTTAATTATTAACAGTATACATTATTTAAATGAAGTTAAAACTGTATAATGTAATATATGTACTTTACTGCATTTCATCTTAAAAAAGATATCAAGAGCTCTAAGAAGATAGCGTTTGGAAATCTAAATCAACTTAGAAGCCAGTTGTCATCATCTGTAAATTTGCGCTCTCTTCTACTGAGCTGAATTGAATTCCTTTATTGTTATTGTATGGTACAATGAGATGCAATATGCAAATCTATACTAATAAAAGCCAAAGCCCTGACTGACTGACTGACTGACTGACTGACTGACTGACTGACTGACTGACTGACTGACTCACTCACTCACTCACTCACTCATCACTAATTCTCCAACTTCCCGTGTAGGTGGAAAGCTGAAATTTGGCAGGCTCATTCCTTACAGCTTACTTACAAAAGTTAGGCAGGTTTCATTTCGAAATTCTACGCGTAATGGTCATACCTGGAATGGTCTAGTGTTTGGCACAAACTCAGCGAAAGTACAAGAGAAACTTTTAAGTGCTGGGTCTTAGCTAACATTAAATAAAGCCGTGGACATCGCAAGATCACACAAGAGAGCGGCTCACATGAACTGACTGTGAACGAAGTACGTAGAGAACAAGGAAGAGCTCCAAAGAGCGCTGAACAAAAAACGCATTACACAATTGAGAAGGCAGCAAAAAAATATGAAGCGAGTGATGCATACAAGCATATTCATAAGTGCAGAAACAAAGCACAGTGTAAACCATAAGTTTAAATTAAGTTTATAGACACGCTGCTGCTGGCGTTTGTCATGCCTACGACGAATACGATATTCGCGAGATACAAGTTTAATGAGAAGACACGAGGTATTAACGAGACTTTGGATCACTTTGTAATGGAGTTAAGATTGCTGTAACGGAGTTGAACTTGCGGGTGAAGGACTGTGCTTATACAAATGAATAGGAAAGCAAGGTGTAAAGCTTAACTTTAAATTAAGTTCATAGACACACTGCCACTCATGCCTAAGACAAATTCGATATTTGCGAGATACAAGTTTACTGAGAGGACGCAGGGTATAAACAAGACTTTTGATCACTTTGTAACTAAGTTAAAATTGCTGGTGAAGGACTGTGCTTATGCAAACGAAAATGAGATGGTCAGGGATAGAATAGTGTTTGGCAAAAACTCAGCAAAAGTGCGACAGAAACTTTTAAGTGCCGGGTCTGAGCTAACATTAAATAATTGCTGGTGAAGGACTGTGCTTATACAAACGAATAGAAAGCAAATGTTACGTTATTTTTAAAATGTTTCCTTTTTTTTCTCTTAACTTCTTTAACGCACTTCTTCTCCGCTGCGAAGCGCGGGTATTTTGCTAGTCCTCAATAAACTTATTTTCCTATAAAACGGTAAAAATAATAATAACAACAACAATAATAATCATCTGCATCAGCATAAATGGCTTAGGTTGTGCATTGTTACAACTGTAGTGCAAATTTACAGTGAGCTAATTATACTTATAAGTACAAACAGTTCTACCGGGAGCACTTGATGGACTGATTTGGTGCATCTATAGCTCATGGGATGAAACTGTTTCTGGAATGGGAAACGTTCAAGTAGACTGTATGCATGGCTGAGGCAGCGTGTGCGAGAAGCTGTATCCCGATAATTCTCTCAGCTTTTGACACAATCTGCCGTAGAGCTTTCCGATTAGCAGGTGTATAGATGTGATTCCACACTCAGATACAGCGGATTAAAATACTCTGAGTGATGCACTAAGAGTAACAATGCTAAAGCAGCTATGGTATTTGGAATAGTTTGGCCACTCGGTGCACCATTATATGGTTACAGGTTGATTACAATCAGATGCCTTAAACTAAAAAACGATAAGTAATTAATTTCAGTGTATTTCATAATGCCGCTTCAGGGATGTGAATCTCAAAAATAAAGGGAAACCACACAGGAACAGTAGCAATGCTTTGATGCTGGGTACCGCCAGTTTGCAAAACTGAGCTGAAAACTTGCGTATGCAATGGTTTCATGTGGTGTGAGAATGTGCGTGGCTTTACGCCAAGTTTAGTTTTTATATATCGCAATGTGAGCATGGAAATGGGCGTACGCAACATTTTTGGGCATACGCACCGTTTATACATGAGGCCCCAGGTGTTCAGGCACCTTCAGACTCAACCCATACCCATAAAACCCTGCTATTCCTCTTTTAATTCTGCTGTATAAAAATATTACAAAACATTAAACATACAGTAAATGCACAGTTAAGCCGTGTTAGTGTTGTCTATCAATTAACTAGTGGTTAAAGATCTATGATGAGGCTGATTGACACCATCTGTCACCCAACTTTGAATATTCTTTGCCAAAACAAGAATATGATGTGTAGCAATTGCAGCTGACAGTTACCTTATTTACTTATTCAACAACATTACCCATTGATTTATCACTAGCAAGCTCCAATAATATGCAAACAGCACACTCTTTTAATACTTCTACTTCAGTTAAGGCCTTATGATGCTTATCTAGTATCTGTGTAGCTTGGAGAGAAGCACTTATTGCTCATTCTTGAGTTAGTAAGGTGGATGCTTTTAAAGAAAGTGGCACCTAACATTATACTCCTTTATGACAGTGAATGTTTCATTGAAAATTAGTCAGGTTAGATGAGCATTTCAATATGATATAAAGACAAACTTTATTGTAATAATGATTCGCAGTATTAATTTCTCGCTGACATTTTGACAGAGACATTTTTGTTAGGCTAATCAGTAAAAGCTACATGACTAGGTACCGTCAGTGTGGACTTTAATAAGAAGCAAATATCAATTTGAATATTTGTGCTTGCACATTTGAAATGATAATAACACCAGATTGATTTCAGTACAAGTTGTGGTTGATAATTCCTTATCATGCATAGATCTAAATGTGACAGATTTTAACTGTCTTAGTGTGTGTTTGATGTGCACGACTGAGTGATTGGATGAGCGTATTTGGAAACAAATGAGCAAGAATATCTGTTGAAGTGTGTAAAGCATGTGTGGGGAGATGAAGTTAGAGGTGTTGCTGGCCTAAACCAAAGAGTATTTGCCCTGCAAAAAAATTGGCCCCAAATCAAATCTATTTAATGACCTCTAATATACAATATTTGTTATTCAATATGGAAAGTCACAGACAATATTTTTGGGATTCAGAAGGGTTAATTTTGCTAGACATTATGCCGCATAGCCATATCAGATCTGAACAGTCAAGCTCTTGAAAAGGTGTAGAGCTGTATAAAGAGAGTTCAACCTCAAAAATATTTTACAGAGACTCTCTTTTAACACAACAATGCATGACCACATTCAAGTTTAAAACACACGCAATTCTAATATTCCAGTGGGATGTTCTTCCACATTCACCTTAGAGCCCATGGGGAAGATTTATAAAATTTTAGTATGCACAAACTGAGGCCTGAAATATGCATATGCAATTTTCCATGCAAAAGTCATGAGTTTTAAAAGAAAATCTGACAGGAGAACTTGCATATATTTACAGCAACTCTGACCCATCAGTACAGAATATTTCAAAGAAACTGGGAAATGATGACACACTTGATCAAGTAGGGAAATGCTGCCAAACCAGTTAAATGACGTTATGCACACAATAATTCATATCACTGAGCTATTATTATAATATGCGTTGACATGACAAATATTGAAAGTGAGGAATATAATGTACAGAGTTTTAGTTCCTTTTTATTACATTCAATTCTGAATAATTGCACTAAAGAACTTTTTTGGTTTTTCATTAGTTTATATATCCTACTTGTTGTCACTTCTCAGGCAACTGCCGAACAGGTCAGGAATATCTTAGCCAAGCTTCACTTCATCATTCCTGCTGTGCTGGAAGCCATTTACTGACAGACGCGTAGCTACTGGGACATATGCCAGGTTTTATAAATCAGATATAATTTGTTTGGCGTACACACTTTCCTGTTTTTGGTGCATGTTTATTTACACGCTCAAATTTAACCAAAGTTTTATAAATGAGACAGCAAATCTTTCTATTTCAGATTTCCAACTGTTTGGATCTCTAAAAGATGATATATCGGGGAAAAAGGTCTGGGAGTGATAACAAGATTATTAAAAAAAGAACAGGATTTAGTTTAAAGTATATACTCTTGTCTATTAACAGAAATTATACAGAAAAACTTAAAGAGTGTAACAAAGGAACTACACTAAGCGAGTGTCTCTTCTGAGATTTTGTTTTGCCGACGTGCTTGCCTTGCTTGTATATTAGTGGCTGGAGGAAAAGTAAAATGTATACTGTTTTACCGATGTGCTTGTCTCACTTCCGGGCCCTTGTTTGAGCTTCATGCAGTAGCCTCGCACTTCCGGGCCCTTCTTTGAGCTTCAAGCTGTAGCCTCGGATTTCTAGGCTGCCTCGCACTTCTGCGCCGGATAGACAGACTTCCACGTGTAGACGTTTATATATACTCAGCAAAAAAAGAAACGTCCCTTTTTCAGGACTGTGTATTTCAACAATAATGTTTTAAAAATCCAAATAACTTTACAGATCTTCATTGTAAAGGGTTTAAACAATGTTTTCCATGCATGTTCAATTAGCCATAATCAATTAATTAACATGCACCTGTGGAATGGTCGTTAAGACCTTAACAGCTTACAGAAAGTAGGCATTTAAGGTCACAGTTCTAAAAACGCAGGACACTAAAGAGACTTGTCTACCAACTGTGAAAAACACCCAAAGAAAGATGCCCAGGGTCCCTGCTCATCTACGTGAAAGTGCATTAGGCATGCTGCAGGGAGGCATGAGGACTGCTGATGTGGCTAGGGCAATAAATTGCCATGTCCGCACTGTGAGACGCCTAAGACAGCGCTACAAGGAGACAGGAAGGACAGCTGATCATCCTCGCAGTGGAAGAGCCTGGATCTCAATCCCATTCAGCACGTCTAGGACCTGTTGGATTGCAGGGTGAGGGCTAGGGCCATTCCCCACAGAAATGTCCAGGAACTTGCAGGTGCCTTGGTGGAAGAGTGGGGTAACATCTCACAGCAAGAACTGACAAATCTGGTCCAGTCCATTAGGAGGAGATGCACTGCAGTACTTCAAGCAGCTGGTGGCTACACCAGATACTGACTGGTACCTTTGATTTTGAGCCTCCCTTCATTCAGGGACACATTGTGAAACATTTTTAGTTTATGTCTTATGGTGTTGACTCTTTTACTGTTCATACAAATATTTACACATTAAGTTTACTGAAAGTAAAAACAGTTGAAAGTCAGAGGACGTTTCTTTTTTTGCTGAGTATATAAGATAATATATAGTTTAATTAAAATTTGGGCTAAAGAACCAGAATAAAGCTCAAGAAACTAAATCAACTTTTCACGCTTTAACACTTGTGAAATCTTTAATTAATGCCGAGTAATCAAGCGAATGGACAATGTCTCGCTCAATGGACATTAATGCTAAAGCATTCAATCGTTCTTGTAACATGGTTGTCCTGAGGTAATTCTTGATTATATTTAGCTTAGAAAAGCTGCATTCCCCAGCAGCGACAGTAAATGGTATGGTCAAGGCGATATATAGCACTACTGTGACATTTGGAACAGAATCTTGCAAGCTGTTCTGGTATATAAACTGCTATGTTTCAAGAGCAGAAGCATTAGGAGGCACCAGATTTGACAAAATACGCAATTCAGAGAACAAGTCCTGAGCATCAATATCAGAACCAGTTGTTTCATCTGTTAATATCGCAATGAGATCCTGACAGGATTTAATCAAATCTGCATTACTTAGACATTTTATTCTCTCATAATTATAAAGAAAACTAAAGTAATCATAATGACTTTTCATTTGGTCAAAGCGTTCAGTCATTGACAATATCGCTTGGTCAAGCAATACATTGAAAAACTCAAATTATTTATCCTTTGAATCAAGTATTGGTTGATCTTGCGCTTCGTAGTCAAAATTTGACTCAAATTGTCTGCGCACTCTTCTTCTGCGCAAGCTTTCTGGTGCAGGAAAGCTAATTTCTTGTGGATTCCTTTCCAATTCATCCCTGCCCCGGGAAAGGGGAGTAAGCATAGCACTAAACTTCGTAGTACAGATAGATAACTTGCGTCGATCTTAAAAAAAAAAAAAAACCCCTCAAATGATGGGGCCCCTTTTGTCTTGGGGCCCTGCTGACAAGAAAAAACAGCTGGACAGTAAACATGCTGGGAGCTTAATGCAGGTTTCTGGAAATGCAGTACTAACCATAGCACCATTGTGCTGGCCTTCATCCATATAATTCTCATACTGTATGAATGCACCCTAAAAATTAACATGACAGGTTAATTGTCCAGTCTACATTGATAGATAGATAGATTGGACTTCCAGATGAGGATCCTGTTATCCTGTCTAAGGTTGAACACTGCTTTATGCTTGTTACTGACAGAATAAGTCCTGTTTGCCACATATCTCAAATAAATGCAGAGTCTGATACTCAGGGCCAAATTAAGACTTCCGCAGGACCCCAGGGTGTCAAAGCTCAAAAATCCTCACCTCACTCCCTACCTTCAGTGAGGATACGCTCATCAGGCACACACATACCCTCACAAATTATGAGCATCAAATATATCAATAGTAAATCAGGTACAGGGATTAATGTAGAAAAAAGTCCAAAAATAATTTCAGCCTCACCTTCCTTTTTTGTTCATTTGTGAACTACAATAAATGTAAGGAACTGACGAGTGCAACATCACATCTGCAGGAAAAGGTTCCAAGATGGAACCACTGAGTACAATTGCTGCTCTGTCGGCTCCAGACTGTGTATTTACTTTGTGTAAAGTGTCATTTTATTTACATTTTTACTCCTTCTACCTTGGGTTTCATGAGTTATAATCGCCAAACACTCATAAACATGGGATAGCAGGTCATTCACCACCTTTTGGTGACTCAGCTTGAGATTCTCCAGAAAAGTTGCAACAACAACAGCAGACGCACCCAAAAAAAAAAAAAGATAGTAACACGCTGGAGTGTGGAACAAGCTAAGGGCTCACACATTGAGAACACCACTGCCCAGTGTCCTATTAGCCAATGTCCAGTCACTACAGAACAAGCCAGATGACATAAGAGCAAGAATAAAGTTCCATCAACACATTTGGGACTGCAACATCTTTTGTCTCACAGAGACACAAGCTGATTCCAACAGTACCAGATTAAGCAATTCAGCCTGCTTAATCCTTCTTTGTTTACCATGCGGACAGAACAGAGCAGTCCAGTTAATTGAAAGGTGGAGGAGCATTTCTCATGGTTAGCAACTTGTTCAACAGTACAAAGTAAGTTTTTTATCACGCTACTGCTCTCCCAAACTGGAGCTTCTGACAACTAAAAGCAGCCGACCCCAGGAGTTCAACCCTAAAGGGATAGAAGGGGGTCAAAGTTACTCCTTTTCACAAACCTGTGAAAAAGTGGGGATCACTAATATAGGCATGTGGAGTGTTGTTTTATTCTATTTTGAGGTTGCAGGTCATGAAAATATTTTTGATGTCTGATTCTTTACCGAGGGTCCTAGCCCTCTAAAAAGGTTAAAAATGACAAATTGAAAATATAAGCATGCAGGGCATCATTTTAGACTATTTCATGGTCAGTAAGTACAGATGTTATTTTTGATCGTTTAGTACACTGCAAAAAATGAAATCTAAGCAAGTGGAAAAGTATTTATATCAGAGGTGCCTGCAGAGACCACGTGGAATTGCCCACAGGGCATGTTCTAAAAGTAGCACTAGACACCATGGAGCTCTCTCTAAAAATTGCATTTAATTGTGTTGCTGTTCTTTTTGAATCAATAACACTTGCATTGATGTAGATTGGAGGGTAGTCTGCGGTCAAAGTTCAATGTCATGAGCAAGGCAAACCTCCATCTCACTCTTTGCTGACAAGCAAACGGGCGCAGCTATGATGGGGAGCTAGATGCAATTTTTACTCCCTAAAAATAAAGAAAAACGTGGCAGAAAAGCTAAGGAAAATTTCCAATATAATAATAATATAATTAAAGGTGAACCACCCAACTTAGTGAATGATGAACCATTTTATCCAGGAAGTTTATATCAAGCAAGTAGCCCTTCGAATTACTCAGTACCCCTGAAGTAGCTCTCGGTTTCAAAAAGGCTGCTGATCCCTGATTCATATGATGACATTAAATCTTGTTTTCCCTATTTTAAGAATTGGTCACTTATCTAAAAATTTGCATTTACAGTTATTTAGTTTACTTTAGGAAATATTGTCAAGTAAATTTTGCTTATCCCATTGGCATTTTATTTTGCTAAATAAAAGCAGTAACTGCCATCTAAAGTTTATTTGATTATTTTTTGCACTTCTTGCAGTGTAGGTCTACATAGTCCTCTATGACCTGTTATTTTAGGGGGGGTTGCAATCGAGAATATTTAGACTTTAAATTTTAATACTTCAAACATTTAGCACAACTACTCTTGATTAGTTTGTATTTCTACCGCATGAAGGAAATCATTACATTTCTTATGAACAACCCTAAATAGGACGGATTACGTTAATCCGCCATTTTCATAATGTATTAGTCGTCTGTTTTATTCGTGTATTATTGTTTTGCAATGCTATAATGTATATAGCAGTTGTTAAAAAAGAAAGCAAAGATCAGAGACTCACTACTCATTACGGAAAGCTGCAGGATAATCTACTGAAAATTCATCCACGCATATACTGTATCTGAGGCCGATACACTGTGGGTGGGCGCACGGACTGATGGTTAAACGTCATAGCAGATTTCGAGAGAGGTTATTAAAAAGAATTTACTTCCCACCTGCACTTAATCAATGGAGGAAAAACACTGTACCGTCACAAGTACAATTTGTTCACATGGAGGCGGGTTGTGTTGCGTTCATTCGTTTCCGTTAATGGCTTGTACTCACTGTGCCGCTTTTGGCAGACAGTGTGAAATTTACCGCGCAGCTCGAACACATGCCGTACCACATGCTGTCGCGCTCGCGCTTTGTAAACAGGAAGCAGAAACTCCGGCTGAGCCGTCAGTGCCACCATCAGGAAAAAGAACGTGTCTTACAATAACGATGATAAAACCAATATGTGACACCAATTGCTGAATTGCCTTAAGCAACTAAGGGGAGTAGTAGTCCTAAAGGGGGACTCAAGCTGGCTACACGTCTAAAGGTGACAACTGCAACGTCTCCTCCTCTCGTATCCAAAACGTACATGACGGTGTGCCTGCACGTATGGACCGAGCGTTTATTCAGGAAGTGCCGAACCACACTGGCTCGGTGAGCTCCCCTTGGCATAGGTTTCCTCGAACACGGCAGTTCCAGCGATTCTCTCGATCGATGCGCTCAGCTATGGTGTTGCTAGACTGGCGTTGCAACACCCCTGCCGGGTGACCTACCCCCCTCCTCTCCGTCCCTCTTTTCCCACTTCCCTCCCCCGCAGTGAGGCTTACAGAAATAGATTTCCGGATTTTTTTAACTTTAAAGGAATACTTCTCATTGGAATCTTAAATAAGTGTTTTGGGGAAAAAAATGGCGACTACGTTTTGCCAAGGAAGAAATCAGTTGGATCTGTTAATTAAAGCAGGTAACGGTTAAACTCTCACTCGGGCATTGAAAAAGAATTAGCGATGGATCCGCTTGTTTTTCAGAAGTTAAAAGTTAAACGCGCTTTCGTGCATGTCAGCTGCAAACGGGGTGACAGATGGACCAGGCAACCGCAACCAGGAAGTTCAGACAGGGGAGTCAGCGCACTCACTCGTGGCGGAGAAAAGCAAACGCGTGGTATTTAATGACCGGAAGGCCATTTCAAACGAAACCATAACGACCCCATTGCGCCTCCAGTTTGTCTGTTTGACGCAGATTGAAACGCAGGCAGATCAAAAAACAAAAAACACGACAGCTGTTGCGCACTTCATTAAATGCGCAATAAAGAAATGCATGTGCTGCGCTCGCAATGAGAGAACATTGCAGATTTGTGCTGAAGACACTCGCGTGACATTAATCGAATGCTTACTTTTTAAAGAGAATTCAGAGAGCATTTGTGGAATACTGGAAAACTCACTTGCTGGGTACGCAGCATTTCGTCAGACCATTAACAGGAATCCTTAATTGTGAGAGTGGGGCTGGATTATGGAAACTTGTTGATTTATCAGTTATATATAATATTTTGAGATTATTTGTTCAGTTTGGATCGCCTTCCAAACTTAGATTTACACAATTCTTTTCAACTAGTTCTTAATGAACTGACGAGTCCCGTTTACTTCTTAATGTATTCATTTCAAAAATGATGCATACACATATCCCCTCAATAATATATCTGTTGTATGTTAATTAGAGTCTGGAAGAGTACATATAAAATGTCGCCTTTAGAAATTATTGATTATTTTTAACATCATCCTCAACATAGAAGTCTACTTATTTATCCCTTTCTAGTGCAGGGTTAGGGAAAGTTGTTCCTGGTGGGCCTTAGTGGCTGCAGATTTTTATTCCACCCCAGTTTTTTTTGCGTGAAGTCAGTTCATTTTATGCTTCATTTAAGTTGTCTTGCTTGTTAAGATTCCCCATATTTACTCTTAAAACAGATGTAGTCACATTGTTTCTTACTTGCAAAAAATGATGAAAGGAAACGGGCTGTTCCCCATCTGACTTGTTTCCTTTTACACCTGTGTGTATTCATCATAAACTGTCTGGTATAATACAATCTGGGTAAGGAAACTGAAGACAAAAAAAGTTAAGGACTGAGAGTTGCTTATTTGCTTCAGGCTACAAATCATTTAGTTGTTACGACTGGAAAGGAAAAAAATATGTGAGATAAGAATGACCTGACATAGAATTAAAACCCTACCAACCCATAACATTACAAATGAGCTGTTATTGGAAAGCAATAGTTTCTAATTAAGTAATTGTGTTAGAACAAAAAATGCAGCAACAATGGCCTTCCAGGACTGACTTTGCCTGCCCTTGGTCTAGTGCATTCAGAAGCAGATGCTTGGATAAAACAGATTGTGGTTTCGGTTGACTGACAAATTATTCACCATAAAAGGCACTTTAAAAGTGATTGCTTGACAATCCTTCAATGTCGCTTTGTGAAGTTACAGCACTTAGATTTGAATGTGTGTGGTTACAAATGAAATGAATGCATACAGTACATATCAAAAAAACAAATTTGGGTTATTGTTGATAAAAGGTACCTTCTGTATTTTGACCACATTGTGTTTATTGCACTCTGAATAGTGCAGCACTCTGCAGCATTGAATGTGACTCAGAAACTAGCCCTTAAGGTGATAAGAGTCCATTGCAGAACATATTCATACTCACTGTGGCCCTGGTTAGAATAGCTAGATGACTTAACATATACAGTACATCATTGGAATTTCATAAGAAAATCAACGTTCTCTAGAGCAAATGTACATTTTATATTGGTAGTAATCTGGCCAAAATCACTCCCAAATTTCTGCTTCTCAAATGAAGCGGTTCTAACCACTGTATCACCTATGGCTCCCAGAATGGGAATATCATACTTAGGTGATATTTAATAGTATCACATTATAATGAAAGGGTATTCCATCATTAATTGTAAGAAAATGTTCAACCAAGATGATTTGCATGATTGCTTTAGTAGTTTTTTTTTTTTTGTATTTAAAGCATTAGTAGGTTAAGTAGCTTGGTTAGGGTCACACAACAAATTCAGAATGGACTGGACCAGTGACATTTTGGTTATAGTTTAGCACCCTGTTCAGTATGTCTGCCACAGTATGGAACTGTTTAGCATGTATTATCTTATTATTACTATTATGTAATTAAAAGAGAAAGACCTAAATACTATGAAGACATTATGTCTGAAATAGTAAACAGGGGCTCCAATTTTGAACAGCAGGACAGGGTCAATAATTAAGTAAAATAATTTTTGTAGCTCAGGTCAGTAAACTACTTTAATGGGTCTGTGTTAAGTGTATTGATTTTTTATTAATTTTAAGATGAAAAAAAAATCAATATTTGTAAAGTTAAATAGTACAACGAATTTTCAACATGTATAAATGACAAATTGAGCAGTTTTTACAATCTGATAAATTAAATGTGCAGTATATCCATCCATTTAGCATTGAACTTGCACTGGCCAGAATAGTTCAGTGTTTTAGATTTCTCCGACATTCCTGATAACATTGGGCGCAGCACCAGTCTAATATAGAGCACACTCACGCATATCAGGTCAGATATGAAGAAAATGTGTATATTGATGATTTATCTTTTTCTGCCTAATTAAAATAGGAGCTAAGAGGCTGTTTCTTCTAGTGACTAAGGTACAGATTGGACTTAAAACCATAATGTTTGCTGATTCAGTACTTCTGTCTCACTTAATGGGAGTAGCCAGGTAAAGGGGAATTTCGGGTTTAAACCCTCCCTGAAAAATATAGTTTGACAGTTCCAACTGATTGATCACAGATATAATTATGATTCATGTGCTTTTTCACTCTCCCACTAAAATTAATTCCCCTCTGTGACCTTGAGTAAGTTGTCTAATCTGTATGGTTTTTAATTATAGGAAATGTGTGCTGTAGTTACACTATATCCTGCCTCTAGTCTATTCTGAAAAATAAACATTAGAAACAACTTTTTGGCTATTGTGGTTCAAAGTTTAAAATAAACAGGTGAAATGTTTCTAATTAATTTTTTACAAGGTTTTACCCCTTTTCCTCTTGTTTTATTGAAATGATTGGCTTGCAGTCCTGTAATTTAGAAGTAAAGATAAGTCTTAAACAATGGAAGCTTTTTAGGTGAAAACATACCTGGTTTTGTGAAAATTATGTCCCCCTCAAACAAATTTGGTTTCGTATGGGCTAAATAGAAGATGAGTATAACTTAAACATTGGTCACTGGTCTAAACAAATTTGAGTTATGTATTGATTACCAAAGTTAGCTATTGCTCTGCTTGTGTAGACATTGAAAGTGAACAGACTGAGAGCCAATTCCACCTCAAACTGCTTGTAGGCCAATATTCATAACTGGAGAGGAAAGATATGCATTAGAAAATAGATAGATAGATAGTATCTAACAGTCAGTTGTTAGTTTTTTGGATAGCCATAATTGATATGCTATATCAAGTGGATAATGCAGTAATTAAACTTAAGGCAGCTGGTGATGGAAGTTATTGGAACTTCACAAGCATGCCCTGTATTGTTCTACTGTTGACCTGAACTGATAGTTGTGGTTTTGTACATCATGTCTGCAGTCCTCTATGTTACCTCTCAGTAGACATATTACCAAGTTTTGCCAAGGATTGCAACAGTCCCATTTTCCTTTGACCTGTCTGTGTGCTATAAGTAGTTGTCCAGATTGTTACTGCCTGCATGGTACCCCTCATCTCGAGAAACATATCAAGGTCTTGATGAATTTGTATGGTCTAGCTTACAAGACCCAGTGCTTCACATGTGAGCTACAACTTTTTAAAGAAGGGAGAGAGCAGAGGGAAGAGTGGCAAAAAGTTTATTTTATTCCAGTGGATGCATCAAATGCAATTGTCAGATTGAGTGGTTACAAGCCCGATTTGGTTATTTGTAAAACCATTGTGAATTTTCCTCTCCAAATATTGTATGCACAACTAACTGCATAACACAGTTACAATACAGTTATCTTACAGAGTAAAAAATCTGCTTCTGCTACCAGGCAAATGACCTTCAGACCACTTTCTGTCACCCTTCACTTATCCTCTAAATAACACGCAAGTGTTAGGGATAAGCTTGAATAATCAAGACCTATTTGAAAATGGGTACTTGACTGATGGCATGCTATGCAAATACTCAAACAAATGCTTTCTTCCATGTGTGGTGGTGAAGATACAAAACCCCTAAAGGCTTAATTAATCCACATCTGCTGTTATGCAAAAGTGACTCTGAAAAAAGCAGGCTACAGTCATCATGGTCCTGGCCCTTTTTACTCCAACAAACCCCACTGGACATTCCCACTTTACCACTGTGTGCAAAAATGGCAACTTCAGTGTAATGAATGGGAATGCTCATTCATTTTTCTCAGGGTTGATTCCACATATTTTCTTGCTTTTTCCTTCTTTTGGGGGATTTTAGGTTAAGTTAAATTGAGTTCTTTAAGTGGTTAGTTGTTTTAAGCTCATTTTAGATTGCAAGATTTTGCAACTTGGCATGCCACCATTTTGTTTTCTTATGGTTGTAGCTTTTGTGTATGGTTTCTGGCCCTCATTGCTGCCACATGACATGCAGAAGATGTGGTCTGTGATGTCATTGTCGTGACCATATAAAGGTCATCATCACTCACTTCCTAGTCTAGAGATTACATCTTTGATTTTTGTCACATCCATCTCTTGGTCCTGTATTACCATTTCCCTTGCCAATTTTTCATCAGGAGAGAATAATAAGTGCTTTGCAAGTTATGTGGGAGCCAAAGAGGCCTACTCCGAGAAACAGCAGCATCACTACTTTCCATTTTTTCAGCAAAATAGCAAACCATCCTTCATTAAATTTTAAAACTTCACAAGAATTTTTTATGTGATTAAACCTCATATATGAAATTAGAATATCCATATACACGATTGATTAAAATGCCTTTCCTATTGTTCATTTTGCGGCTTTTGCTTCTGAGCTGAACTCTATCATGATATCTGCTGCAGTTATTTTACATTGGCACAGTGCATAGAGTCTTACCAGAATGATACAGAGAAAGAGAATTTTCTCCTGGCAACTGATGAGATCCTCTGCATGTCAGTTTAGTTAAATATAGAGTAAAAGGAGGTGATCAGTCCCATCAATGCATATGGTGCCCCAGAAAAAAATATTCTGAAGGCACCAAATTTAAAGAATGAAACTGGAAATTGCAATAAGTTAGTTAGGCTTCATTAACCTAGTACAGTATTTGGCAGAAGATGACTTCATGGGCAGAGGTCGGATCGTACTGCTCCTCTGACTTTGAGTGGGTTGGAAGCTAAACATATTCCAGAGGCTGTTACAGGAGCTCTTTGAGGTTGACAAAACTTGAATTTTGGTAGGGCCTGCTAAGCAGAGAAATACTTTCAGAGGTAATGTGATAATTTAAGGGCCATCACTTGCTAGTAGTTACTTAACCTTGGCAGTAGAGTGTCTTGTGATGGACTGCAGTCTTGTCCAGGGTTGGTTCCTACTTTGTACCTAATGCTTCTTGTAAAGGCTTCAGTAAGAAACTGGGTTGTACAGGATTGGTAATGTATGAATGGATGGAAAATTAAGAAAAAGTCAGAAAATTCAGGAAAATGGATAGATAGATTGAACAGAAGATTTTCAAATTTGTTTAGTCCAGTTAAGAGTTACCAGTGAACTGAGTCTGTCCTAGCAGTTATCAGTGACGAGGCATGAATCAACCATGGATGGGGCACGATTCCATCACAACCTCCTTAAATATCTGTATAGAAGCTAAACAGCTGTTATTTTAATATGACTTCTTAAATGATGAACACTATCCTGAAAACTTCAGTTGTCAGACAGCACACTTTATATATTTACTTTCTGTAAATTTAGAAAATGGTTGTCTAGACATTTTAAGACTTGTTGATGTACAGTGCATCCGGAAAGTATTCACAACGCATCACTTTTTCCACATTTTGTTATGTTACAGCCTTATTCCAAAATTGATGAAATTAATTTTTTTCCTAAGAATTCTACACACAACACCCCATAATGACAACGTGAAAAACGTTTACTTGAGGTTTTTGCAAATTTATTAAAAATAAAAAAACTGAGAAATCACATGTACATAAGTATTTACAGCCTTTGCTCAATACTTTGTCAATGCACCTTTGGCAGTAATTACAGCCTCAAGTCTTTTTGAATATGATGCCACAAGCTTGGCACACCTATCCTTGGCCAGTTTCGCCCATTCCTTCTTGCAGCACCTCTCAAGCTCCATCAGGTTGGATGGGAAGCGGAACACAGCCATTTTAAGATCTCTCCAGAGATGTTCAATCAGATTCAAGTCTGGGCTCTGGCTGGACCACTCAAGGACATTCACATAGTTGTCCTGAAGCCACTCCTTTGATATCTTGGCTGTGTGCTTAGGGTCTGTTGTCCTGCTGAAAGATGAACCGTCACCCCAGTCTGAGGTCAAGAGCGCTCTGGAGCAGGTTTTCATCCAGGATGTCTCTGTACATTGCTGCAGTCATCTTTCCCTTTATCCTGACTAGTCTCCCAGTTCCTGCCGCTGAAAATCATCCCCACAGCATGATGCTGCCACCACCATGCTTCACTGTAGAGATGGTATTGGCCTGGTGATGAGCGGTGCCTGGTTTCCTCCAAACGTGACGCCTGGCATGCACTCCAAAGAGTTCAACCTTTGTCTCATCAGACCAGAGAATTTTGTTTCTCATGGTCTGAGAGTCCTTCAGGTGCCTTTTAGCAAAGTCCAAGTGGGCTGCCATGTGCCTTTTACTAAGGAGTGGCTTCTGTCTGGCCGATCAACCATACAAGCCTGATTGGTGAATTGCTGCAGAGATGGTTGTCCTTTTGGAAGGTTCTACTCTCTCCACAGAGGACCTCTGGAGCTCTGACAGAGTGACCATCGGGTTCTTGGTCACCTCCCTGACTAAGGCCCTTCTCCCCCAATCTCTCAGTTTAGATGGCCGGCCAGCTCTAGGAAGAGTCCTGGTGGTTTCGAACTTCTTCCACTTACGGATGATGAAGGCCACTGTGCTCATTGGGACCTTCAAAGAATCAGAAATTTTTCTGTAACCTTCCCCAGATTTGTGCCTCGAGACAATCCTGTCTCGGAGGTCTACAGACAATTCCTTTGACTTCATGCTTGGTTTGTGCTCTGACATGAACTGTCAACTGTGGGACCTTATATAGACAGGTGTGTGCCTTTCCAAATCATGTCCAATCAACTGAATTTACCACAGGTGGACTCCAAGTAAGCTGCAGAAACATCTCAAGGATGATCAGGGGAAACAGGATGCACCTGAGCTCAATTTTGAGCTTCATGGTAAAGGCTGTGAATACTTATGTACATGTGCTTTCTCAGTTTTTTATTTTTAATAAATTTGCAAAAACCTCAAGTAAACTTTTTTCGTGTTGTCATTATGGGGTGTTGTGTGTAGAATTCTGAGGAAAAAAATGAATTTCATCCATTTTGGAATAAGGCTGTAACATAACAAAATGTGGAAAATGCTAAATTGTCTTTTTTACCTATTAATTTATTTTTTGGTCAGCGTAATTTACTCCCTTAATTGTTTCCTAATAATCCCAGTAAAATAACACTATCTGCTTCTGCTTCAGACCCAATGATAGGCTCATTAGTGATGGATTACATAATCAGAACACCTGGAAAAGCAGAATGACAATCATTTTGATGGTAAAAATCTTAAAAATCAAGTTAAAAATAAATTATCCTCACATAAACATTGGTATATTTTAATTAGGGGCGGCATGTTCTCCCCATGTCTGCGTGTTTTTCCTCCGGGCGCTCTGGTTTCCTCCCACAGTCCAAAGACATGCAGGTTAGGTGCCTTCGCGATCCTAAATTGTCCCTAGTGTGTGCTTGGTGTGTGGGGGTGTGTATGTGTGCGCACCCTGCGGTGGGCTGGCTCCCTGCCCAGGGTTTGTTTCCTTCCTTGTGCCCTGTGTTGGCTGGGATTGTCTCCAGCAGACCCCCGTGACCCTGTGGTTAGGATATAGTGGGTTGGATAATGGATGGATGGATATTTTAATTAAGAAGTACCAAACTTTGTTTTGTAATTTTTACATTAACTACAAGACACAAAATCTGGGGAATAGCAGCTTGTTTAACAAGGCTGGAAGTCCAAATAAAAAACAGAAATTGTTTGAAAAGGGCAGAGTTTGATAATCACTGTCCTATGGAAACAGTGGCTTTCTCAAGTTGTGTGGCAGAAAGCAGAAACCATATAACAAACTATATTATAGTGACTGTGTAAGCATTATGCCGTACTTAAATGTTTTTCAGTACTTTTAAGTTCTATGATTTGGATGTTCACTGTGTGTAGCAAACATTGTGCCACTTGTTAAACCGGGCACATCACTTTAGTAGCTCATGAAATGTGCTTTTCTGTTCCCAGTTCTGCATCAGAGTTGCTTGTTTTCTTACACGAGTACAAGTTGTATTTTTAAATTCATCACAAGGCCCTCTCTGTGTTTCTCTTTGAATCTGCAGTTGAAGCTTCCTGTCAGAATGGAGATGAAACAATGGAAACTATTGAAGCTGCAGAAGCTCTTCTGAACATGGACTCCCCAAATTCTGTTCTGGATGAGAAACGCATTAGTGAGTGTACTTTTAATTACTGTTTTCATTCATATTGCCCGCAAGTTAAATGTGATTGCACAGCTGTGTTCATTTTTATTGATCAGCCGTTTTGCTGAGGTATGTAAAAGATACTTGTGCTTGCGTATATAAAGAAAACTGTTGACGTGGGTGATGTAGCAGCATGGCTTGTTTTGGCTCTTTAAAGCATTTTGTGCTGTGATTAGACAGGTACTTTATTTCAGGTCTATCTACTTGAACCTGACATTGTTGGCACATCTAGTTGAAAAGATTAGGTAAATACTCTAAATGTTACAATGCCCCCTCTCCCCATATAGGTTGTGGTTCATTCACCACAACCATAAACTTTAATGAAGCAGGTTCAAAAAATGGATTCATGGATAATACAACCTTGGCTTGCCGAGGATCAGCTGAAAGGAAGCTACTCATCCCATCTGTTCATCCTCAGTGGAACCCACTTAATGCAGTTTAAGGTCAAAGGGGTCAGTGCTTATCCTGCAACATCACACACAATTCATCAGTCATCTCTGCAGTGGTTTCCAGTTCAACATAAGGCTTGTTTGCTCACATAAGTCTCTAATTAATATAACTTGGAGAAGCAGTGAAAACCCTTTTGAAGACATAGGGAGAACAAGCCAGCAAGGCAAATTTGGTATCTACAGTTTATGCAGAAGAATAATAATTATATATTATAGTTGTGAGATGCTAAAGTTGGTAATTAATAGGCTTTGCATGTCAGGCAAAAATCAAAAGTTCTCAAAGGTTGTTTAAATTCAAAGAAAGGCTTTTTTCAGCTTGAGACTGGAACGTTTGTGACCACTGGATGTACATTTATGGCTTATTTCGAAATGATAAACAGCCATGTATTTATGTGACAGAAGGTAGCATGTGGGCAGGTGTGAATGTAAATGTGGTGGAACTTCTAAGTCCTTTAAAGAGTAAAGTAAGGCTTTAGAAAATGAAACATAAACGAAGCCTGAAAGCTGCTGGACCTCCACTTACTTGTGACTTACACTATTGTCGATTTCTGTGGCAGCCGTTGCTGTCTTCAATAAATATTTTTATTTTTGGTGCATGCATTATTTTAGCTTTGAGCTCTTTAGTCCTGGGACCTATCTCCCTTACCAGTCATAAGGTACCTTTTATATTTATTCTACTTCATTGATTCACTGACCACTTGTTATCAATTTAAGCAAATAACAATGTATAAATGATAATATGGGGTTTATTATCAGTCTTTAGAAAGATGGTCACATGGCATAGAAGATATTTTTAAATAACTTAATATGATTACAGCTTTGCCTTTCATATGCTGTATTATGAGTAACATAATATGTTTAACGTTGACAATGAATAATGGATGAGCCAACTTTGTTCTTCACTGTCCCAGGCTGACACTGCTAAACACCCTGAAGCAATAAAAATGAATATTGAATGGTGTCAGACTTCAGCTCAGAAATGCTTTCTGTGCAATGACCCACCCTGTGCTTTGCTTTATTTCCTATTTGCTTGAATTGATACACTATAGCATTTTGTTCCCTCTTTTGGGTTGATTCTTTGCCAAAATGTCAATTTTGTCCACATAGCAAAATTCAGCATTTTTTTTTATCTTAAAAAGTATATTGCAAACCAAAAATGAACAAATCTATCTTCTACTATATAATATAATGCTGCTGTGTCTGTGTCTCCCCATGTGTGTCCAGTCCCTCCAAATAATCTGATTGGGTCCGGTTATTTTGGCTTTAATGGTTTAGTGGTAGGGATGATTAATACACTATACACTAGTAGTGCAAAGTTCAGTGATTTATGACAGTGTTTTTTATTTTAAGACCCTGTGTTAGGATATAGTGGGTTGGAAGATGACTGACTGACAAAAAAGAAGTTGAAATGGAGAATTTCAACTACAACAAAGCAAATAACGTACTGAGAAATGTTGTGTCATTAAATACTAACAAGGCACAACCTGAGACATATTGGAAGACTGGAAGTACTTTCAAGATTTCAAAATTATGTTTTCACAGTGGGTAGTGGGGGACTTTCTCCATTGTTGGTTGTCAAAAAGTGGACAGGAGTCAAGCAAGGCACTTCAAAATGACAGAATCTGAAAAGCGGGCTTTATGGAAATGTGATTGAGAGAGGAAGTGCCATGCAGGAGACTGAGAAACATTGAGGGTACACGCAGGGCAAGAGATATCAGATATTTATAAAATTAACATATCTAGTAATATATAAAATTAATAATACCTTTACATTGTGAATAGTCAGGATTCTACAGTAAAAACTGTTCGTTATACTCTGTATTTTTTGGTCAAGTCACCATAGTGTCTCATACCCCTTTCTGTTACCAATGTCTCTACAAGTGGAAGGTTGTCAGTGAGCAAACAAATGCTTCAATGTGAACCTTAGTTCATTTGTTTTGTGGGACTTTCCTTGTTTTTTATTTCTGGTTATTGACTAACGGGTGGAATTTCCAATGACTATTGACTAGTGGCCAACTACATCAGTGTACGTGAGTTTTCTGAATTTCATCCATGCTTAACCACGTTTAACAGTGGTCATCTCAGTCTGTGCCCTAGATGAGTCTAGGAAATAAATGCAATGGAAATCTCCTCTCAAACTGACATATATTATTATTGGTGCAGATTCCAGCAGCATTAGTCAACATCTGACCTGTTTTGGCAAATGTCAGACAACTTTCTTTAATTAATTTTCTTTTTTAATTCCCAGATTAATTCAGACAGTTTTGACAGTTTTATCTTCATAGCTCAATAACGTATCTTCTACAAAAGCAAGACTGAACCATTGTAGTACAGTGCCTAGACAGAGAAAGCTGCATATTAAATAAAAAGCATAGTTTTTAATGAAAATGATAAATTCTGTTTATTCTGCAGGGTACATAACATAGTACACATTATAACAGACCAGTAACGGTGCACTGCACAATAACATGCAGTGAATACACTTGACTTGAGCATTCATAGTTTTCATACTCTTTCTCTGTACGTTTAGCATTCGTTTGCTTAAAGGTTGATGCGCTTGCTGCTTCCTGAGCAGCTCTTCTTTTCTCCACCCTGGCGGCCCGCTTCTTCTCTTTTTTGTCAGCATCTTTTCACTTTAAAACTGATTAAGTCTTTGTTTCTGTTGCAGTTAATTGGTACATTTTCCTTAATTTTTCACTTAAGCTGGCACTTAAGGCTTCAATCTGCCTCAAGAATGATTTAAGATATAAAATGGTAGGGGAAGTGATGACTAAAGTGGTAGGGAGGGGAACGGCACCCGTATGCATGCACCAAATGGTCGCCCTGCTGGCCATTGCCGAGAGTTGACTTTATAATAAAATGAAATAAAAATAAAAAGAGGAATAACCTTGGAGGTCAATCATCACCCCGAAAGTGGATAGTAGAAGTCACGTAGTATATGTGTACCAAAGTTCAGGTCAAGCTACAGGTGATTTCAAATCCTGGACAGACAAATGGACAGCCACAGTAGCGTATTATATAAGAAGATTGCTTGCAGAAGTATTTTATCAGAAGTATCATATGAATTTATAAACTGTACCTAGTGTTTTATCAGTTAACTGAACATCAGTCCAAAATGAATAAGACTGTAATAAAAAAGAAGAAACTTACTTTTACTGGCAGTAGCAGCTAAATATTAAATACATGTTCGTAAATGATGATTTAGATAAAAAAAATTATAACTGGAAGTATTTTTTTTTATGAAGGAAAAAACCATAAACACTATAATCATCCAAAATGTTTATTCTTCTTAAAATGGCTCTAAGCAGTAGAGGTTTTGTACTATTTTTAGACCAGTACTTTATCTTATTTATTTAAGTTTACATGCTACAGGGTTCATTCTCTACATATTTAACATTTATCATATCAAATAGCAAATTGTAGGTTGTTTTAACCAGATTAACCAGATTTCCAGTGCATTGCAGATGGTAGCAGGAAATTTTTCTCTTCAGTTCACATTTCCTCCTAGAAATTCCATGATATCATTGTTCTTACAAATTTATTCAAACTTCCATTCAAGCAGGCTTTACCAAGAATTGTGTAACATGGTGGACATGAGCTTGTTATTTTAGAAAACCATTTACTTCCATGTTAAAATTGTGTTTTCAATGGCACAGTAAAAGGCTTTGTCCCTAAACATTACACTTTGAACACATAACCTATATTGTGCCTAGTGACGTTTCCCTCAAAATAAGGCAAGTACAAGGTGTTTTGAATTTAAGCTGTATACATACACAATCACATTTCTCTCACCTCCATTCTGGCAAACAATACAGGAGTATTTGCTGTCACATCATGACCCTTTTTACCCCTTTGGCCATGAGCCTACTTCATAGCCACTAATACCAACAACAGCTTTAGTGTTACTTGCATCTGTTCTTTAATGTTATATTTCATGTATGTTGTTGGATTCATTGTCTTTTGTTGTCATACGTTTGTGGGAGAGGTTCCAATAGGAGTTGTATACACATGACAATAAATTTGAACTTGAATTTGCTTTTGGGCTGTGAATGACATATAAAAGTTTAAGTTAATATTATTATTTCTGCATTTTTTGGTTTCAACTTACAAAAAATGAGCAGATTCAAATGAATATGAGTTAAAATTCCTTTAAAGTTCTTTTAAGGGCAGCCAATAAACATCACATCTTTTGGTACACAAAGCCTAGAAGGGTAGTGTGGCAAAATGAACAACTTCATGATTTGTGAGAATGGGCATCATGTGAATGCATGTACCCTATCCTTTGAGAAACAGCACAGCACTCATCATCAATGTAAAAAGCCCCCTTTTCAAATAGTTACCACACCATGAAAAGATTTATTTTATTAAAGAAGTATCTGGATAACTTTTCGGTTCACGTATCCATCATCAAATATGCTTAATCTAGTTCAGCATTGTAAGAGCCAGTCTATCCAGGCAGCATTGGGATAGGAAGTGGCCATAAATGGGGTGCCAGCTCATTCCAAGCCACATTGACACACACACACACACACCTTTTTCACACGTACAGGACTAATTTAAATTCACGGACTAGCCTAACACTTACGTATGTGGAATATGAAAGGGAAAACTGACCTGTTTGGAGAATAACCTTCCAATCATGGGGAGACCTACAATGACTGGGCTGGGAGTTAATCTCATGTCTTGGGAGCTGTGAAGTAGCAATATTAATCATTGTGGCCTTCGGTGAGTCACATTAGGGTATTCAAATATAGAACTGTGCGTTCCCATCCTCAGACCTTTATGAAGATGAATTGTGTTGTGTGATCTGTAATATTTGTATTTTTTCTTTGTATGTTTTTAAATTGGTCTTAAATATCTCATAAGGTAGTAAGGGAGTATTAAAATATTGGTAATTTGGTATGAATATGGTGTAGAGAAGTATGTAAGGAGTATTTAAAGTGTGTTTATAAACAATAAATAAGTAAACAAACAAATTATTTGGTGTAAACTAATCAAGAGGAAATGTATTAATCCATTACCTAAGTATTAGAGATTTGTATACAGATATTTATATGTATAGATTACTTACAGATTGTTACTGTACCAGTCATGAAAGAGGTTCCATGTGTACCATTTTGTTTAAACTCATCTCTGGTGTGGATTGTGAAGATATTAAACATTACCTTCTACAGTGAGATGTATCATTTATAGAGTAAAAATGGTAATGTTATTCCCATGTACTTTTTAATGGAAATCTTGTCTAAAAATAATAATCCCATTGTTGGTTTTCCTCAGCTCATGTAATTGTGCCGTCACCTGGAGAGGTAATTGCTACCCCAGTTACCCAAGTCCCAGTAATTACAGATGGGATGCCAGAAGTGCTAGAGGTTCACCATGTTCAAGAAACACACATGAAACCAGCGGCTCACCAGTTAGAGCTACCAAAGAAGAAAAAAGGTAGGTTTGATTTTTTTTATTTACATATATACAGTATTTACATGTACTGTGTATATGAAATGCAGTATATTGTAAGTATAAAATTCCAAGGACATTTTTGTGTTGACTGCACTGTAGGTACATTGGTTTCTACAGGAGATTCAAAGTGATTTATGTTGCTGCATCTCCAGCCTGGTCATAAGATTTCTTGAATCCTGCATCCTGAAAATTTGCATGTTAAGTTAATATAGGTGACTGTAGATGTGCTTAGTATAAGTATGCTTATTAATGGATTTCCTAGACATTCTTGTATGCAGGCTTCATGCAGCTATGCACTAGTCCATTACAGGAGACACTCTATCTATTTATCTATCTATCTATCAGCTGTAATAGGTTATTGCATATAAGCTATAACTGATGTGTTGCATTAATACCAAAGCAGGGTGACAAGTTACACAAAAAAAATTTTGGCTAAATTAAAAAGAAATATATATATATATATATATATGTGTATATGAAAATGTTCAAAAAACAAAATGGATAATTTTATTTTTTGTTATTCTGTAAAGAAATAAATGAAGGTAGTTACCAAAGACTAACACTCTTTTCTTTAAAGCTGTCAAATTCTTTGATTAGTGTATCAGCCATTTCTAAACATTTCTGAAATGTAATGATGAATCAAGTCAATGTTTGTATGTATGTAGTTTTGTATGTTCTTCTTTTACAGTCAGAAAGCAAAAGCCGCCTAGACCAGAGTCACCTAATACTCCTCATATCAATGTGAAAAGGAAAAGTAAAGATGGAAAAGGTAGGTACAAAATGAGTGACTAAAGACTAAAACTCTGTTCATCACAATATTATATCCTGTGTGGGATCAATCCATCCAACAGTTTTGGTATTTCAGGTTAGGATGTGGATATCTGGAATCTAACCTGGTAAGAAAGGGTACTGAAATATAGGTGAAAATTAGACATTGGGTAGTTCTCATCAGCAAACTCTCTTGTTTGTGTTATTGTTTTAAATGTTAAAGGCTTGCATCTGCAACTTTTTTTTCCATTTAAAGATAGCAATCAAATGGAACCACAATTTAAACACAAATATAATGCTAGAAAAGGTCACTGTTTTCTAACTTACTGTACTTCACTTAACGGTTCCATTTCAAACTAAAAGTTTCCCCAGCCACCCACCAGGAAATCATCAAAGATCAAGCAGCTCTTCACGGCGCAGTGCAGATTTGCAGGCTGCAAAGAGAGTGTTGAATAAACTAACAGTAAGCATATTATAAGTTTGTAACTTACACTTACATTTACACATCATTATAATACATAACATGAGTACTAAATCAATACTCTGGGGTTGAGTTGTGTACATACTGTACAGTAGTCATTGACTGTATGGAGTTTGCATGTTCCCACCATGCCTGTGTGGGTTTTCCTTTAAGTACTTAGTTTTCCTCCTACATTCCTGAAGTAATTCATTTTAAGTGAATTGGTAACTCCATGTTGGCCATGCTAATACAACTTAAAGCAACTGTCTTAATGTTTAGAATGATTATGTTAATTTCTTTTTGTCACAGACATCACCTTGGCCAGAAGACATTGCAAATCTACGTAAATAGTTTTTTTAGCATTTCACAATCAGAAAAAATAAGTTACATCTTGAATTCCAAAGTCATTTCGCTAAAAAAAAGTAAAATTTCTATTTTGACTTAATACCATTTTTTCATAAGTACTATAAAACATGTCCAGTATATACCTGTCTTTATAAAGGTACCTGTTTATCTTAAAACAAGTAAAGATTTACTACTCTAATGTTATGAGTTTTTTTTTTCTTGCTGAGCAAAGCTAATGAGGAGACCTTTGATCATATCTAAGTGTTGATATTTAGGTTGACAGTAATTTTACACCTACTTTCTCATATGATGCTCCTCACCATACATGCATTATTTAGATATTTTATCTCTCAGTTCATTTGTTAATTTCCCAGCCCAGTCACTGTTTGTGTGTAGTTTGTACATTCTTTCCAAAAGCTCTTGACTTTATATTGTAGGTCATGCTTTAAACAAGTGTGGGTGTGTATTCCTCATTTTATAGCAGGCAGGCAGGCAGACAGGATGGCATATTGACTGATGCACAGGACTGAAAATCATGAGGTTACTGCTTTATTCCCCACCCCTAACTAACAGTGTGATCATCTGCAAGCTATTTAACTTTCATGTGCTCCAGTTATTAAAAAATATATATATATATATATATAATATTTCCATATCATTATGGAAAAAGCATCCCACTTCCTAGACATCTTCATTAAAAGAGGCAAAGACACCAATTTGATTACGAGTGTTTATCGTAAGGAATGTTATGCAGGCAAAATATTACATTTTTCTTGCAGTCATCCCTCATTGCATAAATGGAGTTGTGTTAAGACATTGTTCAGAAGGATTTACACCCACTGTAATACAAAGGAAACAAAAAAGAATGAAAGACATTATCTGTTCACATCAAACAGCTACCCCTAGACATTTATCAAACAGTGCCTACACAGGAGACTCCCCAGACCTCAGCAAACAATTGACTCCAACTCCCATTCCACCTGGCACAGAATTCCTTATCACCGCACTGTATCTGAAAGTACAGCATGCATCCTCTCCAGCTCAGGCATCAAAATCTGCATACACTTTGTGGAAAGTCCATTTTTAATACCAAAAAAAAGACATTTGCAGCAGAGACACAGAATGCAGTATACAGTATACTATGCAGTGCATGCCCAGCTGTATGCATAGGACAAACATCTAAAACACTAGCAACACATATACAAGAACATTGCAGTGCTGTCAGAAATAAGGACCCACAGTCTCAGATAATACCAATTCAACTGGGCTCATGTCTAACTGGGACACAGTGCAAGTAAAATACAAGACTAATACTAAAAGAGAGCTGGCTGAATCGTGGCTGTCAAACGAAAATGCCATTAACAGATACTTGGACATGAATCCAGCATATGCAGGCTTAAAAAGAAGAACCTCCAAATAATAAAAAAGACTATCTGACCAACACCCTTCGAACTCCACCTTATTAATCCATCCCCCCTTACACCCTACTATTTGCTATATATATATATATATATATATAAAATAGATCTGTATTTGTAAAGTGCTTTGATCATGGAAAATGTTCTGTAAATAGAAATAAAATGATGGTGAGGATAATGAACAAAATATTTTTTTGAGTTTTCAACCAGCATTATTATTATACCCAGGACCTCATAATTATTATTATTACTACTATAGTCAACATTATCATTCATCCATTTTATAACCCACATATCCAGATTAGTTTGTGGGAACCTAATTATTATTACTTTAATAATTTTAAATGTATATATTCATTATTATTATTATAATAATTATTATCATTATTATTTCTGACCAGTTTAATCCAGATCAGGGTTGAGGGAGAGCTGAGCCTGTCACAGCTAGTATAGGGAGCCGGACCATTGCAGTGTGAACACACACTTACTCGGCTAATTTAGCATCACCAATTCACCTAATGTGCATATCTTTGGATGGTAGGAGAAAACTGGAGCACCCAAAGGAAACCTTTTACAGACATGGGGAGAACATGCAAGCTCCATGCAGGGAGGACCCAGAACAAGAACCCTGATCTTCTTATTGTGAGGCAGCAGTGCTACCACTACAGTGTTAATGATTCCTTTACACATGCTTCTGCTGGAAATGTTTATGGCTCTCCAGGGCCATGGTTTGGAATCTAGAATGGTAGATGCACAATGAACCAAAACCAAAATTTTGTAGTATAAAGTGAAATGACATCTTACATTATTCAGTTTTCTGAAAGTAAGAACACAAAAAGACACCAACCAACACAAAGCAGTTTCTATGGATTGGTTAATCTGATTTTTGGCAAATATTAAGTTAAAATTCCTCCTTTACAGCCACAGGTATCATACCTAGTCGTGTTAAAATAGGAACCATTTTGTCAGGAGTAACCAAAAAAAAAAAATCACTAAAAATAATTGTTAGGAATAGTCCAACTCAGATATTGCTAGGACTGGCTTCAGCTATCCACAGCTCTAAATTTTGATTAACCAGGTATTAATAAGTGGATGGTTGGCAGGATACATATAAATGTTGATAAATTGATTTGATTCATATTGTTTAAAATTAGCATTAATTTTGGAGTGTATGTAATTTTTAAAACCAGTTTACTTATCTGTTCCAAACTATGATAGCAGTTCCACTGCTGTCCAGTAGGGGACACTAAAAGGCCAGGTTATTTATTTATTTATTTTTATACATATATATATATATATATATATATATATATATATATATATATATATATATGTATGTATATTGGAAAAGACAAAATAAAACCATGATTACTACAATTTTAATTCAGGCATGTTGACGTCAACTAAACTCACAGTTTCCAAGAAACTAAGTAAAGCTCCAGAATTGTTTCAATTACAAAAAGAATGCAGTGGTGCAACATAAGCTTTATTTATTTTTTGTTCTCATTTATTATGGTTCTAATGTTTTTTAGGTAATACATTATACCTCTGGGAATTTTTAATCGCCTTGCTCCAGGACAAATCAACATGCCCAAGATATATTAAATGGACCCAGAAAGAGAAGGGAATCTTTAAACTGGTTGACTCTAAAGCTGTTTCACGTCTCTGGGGAAAGCATAAAAACAAACCTGACATGAATTATGAGACAATGGGAAGAGCTCTGAGGTAAGACACAAGTTACACTTTCTCATTATGAGGAAGTATTTGAAAGCACAGTACTACATATTTGAAAATGGCAATGTACAGTGCATATCATCTGAATATAACATGTGAAGAGTTTCAATATGTATTAATACGTATGTGGTTGTTAAACATTCATGTTTTGATGGTGTATTGTTGAAATACACAGCAAAAGATAAGTTAAGTTTTTACTATTTCTGTATATGTAATTTAATGAAATCAAGAGTGAGAGTATAACCCGACTGCTGGAAAATGGGAATCTTTTTTAGGCATACTGCCTGAAGGTGCTGCTGAATGTGGGTGATCAGAATAACAGGGTAAAGCATTAAAATATTAAAAAAAATAAATTAAAACATTTCACCTAAAGTATTACCTCAGTATACATTTAGCTGTGTGTGGGTAACTCCAGTGGCTGGATACTTCAAGCAAAATTATGTTAATCGCATTTTGTTCAAAACACTTGCACCAGTTTCCAGCTATAATGCTATAAATCGTATGTCATTTACATACATGAAAACAAAGATTAGGTAAACATAAGCAATTTTCTGTCTGATTAATATAAAATCATTATTATCACTATTATTGTTATAAGTGAGGTAAAACTCATTGTTAACAGAGAAGAGAAAAACAAAAACTCCAGTCAAGAGAATTACTCTGTAAATCTCTGGGGGTCCATAGTTGGATATAACAGCCACAGTCAAAAGTCAGACAAACTTACAATTCTGGCGACCTTGGTCAACTGGCCGCTATCCCTTTCTGGGCATTCTAAATTACAAAGGTATATTCTAGGAAGACTAGTAAGAAGATGAAATCTTTGCATCCTCTGCTACCTTAATGTCCAAAGGCAGAATAGTAACTTGACAATACTGCAGCAGCAGCAACAAGTGTGACAGCAGGATCAGGGGATATCAAACAAAATAGAAGAAAGTCAAAATGATTGTCACACTTGTATTTTATTTAAATAACTAGAACCAGAGTTGTAATATAAACAGCTAATCATCAGCAGTTATCAAGGTACTGTATGTTAGAGACTAAACTCACAAGTCTTCAGCCTGGATTGAAATGCTGAGACTGATGAGCCATTGCTTATATAAGCAGGCTGCTCCTTCCTTAGCTCCTTGAGATTGTAATGTACCCTATGGTTTATATGTAATGATATGATCAATATAAACCCTTAATAGTAGTCAGTAGCATTGTCATGTGTACAGCTACCATAAAATTGTTTTCTTGCATGTCAAATGTAAGAAGTCAGCTCTAAATTTTGCAGAACCCTAAGAACAGGAGTTATGTGACAGTACTGTTCCAGCTCAGGTAATGGCTCTTACACTAGCAGTTTGAATTATAAATTATTTGTATATATCTATGAAGTATGACTTATTTTCTCCAGACCAAAGCAAATTCAGAAATAAAAATGTGGTCTTTATTCAAATATTAACGTTTTCATATAGCTTACACATTGACTCTTTTTTTTGTTTCTAATTCTCATTTAACAGCATGAAAGTTTGATTTAATAAACATGTTACCTGTCCCACTGTGATTGCCAATAGGCCCGTGATCAGTTACGAATCTTATCCTATCTTGTTTCCAGTTGTTTGTCTGTGATTGCCAGTTTGTGTGGGGTTATGCACATGTTTAATGGATGATGAAAATAAAAAAATGTCTTTCCAACACGAGAAACAGCTTGATTTTATACAACAAATCTGGATTTTTTAAATTCCTATTGTTGCTTTCTGTTAAGTGGTGAGATGTCTTGAGAGGAAATGCAAAAATTCCCAAGTTATAGTAAAACAATAAGAATTAAATATATGTTCTTCCTGTGTAGACCTGGGTTTTCTTGCAGGTACTTGGGCCTTTCTCATATATCATAAAGATGTTCATCCTTGGTTGATTTGCAATGCAAAACTGGCCCAGTGTGACTGTAGATGTGTCTGCCTGTAAATGGGCCCTGTGATATACTAATGTCGCATCTAGGGTTACTGCCTGCCTTGTGCTTGATGCTAACTCTGCATTGGATAAGGCAGGGTCTACGAATGTTATGTTGTCTTAATGAAAAAACTTATATACATAATGATCTATATCTATACAGTATATAATTAAAAAAGAAAAAGAGGATCATGTAGACCATGAAATGGTTTTCCAAACAGAATTGGGAAAAAAAAAATTCTGATATTCATTTTTGCTTTTCTATTACAGAGTCACAATAAACTGTTATCTTGGCAACGTGAGGAACTAGGCAGGAGCAAATTCTGCACGAGGTGCCAGTCTGAAAGGGCATACTCATGCACACATCCACGTTCACACTCCGCCCCATCTGGCCAGTTTAGAGTTGTCCTTTAACAACCAAATTCTCCAGACAAGACTTGAGGCCACCTTGTAAACTAAGCCCATATCCATGGAGGTGTGCCTTGCATTGTGTCGCCATTCCAACCAAAAGCTTTATTGTAATAGTATGCAAATAAAAATAGTATGCTTTTATGGATCTGATTCATTTTTATGAGTTGTGAACCATGATGAAGTTTAAACATGTATGTTTACATTGATTAATAATTATTTTCTTTTTTATATAATATTTAACAGTTTTAAAGTTATACAGGTATCCTTTCCTGGGTCTCTGCCTTTTGCCTGATCCTGCTGTCTGGATAATTTTTAGCTCCTTGCAACCCTGCAGTGAACAAAGTAAAGCAGCAGAAAATACCTTTAATTTTACAACAAAATCACATGTGCTAGAATATAGGATGATTAAAGTGGCTGGATACTTCAAGCAAAATGTCTTCATTGTACATTATTATGTAGTATGTTTTATTTGTGCAGAAACATATTTCAGTAATCAATAATTATTTCATAAAGTATTTACATATATAATGTATAGCACTTTTCACCAAGGACATGTCAACATGATTTACAAAACACCAAACAAAGGTAGACAGTAAAGCGATGATTTATTATGAAATGGTAGGCACATCTGTCTGAAAAGGCAGAAAAGACAGTCCTGTATGTATTGGTGATTTTATAGTGAAAGGCTGGCACAGGTTTGTACTTAGGTGTCTGCTTTTACTTCTAAGACACATAATGAGTTAATAAAAATTAATATACAGTTCAATAACCGTAAATGTAAGCCAATTTTATTTACCCATAATAGTTTGTAAAAATCTTTCCTATTAATAGTTGCTGTGTAACACAGAGTTCATAGTATTTTAAATACTGGCTGTGAAATAAATCCTCTGAGACTAAAATTAAACCAGAGGTAAGGTCTTGTGTGCTACTTGGCTGCTTGTGAATAGCAAATTAGCTGCATTGGATTACTGATGAAAGGCAGAGACGGTGATGCGTTTGTGTTTTTAGACAGAAAGATGTCATAAACATTGTATTAGAAATAATTATTTTGCAGTGTCCTGGAGATCTATAGAGCCTTCTTATAGGGCTTCTCATGCTATTTAGATGATGACTGCGACTGACACATCACAATTCCAAGGCTATGTAGTCTGTCTCATTCATTTTTATATGACTGTCTAATGCTTCTAGATAGTCTCATAAATAATGTAAATTATACTACAGAACTTTTGCAAAAAACTTTTCACACTATGTGTTCTATAAGGAAGTTAAAAATACCTGCTCCTTGTGAATGAGATTCAAACTGAGAAAAGTCTTTTTCTTATTTGAGTGTTCACCAATTTTAGCTGACTGTATATATAACTAGCCACAGCACCTCTCAAAGACAGATAATAGAATAATTAAAAAAAAATTGCTATCTCTTGTCCTAAGTGTGCCTTCAGCACCCTTTTCTCTGTATTTGCGTGTGTGAACATCTCCACTAGCTCCAAAAGGTTAGAAATCACTGAGGCATTGTTTGATTTTTTGGGTGGCTATCTCCTACCAACCACCTCTGGATATACACCATACGAGATGGACTTCACGTGCTTGCTTCAGTTTTTTTTCCTGGAAATGACAACAAAGGACATAGGACTATTTGTAAATGAAGTACAATGAACTACTGTATATAACTGCCTATTTAATTGTTGGTCTATATACAGTAATTGTGAATATACAGTAATTGTTGCCGTGTTCAGAATTGTTGGTGTTTTGCTTTAATATTGGTATTACACTCATCGTCTATATTTGGTATCATTGTAATGGCATTTGGGAGCAGATGTTTTTTGTCAAGAAGTGGAGGTTATTGTGGTTGTTCCCAGCACATTGCCTACTTAAAGTTTATTTTATTTTTATAAGAGACAGAGTTTTATAGGGGAACCTTGTATATGTTCTTGTAATGCTTTTTAATTCACTTTACACTTTGTTTTCAGGTATTATTACCAGCGGGGCATTTTAGCCAAAGTGGAAGGACAGCGATTGGTGTATCAATTTAAAGAAATGCCCAAAGACCTAGTATACATCGATGATGAAGAGCCATCATCTGTGGAGAGTTGTGAGATAAATGTGGAGCACAACAACCCTGGTACAGCGCTTGCCTCAAAGACTTCACTCAGCAGCAAAAATACAGCCACAAAGCAAAGGGGAAGGTGCATAACGACAGAAGCAGCAACCTTGGTAACAGAGCAGTCAGCCCCGACTGATGGAGCTCTGAATGCTGCCTTGAACAATATAGGAGGCAAATCTGTCAAGACTTTGGAGCTTATACAGCAGCACCATTTACCTGTAGTCTCTGCAGAAATGCTAAGAACTTTGCAGACCCTTCAGTCACTGCAGGCTGGGCAGCATGGCTCTGTGTTTAGGACAATGCAGATTCTGGAAAACCTTCAGAATACACAGGAGCTTGGAAATGATTCTTCTCAAGGGACAGCGTTAATTACCATGCCAGGCGAGTCATTTGAGTAAGTGGTTTCATTCAAATATGAAATACAGTGAGGAAAAAGATTGTATAGTACATATAATGGTTTAGGACGAAGTGCCATAGTGGCCAAATGGTGTATGCACTACAGCCGCTTAAGTGTGCTTGATTAACGCATTGATTTGAAAATTGTGCATATTTAGGGATTTTCTCTTCATTTTATGCGGTCCTTCTCTGAATTAACAATTAATAACCAGTGTCAGATTTGTTTTGCTGTCTTAACCTGTTTACACAACACTGAACCTGTTCTTCTTTTTAAATAAATTAGAAAATGTGTGCATGGCATAACATTCACGTATGTTCTGGGACTTAGTTAACAGTTTTGAATGATGGAGCATTTTTAATGTTCGTTTGTTTATTTACTTAAAGACAGGACTATCACATTTTTATTTGCCAAATATTTTTGTAACAATGTGTCATATTCAAAAAACAACAGTAATGATTGGAAATAGTTACAAGTATTAGTAGAGAACATAAAATGCATTTTTTATTAGAATATTACAATATCATGTATTAAAAAAAAATTAGTTTAAATAGGCTTAAGGTGGCTGAAATAGATTTCTTCAAATACTGATGTACTGATGTGGAGCGTGCATGGCCAGATTTAGTCCTTTTTTCTTAACTATAAAAGTTTTTAACAAAGTACCTCATGTTGGAGTGTGGGTGTTAAAATTGAGATGGTTTCAGTTGATACTGGTATAATGTGCTTGTATATACTTTTCAGAGTGAAACCATTTTTATAAAATATAACAAATTTACCAATTGTACAAACACACATGCCTACTATGTTGAAATTCTTGTTAACACTTTGCTTCCCAAATGAATTCATTAGCAGATTTTCATCTCTCCGGCTTGAACCATTTAAAAAGCAGCTCCTTACTCACACTGCCAACAACCAATAGCTAATTCCTGTCCTCCCTCTTTGTTTTAAGTTACCAGCTCTAAGCATACAAACATTGTTAAACCCGCTTAAACCAGTGCATACTAGTGGAGAGCTAGAGCCATCATGGACTCACCAATCAGGCTGAAGCACACATTTTGGTTATTATTCTTAAAGAGACAGGTTCACTTAATAGATGCAGTTTACATGCAAGTCAGTACAAAAAGACACTGCTGTTATGGCACTAGTAGCCTAACAGAAAATCACATTTTCCATTGCCATGTGCATGCGCAGATTCTCATATGTTTTGGTGACATTTTATATTTTAATGTCTTTGCAAGTTTTCCACTAATCATTGGCATGCCAGAAAAATGGTTTTCTTGAAATCTAACTGCTAGAAAAATCTATTTTGGTGTACAGGATCAAATGGGTCATTGCCCAATATTAAGCCAATTGGAGAGTTAATGTCTATGTTATTAAAGTTTGGCCACATGGGGGACTGAATTTGTGATCGAAGGTTAGGCTGTGGTCCCTCATGTCCATTTATTGGCTTAACTGGATTTGAGAGGGTTATATTACATTAAGGCAACATTAATAGTACAGTCTTCACCCCTTCTGCTGTAGCACTTAAACACCCCAGCATTTCTTTTTTTTTAATTTATGAGTAAAGGGTCACAACTGGGATGTGTTTAAATGTTGTTTTTTTTCATAAATATCGTTACAATTAAAATTTAGAATTCAAGTTTATGTATAAGGTTTTTATTTTGTTCGTCTCTAATACTCAGTACTAGCAAACACTTAGCAAGGTACCATCCTTCTAAGCTAGCATATTAGCATTAACTTCATAGATAATTTATCTTAAGGAGGTTTCATGAATTAGCCCATCTCCTTTTTTTATCAAATTCAACTGAATTAACATCAGTAAAATATAAGCTCCATTTTTTAAATTTTTTGCTACATCTACCTTACTTCAATAGTTTAATGCATTGTTAGAGCATAATGATAGTATGTTTACCAATATAAAAAAAACAAGACGTGTTATCTAAAATCAAGGTAAGGACAGAAGATGATACAGGGCCTAAGTCTACACAGAGTCAGATTCCAACTATGATGTTTATTACACCCACTTTTCCTTTTAATTCCTACGTTGTACTTCAGCTGTCCTCAATTTAGCATGGACATAGCCATAAATATATCACTGTTGGCTGCTGGCTACAGTGAATAATGACTATAAATAAGCAGTGGCTCAAGCTTACACACACTAAAAAGTGACATCATCCTTACCACCACAAATTTTACAAATTTAAAAACAAACGCCAGATCATGACAAAAGATTTGTTTTAAGGAATAATAATTTATACACTGTATACTTCATAAATCAGGCTAAAGAGCTTCAACAAGCTTACCTTTATTTTCAGATAGCTGTGCTGTTTTTGCCCACTTTGCAGAAGATCTCGTGACTGTGGCCTACTAGAGTCTAGCATAATTTGTTAATATCAAGATAACCAAGAACCTTCACCAAAATGCCTGGTACCTGAGTCGCTAGTAATCGGTAGTGTTGCTCAGCAAAATTCGCCAAAGCATCTTTCACTCCAAAGATGCTTAGCTTTCTTCTTGAGGTCTTGGTGCCTGAAAACTTGGCAGCATATTTTCTTGAAAGAGTTGCTGGAACATCTTACATGGTGTTGAACCTCCTCCTTTGATCATTGCCGTTTGGGATAGTTGGGTAGTGAGAAATAGAAAGTGATGAACAACTTCCAAGGTTTGTTCAAAGATGGTGATGACTAATAATGAGCAAACCCCACTGAATTTGCGTCACTTGAAGTTCACAAAATTGCAAAAATGTTCTGGAACTTCACCACACTCAATCAACGGGGAAGGAGAAACTGAACTCATTTTTAGTGGATTGTAATGGTGAAAGGGTCTGTTGATTGTCTAAGACAGCTAGAGAACCATCTGCCAACTATGCTGTACTGATAATTGCAGGCAAAAAAAGTGACTGGAGCTATGAGGCAGTAGTGCTAACCACTGTGCCACCAGGCCGCCTTGAGGATAAAATTAATAGAATTAAATATCAGAACAGTACATTTTTTGCAGACAGGAAGAATGAGTCCACTGAGGTCTGCCCCAACCCCCTGACCCCCTATGCCATCCACATTGGCTGCTACAGCTCTGTGGTGTCACATTGACCTTGCAAAGCATCATGGGACACCGGGGGAAAAAAGATTGGCCGAGCCAATAGCAAGGCATATTTCCTAAAAAATATTCACCAGACAAGGTACTACCATTAACTGACTTTTAGAAAATGGGCTGTGCAGAGCCCCTCACACACACCCAACTTGACCAGTTTAGAACATCCAGTTAGGCTGTCATGAGAAAGAAAACTTGTCAAATACCGGGAAGAAGAAGAAGAATGAGGAGGAGGAGGAGGAGTGTAAAAACCACACAGCCAATGTCTAGACACAGGACTCAAATCCAGAGTGCTAGATCTGTGAGAAGTCTTATGTATTCCTTTATTTTACAAACCAAAGGCTTCTTGGGTATTTTTGTCTTAAGCCCTTTTTGGCCCAGTAATAAAAGCAGAGTCTAGAAGTAAAAGGGGATTTTTTAGAATATAGCTCTATACTTTTATGTCCAGTGCTCTGACTGGGTATATTTCATTTGCTTCTCAGCATTTACAAACTTACTATATTTAAGGAAATGTTTAGCACATAAAAAAGTCAAAACGTAGCTGATTAACAAGGTTCACTTCAGTCAGACAGAATCAATCTGAATGTCTGTTACTTTTTAGGTGCTGTCTCTGCAGTGTATTTAGACCATTATTTACTTTTTCTTTTTTTCCATATTTTTAATTGGACTGTTTCGTCTTTATTTAAACAGAATGAAAAGCGCTTCCCAGATCCCCGTGGTTGTGACACCAGGTGGGCAACAACTTCATACGGTTACCCTGCAGGCACTCCCTGTCAGCTCGGTCATATCAAGCAGCGAAGCGTCTCCAACTGTTGTTTCATCACCAAAGATCTTCTTGAGCACCATCACGCCTCCTCAGCCTTTGACCTTAGTAAAGGAAAACATCGGACTGTCATCTCCCATCGGGGAGCTGCCCACCTCTCCCTTGTTGCAGAAGCTTTCTCCAAGCCCACAGCCCATCCTTCAGGCGTGTTACAACGGAAGTGTGCCAGAGGCTGCAGCCTCAGCCACACCAGTGGTGACCTTTGCAGCTGGGGGTCAGCAGCTTGTGTCTCATCCTCCTGGCACTGTGATAGCTTCCGTCATTAAGGCACCCGAGTCCAAGCAGACAGTTTTACACGCACAGGTGTTACAAAGTAAGGAAAGCGAAAGCCCACAGCATCCGCAGTACAGCGTGCTGGTGTTCAACGAAGTGTGTGCTCAGTCGGAGGAGGAGGACAGTTAGGAGAGAGCCACTCACTGTTGTGAGTAGAAGAGGAAGAAGAAGACAAAGAAACTGGTGCAAAATATGGCACTGATTCAAGCTGGAAAAACTGGACATTTTTTTTTACTTTTTAAATATCATACCTGGGGGGTTTGCCACTGCTAAAAAAGAAAACAAGAGGCCGCTTCTTATTTTTGTATGCGTTTTTTAAGTAGATCTTCCTTTGAGTTAGTATTCCAAAAGGGAATTTTAACCTTCTATTTTGTTATGCACTTAAATTATGTTGGTTTGGCGTGTTATTTTAATCATGTAAATCAATTATTCTTTTACTTTAGCTATTGGCTTAATTCAGATAACCTTGACTTTATCAAATTTTTCTGTAATTATTTAGCTATCTGAATGAAAATAAACAAATCTATATATTTCAAAATGTATATGTAATATAAGAGGCTTAGTTTTGGAATCTCAATTTTTTGCACTCATCTCTAACATGTTGCCTTTACAAGAATATATTCTGAGGTGCTACAATGCAGAGGCGCAGCTGTTAATTTGCCATTTTATTGTTATCAGCTAGAGAGTAACTTGAAAAACTAATTTTGTTTTTTTTTTTGATTGCTTTTGTAAATACTGTACATTACAAAAGAGCAGAATCGTAAAAATGCAGAAAATGCTTTTTAAAATAATTTTGAGTTTAATTTTTATATCAGTGTTAAAGTTCTTGTAGTGAAATTTTTAAACAGCTTATATCAAGAGTGAATTTGTATTTATAGAAATAAATTTTTTAAAAATATTGATTTCCCGTTTCACTTTCTTAATATCCATGAACCAAAAAAAGACAAGACTCTTTATCAGTAATGTAGATGTTACTTACTCTTTGAGGGTTTCAATTATTGGATAAACTGAAGATTTGTACGTTGCTTCCCGTCTTGTGACCCTCGCGCCTTGTTGCTTTGAGGCCAGTCTAGCCCAATCCTATCTTTCTCGAGGACATCGAGGCTTGTGGTAGAAATTTAACATCTTATTAAAGAAAGGAACATCCTCTAACACAGGAGTGCCCAATACGTCGATCACGATTGACTGGGAGATCGGAAAGGTAGTGCAGGTAGATCGCGTTGCATTCACATTTTTTTTTAAATGTTAGTCTATCATATATCCTCCCTATGGCATTTGCCACTTGATAGACATACAGGGCAGCCAGTCTTTGACATCTCTTTTCTTCTAACACACTGGTCATCCCGCACGCATGATCAAACGCATGAGCTACTGCAAAACTCCGACTATCTAAGTGATCTAGTTAGCCTTCCAATTTATATTAACTAAAGAAGGGATTTAAAAAAAAAATGTTGGTTATGGGCTGGATGTGGAATTGGAACAGGATTTTTTTTTTTCTCACAATGTCACAATCGAAGTGCGTTTGTCTGATCTGTCAATCTATCATTGCTATTCCAAAGAAGGACAATGTGGAAAGGCACTTTTGAACTGTTCATAAATACTATGAAACTGACTTCCTTCCGAAAAGCGATCTGAGAAAGAGAAAGGAGAGGGAACTAAAATCGCAGTTAATCAGACAGCCGTCATTTTTCACTTGGCTGGATTCAAAAGCAAAGGCAGACACACCGAAGCATCGTTCTGGGTGAGTCACTCGATCATTAAGCATAAGAAGTCCTTCCAAGAAGAGAAATTCCTGCTGAGATTTGGAGACCCTCCTTGACTGCATTATTCGGCTCTACTTATTTATGCGAGTCAGCCTTTTCCCACATGAAGATTATTAAAATCCATAAATGTATTGAATTGTTATTGTGCCATAAAGGTTATTCAGTTATGTAAGGTACGACCACATATATTTTATGTATAAAGTATACTCAGTGTATGTATATACAGTATACATATATATATACAGTGCATCCGGAAAGAATTCACAGCGCATCACTTTTTCCACATTTTGTTATGTTACAGCCTTATTCCAAAATGGATTAAATTCATTTTTTTCCTCAGAATTCTACACACAACACCCCATAATGACAACGTGAAAAAAGTTTACTTGAGATTTTTGCAAATTTATTCAAAATAAAAAAATTGAGAAATCACATGTACATAAGTATTCACAGCCTTTGCCATGAAGCTCAAAATTGAGCTCAGGTGCAACCTGTTTCCCCTGATCATCTTTGAGATGTTTCTGCAGCTTAATTGGAATCCACCTGTGGTAAATTCAGTTGATTGGATATGATTTGGAAAGGCACACACCTGTCTATATAAGGTCCCACAGTTGACAGTTCATGTCAGAGCACAAACCAAGCCTTAAGTCAAAGGAATTGTCTGTAGACCTCAGAGACAGGATTATCTCGAGGCACAAATCTGGGGAAGGTTACAGAAAAAACTCTGCTGCTTTGAAGGTCCCAATGAGCACAGTGGCCTCCATCATCTGTATGTGGAAGAAGTTCGAAACCACCTGGACTCTTCCTAGAGCTGGCCGACCATCTAAACTGAGCGATCGGGGGAGAAGGGCCTTAGTCAGGGAGGTGACCAAGAACCCGATGGTCACTCTGTCAGAGCTCCAGAGGTCCTCTGTGGAGAGAGGAGAACCTTCCAGAAGGACAACCATCTCTGCAGCAATCCACCAATTAGGCCTGTATGGTAGAGTGGCCAGACGGAAGCCACTCCTTAGTAAAAGGCACATGGCAGCCCGCCTGGAGTTTGCCAAAAGGCACCTGAAGGACTCTCAGACCATGAGAAACAAAATTCTCTGGTCTGATGAGAGAAAGATTGAACTCTTTGATTTGAATGCCAGGTGTCATGTTTGGAGGAAACCAGGCACCGCTTATCACCAGGCCAATACCATCCCTACAGTGAAGCAAGGTGGTGGCAGCATCATGCTGTGGGGATGTTTTTCAGGGGTAAGGAACTGGGAGACTAGTCAGGATAAAGGGAAAGATGACTGCAGCAATGTACAGAGACATCCTGGATGAAAACCTGCTCCAGAGTGCTCTTGACCTCAGACTGGGGTGACGGTTCATCTTTCAGCAGGACAGCGACCCTAAGCACACAACCAAGATATCAAAGTAGTGGCTTCAGGACAACTCTGTGAATGTCCTTGAGTGGCCCAGCCAGAGCACAGACTTGAAACCGATTGAACATCTCTGGAGAGATCTTAAAATGGCTGTGCACCGACGCTTCCCATCCAACCTGATGGAGCTTGAGAGTTGCTGCAAAAAGAAATGGGTGAAACTGGCCAAGGATAGGTGTGCCAAGCTTGTGGCATCATATTCAAAAAGACTTGAGGCTGTAATTACTGCCAAAGGTGCATCGACAAAGTATTGAGCAAAGGCTGTGAATACTTATGTACATGTGATTTCTCAGTTTTTTTATTTTTAATAAATTTGCAAAACCCTCAAGTAAACTTTTTTCACATTGTCATTATGGGGTGTTGTGTGAAGAATTCTGAGGAAAAAAATGAATTTAATCCATTTTGGAATAAGGCTGTAACATAACAAAATATGGAAAAAGTGATGCGTTGTGAATACTTTCCGGATGCACTGTATATATATACAGTATATATATATAATTTTTAATGTAGGTAAGTCATTTCGACCTGGTCATTTTAAAAGTAGCTCGCAAGCCGAAAAAGTGTGGGCACCCCTGCTCTAACAGGACAAAGCAGTTATCAGGCAGGAGAAAAGCTGTTCATCGTATCTTTTAAACAGCGCGGACAGAATGATCAGAGAAACAAAGAATATAGAGGTTCATTTTATAAACATACAATGTCAATCAATGCATACATTTTACTCTGATTGGTTAGTTGGTTTACACCCAAATGATTTATATAAAATAAAAGTCTGTTATATTCTGGTTCTTCTTATACCTTTATTGGTGGAGTGGTGGCTCTGAGGCTAGGGATTTGCAATCAGAAGGTTACCGGTTCGAATCCCGTAACTTCGTTGGGCTCTTGAGAAAGGCGCTTAACCTGCAATTGCTCTGTCCTGGGTATGACGTTAATCTGCATCCAGCCCTGCGTGTAGGCCCTCCAACCTACAGGGAAAAACCAGGGGGCTGGTGGCAGAATTGGCATGCCAGCCACTATGAAAAAACCTCACACTGTTCCATTCCAACTGAACTACTGTAGTGTGGTGCTGAGGTGTCACCCATTGCATGGCTGCACTCGGGCCCTAATCTGGGATACACAGTTGGTTTGTCATGTGGTGGGTGTATCGGCACATACTTTTAACCTCTCTTATACCTTTGAGTTGAGCCACCACCTTTGAACTTTTTGTCCATTCTGGTTGTTTTACAGGACATCTGCTCATTTCTTAGTCATCTTTCAGTACATTTTGTTGTTTATTTGTAAATTAAAGGCATTGCTATACAGTGTATCCGGAAAGTATTCACAGCATACGGCAAGATAGTTCTCAGCGCATCACTTTTTCCACATTTTGTTATGTTACAGCCTTATTCCAAAATGGATTAAATTCATTTTTTTCCTCAGAATTCTACACACAACACCTCATAATGACAACGTGAAAAAAGTTAATCTTTATCTTCATTTGCTTAAACTGAAAAGGTTCAGCTCCTGCAATCTCTCCTCATAATTCATACCTCTTAGTCATGAAATCAAACTAATTGCTCTCCTCTGAACTGTCTCTGGCTCTGCTATGTTTTTTATTTGTAATATGCAGGCCAAAGTTGCACACAGTACTCCGGATGAGGCCTCACTAGTGTATTATATCTTCATCCATTATCCAACCCCCTATATCCTAATTACAGGGTTATGGGGGTCTCCTGGAGCCAATCCCAGCCAACACAGGGCACAAGGCAGGAAACAAACCCTGGGCAGGGCACCAGCCCACCACAGGGCATGCACGCACACACTAGGGACAATTTAGAATCGCCAGTGCACCTAACCTGCATGTCTTTGGACTGTGGGAAGAAACCAGAGCAGCCATAGCTTAAACATTACTCCCCTTGACTAGTACTTCACACTTTGTGATATACAGTATAACCTAACATTGTATTAGTCTTCTTAATCGCTCCTTTACATTGTTTTGATGAAGGGATTAATTGATGGCCACTGTGAGCATAAACTGAACTAAGTGGGATTGAATAAGGATGGATGAACTTAAAAATAGGGGCCAAATGGGCTTCCTAGACATGCCGTTGGGTTGACTAACAATTCAATATCTTAATCTTTAAATCCAATGAATGGTTTGTTTAATGAGCAGGAGACCTGGGTTCAGTTCCAAGCCCTTGTCCTCTATGTGGAGTCTCTTCCACTGTTTTTGTGGGTTTTCTCCTACCTCCCAACACTGCTTGCATGAAAGTGCCCTGTGGTGGATTGGCTGGCTGTCCTCTCAGAAGTTCAGCCTTGTTGTATGGCCTCCACTGCTAGCTTGGCCTCTGGCTCAGTGACACTGCAAGGGAAAGAACAGAATCAGTTAACAGATAGATACAAATGGATATTCATGTTTACCAGGTAAGCAGCCTTTTAGGCTAAGGCTGCTTTTGTATGACTCGAGACTCTGTCCCCATGGCTGTTAGTTATTCTCTAATATCTCTAACATGTTTGTATTAAGGTACCTGGTAACACTGGCCACATATGAATGAGCGCCCTCAAATGTACTTGTGCCCTCTCCAGAGTTATTATCTGAATCTTAAACAATTTGTTCTTTGTGGTTAAACATCTCTAATGAGTCCAATGAGCATATTCAAACAATTCCCAGAGATAAACTCAAAATTTAAATGCTCAGTATTATTCATTATGCATAGTAGAGCCTGGTGCTACTGAAAGCTTTAAACCCTTCCTATCTATCTACATCTGCACTTGGAGGGGTGCTCCCATTACCCGTGTGGGCTTTTCTTTTTATATACGCAAACAATTGGCAGCACAAATGGAAGTGATTCAGAAAGCTGATAAAATGCTGTGGGAGGCATGAAGGCCAGAAGAACTGTTTTAAAAATGATGACAAAAAAATAAACAGTGTTATGTATTTATTCTGGAAATACATTTATTTAATACACAGTACAGAAAAAAAACGAGCATATAGCTGGAGAGGTAAGATGAATCTTCAGATTTGAGTAAACTAGTCCTATAGCTGACAGTCTTGACTGACTCTCTTTCTGCATCAAAATGCTTTACTACTATAGAAGAAGTCAAGTCTGACTGACCCCCATCTTATTTGCTGTGTTTCATTATTAACATAACACGTGCTGTCAGCCCACAACCCCAATAGCTTTTAAAAAATCAGGTCCCTTCAATGGGTGCAGTCTGTGAGCTACTGATTCCATCCAATTATTTCATTGAAGAGAGCTTTGAGCAGCCTCGATTCATACGTGACTGTATTTCTTCCTGAGTGTAAGTGCCCCTCCTGCAGTGGTGGTTCAATTAAGGCTGGCACATGCTTTCCATGAACTACAAGGGGAAACAAAAAAAGATGATTTGGTCAATCACTCAACAGTTGTCATTTTAAACTGTGCCATTTTGTGTGGATTTATTGTCAGAAACTATAGCAAGCACAAAGTTTCTTTAACTGAGTTTGTTGCTTTTGTATTGCAAACTCACCAGCATTGTTGACTCATTATGGTTATGGAGGTGGGCAGGTGAAGGCTTACATAGATCATCTTCGATACAAGTACATTTGTTATAGTTAGTCAACATTCTCACATCCTGTGTATTTAAACTGTCAAATTATTTTTTGCAGTAGCAGCCTTTATTATTATTCGGTTTTTAAACATCTTTTATTCTTCCTTTACTCTAATGCCAGCGGAAGCCAGTTATTCTGCCTCCTCATTTACTGTCATGGTTTCTTCTCATTAAAAAAATCCATTTACTACTCTTTGGTGCTTTCTTTACTAACAGCCAATTTTGTAAATATGTTCCTTCCACACTGGATGAACGGATAACTCCTATCCTTACTCCATTTTGAGTTGATTTTCTGCAAATGACAAGACAGATTGAGGAATGTATGTACACTTCAGGAGTTGACCATGAGAGGAGGATAGTGGAATTCAGCATGTAGTCTTCCACTTGACCAATCAACCGTCTGACAGGCGAAAAGAAACCATTTAATGGTGAATAAACCTGAGCAAAGTAGTGTGAGCACTAGCTTTCTTAATGAAGACAACATAAATATGATGATTTTTTTTCCCATTCTTACAATGTTGGCTCAAATCTTTGCACCACTTGTACTTCCTGGCTTTCAGACAAGCTGATGTCAAGTCAAGTCAAGCCGAGTTTATTGTCATGTGTACAAGAACCAACACTGCAACTAAGACTACTGTATACTATAATCGTTTTGTGGTTGGTGAGAAAACTTCTTAACAAGAGATTAAAAGAAAAATGGCAACTGTAAGCCCCAGCAAAACCTTCAACACTCCTACTGACATAAACATAAGACACTCCGCTTAATCATAACATAATCCTTGCTTACAATAGTTTGCTTCACCTCACCCACCCTGCAACATCATGTTGATAAACTGTTATTATTTTTGTGTATTACCTGGAACATGCTAATAATTTATATTAATGTGTTTTTATATCTTTATCCTTATTTTGAATGTGTTAGTTTTCATGGGTGCAGTCATTTTAGAGCTTTTGATTATTAAAACATTAGGTGTTGCTAGGTATGTGATGTGCATACTTCATGATGCATAATATCATGATGGTCATGCTTTAAAACTGGGCTGCACCCAATGCGTAACAAATTGCTACTGTTTATATAATGTGTCATAGTGGGCTATGAAGTGGGTCGCAGAATATTGTCATTTCGACGATTGCACTTGATGAGAGAGACTTGTGCTGCAGCAAAATTAAGTTTGGTTCAAATTCTGCTTTTGCTTGGTTTAGATCTAGTTTACTGCTGACTCTTGTACTCAAGCTTAAAGATTATATTGACGTTCACGCACAACTTATTTATTCTTCTTCTGCTTTATCTGAAAAGGCCTACCTGATCCCTTTTACTCTTTCAAACTGAAAACTGTCCTAGATGACTTGCTTCTAGTTCTCTTCAAACATGACATATGGAGACTGGAAATAGGCACCTGCCTGTGAAAACTAGCACCTGTGAGCAAAGACACCATGGACTGCCACTAACAAAATTAATATAAGAATTACGGAACAAACCAAAAACTGTAAGGTACAACTGCACACTAAAATACTCTGTACAAGCAAACAAATAATCATTCACACTACACTTGTGGAAGCCCTGACAGCTCACCTTAGTATGAACAGAGAATTCCTATTTATTAAGTGCTAAGTAAATATGTCTATGCATGTGAGAGCTTATGTGAGATGAGGAAGCAAATGCTAACTGTGACCTTACAGTCTACCAAACATTTGCAAGAATGACACTACTAACTAAACACTGGGAAAAATAAAAGGTATTAATGAGGAGAAAAATGAAAGAAAAAAATGCTCAGATAACTATTAAAACAGACACTGGTAAGGGAAGTGAAATGTGAGCATGTGTCCTTATACTTGTACCTTATTCTATAGTCTCGCTTCCTCCTTTAGTGGTTTAAACCACCTGTTACACATGGTCTACCTCCTTTTTTTGTTGATGCCAAACAAGACAATGTCATTTCCAGACAATAGTGTACCACAAATGCCTAGACAAGAGACACGTTGCTTCATTGTATATGTTCCAAGCTAGCATTTTATAAATTCTAGAAGGAGATGAGGGATATGCCAGAGAAGGGTAGAGGTATTGAACTTGATTACTGCTTCTGGGAAAGTCTTCTCCCTTGACAGGTTATTGGAGCATGTGACTGAGCTCCCCAAAGTGTACAAGACTCTGGTTTCTTGTTCAAGTAACACATAAGGCAAGGCTTTTATCTTTTCTTACATATATTTGAATGTAATGCATGTTGGCATTGTGAAACTATTAATTCATGAAGCTGAGGAAAATAAGTCTTCCCAAGAGTTTTAAAAATGGAACCACCAGGTTTATTTTAAAGTTAGCTGGAAATTTTCACTCAGCTGTCCAATGAGGCTGTTCATTCCATGTTGTAAGCAAGTAATTTATAATTTCATTATTTAGAGGAATGCTTACCTTAATATGACTAGCTTCAACCTCAGCCATCCACACCCATGGGGAGAAGTGATATTTTGCTATATACAGTAACATCTTTTTATTAATGTACCAAAGATTACTATGATACCTGAGAAAACCTTGAAAGTGTTTTTGTACAAAACAGAACTAGTTTACTCTGACAAACTGGGAGCTGTTCTGTGCTTATAGTTGGGTTTATTAAGAAAACAGATGTTATATGCTACTAGACAGTATGGTGCTCAAAGGCATTAGGCAAGTATATACATATTATCACAATTCAAAACAGAGCAGTTGCACCTTCTACAAATATTTAAAATAAGACGTTTTGTGAGATTGCAACTGTTGTTTTAAGATTACTTCCTCTAAGTTCAAGGAAATTACATTCAAATCTGTCTAATATTTATTTGTGTGGACTTTTGTGCCAGTTACTCAAGTTTTTCTCTTGAGTCCAAAACCATGTTTGCTATGTTAACTGACAACTCCACATTTGTGTAATGTGGGTATAGCTGTACATTTGTCTAGTGTGCATTTGTTAAAAGATGATAATAAGAACAAGATGTGGTTAGGCAAAGCAAGAGCCGTGACATCAAAAGAAACTGTTTCTACCATGAATAAAAGGACAAAATAATACTCAAGAGTCAAAGTCAAAGTGAAGTTGAAACCAAAACCAAATCCTACCACTAGGGCCTACCTAAAAAATAAACCAATTACCACTAAAGATTTCTTGAGTTTTTTTTCTATGACCTAGGGGATGTTTTATCCACAAGGGGATAATGTGCAGTGCAAATGCTGCCATATTTAAAGAGCAACTTCTGTTACTTCATCTGTACGACAGTTGAGGTCAAAAATGGCATCATTTAACTATTTGAGGGCTGAATATTTTTTCCAAAAAACATAGTTTCTGAAAAGCAATGGTTTCACACAGAAATAAACATAAAATGTCTGCTGCTACTTGCTGTGGTGGCCAGTTTGCCAAGAATGTGTGACAGTCACAGTCGCAGTACATTGCAACCTGGTTTCTACCTCTTATCATTCATTGTTAAGCAGCAGTCCTCCTTGGCAAACATTGTCAGTACCACGATTAGCTGGAGACCAATCAGCTGAAGCTGAAACCTCGCATTCGTTTTCGATCACTTGTATCAAAATCGGAGTTTGACAAGTCATAGTCCAGTTCAGAGATAATAGGCAAAACGTTATCCACTGAGTATTTTGCTTTACGTATTTGCTTTGGTCTCTCACCAGATGTCAGTGCCATTTTTGCCGAAGGTGTTGCTTCCTTGCTACTCACGTGAGCACAGAAAATCTCAGTCAAACCAATGAAGCTAACTTTCTTTCTAGTAACGAGAGTCCAAATAAAACACAACCGCTGGTTTTATCACAGTTTACAGCTGATTACCATCATTAACTCCTCCTTTTGACAAAAGACAACATCGCCCCTGAAAGTGTTAAATAAACAAAACTATAATAACCTTAAAATTTCAAGATAACATGTGAAATTACAAATGGGTTCTTAATGTGTTAAACCTCCAAAATATACAAAACGAACATGTATAAAGTTGATTTACACAACAGGATTAGTTTCATGAACAGGGATAACTCATGTCTTGTGAGGTATACAGCCAGGATAAGCTCTAGCCTGACCTGGAAATGAAATAAAAATTGGACTGATGATTTGTCTCTTTGTGAGATACAGTACAAGTTCATGTCACAAAAGACACTTTTCTTTTCAGATGTCTTATATCTAGAAATTGCAATCATTTTAATGTGGTTAAAAAGCATATGCAGCTAGTAGGGGGGCATCTTAAATCACAAATCCCAGACACATCTACACGATATACAAGTCCAAAGTTTAACAGACTTTCTTTTAACTTACAGTACAAAAATATCTTTCCAGGCTTCTAAAAACATAATGAATAAAGAAAAACAAATATCCTTATCCTCTTTTAATCATCCATAGGCAAGTGTTGTTCTCCATCCCCTTCTCTCCAACTTGCCTGGGTGAGGTGGAATGGCTTCATTTATGCCAGACCTGGGACTACTTCTGAGAGCACAACATTGCACCCAAGAAGCACTTTTAGTCAGACCTCACCTCAGTAAAATAGGGGAGTCCTCTACTGGTGGTGCCTTCTGGTGGCATCTAGGGACTCCAACATGGCTGCCCTCATGATTTCCATGCAGTCCTGCAGCCATAGCAGAGTGACACTGTCATCTTGTGCACTGGGGGAACACTTGGTCTCAAGAGGCAGTCTCCTTTTTCCCATCTTCTTACAGATGCATGCCAGGGGATCACCTTCAGGGCTTAACAAAAGTAACACTACCACCATGAACGAGAGGAGTCACTGTTGCCGTCCTTTCCCTTCAACCAGCAACTCCAAAACAACCAGTGACAGCATGTGGGCCTGCTGTCGGCACCCGGAAGAGGCTCCGCTCCTTCTGGTCGGGACTCAATAAAAAGGTACATGCCCAGAGAACGGAGTTTCATATGGACTTGAGCTTACATGAAAATGGAGCTCTGATATGACTCTATTACTTTTGTGCAGCCAAATTAATGCTTTCTTTTGTTGTGCTCTGTGCACATTGTTCGTGCTTTATATGTCAAGAATATTAAATGGGGTGGGTCCACTTGGATCCCCAAACATTTTTGTGGCCCCCTCACCTTCTTTCTACTATGGCAATCTGTAACCCATGCCTCCCAACTATGGCAGGGAACAGCATCCAGTGAGTGAACAGTGAGGCCTTATCCATCTTTTCCAACTGCAATGCATGACTGTAGTCAAATTTCATCCTATTTATTATGTAAATCTGTAGTACTAGTGTGTTGTACAGTGTTAGCCATTTTGAATGTAGAGAAAAGCCAAGCAAAATGACACCTTTTATTGGCTAACTAAAAAGATTACAATATGCAAGCTTTCGAGGCAACTCAGGCCCCTTCTTCAGGCAAGATTACATTACATCTTGCCTGAAGAAGGGGCCTGAGTTGCTTCGAAAGCTTGCATATTGTAATATTTTTAGTTATGTAAATCTGAAATCAAAGTATTTTTCATGAGAAAGAAAACTTTGTTTTCCAAGCAAGCAGTCAAGCATTCAGGGGAAAAAAAGCCTTCTGTTATCCAGCACAGGTGTGCGTGGTAATTGTAGAGGAGGAGCTTGTGTGATTTTGATATCTTTTTTGAATACCAGTTTGATTGCATTTCTCTTTTAGTTATGAACAGCAAGGCTCAAAGAAGTAGAATGTCGAGCTACAGCAAGGAAATGTATCTGGAACAGTGTGGGAGGCACATTAACTGAAAGCTGTGCTAAAGAGAGAAGAATGTTCTATATATTTAGAAGGCATGATGAAGTGGGGTGCAATAGTAAGACAAGGACATTGTTCTCAGGTTTGGTCCTAGGGTACCACTGGAGCTGCAGGCTTTTATTCCAACCAGTTTTGAAGCACGTAACTGATCTAATTGTTTAATTAGCTGCCATTTTTACTTCTCTTATTACAAATTCAGAAATGTGTTTCACAATTGGAAGAAATTCAAAAATTTGTATTTTCTGCCATAGTCTTAACATTTAATTTTCTTTTACCAATTTTTTGCAATTTACATTTTCTGTGGCATTCGCTCATTTAATTGTACCCAGATATTTACCACCAGTAACAGTGCACTGCACTGTTTTCATTCTCTTTCTCTGTATGTTTAGCATTCATTTGCTCAGAGGTTGATGTGCTTGCTGCTTCCTGAGCATCCCGATTCTTCTCTTCTTTTGTCAATATCTTTTCATGTTAATTAATACTGATTAAGTCAGTGTTTGTGTTGCAATTACTTAGTATGTTTTTCTAAATTGTTCACTTAACCATGTACAATCTGCCTCAAGAATGATTTAAGATATGAAGAGGTAGAGGAAGTGACGGGGAAGGTGGGCGGGATAAGAATGGAGCCCGTATGCATGCGTCGCCCTACTGCTGAGAGCTGATTCTACAATAAAATAAAATAAAATACAAATAAAAAGAGGAATAACCTTGGAGGTCAATCATCACCCTGAAAGCAGATAGTAGACGTCACATAGTAATATGTGTACCAAATTTCAGGTCAATAGTTCAAACAGTTGTAGAGCTACAGGTGATTTAAAATCCTGGACAGACAAACAAAAAAAAACAGCCACGGTAGCGTATTATATAAGAAGATTATTCATCCATCCATTATTCAACCCGCTATATCCTAACTACAGGGTCACGGGGGTCTGCTGGAGCCAGTCCTAGCCAACACAGGGTGCAAGGCAGGAAACAAAACCTGGGCAGGGCGCCAGCCCACCACAGTATAAGAAGATTAGTGACAAGCAATTCAAACACAAGTGCAAATGACACTGAATGCTACAGGCAGCAGCTACTTCAATGTCATATTCCTTTGTCCAATGATTTATTTTAGGACTGAATCACATCCTAAGTAAAGCATTATTTAGGGGTCTTAGTGTTCAAATGTAGGTTGAGAAAGATAATATTAAGCAACAAAGGCATTCCCAAATAAATAATTTTTCATATGTTTGTGATATAGATGTGAACAGCACTGGGACACCACAAGGAACAGTCCTGTCTCCATTTCTCTTCACTCTGTTCATCTCTGACTATGAATATAGCAGCAGGGGCCTCATGTATAAACAGTGCATATGCACAAAAATGTTGTGTACACCACTTTCCACGCTCACTTTGAGATGTATAAAAACTAAACTTGGCGTACAGCCTCGCACATTTTCATGGCAGCCTTACACCATGCATATGCACTTTTCCGCCCGACTTTGCAAACTGGCGGCACCCAGAGACAAAGCAGTGTTACTGTTTCTGTGGTCTTTTTTAGATTCTCATCCATTACGTGGGCTGTATCAAATACACCAGAATTAATTGTTTATCGTTTACAAATTTAAGGCACTTGATTGTAATCATCCTGTAACAATATAATGGTGCACGGAATGGCCAAACTATTCCAAACACCATAGCTGCCCTAGCATTGTTACTCTTAGTGCACCACTGTGAGTATTGTAACCTGTTTACTATATTTGTCTGCAAAGGGTGTGTTGAGAACAAAGAGGATTACAGCTTACAGCAGAGGATACAGCTTTAAACCCTCAAAGCCACCAGCATCTACATGGATTCCACTCCCCCCTGCCACAGTCTATTTGAACTTCTCCCATCCAGCAAATGTTTCAGAACCTTTCCTGCATGGGCCTTGAGGCTCAGAAACAATTTCATCCCAAGAGCTATAAACGTTCTCATTCAGTCCATCAAGTGCTCCCAGTAGGACTGTTTGTACTTAGAATTACAATAACCTCACTGTAAACTTGCACTACAACTGTAATATTGCACAACCTGAGCCACTTTATGAACCATTTGGACTATCTGTACTATTTGTACATGTATATTGTACTTATGCTTTCATATTGTATATTTTTCATTGTTTTTTGTATTATTATTATTATCATTATCATATAGGAAAATACATTTATGGAGGAGTTGCATATTGAATTTCATTGTACCATACAATGACAATAAAGGAATTCAATTCAGTTCAATGGAAGAGAGTGTGTATTGTGGCACGCGGCTGGGGGTGGGACCCAGCCGGGACGCCCAGGAGGACCGGAGGAAGGCTTGTGCCTCCTCCAGACCACGAGGGGGCGACCACCCTGGCGCTATTGGGGGCTGTGGGTTGAGGGTTTGGAAGTCCAACCCTGTAGGGGCTCGTGGTCACCGCCAGGGGGAACCCCTATGCCTTGGGAGCCCTTGACCTCAGCACTTCCATCACACCAGGAACTGCTGGTGGGAAGAGGATCGGGGACACCCAGCTTCATAGCTGGTGCTTCCGCCACATGGGGGTGTGTTGGTGGAAGCTCCTCAGGAAGCATCTGGAGCCCATCTGGGGGTGTATAAAAGGGGCCGCCTCCCTTCATTCAATGACTGGAGTCGGGTGAAAGTGAACGGGAGTCTGGAGAGAGAGGAGTGGAGGCGGCCAGAAGGAAGGCACTGGAAAGAGAGGCCTGGACTTTGGGGGATCGGTGCTGGAGGCACTGGGTTGTACACTTGACCAAACTGTAAATAGTTGTAAATAAATGTGTGTGTTGGGTGACAAAGCATTGTCCGTCTGTCTGTGTCTGGGCCACGTTCCACAGTATTTACAGATGATTATAACTGGCTTCTAAGTCGATTTAGATTTCCAAGAGCTATCTTCTTGGAGCTGTGTGCTGTTAGAATACTAGGATATATACTTGTTCTCATTTTTATGAAAAAATGCATTAAATTATGTATATTACATTTTACAGAAAAATTGTTAAGTTCATTCACAGAAAGTACATTCTGTTAATAATTAAACACGGGGTATGGTGGCACAGCGGTAGGGATAAGCTGGCACCCTGTCCAGAGACTGTTCCTGCCTTACGCTCTTTGTTTGCTGGAACTGGTACAGCCTTGGATGGATGGATGGATGGAATAATTAAACATGTACAACAAAGATTTTTCAATGTTCCTTAAAGGTTTTGAAGAATTGCCATTCTAAGCTTGCAACTGGTTTTTCTATTACTGATGTTTACTGTGCAGCAATTAGTTATGTGGAGAAAGAAAACAGAAGGACGGGAATTGGGGGTTGGTACGTTTGACAGAGACAGTACTACTGAAATAAATTATTCCACCCAGGGCTGCATACATTACAGCAAGCTTCTTGCACAAGGCAGGAACATTCCCTGGACAGGGTGTCAGCTCATCGCTACTGCTGCGCCACTGTGTCCCCACATGTTTAATACATGCTTTAATGCATTTCTTCATGAAAATTATATCAGCTATGCATTTTTGTATTCTAAAATGTTAAGTGAGCTGTAATATAATGAATGCAATGTACTCTGTGTGGCCTGTTTAAGAAGCATGTAGCGATTAACGACTGGGCTGGGGAACACATAGAAAACAAAGCATTTAATGTGCTACTTTAGGTACAATGGGATTTGTGAAACTCTAGTAAATTAAACATTGACTTTAAGATGAAGTTTCTAACATTCTACTTTAATGACAAAATAAACTACTAGATTAAAGAGGAAATTTTGAGATTAAAGACGTCATTTCGTCTTTAATCTCGACATAGGCCTTTTTCCTCACTGTATTCCTATTTTTTCTTCTTCTTTGTGGCCCTAAAATGCTTCCATATGATGCTCAGACACACGCCTTGTCATTGTTTAATTTCATTCTTTTTTTATACATACGTTTACCTTTGTCTTTTAACAAAACACTGAATGGAAGGGGCTTTTAATATTGATTTGCATATTCAAATATGCAAACTTCTGGGAGGAGAGAGGCTTACCAAATCAATAGGCTAATTAAAAGGGAAAGCTCAGTTATAGGATGCTCTCTGGACCCCCTGGAGGTCATAGTGAAGGTGAGAATTAAAACAAAACTAAGTGCCACTATGAACAATGCTACCCATCCTCTCTCTGACACACTAACATTGAGGACTTTAAGCCAATGAATTATTCAGCAGAAGTGTTTCAAGAAATGCTACTGGGGCTCCTTTATAATGAATGCCTCACTGTGACTGAAAACAAGGTCAAAACTTTACTTTCTTTTGAATTTTCTTGCTATACAGTCATTCTATTGTGTGTTCAAACCAAAGTGTGCATTTATTTATTTACTTACTTATCTACCTATTTATGTTTTTATTTATTTAAAGTGCCTCTGTTGAAAAACAAATATTCCACTAATTTATTTAACAAACTAGGGGGCTTTGCCCCCTGCTTGCTTCACTCGCCAACCCTCGTGTTTGGTTTTCCAGATACAGTACACACTTTTAAGATTTTTTTTTTCTTTGAATTGTTGCTTTTTCATTAGTTTCACTTTTATTTCAGAACTTCTTTAAAAACAATATTTGGAATCTTTCAAGTCCCAACATGCTGAATTTTTTAAATGAGGACGGTGAGACATGTGTTTAAAAACTGTACCATAATTCAGGATAGGTTACTCTGTTTGGAATTTCAGCACAGACAAAACGATCTACATCATCAGCAGTTAATAATTTTTTTGCAAAGTACCAATAAATGCATGTGAGGTAAACCCTTTTTTTGAACTTCAAAGCCTTACAATATTTACATTCTTCAGACATATCACCTTTGTCCATATATTCGATCTCTATTCGCTATTTGTTATTTCTCTGAGTAATAATTTCTCTTTGCTTGCGCTAATGTGATGCTTACTTTCTTTGTTTTCACACTTTTGTTTTTTTCAGCTTTCATATTCTGTATCTCGCTCTGCATGTGTTTCACACCTACGTTTTTTTTTGAGTCTTTTGAAATCCTCTGTTTTCATTATCTATAACCTGCTCTGCATGTGTTTGGCCCACTTGTTTTTTAACTTCTTTATGATGTTTTACTTTGTTTTCTATTCTTTGTCTTTTATTTCTGACCTTGCTTTGTCCTGCTATTTTTTCAATTACACCTGGTCCATGATGATTATTTTCCCTTTTTTGAGTAATAATTTCCTTTTGTTTGTGCTAATTCGATCTTTACTATCTTTTTTTTGATACTGTAGCGAATTCCGCATCCGGCTCGAAAAGAGAAGAAGTAAAAAAAAAACCTGACAGATGTCTCAAAGTCTCACAAAAGTTTTACTTGAACAATCAAGAAAAAGAATGCCGAATTCGTAACCCCAAACACAACTTTCTAGCTCCCTCTCCAAACCCCTCCTCCCGTCCTGGGATAACCCCCCCCCTTTACCTGCATCAATCAATACCCCGCTGTCAGTCTCCCGTGCTGTACTCCGTCCTTCCTCAATCGAATCTAACAGTCACTCAAAAAAATAAAAAGGCTTCAACCTGGCTGGCACGCTACAATACTTTCGAATTTTACTGCTTTCATATTCTTTACCTTTCTCTGCATGTGTATCGTGCCATCGTTTTTTTTGAGCCTTTCGAATTCCACTGCTTTCATAATCTCTAACCTGCTCTGCATGTGCATAGCGCCAACGTTTTTGAATGTCTTTATGAAGTTCTACTTTATCTTTTACTTTGTCTTTTAATTCTGAGCCCAAATGGATGTGCTTTTTTTTTCAATTCCACTTGTTCCGGGCTGATTATCACTTTCCTTATTTTCTGAATTTGCACCTTGATTATTCTTTTTTGCATTTTTTTCTCTCCAACACTTTTGAGTCTCTTTTCTCTGCGCTGTTCTTTCTTCTTCGCTTATTCGTCGAAGTTTTATCTATAACGTATTGTCCTTATATGCTTTATATGTGCTGAGAGCCCTGGATCTGTGTGTGCTCAAAGCCTTGACACGACTGAGTGTTTTACTGCCCGTGGTCTTATTTGATATTGGTTATAAGTAGCGCATGTCTTGCAAGAATCTCACGTTCTACGTCCCAGCGAGACAGTCCTAAGTCAATCTCTTGAGACAAAGTCTCATGTTTAAGGTCCCCACGAGATGCTCTGTGGCCAATCTCTTTCATCTCACGGGTCTTTCAAGTGTCTTCCGTGATCGTCTCGTCTACCTAGTTTTTTCTCCCCCAGGATTTATTTTTTTATAATAGAGAGATAAAGTTTGTGCATGCATGTGTGTGTGTGTTTGTTCAATCTATCTATCTATCTATCTATCTATCTATCTATCTATCTGTCTGTCTGTCTGTCTGTCTGTGAGTTAGGGGACCCAGTGTAGATCGGAGTTGTACTTTTAAGAGAAATGGGGGCCAATTGGTAGTCCTTGCTATTTTACGGTGCCTATTTTATTACAATTAGGGGATAGTGAACTGCAATAAAGTTATGGAGGTGTTTAAATTGTTTTTATGCTAGAAAAACACATAGATTTATTTCCTGATGCTATTTAACACATTGCAGTGTTGCAGGGGGAAAAAACCTACCCTACCCAACCTTAGATAACACAAATGTCCTTCATCGGTCACACTCATTCACGCATTCACAGTCTTAGGGCAGTGTGATGTTACCAAGTATCCTAACACCAGACTCTGGGCTGTGAGTGGCACCGAGAATACTCTGTGGAAAATTATGCAGACATATTGAAAAAGTATAAACAGAGTATTTATTGTCTACTGGGCCAAGTGGCTGATATAGTCAAACAATGTTTATGTATGGATTTCTGTAGCAGTGGCAAAAAAGGTTGCACACCATTGAGAAAATGAAGCATAATAAAAACTAAACTTGCAATAAAGGAAAATAACCCAGCAACAGCATGAAATAGTCTGTTTTATTTTAATATTTACTTTAAATAATGCTAACATATATTATAATATATTTTTAGTTCTACTCACAAGATAATTCAAGAATACACATGCATCACCCCTACTAACCATTAACTCTCCACCCTGACAATGCACTATCAGTTATACAGGGGTAAATTGAAAAGTAAGGCAATTAGAAAATTACACAGCAATTGCAACAGATAGAAGATGGCTCAGTACAACATGTTTGTGATTACTGGTAGTTCAAACATGCACAGTGCAGCTCTTTGCCATTAGTCTAGTTGAAGCCAAGGTCAAATGAACATGGATGCTCTGCGTAATGAGATTTCTTTGAGCAGAGTGAGTGAAACATGCTGAAATTCACTCAAGGATGTTGGCTCAGTATGGAAGTGAAAACAACATAATTCAATGAAAAGTTTATGAATGGGTAGAAAGGTTTAAAGTGGGAAGAACAAGTGTAACTGGCGAAAACTGATCTGGACCACAATCATGCACACAAGCCCACCTCAATATTGTGAATGCCTTCATCAGAGAAAACCAACGGATTACGTTGTTGGCTGTTGCTGCACATTTAGATATCAGGTATGGATCTGAAAATGCTGTAGTGAATGAAAAGTAGGGTACTGTATGGTCTTGGCAAGATGGGTATAGATGCCCAAAGAAATCTCACTATGTTGCATTGATCAACAATGGTGCAGTCCCACTGAGTAGTATTCATGTTCATTTGACCTTGGTTTCAACTGCACTAATGGCAGAGTGCTGTGCATGTTTGAACTACCAATAAGCCATCCCAAATGTGTTGTATTACATCAGCTTCTATCTGTTATGGTTATTGCACAATTTTCAAATTCCCTTTACGTTTTTATTTATTATTTTTTATTTTATAAATACCATTGGACCATCCCAGCAGCAAAAGATAAGGTTATATTACATGGAATTGATACCCCTAACAAATTTTTTCCTTCTTATAGTTATAGTATACTACAGTATTAAACCAAAGAAAGTAACTGGTTAGAAAAGGTCCTAATGGCTTATTCTGGGTAGGAAAACGCCTTGTTCTGGCATCTCTGACAAGTAAGCACTTGTGTTTTTTCTTCTGGCAAATTATATGCAAACATATGACAAGTGAAAAAGTACGTTATTTACATGACATTTATATATTTTTCTCAGATACCTTAAATGCCATAAATAATTACTTACTTTCACAGTGTTCCAAGAACTGAATGCATTCTTGTACTATGTTGTCAGGTAGGACGATCACGTGTTTAGACATGTTCTCAAGGAGTGAGAGAAAACAGCGCTTAGCATAGTACCAAGTGTCTGTTCCAAGCTATGAAGCAAAGAAATTAACACATTTAAAATTATGTTTGTTTGATCAGTAAAGTGTGGTCATATATATATATATAGGCGCAGTACCACAAAAAAGAGGATTACTGTATAAAAAAAGCAAAGCTTAAATAAAGTCAAAGAGTTAATGAGCATCAACAATTTTATGTTAAACTCTTCATCTCTAATATTTTTTGTCAGCAATGATGTCTTCTGTGATTAGGATTGGGTGTTAACAACCTCAGAATACAAAAATCTAGAAAAGCGTTGATGTTTCATTTTATGAGAGTAGTCTTCAGTCTAAACATATATGTGGTTGAAATGGTCACTTGACATTTGATTCAAAATCTGCTGTACGATTTTGGTGCTTGAAATTTGATTGTGTTTACTCTAAAATTTTAACATTTAAACCTTGCGATATCCCACTATCCCTCTGGCAAGTTTTCATTTTTGGCAACATAACAGCTTGCACTATTCCTAATAGAATGTTTATCCTTCTTTTACCATGACTGGGCTGGCAGCTTTGCTCCTTGGTCTTTTAATTTAATGTCAAGCATCTTTTCTAATTTTCAAAGACCAAATACTCTAATTTGTTATACATTTTTTAAGTCAAAGGGTGTTTAACTCTGTTGAAAATGAATGACATTGTTCCATGACTACATACTGTTTTCTTAAGGGCACCCCAATTTTTGTTGATCGTTACTATACAGTTATCAAATGAAACGACCAGGAGTGTGTAACATGTCACATTATCAACGTGACCGTATAAACGTCAGCATGTGCATTCTCCTAAACGTCTTAGTTTTTAGAATCCTCTTAAAGCAGAGCAAAACAAAAAACCTGTTGTGATCATTGTTACTACTATTTTTTTTCTTCTGCTCTTTTACTTTGTTTTATGTGTGATTGATTTTGCTCTGATTAGTTACCCCCTTTTGGCTACAAAAATCCTGAACTGTATCTTGGCTTTGATTTTTGATTTGCATCCTGGGCTTTATTTACTTATTTCATGTCTTTATGGTTATTTTGTCACTGCAACTTCTCGCAATTTTCCTTTCATTTGAAACGACTACTACACAATGTAGGCAGCCCATCCTTGTTCGCACAACACTTGATTGCCTTTATTCATTTTGATATTTATTCTACAGCTTTTGGATATTTTGCCTGTGATTCTGAAAATTTAATTGCCTTTTTGGTTATTGTTTCTGAATTATAGTGTTATGTAATAAAACATTAGTTTATTATGTCTGTTTTGTTCTTGACTCACTCTTATTTGCAACATGTTGGAGTGCAAACCATGCTTTACAGGTTGGTGTAGTGTACAGTGCTCCACCTGCCTGCTTTTGACTGCTGGAAGGCTGGCCTCAGAATGCTGTGCTCTGCAAATGCCTACTCCTGAATATGTATCATCTAGAATTATTCTTTAGGCACTGGAATTAGTATGGAATAATGGAGAGAAAGTACTGTCCATTCTGTCAGGCAGCAATTTAGGCATCTCAGAAAGGGCTTTGGAGACCATTGTGATCACCCCATGGGTCAGTGCTGAATGCCTTAACCTTTAACTTGTCTGGGATTAGAAATGATCCTGAAGATCTGCAAAGAATTCAAAAAGATTATCCTGGGATGCTAGATTGCAGCAGGTAGTCCAACAAGAGGCTGTGACTTTTTTTTATCAATTATAGGGCATGTAGTCCAGAAACCTACAGTATGTGGGTGTTACGGCTATAAATAAAAGAACAGCCAAAAGGTGAAAAGATTACATCAGGACCAGGAAATAAAAATTGGTTGAAAGGGAGAGACAATGAATAGTTTTAGAACAGGCAGGGTTTGAATACAAAAAAGATGAAGAAAACTAAGTGATAAAATCAAAAAATGTTAACTTAAAAATAACTCAGTCCCTGTTCTAATATCCTTTCCCTGACTTCTAATGCAAAAAATACATAAAAGATAAAAGGGTTGTTTCATTGAATCAATACAAGGATGCCAGGAACTGTGTGTCACTATCTTTTACTGGCAAAGCACAGTGACACAAGCTGCAATGGGATTAGCCATGCAAAAATAGTCACAAAATTGGCAGTGACAATACATCAAACACAATATGTGCTTTAAAAATGACCAAATAAATAATTACTAAAGAAAAACAGATTATTTAGGTTAAAAATAACAATAAATAAGTAACAAAGATTAAATTAATATGGGTGTACATAAAACAGACATATAATTGGTAGGAAAGTAGAGAGTCCTTGTACAGAATATATTACATAATATCTTGCTGTAGCAGAAAGAAGAGGTGGAAGGTGGGTTAAAAGCTCTTTGGTATGGAGGCGAGAGGAAGAAAGAAAGTGGAAGAAAATGGTTTGGTGTGGTTGGTAGGGTGCTTGAGAGAAACTGACACATTGGCATTTTGGAGTAGTCTGAATGTGTCATGTTTTTGAGGCAGAACAGTTGGGAAACCAAGGCTGCAAAGTTAGACCTTGACTGAAAGAAATACCATTGCTTTGTCTTTGATTTTTTTGAAAATGAGTTTTCTTTGCTTATCCCTACCTTTCTGCTAAAAACAAGATTTATTTTTATATTAATCTGTGAGCTTTTGGAATTTATCATGGCCTGGAGAGATCCTTAGTGGTGGTCTATTTGATAAGTGGAAATATATTTTAACTTGTTAGAAATTGTCTCTAAATTTCACAAGGTTTATTCTTCAAGTAAATCAATTAACTAATACAGTATGTCATAATATAAGCACCTTGAGCATGGGAAAGGTGCTATATAAATAAAATGTATTATTATTATTATAATGAATGATAAAGCATTAAGCAAAAGATGCCAAAGAATGGGGTGAATGAAAAGAAATAAAATTCAGGTTTTCTGCTAAGAATAATATCCTCCAGGAATAATAACCTGAAACCAGGATGAGGGTTAATGAGGTATTGTATGTTATACCATACATAAATGGAGGAAGGATGGATGACAATATGGGCTGAAATCAATCAGTAATTGCAATGTCATCACAACCTCATTGATGGGTTTCCATCTGCAAAGTTACAGTACATATACGGAGCAAGAGCAAAACAAGGCATGGAGTTCCATCCAAGGTTATATGACTCTTCATAAAATGAAATAAAAATAAAGCAGGAATTGTTCCCAGCTTGGCTAGACCTGGTTACTATTAGAAAAGTAGCACAATTGTTTAAATTAGCAGGACTTGAGGAAAAAAAACTAATTTATTTTAGGCAATGTTAGTCTTTGGCATTCATTTTGGAAATACAACAACAACAAATTCTTTTATTTTTTATTTATATAGCTTATTTTCATACAAAAAATGTAGCTCAAAGTGCGACCATAGATGTAAAAGATGTATAGCCACATTGTTGCCTTCTTGTTGAATGGACAGTGAATCAGGGTAGCCTGGGTTTATGATGCTATTTCTCTTCCAGCCTCGTACAGAAGCCTGTTTACATCATCTTCTGATGGTATGATTTAAAAGAAGACAGAGTATAACTCATTCTGTATTGCTCCCCACCAAGGAAAGAAACACTGAAAATTTATTCATTTACTGTCAGGATTCTGAGGGAAGGAAATAGGCAGTTCTTACCTTTTTATTATAGGGCTGCAAACTTTTTATAACACGGGAAATTCCAAAATTGTAGTTTCGTTTCGAACAATAAAATGTTCTGTGGAAAATATGAATAAAGTAGATATTAAAGCAACTGTAATGATCTTAAAACTGAATGCTGTAGCATATTACTTATGTATATAAGACCAGTGAACCAAAAAGAAAAATACATTTGTGCAACAAAAAATACAGATTCATGAGGAGTGGCCCCAGGTGCTGCTCCAACTCTGAACTCCCAGCCTGTTTAAAATGGTTGGATTAGATGCCAGTTGCCTGCCCATTACAGTGATGGGTTAGCAAAGAATTACTCTGCTGCCACCATTTGTGACACTGGGGGACTCAAGTGTCATTCACTAAAGTTCTCTTGTCACTCTACTATAAAACTGTCACTTAGTGGGAATGGTTCTGCTACTCTCAAAGGAGACATTGTCAACAGAGTCTCTAATTATGTATTTTAATGTTCACTTCAGGTTCTGAACTTCTTGAGAAAACAGGGTGGGGTACAAACTCTGAATGCTTTCACCCTGCTTGAGGTTTTCCCTTACCTTTTCGCTCTATTAATTGTTTATGTTGAAGGTGTAATATCCAATTAAACCAAACAAATACTTTAAAATAGGTGGTACATTTGTGTGGTGATTAGCACTACTGCATCTTAACTTTAATGACCTAAGCTCAATTTTGACTCACTATTATGTGCTTCACATTTATCCAATTTACCTGTTTTGATATGCATTTTCTACAGAGATTCTGATTTGATCTCACAAGCTAAAGACCCATATATTATATTTGTTGATGACTCTAAATTGACCTGGTCTAAGTGAGTGGGAGTGGACCAATACTTTAAAACAAATTTTGTCAGTAGATTTAACTTTGGTAGGGCAAATTTTAAGCAGATATGGCAAAGTCTAAGGAGGATAAACTGGGATAAACATTTAAGTGTGGAGACAGTCAACTTGCAGTGGAACAGGTTTAAAAACGTTTTATATGTAATGCAGGACAGGTACATACCGAAATTTGAAATTAGTAGGAAAAAAAAAACAAAACTCTGCAGTGGGTTAATAAAGAACTTAAAAAGAAGCTTCAAAGAAAAAAATAGCTGTATAAGGCATATAGGACTAATAACCCCAATGTGAATCATAGGGTGTACAATAACATGAGGGTGATGATTAGGGAGGCTAAAAGACAGAGAAGAATATAGCAGATAAGGTGATGACCAAGATGACCCAAAGAGATTCTTTAATATCAAAGTATTAAAGAACAATGAAGGCTGTGAAGTGCATAAGAAACAGTAAAGGAGAATTAAAACATACACACAGTGAAATAGCAGATGCTCTAAACTCATATTTTCCTGAGATCTTCACTAGAGAGGAAGTAGATAACCTCCCTGTGGTAAATAGGACTACTAAGGAAGTACTGCATGATTTAGAAACTGTAGAGGGAGAAGTACAGATTAAATAGGCCGAAATCAAACAAATCACCAGTACTAGATAATATTTACCCTTGAGTTCTTAAACAGGATAGCAAGTACATATATAAACCTTTGACACGTCTTTAGGAAGTCACTGTGCACTAGGGAAATTCTGGGAAAATGGCAAATATTATCCTGTTATATAAAAAAGGGTGACCAGGGAGATCCAAGCAAGTATAGGCCAGCCAGCTTAACGTGCATCACAAGAAAATTAATGCACGGAATTAAGGATAATATTGACCAGCACATGGCAAGTACAGTAATTTTTCTAAACAGTCAGCATGGGTTCAGAAGAGGGGTGTCATGTTTTACCAACATGCTGGAATTCTATCAGGAGCATATGATATTATTTAACTTGACTTTTGGAAACAGTTTCATAAGGTGGCACATGAGAGGTTGGGCATCAAACTAAAAGTGGGAGTTCAGGATGATATTTGTAGATGGGTGCAAAATTGGCGCAGACACAGGAAGCAGGGGATTTTTGTGTGAGGAACCTCATCAGAATTAGCTGATGTTAAGGCTAGCATTCCACAGGGGTCAGTGCTGGGGCTGCTGCTATTTTTTATTTTTAAAAATGATTTAGACAGAAATATAAGTAATAAGCTGTTTAAGCTTGCAAATCATACCAAGATAGGTGGACTGACAGATAATCTGGAATCTGTTGAATCATCGCAGAGGGACTTGGTACAGAATGCAGGCTTGGGCTGTTTTGTGGCAGATGTCAGTAAATATAAAGTATTTCATTTATGAAGTAAAAATGTTAGGTTTGAATACACAATGGGAGATCTGAAAATCAAAAGTATACCTTATGAGAAGGATTTAGGAGTTGTTGTGGACTCTATGTTATCAGCTCCCAGAAACCATTAAGAAGGCAAACAAAATGTTAGGTTATACAACATGATGCATGGAGTACAAATCCAATGAAGCTATGCTCAAGCTTTATAACACACTGATGATGCCTCATTTGGAGTACTGCGTGCAGTTTTGGTCTCCAGGCTACAAAGCTTCTAGAAGTGCTACAAAAAGTCCAGAGAAGAGCAACTAGGCTGATTCCAGGGCAACAGGGGATGAATTATGAAAAAAAGATTAAAAGAGCTGAGTATTTTCAGTTTAAGCAAAAGCAAGAGACATAATTGAAGTGTTTAAATTTATGAAGGGATAGTCCAGTGGATCTGTTATTTTAAAATTAGTTTATCAAGAACACAGGGACACAGTTGGAAACTTGTTAAGGGTAAATTGCGCAGAAAATTAGGAAAGTTTTCTTTACACAGAGAACCATAGTCCTCTAGAATAAGCTAACAAGTAGTGTGGTAGACAGTAGGACTTTAGGGACTTTCAAAACTACACTTGATGAATTAAGTGGACAGGACTGGTGAGCTTTGTTGGGCTGAATGGCCTGTTCTCGTCTAGATTGTTCTGATGTTCTAATGCAGAGTATATTTGACTTCTTTAGGTTGTGAATGGGAAGATGTCCTACTAAACCTAGATGTTATGAGTTAGGTAAATGAAAAAAAAGCTTCCCCCTCCAAACAAATCGAAAGCCTATGACAATCTCAAGACAGTTACCTACAGTTTTTCCATGGATGAACCACACACTGCTCTTATTCCTCACCTATGCCCCACTAATTTACTGATATATTCATCCATCCATTTTCAAGCTTATTTTCAGTTGTGTTCAAATGAAACTTATTTCAGCAGCAATAGGAGCAAAACAGGAGATAGGCTTAGAAAGGTTGCCAGTCAACCTTACCCAATGACAAGATTCACAATGCAGAGGTGGTAGATTTTTTTCTCAGGGTCATTATAAGATATCTGCTGTTCCTCTTTTTCAATTTTCCTCATGAGCTCTTCAGCCTGCAAAAAAGCTTAATAGGTTGTTCTAAGTAGTAACTGCTGAATGACATCTGAATAAAATTGGCAATTACATTACATGAATGCAGCTAATTAACTCCTCAGGAATCTGAGTGTTGGTTCTTCCAGCTCTAGAGCCTGGAAATGAGAAATACATACCCGATCTATCTTATAGTGATCGTAAACCTTAAGTTGTGCATAAAGTGTCTATCACACATCATTTAGTGATAAATAAATGAAAGCCAAATTTATCTTTACTTGACTGTTTTAGAGTTGAGAGAAATAGTAATACTGATGTATAATAATATCAAAAAATCACTCTTTTTATTTGTTTACAATCCCATGAAAAAGTAAGTACACCCCACAAAATGCTTTTTTCTTTAACATATGTGGACAAAACAACAATCAATCTTCATTTAAACAGTATCTTTAGATAAATGTGATGTAATTAAAAAAACAGCAATGAAACGAACTGTCTAGCAGTGTCTGACATAAACTGGGAGAAAGTTTTTCCCACCCATGCAATTCAGAATTCTTTCTGCCATGCAGTGTTTAAGGAGTGTCTTGCATGTACAGCCCTTTTCAAACCTCTCCACAGCATGTCAATGGGATTCAGAGCTAGGTTTTGGCTTGGCTATTTCAGAACCCTCCATTTCTTACTTTTCTGCCATTCCTTAATGGATTTATTGGTATGTTTAAGGTCATTGTCATGTCAGATGATCTCACACTATTCTCTCCCTCTGGTAAAATGAAAAATTCAGAGTGGATTTGATGATGGTGAGCTGCATAGGCTCTGATGCTACAAAGCAGCCCCAAATCAAAACAGCACCACCATGTTTTACAGCTGGTTTTCCCCTTGTCAAGTCCTGTCTTTGCTTTTTGCCAAACATGGCTCCTGGTACTGTGACCAAATAACTATCTTTGCCTTGTCCAAGTCATGATCTTTGCCTAGGTGTTCAAAGGCAAACTAATGCTCGTTCTGGGCAACAAATATCCTCCTTGCACACCTTCCGTGTAGATCTAATTTGTGCAGCCATGTTCTAATATTAGACTCAGCCACTTTGACATAAGGAATGCCAAAAAACAACTGTAGGCTCCATGATGAAATTCTGGGGTTACTAGATATTTCTTTGTGCTCTGCTCCTGGGCAGAACTTGCTGAGGTGGCCTGGAGTGAACAAATTGACAGTTGATAGATGATATTCGAGGCAGTGGAATGCTAGATTTACAATTGCTTAAAAGTCATTTGAAATCCTTTCCCAGACTCATAGACATCTATAACCTTCTTTCTGAAGACCTCAGAGGGCTTTTACAACTAGGCATGATGAACTTATACAACAAAGATTTAAATAAGACATGTTTCTCCAAGGTCCTCCCTAATAATGTTCACCTGATTTGGTGCTCTTGATTTGAATTTGAGGTGGAGATATATAAAGGATCCCTGTGGTGGGCTGGCACCCTGCCCAGGGTTTGTTTCCTGCCTTGCGCCCCGTGTTGGCTGGGATTGGCTGCAGCAGATCCCTGTGACCCTGTAGTTAGGATATAGTGGGTTGGATAATGGATCGATGGATGAATATATAAAGGAGCGCAGTGGGTAGTGCTGCTGCCTCACAGTTAGGAGACCTGGGTTCGCTTCCCTGGTCCTCCCTGCATGGAGTATGCATGTTCTCCCTTTGTCTGCATGGGTTTCCTCCGAGTGCTCCGGTTTCCTCCCACAGTCCAAAAACATGCAGGATAGGTGCATTGGCAATCCTAAATTGTCCCTAGTGTGTGCTTGGTGTGTGTGTGTGTGTGTGCCCTGCGGTGGGCTGGCATCCTGCCTGGGGTTTGTTTCCTGCCTTGCACCCTGTGTTGGCTGGGATTGGCTCCAGCAGACCCCCGTGACCTTGTAGTTAGGATATAGTGGGTTGGATAATGGATGTATGGATATATAAAGGAATATATTTGCTTTTTCCACATGAGAAATTTTCATTTATGTTTATTTAAATTATAGAATGCAATACAAAATGTATATATTGCATGGTGTCTGTTATACTATATCAACCTTATCTATGGATACAGTTTTAAATGATGATCATATCTGATAGTTTTAGTTTTAGTGTTCTGACTAAATTGCATTTTAGTTTTAGTCATATTTTAGTCATTTAATATTGTTAGTTTTAGTCTACAACAAAATTTATTTATATAGCACATTTTCAAACAAATGGTATAGTTCAAAATGCTTTACAAAATGAAGAAAGAAAAATTTATCTAGCCATCCATTATTCAACCCACTATATCCTAGCTACAGGGTCACAGGGGTCTGCTGAAGCCAATCCCAGCCAACAGAGGGCGCAAGGCAGGAAACAAACCCCGGGCAGGGCGCCAGCCCACCGCAAGAAATGTTTATATGAAACAAAAATAAGATTAGGCAATACTAAGTAACAAAGAATAAAATAAGGTCAGAGGACTGGGAGGACAGAAAAAAACAAAACAAAAAAAAAACTCCAGATGGGTCGCAGATAAAAAAACAAAATCTGTAGGGGTTCCAAGGCCAACAGGGTGAGCAGGATGAGATGTGAGAGAGAGAGAGAGAGAGAGAGAGAGAGATAGAGAGAGAAAACACTGGAAGTATAATAGAAGGAACTGATTCTAACAGATTTTATCCTTGATTTTAACTTTTTATTGTATAATTTATTTATTGGATTTTTAACTTCCTGCACTGCAAAGTTTTTATGGATTATTTAATGAAGACTTTGTTTGCCTTTTTAATAAGCACACTATGCACTTTATACCATACTTGTTGTTTGTGTCCTCGTCCCTAGTCCATCCTTGGTTATTACTATCGAAATCTCTGGAATTGGAAGAGGCCCATGACTGCAAACAACAAAGGCATCACACTACACAGGAAGGAAATTCTGAAAAATCACTGCACTGTTACCATTATGGTGCCATATTTTAAATCTGGCCAAGTTGTAGAAGTCACAAGGTAGTGTAATGCATTATCTCACATACCTTATGAGGCTACCAATGAACTACAATGCTGTCAAATACCTTCATTTGTACAATGGTACATTATTCAGTGGGTGCCATCACAAGACATTTTATAGCTGCAGAACACTGCACATCACTGGATAAAAGGGTGATAATAAGATAAACTAAATACAAGAGAAATTGCTGAGCCTCTTGAAAGAACGTGTCAATATAAAATCATCTCTATAAACACACATTACAATGAGGCTTATAATGGTGCTATGCTTATGAGTTGCCACAACAGTTTATAGAGGCAAATGGGTGATACAAACCAAACAGAATGAAGTGGGAAATTCACTTTTTTTATTTTTGGAAATAGTAGATTTGTTAATTATACTTTCAAAGTGTTTGGGAATAAATATGGTTTGGAATATTTGGTAGAATGTGTGTTTTGATATGATTTATTTAAGTGAAGATTTTTGGTTTGGTGTGAAATGCAGTTTGTTTCTCAGCTATGAGTTGTCAGTTAGGCATAGTAGGAGCAAGCAACATATCATGCAGCTCGAGCCAACTTCATTTAAGGTGAACCAGTCTGTATTATTATGTAGAAATGGACATAGACACTCAGTGTAGGCCCTCAGAGCTAGTTTCTATGGAGGGAAACCTGAGATGAGAGACTGTGGTACAGTGTGAAAAACTGTTAAGTGGCTAGGGAGCAACCATAGAGAAGCAAATTAAGCTATGCTGACTTGTAAACAAGAAGAAATACTCATCCATCCATCCATTTCCTAAACCTGCTTGTTGAGATCAGAGTTTTTGGAAAGCTGTATCCAGTTTCAGTAAGCAGCAGGTGCAAGCCAGGAACAATTTTGGGACATGGTGCCTGGCCATTGCAGAGTGAACACCCCACTGCACGCAAACAGATACACATAAACTTAAGGGGACAATTTAGCATCACCAATCCTCCTAACCTGAATGATCCTGGACTGTGGGCAGATACCACAGCACCTGGAGGAAACACAGACATGGGGAGAACTTGAAATACAAACAGTATTTATTAAATGTCAAAAATCCAGAATTAGAGTAAAAAAGGCTAATAACACAAAAAGACAGGTTAACCATTGGCAATAACCGCAGGCATCCAAAATACACAGGCTGAAAGGCAAAATCCAGAAACAAACGCACAAAGCCAAAACACGAAACTGAAGAGTAAAAGTAAATTGAAGACTGTACAATAATAGACTAAGGAGCTCTAGCCGGGTCCCTGCTTTTATTTCTTTGGTCCATCCCATTTCCTGACAGTTGCCCAGTTATACTTGCTAAGGAACTGGAGCCAGGACACTCACTCATACTTAATACTTTACATACTTTTAGAAAATCAAGGGCATATTACCTTGTAATGAAGTTTCCATATGCTGTTAATAGTGTCTGGGTTTAGTGATGTTGAGTTCTAAGTTTAACAAATTTTCTTACAGTCAAGATATTTCAGCTCTAATTAAACACAGGTATTCTTACCTTATCATTCTGATTTGTCATGATGTAAGACACAAAGAGATTTGCCAAGATGACAGCGCTTATGCTTAAAATCTACATTAAGTAAAAAACAACACAGAATTTTTTTCGACTGAATGTGGAAACAAACATATACACAACCAGCATATTAAAATGCAAATATATAATAATAACTTGAAAAGAGCCTTACCTTGTCATAATGTTTTTTTACAATGGGTTCATAGAAATTTATAGCGTCCTTGTATTTATTCTTCTGCATGAACAGCACATGTGCCACATTTAATTTCCATACATCATTGTCTTGGCAGAAGTTATAGGACTTGCTGAAGATGTTTTCCATTGCTTGGTAATTCTCCATGTTCCAGTAGATTTTAGCTTGTGCCAGAAGAACTGGTATATACCTATCTCAATTGCATGATCAAAACATTAGTTAATATTGTACATGAAAATAGCAAGGAAGTTAAGAAGCTATGTATACTTATGCTATATATTCTAAACTTGAACACTACATATCAAGTAAAGGAATGTTTATTATAGATAAAAATTACCAAATCATCACTCCACTGAAAATGCAATCAGATTAATATACAGCATCTTACTAATGATGGAGATGCAATTTACTGAAATTTAATAGGTGATGCTTAGGTCTAAGTGGAAAAGTAAATGGGTATAACAAAATAATCGAGGAAAATGAGTTCCTTTCGTTGATGAGAACATAAATTGAGATACAGATACAAGAAAAATATTTAATTTCTATTTAATTCTTAGAGTTACTGCATATTTTCTGCAGGAAGTGTTATCATCTTTTCAATCAAAATTCAAAATTACATAAAATGGGTCCTTGGTGAACTATAATACAACAGTCTAACATGTATTCCACTGTACTTATACAGTACACACTGCTCATCGCGAAAAGGTAATTGGCCCTTAGTATTCAATAACTGGTTACTCAATTTATAGCAGCAGAAGTTCAAGTAGATACTGTGCATGTAGAAATTATTGATTTGCCTCTGTGAAAAGCCTTTAATTCCTCCCTCTTTGTATAACTTTATCAATTTTGTGATATATATCGGATTTTGAACATAAAAGGCTTATTTTAGATCCTGTTAAATAATCAGAATGAAGTTAATGTCTGCACATAACCAGGATACATCTCGTAAAAATTGAGGTCTGTGGGGCTTTTAAAAATGACATACAGTATGTAGTTTCTAAAATATAATGGCTTACTATGTCATATTTACTTTTAAATTTTTGCCGAATTATATAATTTCTCACCCGGACAATGTCCATGCGGAATTTGTACAGTATATTTATTCTTTGTCTACATGGGTTTTCTTTCAACATTACCAAAGGCGTGAATGATTCCAAACTTACATATGTGTGAGTGTAGGTGTGAGGAAATGCGTGTGTGAGATTTACATCCTGTTCACGAATATTTCCTACTTTGCAACCCTGAATTGAAGTTGAGGGAATGTTCTGTTATGAAATGTTATGTAAATAGTTTTTTAAAAACTAGAAATGCAATAATTCCTTTAAAAATGTTTTCCTTTAATTGAAGTACCAGCTACTCACTTGTCCAGAACTTCATCATATTCATTGATTGCCCTTTTAATAACATCATCTTCCCACTTATTTTTTGCTTCCTGTACCTTTAATGAAAATGCAAAAATCAGCTTGGTTACTTAGGTTACATGACTGCCATAGGTACACTTTCTTTATTTGTAGTGTACAGTACGTATAATGATGTATTCAGATTAAAATTTTCAGCTTTCATTTGTTGTGTTACAAAAATGCACAATATCATTCTTTAAACAATCAATCAATCTTTATATTTTTATTCCGTCATTCATAAAATGTATCACTACACACGTACTAGGATACATTTCAAATTAACTGTAAATATGACAGTTTTCAATTACATGTGTATAAGTAAAGGACATAATAGTACAATAGAGTAGACAGACAGCCTAAAGAGACAGTATTGGTAGTTATTACAAAAGAATGAAGTCAGAATACAGTTACAGTGAAGCTGATTGAAGTTGAGAGAGAGAGAAGGTGAGTCTTTACACAAGATTTAGAAGAGTGCCCCGAGGTATTTTTATAATTTTATTAACATTGGGATACTTTCTCAAATGCTATGACTTGGAATCTTTTTACACACGCACACGCACACGCACACACAAACACACTTACTCATATCCCAACCGCTGTTATGTTCGAAAGCTGTTGACCTATCAAGATGTAAAATTTTCAGTAAGGCATGTTGTATACAGTTAGGTCCATATGTATCTGGACAGTGACACAATTTTCATAATTCTGGCCCTGTACACCACCACAGTGGATTTGAAATAAAGCAATAATTATGCGATTGAAGTGTAGATTTTCAGCTTTAAGACAGCTCCAGTAAAGGCCTGGCAAAGTATAATTAGGGTGGAAGCCCAGCACTTGGAGATGGCCATAGGTTCCAGACTTCAGGCAGGATTTTCCACCAAAAATGATTATATTTAAGATTAAATCAATTTGTCCAAATACTTTTAAGCTCCTTGAAAATTCCTAAACGGAATATCATACAATGTTTTTGGTAAACCCCTTAAATTAAAGCTGAAAGTCTACACTTCAGTCACACAATAATTGCTTTATTTCATATCCATTGTGGTGGTGAAAATTGTGTCCAAATACTTATGGACCTAACTGTAATTTTTGTTACTATCTGTTAAATTAGTTAGCTACAGTATACCTACTTCATTATTGTTCATGTGGAACTGTGTCTGCCTGAGGTTCAGACTTCCTGATACATTTTTCTCTGGCTTGTTGTGCCATCCTTGTAGTGCTCTTACTTACCCTAGGCAGTCTCTTGCCAGCTTGGCAACCCATCAATATAGCAACATTTTTAAAACTATTTTTAGCAAATAGCCACCCTCATTCTGATCAACAGATTTAACTATTACTAGTTAACAACTGACTCCATGAATTATTATTGTGTGTTTGGTAGTTGCCTTTATGCAAAGTGACTTACATGATCAGGATAATATACAATAATTTTCATACATTTTTATATTGGAGAACAAAATTGTCTTACTCAGGGACACAAAATGAGCCAGAGAGGACAACCTTATGGTGAAAAGTCCAATTTCCTCAGCTTCTACACCTCACTGTCTGCATCCTACGATAAAAGTGGTGATCATATTTGACTCGATTTGCTAACATTCAAAAAGCGTTTAGTTCTTAAACGTTATTTTTGCATCCTTTAAACTTCTGAAAAGCTGCACAACTCAGCATTGCATATTTGAAGTAACTTTCTTATAGAAAAGCAGAAATATATGTACTTATGTCATGAGAATGGTGCAATAATATGTTGATAAAAATACAGTCATGGCTGAAATTATCGGTACCCCTGGAATTTTCTCAGAAAATGCACCATTTCTCCCAGAAAATTGTTGCAATAACAAATGTTTTGGTATACACATGTTTATTTCCTTTATGTGCATTGAAACAACACAAACAAAAACAGAGAAAAAAAGCCAAATCTGACATCATGTCACACAGAACTCCAAAAATGGGCTGGAGAAAATTAGTGGCATCTTTTCAAAAGTGAGGGTAAATTGTTTTATTTCAAGCATATGATGCTCGCTTGAAGTCACCTGTGGCAAGAAACAGGTGCTGGCAATATAGCACTCACACCTGAAGCCAGTTTAAATGGAGAAAAGTTGACTCAAACTTTCTGTTGTGTGTCTGAGTGTGCCACACTAAGCATGGAGAACAGAAAGAAGAGCAGAGAATTGTCTGAGGACTTGAGAACAAAAATTGTGGAAAAATATCAATAATCTCAAGGCTACAAGTCCATCTCCAGAGTTCTTCATGTTCCTTTGTCCTATGTGCGCAACATAATCAAGAAGTTCGCAACACATGGCACTGTAGTTAATCTCCCTGTACATGGACGGAAGAGAAAAATTGATAAAAGACTGCAACGAAGGATAGTCTGAATGGTGGATAAACAGCCCCAATCAACTTCAAAACATGTTCTGCAGACGCAAGCTGGAATAGTGTCAGCTCGAACTATCCATCGACATCTGAACGAAATGAAGCGATATGGCAGGACAGCCAGGAGGACCCCACTGCTGACACAAAAACATAAAAAAGCCAGACTGGAGTTTGCCAAAATGTACTTGAGGAAGCCAAAATCCTTCTTAGCGAACGTCTTGTGGACAGATGAGACCAAGGTAGAGCTTTTTGGTAAAGCTCATGATTCTATTGATGACTATTTACAGAAAACGGAATGAGGCCTACGAAGAAAAGAACACAGTACCTACAGTCAAACATGGTGGAGGTTCTAAGATGTTTTGGGGATGTTTTGCTGCCTCTGGCACTGGATGCCTTGACTGTGTGCAAGGCATCATGAAATCTGAAAACTACCAAAAGATATTGGGGCGCAATGTAGAGCCCAGTGTCAGAAAGCTGGGTCTGCGTCAGAGGTCATGGGTGTTCCAGCAGGACAATGACCCCAAACATACCTCTAAAAGCACCCAGAAATGGTTGAAGACAAAGCGCTGGAGAGTTCTGAAGTGGCCAGCAATGAGTCTGGATCTAAATCAGATAGAACAATTATGGAGAGATCTCAAAATTACTGTTGGGAGAAGGCGTCCTTCAAACCTGAAAGACCTTGAGCAGCCTGCAAAAGAAGAGTGGTCAGAAATTCCATTTGAGAGGGGTAACAAGCTTGTTGATGGTTATAGGAAGCGCTTGATTTCAGTTATTTTTTCCAAAGGGTGTGCAACCAAATATTAAATTGAGGGAGCCAATAATTTTGTCCAGTCTGGTTTTTGAGTTTTCTGTGAAATGATGTCAGATTTGGCTTTTTTTCGCTGTTTTTTTGTGTTGTTCCAATGCACATAAAGGAAATAAACATGTATATACCAAAACATTTGTAATTGCAACAATTTTCTGGAAGAAATGGTGCATTTTCTGGGAAAATTCCAGGGGTGCCGATAATTTCGACCATGACTGTATATACTTAGGAAAAATACTTTAGAAACAAATTCTTATACTTACTCCATGTTCAACAAATATAGATAAAATTTCAGAAACTGATTGGTCAGCTAGCCTAAGTGAATACAGGTGGGCTGAGATGAAAGGCTAATAACAGGCTGGCATAGCCTGGAATGGAAGAGATAACAGATTTTATGACCCATTCTCCATCCATCCATCCATCCATCCATCCTATTCCGCTTATCCGAGGTCGGGTCGCGGGGGCAGCAGCTTAAGCAGAGAGGCCCAGACTTCCCTCGCCCCGGCCACTTCTTCCAGCTCTTCCGGGAGAATCCCAAGGTGTTCCCAGGCCAGCCAGGAGACATAGTCCCTCCAGCGTGTCCTGAGTCTTCCCCGGGGCCTCCTCCCGGTTGGACGTGCCCGGAACACCTCACCAGGGAGGCGTCCAGGAGGCATCCTGATCAGATGCCCGAGCCACCTCATCTGACTCCTCTCGATGCGGAGGAGCAGCGGCTCTACTCTGAGCCCCTCCCGGATGACTGAGCTTCTCATCCTATCTTTGAGGGAAAGCCCAGACACCCTGCGGAGGAAACTCATTTCAGCCGCTTGTATTCGCGATCTCGTTCTTTCGGTCACTACCCATAGCTCATGACCATAGGTGAGGGTAGGAGCGTAGATCGACTGGTAAATTGAGAGCTTTGCCTTACGGCTCAGCTCCTTTTTCACCACGACAGACCGATGCAGAGCCCGCATCACTGTGGATGCCGCACCAATCCGCCTGTCGATCTCACGCTCCATTTTTCCCTCACTCGTGAACAAGACCCCAAGATACTTGAACTCCTCCACTTGGGGCAGGATCTCTCCCCCAACCCTGAGAGGGCACTCCACCCTTTTCCGGCTGAGGACCATGGTCTCGAATTTGGAGGTGCTAATTTTCATCCCAGCCGCTTCACACTCAGCTGCGAACCGATCCAGAGAGAGCTGAAGATCATGGCCTGATAAAGCATACAGGACAAAATCATCTGCAAAAAGCAGCGACCTAATCCTGAGTCCACCAAACAGAACCCCGTTCAACACCCTGGCTGCGCCTAGAAATTCTGTCCATAAAAGTTCTGAACAGAATCGTTGACAAAGGGCAGCTCTGGCGGAGTCCAACTCACACTAGAAATGGGCTCGACTTACTGCCGGCAATGCAGACCAGGCTCTGACACCGGCTGTACAGGGACCGAACAGCCCTTATCAGGGGGTCCGGTACCCCATACTCCCGGAGCACCCCCCACAGAATTCCCCAAGGGACACGGTCGAACGCCTTTTCCAAGTCCACAAAACACATGTAGACTGGTTGGGCAAACTCCCATGCACCCTCCAGGACTCTGCTAAGGGTGAAGAGCTGGTCCACTGTTCCGCGACCAGGACGAAAACCACACTGTTCCTCCTGAATCCGAGGTTCGACTATCTGATGGACCCTCCTCTCCAGAACCCCCGAATAGACTTTTCCAGGGAGGCTGAGGAGTGTGATCCCTCTGTAGTTGGAACACACCCTCCGGTCCCCCTTTTTAAAGAGGGGGACCACCACCCCGGTCTGCCAATCCAGAGGCACTGTTCCCGATGTCCATGCGATGTTGCAGAGATGTGTCAACCAAGACAGTCCTACAACATCCACAGCCTTAAGGAACTCCGGGCGTATCTCATCCACCCCCGGGGCCCTGCCACCAAGGAGTTTTTTGACCACCTCGGTGACTTCAGTCCCAGAAATGGGAGAGCCCACCTCAGAGTCCCCAGGCTCTGCTTCCTCATTGGAAGTCCTCCTTGAACCTTGACCCATTCTCTCTGGAGAAAAGCCTGGACTGGAAGGCAGGTTTGAAAAGGCAGTTTTCAATTTAAATACCAATATACCCTTTCTTTCTTGCTTGTCTGAAACTATATTTGTGCATCCTTTGGAATTGGATAAAATGCTGACAGGAACAAAGCAGTTGAATGAACTGAAGGGCTGAGTTATGTTTAAATAGGGTTGGTAACTGAATAAGGACACCCTGACACAAAAAAACACTCCATTGGCCCTTAAAGTGTGATAGGAAACCAATAGAATAGCATAAGTTTTGTCTCTCTCTCTGCCATTTTCCATTCTGAGTAGAGGCCATCTCTGCTGCCCTATGCAGATGGCATGCTGCATCAAGAGCCATGCCAGACCACCTTGGATCTGAGGCTAATTAAGACATAAAGACAGAGAGCCACCTGGTAGCTTGTTATCAGGTTGTATTATTTTAACCAAAACATGGTTATATTTTGGACTTATTATCTATAATAAATGATGATCACAATTGTAACTTTTCCCCTGCCTTTTCTGGTACTCTGACTTTTACCGAGGTCATGGATTAACATATGAGAGCTACAGAAGGGATTTTGATGCTTTTTGGTCAGATCTAGATAATAAAGAATATAAAAGGTATAGGGTATAGAAATAAATAAATAAATAAATAAATAAATAAATAAATAAATAAATAAATTAATTAATTAATTAATTAATTAATTAAACACCTTTGACCTTACCTGCTTTGTCAATAAATGGAGCTGGTCGGTGAGCTCACTGGCCATTTCATCAAACTTTCTGTAAGCCTGAAAGAGTGATGACACAAAGGAAACAAAGAGTACTCATTTAGGTTAACTGAAATTAAAGTGTTCTGGGAGAGTACAAAAGGAAAATATTATATAGAAGTATTGGGTAAAATGATATTTTGAAATACTGTTCTTTCAGATTATCCATTAATAGGAAGAAAGAAAGAAAGAAAGAAAGAAAAAGAAAGAAAGAAAGAAAAAGACAAAGTGAGATTGTGCAAATTTGGCACAGTCAGTAACCCAGCATTTGATTTGAACTCAGAACACTTGCTCCTTTGATTTTAGTACATTTGTTACTCATTTATCAGCTTGAAATGATATATAAAATAAACAATTGCATTTTTTTCATTTTAAAACACAGTGCATGTAGTATGTCATCTTGTGTCTCCTGCCTTTTCACTTGATGATGTAATTGTCAGTCAGGCATCAGCTTTCTTTATATCTGACTTCTGCCCAAATTGTTTTGCCACTAAATGTGATGTAGGCTTGCTTATTTAAAGAGCTGTAAATCTCTACTAAGATAATGAAAGAGCAAATAGAAAAGTTACCTCTTCTGGAGCTCTCTGACATGTTATCGAGGCATCCAGGAATGAGAACAAATACTAAAGGAAAAGAATAGGAGAAAACCAAAAACAAGAAAATCAATTCACTTATACAGCTTTATCATATGAACATTCTAGTATCAGCCTCATTATCTCTATGATGGAATAGGTTAGTCCATCATTCTTAACAAGCACATGGTCTAGATTCTTTTTCCTAGATAAACCAACAATCTTATTTCACTAAATCCTTTGTAACCATTTAAGGGTCTCTAATAGTATATTTTCAGTATTCCCTATTTCACTGTACTGAAGTAACCACTTGCAACAATTGGTCATGGAAAACTGTGAAGCAAGCACAATTATATTGCAGCATTAATAGTGAAGGGCATTTCAATTCATCTGATTCCTGGACAAGATTCTGGGCTGGTACAAACAAATATATAATCAAATAACTTACTTACAGGCCATAGTAAATGTTTAGTTATATAGTAAATGTTTAGTTATATACCAAAGAGAGAGGACTCAAGAACAACTACAGAGTGAAAAATGCACAAATAAAATAAGACATAAAAAATATTCTATTTAGATGCATTTAGTCTCACTGTACTGAACATACCTTGTGACTGACAGCAACACTGTGGTTTTGGAATTTAGTGTGTAGTTTATCAGACACGAATGAGTATTGCATGACAGGTTTAATTTAGTTTACAACTCAAAAGAATCACTGAATGATATATGTAAGGACTGGCACATTAAATAAGGTACATTTCTGCCACCCCAACAAGTGCAGTCTGTGAGCTATAAAATGTCTGCACTTGAGTCCATATGAACAATGTAAAATTCAAAACACATAATTGTTGTTTAGTCTTGTGTGACTAAAATTTAATTTGTTCAATGCCCAAAGGGGCATAAATATATTAGTTTATTATAATGTTTATATTTCTAACAGTTCCAATAATGGAAAACACAAAACAAAATTAATTAATTTTATTATAAGCATACTCAGTGTTGGTGTTGTTACTGTATTGCACTTGTTTGATAAATGAGAGCATCATCAGTGAATGAGTTAGAATTCATATGCTGTGATTCAACTCAAATTTTAAAGAATCTCAAGTTAACAAGAATTATAATTCAGACTAGCCGTACATTTTCATGTTCTATACATATCTACCTTCAAAATGAAAAATACTGAAGGCATCATGAATGCACCATCACATTTATATTACACTCTGCTGAATCGATTCTCAATTCATGTAAGTCACTGAACAGAGTAATCTGCGAATTGCACATTGTTATTAATTAACAACAGTTTTTTTTTAAATGAATATCAGGGATTCAACTAGCAGGGAAAAGAAAATAAAAAAAAATTGGCATATGACTAAATAAGTTTTCATTTGCACAGTTGTCCACAGCTCGGGTAAACCCAAATAATAAATGCAGAAAATACACATTCAGACAAAAATAATGCAAAAGAAGATAAAAAAAAACTGGCCAAGTTACTGGTTACATCAATAAACAAGTCTTGGAAATCGAGGAGAAAGAATGCAGTAGGCTTACATGGACATTGCATTTATATAAGTTGTTACGGATGTGCAACATCACTTAATAAGAAAAATTGGAGCCTATACATTTGAGCAATATGAAGCAAACAAAAATGAAATATAAAGAGTACTTAGAAAAGGGAAGATAATGATGAGACAATCGTGTTGTGAGTGCAATTAAGGAACAGGATGAATGTGAAGGTAATGAATCATTTTCTGAATAATGCTGGCTAAAGTAGTTTGAAATCTTTGTTGGAAAGGTAGAAAATGAATATGTTTAGACATCAAGTTGATGAGGCAAAAAGGGTGGTTGAAGTAGTCATTAATCAGAGATTTGGCAGAAGTAGATAAAAGGAGAAAAAACATGTGTTGTCCTTATGAAAGTCAAAAGCCTTGGAAAGTAGAGCAAAGGAATATTGGCTAAGTATGGCAGCCATCAGCCTTGAATAAACTTAATAAATGGCTGTTCAGTCTTTAAATGTCGTTATATTTTCAGTTGATTAAAAAAAGAAAAAAACAAAAAAAGAATAGTTTCACATAAAAGTCTCTTACCGGGCTCAGGAGCTTGTATGTGAGATGTGCATTTTCAGCTAAGACATCTGCAGCCAAATCAAAATACTAAAACAAGAAACAGTGGTTACTGTAGTTATGAATATTCATTCTTTATCAAATTATTCAAACTAGAAAGATAGAAAAAAGAAGGAGTAAGAGTTGTCAAACTTGGAAAATGATGGAATTGTATATTTTGTTCATTTCAGTACAATAGAACTTACTTCATATTTGCAGTACAGAAGGAGCAGGTTGCCAAAAGTCTCAGGAGGGAAAGGGTTCTGCTGTAAAAGGAACTGAAGCTTTCCAAAGCCTTCTGTTGGTTTAGAATCCATATTCATGAGGGCCTGGTTATGCAAAGTCACAGGGTCCAGTTCCTAATGTCAAATGCCATGGCAGGAGGAAAAGTACAAAACTGAGAAGAAATGGGTGCCATACCCTATTCTATTGTTAAACTTATATAGCAACCTACTGAGATGCTGGCAACAAGAGTAAGTGAGCTTTCCAAAGCATATGAGGAGAGTGGTATATGAATGGGAGTGAGAACTGTCTGTCTAATTGCAAAAGAATTAGCTTGTAAACATATTTACTTCAGTCTCCCCATCAACTTATGAACCAACCTTTTCTATTAAAAGGTAATAGGAAACTGGAGTCTAATCTGGCAGCCCTGAGTGGATGGTGGGAATTAAAACTGAGTGGGATATTAAGTGATCTTATGGTACTTACACATTCACACTTGGTCAATCAGGGCAGCTCATCAGCTAATACATCCTGTTAATCTTTGGGGTGTGCTGGCAGTTGGGATCAGGAACACAGGGAAAAGTAACATGGAGATTATATAATCTCTACACAGTCACTTACCAAGATATGAACCAAACACAGTTGAGTTGTGAAGAAGCTATGGGAACCTCTGTGTACTAGGTTGCTTTATATATTTATTGTTTCTTTTTCCAGGTATTTCATAAAATGTTTATTCCCAAGCTCAAGTGTGGAAGGTTCATTGCAATCAATCCTATGCAAACATTATTTAACAAACATTACTTGCAAACATTATTACATAAAGTCCAAATTTTTTGCTTTAGAGCCCACTCCTACCCCAAACAGTCATTTTTATTGCTGGAAGCTGAATACATATTTTAAAATTTCTTTACTAGTGTTACGTTGCTATCAGATATGTTTTATATTCCAAAAGGTCTCAGCTAATTTTGTTGAAAGCTGGCTTCACTCACCTCCTCAGATCTTGGGGGCATGTCTGTCATTGCTACTTGGGCTCCATGGTCTATTTGTTTATGAAGAAAGAAAAAAATGCATTTTAAGATATTACTTTCAATCAAACATCATTATATACGGTACCCAAAAACTTGCAAAGAAATTTACAGATATATATTATATAAATACCAATAAAGGATGCAGCTGTCCTCTCTTCCAAGAATGGAAGCTAAGGACATAATGGATGTTGTCTCTTTGCTGCTGAGACTTTGGCAAGGAACATTTCTCTATACTGCTGAATCAGCTGCAAATTCAGTAGTGAGTAGTGTGAAAGACGGACTGACTAAACAAACATCACAGAATAAAAGGTGTGTATAGGGTGTCTAACAGGTACTGATTTCAGGGGTGCTGAGGATAAGGATATGGAGTGACACATTCACATACACATTTTCTTTTTATTCCCACAGGCCAGAATACCATGACTTAGAAGAAAAACAGTAACCATGCCTCAAACCCCAGCTCTGCTTTTACCTCTTTTAGGTCTCCCCTTTAAAGGTCCTGAATTACAGGAAGTACTGGTCACTAGATATACCAGCAGAGAAGAAGGCAAACTGATGCTGCTCAATATTCTGTAATGTATTCAGTTTATCTTGCTAATTCCAAAGTCTGTTAAAAAGGAGTAAACCTCCATGGAAACTTTTTTGGACGTCACAGGACATTCAGAAAAAAAAGGCTGCAAAAAACCATTGGGGTATGCAGAGTCAATGTTTATTGCATACCAAACAGAACTAAACAAACATTTAAACAAACAAGCTAAAACAGACCAATTTAATGCAAATATGTCCTTCACTTATGGGAAAAAGGTCCTAATTAAGCAGTAATTTGTTGTTTTATTTACAATACTTCATTTGTGCTGGTGTTCAGGTATAAGTGGTTTGAGTTGCACCATTTAACAAAGTCCTTGATTAGGTTCCTATACTCCTCCTCTTGCCCACTCCTGATGCAGCCCACATTAGCAGTGTCGTCAGCGAACTTGCAGTCCCCGAGACGCACATACTGAGGTCTGTCTGTAAGATAGTCCACAATCCATGCCACCAGGTATGAATCTACTCCATCTCTGTCAGCTTGTCCCTAAGGAGCAGAGGTTGGATGGTGTTGAAGGCGCTAGAGAAGTCCAGAAACATAATTCTTACAGCACCACTGCCTCTGTCCAAGTGGGAGAGGGATCGGTGTAGCATATAGATGATGGCCTCCTCCACTCCCACCTTCTCCTGGTATGCGAACCGCAGAGGGTCGAGGGCATGGCGGACCTGTGCCGTCAGGTGGTGAAGCATCAGCCGCTCCATGGTCTTCATCACATGTGATGTCAGAGCGACAAGCCGGAAGTCATTCAGTTCACTAGGACATGATACCTTTGAGACTGGGGTTATACAAGATGTTTTCCAAAGCCTCGGGACGCTCTCCTGTTCCAGGGTCAGGTTGAAGATGCACTGTAGAGGACCCCCCAGCTCCAGCACACAGGCCTTCAGCAGTCATGGCGATCCTCCATCTGGACCCGCTGCTTTGTTGGCACGAAGTCTCCTCAGCTCTCTGCTCACCTGTGCTGCTGTAATTGTGGGTGGGGATGTCTCTCCTATGCTAGCATCAGCAGAAGGATGGGTGGAGGGTGCAGTACTCCGAGGTAAGAGTGGGTTAGGGTGGTCAAACCTGTTAAAGAAGTTGTTCATTTGGTTTGCTCCCTCCACGTCTCTCTCGATGGTGGCACCCCGCTTCGAGCTGCAGCCAGTGATGATCTTCATCGCATCCCACACTTCCTTCATGCTGCCATTCTGCAACTTCTGATCCGGTTTTCTCCTGTACTGCTCCTTCGCCGCCCTGAGCTGGACTCGGAGTTCCTTCTGCACGGTCTTGAGCTCATGCTGATCACCGCCTTTAAATGCCCTTTTCTTCTGGTTCAAAAGGCCCTTGATGTCACTTGTAATCCATGACTTGTTAGCATAGCAGCATACTGTTCTTACTGGAACTACAATGTCCATACAGAAGTTGATGTAAATTGGTCTCGTCCGATGCGAGAGATGGACGTCTGAAGTGGAGCTCCGCTAGCAGTGGTGCTATTTTTCATATTATTTGCTTATTATTCTGAGATATCCTGTATTTATTCAACCCGAGAGGGACCGCTACAGTATATGTAAACACATATAAACATGGCCAACAAGAAGGGGGGTCCGAAAGAATCGAAGACTAAAGCTACATCCAAGCTGCGATCAGCAAGCCCTAGTTCGAGATACGGCCTCTCAGAGACAGACCTGGATCAGATGGGCGAAAGTACAGACTCCTCGGGACCACGGTCCGCTACATCGTCGCCTGCTGAGAGCGAAAAGGGGAGCGAAGGTGCGATCGTGAGTGCAGATGTGGATAGCTCGCCGATTGGAGAGGATTACCTGAAACTGGAAAAGGCCGGGAGGTCCGCGGCTTCAGTTACGCAATCACGCGGGACTGGAGCAGCGGGACACCGCTTCAGCAGAGTCTGCTGCTTCATCTACGGTACAAGAAGGCACATTTGAGCTATCTGAACTGAAAGTGTTGCTCGCTGACCTCAGGCAAGATATAAAGAAAAGCGAGAAGGCTAATGAGAAAGCAACGGCAAAGGCACATGAGAGACTGAAACAGGAGATGAAACAGGCCAATGAATGTCTGCGACAGGAACTCCAACAGGCAAATGAAAGGCTTCGAAGAGGTACAGCTTGAACTTCGACAGGTGCTGGGTAAAATTGAAGAGCGCATTGAGAAAAACTCGCTAAACTGAGCACGCTTGCTGATCGATTGGAGCATCTTAGTGAGACATTCACGAATCGGATCGAAATAGCCGAACATCTAGCTGCCAGTGCCGAGGAAAGAGCAGTAAATGTCAGTTGAATGTAAAAACTCGGAGAAAAACTTGGAGACAGACTGGCTGCTTTAGAAGATGGGAATAGAAGGTATAATGTCAGAATTGAAGGCTTGCCGGAGAATCGAGAAAGTTTAAACCCGGTGAAATTCGCAACTGAACTTTTTTCTAAAATAATCGGGGGCGACTTTAAAGCAGAATCTGAGATAGCAGCGCTTACAGCGCTGATCAAACACCGTCAGACCCCGACCAAGATCTTTTATAGTCCGTTTTGAACGATTATCATTTAAGTTAGAGGTGATGGAACTCCTCAGGAAAAAAAGGAAGATATTATATATGAAGATTGCCAATTCGCGTCTTCCCTGACTTCTCTCCAGCAACAGCTATCAAACGCGCCTTCTATAATATTAAACAGCTGCTACGGCAAGCCAATGTCAAATACGGCCTCCTGTATCCGCAAAACTGAAAGTGGAATGGCAGGGCATTTCTATGTTTTCGCTAGCAAGGAGGAGGCAGAAAATGAGTTAAGAAAGCTGATCCCGGACTATTCTGATACATAATTGTGAGTCATGGCGGTAAATGATAAAGCTAGGATTAATAATCTACTGTCTGATCTATTTGTTTTAAAATACGGGTTTTTATCAGCATATATTCTCATATTCTTATATTATTATTACTTACTTATTACTTATCATTACTTAGTATTACTAGGGCTAAATGTTTGTGTTTTATTGTGCTTAATTACGTTTTCCTCCTCTTTTTTTTTTTTCTTTTCTAATTATTTCATGTGTACCCTAAATGAGACTGTTCAATATCATACCCTTGGTTTGCTGTTATTGCTATTACTGCATTAAGACTTGTTATGCTTGTTTTGGACACATCTTTAACACCATCACCTGGGTTTATTATCTGGGGATATCATCTTAATGCACTAAAATTGATGAAGATTATATGTATGTATGTATGTATATATATATATATATGTATATGTGTATATGTATATATATATATATATATTAAGTGCAAAATTCTTTTCTTTTTTTTTTTTCCTCTTTTAAAGACTATATTGGTAACAGATATCTCTATCTTTTAACCTTAAAGCCACTGCATGGGGGCTTGATGTGCTTTGGACGTGCTCTGTCTCTGGGTATGTCAGAGGACTGGGACTGCATGAAGTGGGTTTTAGCCTCACCTGGGGAGGCAAAAAGGGAGGGTGGGGGTTAAGGGGAAGAGAAAGAGAGCAGGCTTGATCTATATCTAATCTATCATCTCAATCTTTATAATTATAACTATCAACGTAATAATAAGCTGCATGGCAACAACTCTTGGGGGAATAGGAAATTAAGACCTAAACTATTTCACTTCCAGTTAAGACTATAATATGACACCAAAAACTCAGAATCAGTGTCTCCATGATGGGACAGTTAACTTCGTAAGCTGGAATGTTAAAGGCCTGAATCACGAATTAAAGAGAAAGAAAGTACTTTCTCACCTAACAGGTCTAAATGCTAAAATAGTATTTTTACAGGAAACCCACTTACTAAGTAAGGATCAGTTCCGCTGCAAAAGACTGGACTGGCCAAATGTTCCATTCTAGTTTTACAAAGAAAACTAGAGGGGTGGGAATTCTCATACATAGAACAGTACCATTTGTAGCATCAGATGTAGTATTGGATCCTGAAGGGAGATATGTGATGGTCATGGGAGACTTATCTAACTGTAAAATGATTTTGATAAATGTTTATGCACCTAATGTTGATGATAAGGAATTTATACAAAATTTATTTGCATCCATTCCCAATCTGAACACTCATAAACTTATAATGGCTGGGGACTTTAATTGTGTTCTAAATCCACTTTTAGATAAGACTTCCTCCACAGGGGAACGCAACTAACACCGCAAAGATAATTACAAAGTTTATAACTGATCACAACTTATCAGATCCCTGGAGGTTTTAAACCCAAATTCAAGAACATATTCTTTCTACTCACCAGTACATCATTGCTACTCAAGGATTGATTACTTCTTTATAGATAATAACTTCTTGCCTAAGATTAAATCTTGTAAATACGATGCTATTGTTATTTCAGACCATGCTCCGATGATCTTGGAGCTGAAATTACTAAGCCCCATACACTCACCCCAGATGGCGTCTCAATCCGCTTCTATTAGCTGACGAGAATTGTACTGAATTTATATCCAAACAAATTGAATTCTTTCTAGAGACAAATACATCCCCTGAGATCTCTGCAGGAACACTCTGGGAAACTCTTAAGGCCTTCTTAAGAGGACAGATTATCTCATATCTTTCCCACAGAAATAAATCCGCAAGAAAGTAGCAGAGATAAAAAGCGAAATTACTAAAATAGATGAAGAACATGCCAGACTACCAAGCGAGACTCTACATAAGAGGAGGCAGGCTCTACATTCAGAATTAAACCTCTTGACAACTAAAGAAACCGAACAACTAATTTACAAATCCAGACATCATTATTATGAACATGGAGAGAAAGCTAATAAGCTTTTAGCGCAACAAATTCACAAGCAAGAAGTGCAACGCAATCTCGTAATTACTAACACGAATGGAGATAAAATCATCGAACACAAAAATATAATGTGCACTTTTAGAGACTACTATAAATCCCTATATACTACTGAGTTTAAAGAAGACAATATACAATCTAATGCATTTCTGGATAAATTACAGATACCACAAATTGACGCTATTAGTGTGGAGGAGCTCGATAAACCTCTGTCATTATCAGAATTACTGGATGCTATAAAGTCACTCCAAGGTGGAAAAGCAGCAGGCCCTGATGGCTACCCTGCAGAGTTTTACAAGAAATTCTCCGCTCAGCTAGCTCCCTCCTATTAGCAACATTTACAGAAGCCAGAGATAACCAATCTCTTCCACAAACCTTTCGCCAAGCACTAATCACTGTCTTTCCAAAACAAAATAAGGACTTATTACAATGTGCATCATACAGACCAATTTCACTTCTGAATAACGACGTTAAAATACTCTCTAAAATCATAGCTAGAAGGATGGAGAAAGTGCTTCCCTCAATAATATCACAAGACCAAACTGGATTTATTAGGGGCCGACACTTATCTTCAAATCTTCGACGCCTGTTTAATGTAATATACTCACCAACTAAATCAAACACCCCAGAAATATTATTATCATTGGATGCAGAAAAAGCATTCGACATGATTGAATGGAAATACCTTTTACTATTTTGGAGAAGTTTGGGTTTGGCCCGAACATTTGTGCATGGATTAAATTACTGTATACTAACCCAGAAGCTTCAGTTTGCATCAATAACATTTGCTCAGACTACTTTAAACTAGAACGTGGCACAAGACAAGGATGCCCTTTGTCACCACTGCTGTTTGCAATTGCCATTGAACCACTGGCAATACATTGTCGAAATACTGATCAGATAAAGGGGATTAGCAGAGAAGGACTGGAACAGAAAATCTCATTATATGCAGATGACATGGTACTGTATATATCGGACCAGAAAATTCTGTGCCTGCAGTCTTAGCAGCACTCACAGAATTTCAAAAGCTCTCTGGTCTCAGAATTAATCTGAATAAAAGTGTACTCTTTCCGTGAATTCGCAAGCATATAATATTAGATTAGACACCCTTCCTTTTATCATTGCAGAACAGTTTAAATACCTCGGGGTAAACATCACAAGTAAACATAAAGCTCTTTATCAAAAAATTTCGTCGTCTGTATGGAAAAAATTAAACAAGACTTGCATAGATGGTCAACCCTTCATCTCACACTAGCTGGAAGAATTAACACTGTTAAGATGAATATTCTTCCTAAGCTCCTTTTTATTTCAAAACATACCAATATACATTAATAAATCGTTCTTTAAGCAATTAGATTCAACAATAACCTCATTTATTTGGAATTCTAAACATCCACGCATCAAAAGAGCGACCCTACAAAGACAAAAGGCAGAAGGCGGCATGGCTCTACCTAACTTCCAGTTTTATTACTGGGCGGCAAATATACAGTCGATAAGAACCTGGACACAAATAGAAGAACATACACAGGCATGGACCGCAATAGAAGTAAAATCCTGCAGTACTTCTTTGTATTCCTTGCTTTGTGCTCCAATAAACACACGTTATCGGCAATACACTAATAACCCAATTGTGCTCCACTCACTTAGAATCTGGAACCAATGTAGAAAGCATTTTAAGACGGAGAAGCTTCTTTCTGTGGCACCCCTGCAAAAGAACCACCTCTTTCAACCCTCACAAACATATGCAGTTTTAATATCTGGAAAAATTTGGAATTAACTTGCTTAGAGACCTTTATATAGACAACGTCTTTGCATCCTATGAACAATTACGTTCCAAATTTAACATTCCAGCTACAAATTTCTTTCACTATCTTCAAATCAGGAACTTTGTTAAACAGAACCTTCCAGATTTTCCTCATCTTGCACCCTCATCCACGCTGGAAAAATTATTGCTCAATTTCAAGGAGTTAGACTCCATCTCTACAATATATAAAATCCTTTTACAATCCCTTCCTTTCAAAGATCCAAGAGGACACTGGGAAAATGACCTCTCAATTAATATATCAGAAAAGGAGTGGAAAGTAGCAATGCAGAGAATTCACTCAAGCTCCATATGCAAAGCATACAATTATACAACTCAAAATTATATATCGAGCACATCTGTCTCGACTAAAACTCTCAAAATGTTTCCAGGGCATGATCCAACCTGCGAACGTTGCAACCAAGCCCCAGCCTCACTAGGTCACATGTTCTGGGCCTGCTCCAAATTAACATTATTCTGGACAAAAATTTTTAATTACCTCTCAGACAGTCTTGGACTCACAATCCCTCCTAACCCATTAACAGCTGTGTTTGGGGTTCTTCCAGAGGGTCTTAAAGTGGAGAAAGACAAACAAACTGTGATTGCATTCACTACACTGTTGGCACGCAGACTTATTCTGATAAACTGGAAGAACCCAAACTCTCCTCTTTAAGTCAGTGGGAAACTGATGTGTTATATTATTTAAAATTGGAAAAATCAAATACTCAGTTAGAGGATCTGTGCAGACTTTTTTCAAAACATGGCAGGATCTAATCAGTAATATTTTGAAATGATTTTATAAAGCACAGAGAATTTGTTGATTTAGGTATTTTTAAAAGCCTTAAATTTTACACCGTTTGGCTTGCTCTCTCTCAAGGGTGGGGATCGATCTGTTCTTAGCATAATTCTTTTTTTTTGTAAAACTTGATTGCTATGTATTGATTGTAATAAAATTAATAAATAAAAAAAAAAAAAAAAGAAGTTGATGTAATCAGTTGTGCAGTCAACAACCACCTCAATGTTCTCATTATATGATCCCTGCAAGATATCCCAGTCTGTAGTTCCAAAGCAGTCTCTCAGAGCCTGCTCTGCCTCAGGGGACCACTTCCTGAATGAGCGTGTGGTTGTAGGTAGCTCCCTCACTCTTGGTTTGTAGTGAGGCTGAAACAGGACCTGGTTAAGATCTGCTTTCCAGTGCAGGCAGTGGGGTGGCACTGTATGTGTCTTTAACGTTTGCATACAGTAGGTCAATAGTCCTATTTCCCCGGGTGTTACAATCCACATACTGGGAGAAGGCAGGTAATGTTTTGTCCAGCGTCACATGGTTAAAGCCTCCAGCGATTAGCACAAGTGCCTCAGGGTGCTGTGTTTGTAATTTAGCAACAGCGGAATGGATGATGTCACTTGCTATCTCTATGTCCATGCATACAGTGTTGTGATCAGGCAACACAAATATGGCAAAAAGGGGTGAAAGGCCTCCAAATTGACCCACAAATCTGGCTAGGATCTTCACTAGCCTGCATAGATATGGGCCTCATCTCAGACAGCTTGACCCCAAACTCCACAGGAGGACTTCAGCCTGTAGAGACCCAAAATGGAGAACTGGCTTCTAAAATTTAAATAATATCTTAAATAACCCAAAATAAACAAAATGCTCTTTAAGGGAGAGGAAAATTGTAAAGCCAATACATAATCTTTAAAACTGATAATTCCAATGTGGAATATTTAAAAGTAAAGCAATTTATTTAATTAAAAAGGTCACATTGTGCAAAATAAGGCTAAAAGGGTATGCATTAAAAGATAAACCAAGGCAAACTGGTACAGTTTGTTATTCAGAAATAGAAAACCAGGTAATATATGGTGTTCTTTACCAGTGTGCCTCCTAGTGGTCATAACACAGTCCCTTTTAGCACTTCTATTGGTTTTTGCTCCTTATTGTTACATTACAGACCAATAACAAATGTTTTGTGTTTCCTTAAGGAATACTCAACAATACGGTGTGTTTGGTCATCCTGGCAAGGAGTTCAGAAGATTCCTTACCTGGACAGGAAGCCCTGAGTGGACAGAAAGACATCCTGGCCGAGAAAGGGAAGGATGTCATACTCAGACCAAGCTCCCCAAATGGATGGACTGACATCCCAACAAATAGAGAAGATAGTTCCTTTCCTGGGCAGGAAGCTTCAGATAAATGAGTAAGCATCCTGACCAGAACTATGTGTAGCACCATCCTTGGCTGGGATACAAGAAGAGGTCAGAGAAGCACTGTCTCTGAGGGATATTTATTCCCCCAAGTCCGTAGATGGCAGTGGCCCTCTATATTATCGCCCATTCAGGAACCAGCAAGGAATATTGGGAATTGTCATCTGGCAGCACAGCCCCGCTGGAGTCTGTGGGTGCCGCAAGAGGGCGCTGCAGGGAGAAGTACTCCCTGATATCTGGGACTTCCATGTGACCTGGAAGTGCTTCCAATGGGCAACCAGCTTTGGCACCAGAAGTAATCCCGGGTCCTCAATAGAAGGGACTGCAATACCTTGTCCAGGCGAATCAGAGTAGGGAGGATGGAAAGTAACATTCGACTGAAAGAGAGCAGTGCAGTAGTGAGAGAGGAGAGGTGAACTGGAGGAGAGATACTTGTATTTTGTGCTTGTGTATACTAAGGGATTGTGGATTAAACACCCTTTGTTTGAACCCGGGACTGTCTGGTGTTTGGGTGTTTGTGTTTGGGATTTGAGGCTCTTTGGCACTCCCTTGAATTCACTATATATATATATACAGTATATATCTATATCTATATCTATATCTATCTATATATATATATATATATATTCATGCCTATTTCAGAATACAAGTCATGGCAATAGGTGTGACAGACCATTTAATAGGTGGGAGAAAAATGGGTAGCAATGTGCTGACAGTGTAAGAGCCAAGTTTGGAGCAGTGAACAAAGCTTCAGTTGCAGCCAGTGAGCAGAGGCACAATCCCTTTATTGGATTGTCCTGAAGTTGGATGTACAGTATATAAACAGGAAAAGAAGAGCCAGTTGTAGTCCTGAAGTTTAAAGTTATCAAAACTGGAAAACAGTGACACAGAGAGGAAATGGAGCACTATATTGTGACATAATACAATGTTTTTTATATGCATAATACATATATATGTAATATATACACTGTGATACAATACTTATAATTCAATTAAACCTAATTATTTTAATGATTTCAAAATGATCAACAAGGATTCCTTCTAGTTTTATGTAATAATGGTCAAATTCAATAGAAAAGAATAACTTAAACCCTTCTAGAATTTTTAAAACTTGTGACTTACAGTTTTTGAGATGAAATTTAATAGCAGCTTTAAGGTTAAAAGCTTCAATCAATGCAGTTTCACGTAAAACATGTGTATTGCCAACACTGTTGACATCAATGCAGTCTGTAGTCATGCCAACGCTGAGTTCTGGGACAACCAAAGACAGAACACAATAAATAACATAATCACAAAGGAAAATTCTTCTGACCGGAGGTCAAACAATGTTTATTTTATTCCATAATTTTTATAATGAGCATTATACAACACACTTTTTAGAACATTTACAAACTAGGATATAAAAGATGAATGCTTAACTTTCACAATTTACCATAGTCTGAGACTTGTCAGAATGTCAGTTTTCTGAATGAAGGTGTGCCAAAGAGGAACATGATACAAAAGGTTTTCATAGTCTCCTAAATGTCTCTCTGTAGTAAAGGAAGGCTCCTGCAGGAGTTATGAGTGGCAGTAAAAATAACAGCTTCACCCAGGGTTCTATTAACTATGGGTGTCTCAGTCATATAGTGAATAGAACTGCTTCAACACAGTTGCTGGGACCTGTGGTAAAAACTCGGTTGTGTTCTTATCTAGGTAAAATGTACAATTGGAAAAACTTTCATTCTACATCCTAAAAAGATTTAAATCAAATTAAATAGAGTCACTAAATTGGCTTTACAGTAAATGACTGAATATCAGTGTGTGAATGAGCATGACCTGCCATAAAGAGGAGTCTTGTCAAGGGTTGAATACTGCCTTAAGCTAAATTTTTCAGAGTAATTTTTGGCATTCTTTGACCCTAAAATGTAGAAAGCGGGTTCAGAACATGGGTGGATACCAGCAGGAAGCCATAATTCTCTCAAAGTGCTTTCCTATCTTTTTAACAACTGACTTTTCTCAGACAGATGACTATTTAGTGTGAAGAAAAGTTATAAGACTATTCTAATAAACTTGGATTTGAAAAGCAGCAGATAAGAACTCTCTATAGAAATACGGTATAAAAAATATGACCAAGTGCGAAGCAGATACAACCTTCAGGCAGTTAGAGCAACTGCAGAATTTACTCATGTCAACTAATGTAGACAAAATTGTTCTGGTTTGCAAAAATGAATGTGGTTTTTGAGTATAAATTCATGTGTTTACGCAAAGGCAAAGCACAATGCCATCATTTTAAAATAACTGTAAACTACCACATTTGCATGTATAAGTCATTTTAGAAAAATAAATCAACTTTGAAAATAAACAAACTGTGCATACATGTTTCAGATAATTTACATAAAAATCTATATTGTGAATCTGTGTGGCCATCCAGTTGCTAGGGTCAGAAATAAGTATTTAAAAACAGTCAAAACATGATGAAGAAGGATAAAACATCAAATATTTTTATAAAAGTACTATATAAAGGACTAAAAATAAGAAAATTTGATCTTAATGGCCTATTCTGTTGTCTAATGTTATATGGCAGCAACTGCGTTTTGGAAGTGACTTTCTTGTACCTGCCTTGGCTGTGTGAATGAGGTTTTAATCTGTAATGACAGATAACTTTGTGTGGTGGAAAATGGATGACTGAAAATAATAATAAATCAATGTGCATCAAAAAACCAAAGCCCAGACATGACTAGGCTATACCAGACCAATGTGGTAGCAACCACCACTGCATTTTCCCAGCAGAACACTTTGACTGTAACAGTGGTCATTTCAATGAGAGATGCCAAAAGGAAGCGGTGAAAACAGGCAGCTCTATATGAAAAAGAAAAGGCCACAACAAGAGAAAAGTAATTGAGCTCATATTATTATACAAGACCAAATGGGACAACCCATGTATCAAACAAAAAACATGAGGTCTGGGTTGATTACTTAGATTTCAACCCATCTTAGATAGGTTGCATAGCTATTAAAACACAAAGTGTCTGATACTGTAAATGCAGGGCAAGGAACAGAGTAGAACAAAAACAGTAATGAGGCAAGAAGGTATTGCTTCTATTTTAATATAAATTTTAAAATTGATCAGACCAGCACGGAAAAATTTGCTGAAAACAGTTTGCAATGGTAGCAGCTTGCCATTCATTACAGCATTGGAAAAAGTTTGTCGCTAGCAGACTATTAAAGACAACAAAGCTTGCAAATACGATCCACCTAGATTCTACAAAATAACACCAAGTCAAGTCTCTAAAGTCATACTGTCTACTTCACAATTTTGTAATTCATTACATGTGTCTTTGGTTCTTTGTGTTAAAAAAAAACTTTTTTTACCCTTAACAAGTATCCACCTGTTTCCTTTGTGTTCTTGTTGAAGAACTAATTTTAAAGGAAGCCTGGGTGCACTATACTATTTCACTTAACAATTTTAAACTCTTCGATCATGTCACCACCTAATCTCTATCTCTAATCTCTAAAAGGTTCAACTCCTTATACATGTATTTCTTCATAACTCATACCCTGTAGTCCTGCAATCAGCCTAGCTGCTCTTATCTTGACATTTTCTAGTGCTGCTATATCATTTTTGTAGCCTGGACACCAAAACTTTACACAGTACCCCAGGTGAAGCCTCACTACTATATTAAAAAAACTTTAAGGACAACCTCAAATGACATGCACTCAGAACATTATATTATATAAACTGTAACATTCTGTTAGTCTTTTTATTGGCTTCTGTATGCTGTGCATGCAGTAAAGCCAACTGAGCTCAAAATATGTAAGTGTAGCAGCCAACCAATCTTTATTTCACACCCACCATTTATTGCATATTTTGCTTGTCACACTGTAGATCCTATCAGCACATCATATTCTGAAGTTTGTCTAACTCAATATGGCCAGAACTGCTCTTCTAGTTTTAAATTTGCAAACTGGACTGTTGAGCAAAATGGGTTTGGCAAACTTAACAGAGGGTAATGCTCTGGAGGTACTACAACCAGCTGCTGGTAGAATGCTTATTATTAATTATTTAATTATTAATTAATTTAGTTAGTTTCATTTTTGCAATCTTTTATTTTCTAAAAAGTAAAACCTGCTGGCTAACATTAACAAAAAAACATTAACTTGCTGTATTTACCGTGGCCTTTCTTAGTAATAACTGGATTATGAACACTTTAAACAGATTAAAGAAAACGTGGAATTTGGTGGACACCAAGGGCATAGCTGGAGGACCTGAAATTTGGAGATAATCTGGCACTGCTATCTCATACCCAGTGACAAATGCAGAATAAAACTGGGACAGTGGCTGACATTTTAGCTGAGGAAAGATTGAAAAATCAACAAAGAGAAATTCAAAATTACGAGAATAAATACAGACAGAATGGAACCAATCAGAGTAAGTGAAGATCTGGAGGAGCTGGATTCTGTCATTTACCTTGGCTGTGTCATTGATAACGAGGGTGGAACAGATGCGCATATAAAGGCAAGAATTGGAAAAGCAAGAACAGCATTTCATCAGGTGAAGAACATCTGGAAAGCAAAAGATTTGACTTTACACATAAAAATTTGACTGTTCAATAGTCAAATCGTTGCAATGCATAATGTGTAAATATTAATGTGCAATGTGTTAACACTTGGCTAAAGTCACGAACATATGATCTCATAGATGATTTTGCAGTAAAATTTAAAGAAAGAGAAAGCTCTTTTTTGAAGCTCCGCTACTGATTAGCTGAGTTTTATGTCTACATATGCCTGCTCCAACAAAAGTAGGACTCCCTTATGTGAATTCATCACTTTGATGAATAAACTAAGAAAGTTTATTGTCTTTATATCATTTCTAACTGTGCTAAATTATAGGCATCCCTTTCATCACAAAAAAGACTGCGCATATGAGACCAATTTATTTAAATACTTGGATATAAACATAGGATATGTAAAAAAGGGGGCAAAAGGTACTCTTTTAAAATTAGTCTTTCTTTAATTTGCCATGGTTCATTGCAAGTGGTGGCAGTGATGAGATAATAATCAAAGAAAAATAATAATACATTTTTAATAAAAGTGACTACAGTCCACGGTATTGGTATAATCTTGCAAGTAAAGTTTTATATATTAATTTACATAAAAACATAGATTCTGATGTTATTAGTAAACTGTGAAAGTTATCAAATGTATGGATTAAATTCATCCATCTTTTTACAGCTAATAGAGAATCACATACTGAAGGATACCAGTGAAAATTAAGGGTAAGTACATTCAAGATATGGGAATATGGCCTTCAATCATGCAGAAGAAGCAGAAAAATCTTGACAATACCTATAAAGTAACTATGACATCTTAACAATTAGCTAAGCAGGCAATGTTTATGACCTGAATGGTCTCTTATTTAGAAGTCAAAAGTCTTAAGTTTTTTAAAACTTGATTTTAATGAATGTGAAATCATATATATAATAAATCCTTACATAAACATTCTCAAGTGAAGCTTAATGGATCAATGTAGCATGGGTATTTTCTGCTTCTATTATTATTATCATCACTATTATTATTATTCTATTTATTCATCCATTCCTCCGTTCATTTTCTCAACCTTCTTTTTTCAGGTTCATAGTTAGGGGAGTGGGAGCCTATTCCAGCAGCATAAAGAGTAAAGAAGGAGATATCCATCAACAGGGACTTCAATCCATTGCATGGCTTAATTGCACACAATCAATTACACTCACTCAAAGTCTGCCAATATTGAACTGTTGATGTATTACCAAAGTGAGTTTTAAAAGAAACCTGGAATACTCAGATAAAAGCTACAGAGACATGGGGAAAATGGGTTAGCTATACACATACAATGACTAAACAAGAATTCAAACCCAAGGAGCGCTTTGCCATAAGGTTACAGAATGGATTAATGCACCAATATCCATCCATTATCCAACCTGCTATATCCTATTTACAGGGTCACGGGCATCTGCTGGAGCCAATCCCAGTCAACACAGGGCACAAGGCAGGAAACAAACCCTGGGCAGGGCGCCAACCCACCGCAGGGCGCGCGCGCACACACACACACACACACGGAACAATTTAGAATCACCAATGCACCTAACCTGCATGTCTTTGGACTGTGGGAGGAAACCGGAATACCCGGAGGAAACTAATGCACCAATATGCAACCTGCAATATAAACATATATAGAAATTTTAAATAATCACCTGGGTGCTCTCTAATGCCATGCTCTATAATGTCAGAAACGTATTTTAAGGCAGGCATAAATTGCTTCATACTGTAGTAGCAAAGAGCAATGTTGTAGGCCAGATCTGAAAAAGGCACATGCAAAAAATGAAAACTTAACACCTAATAAAGAAAAAAAAAACACTTTACAAAGAATAGACTTATGGAGGTATGTTGGGAAAGAGTGCCTCCTACTGGCCAACTAATGCTAATTCTAGCAGCCAGCAGGTATGTGCTTTGTCTGTACTCCTCACTGTTTAAAATTATTTGGGTCTGCCATAGGCAAGGGTACTGAAGAAGCATAACAACCCTCATGTAAACTCACACCATGCACATTGGCTTATGTTTTAGGACTGATGTTTTACATTTTAGAGTGACATTAATATAAAGAGATTCAGTCACTTGTCTTTTTCTATGACTATATATTTTCTTGTTTTTTTACAGCTAAAATGATATTTTGGAAAAAGTATGATACTATTAATTAAGAAACTGCACAAAATTCACTTCTGTTTAGCTTAAGGCACAGATGGGCTGATACGGAAAGGTCTGGGTGGATGATTTAATGCTCTTAATTGAAGGAAGCTATGATCACTGATCAGGGCTGGCTGCTGAATTGTGCCTGCTAGTTTGACAGACTGTGACCAAGAGAATATCATCATAATTAATATTCAAAAATAAACAATTATATGTGGAGTATGAGAGATTTGAAAATTCACAACATAGCTAATTACAAATAAAATTGGAGCTGCTTGATTAGGCTTGTATAGTTCCAAAAAACCAAGGAGAGCAGAGAGAGACAGGAAGTCTAAGTGACCCCAAGATTCTTTGTAAATACATCAAATATGTGAGTATACTGTGTCTTTTACAGAGACCATTTGTTCAGGTACACAGGGGAAAGGTTTTAAAGTTGCATAGCCATTTACACCTTTTCCTCTTCTACCCTTGGAATAGAAGACCATGACCCAGAAGAAGAACTACAGCCTCACGTTGGATGCCACCTCTAGCCTGGCCTATTTGGCCTATTCAGGTCAAATGAATAAAAAGCCCTGACACTAGAAAGAGGACTTCATTCAATGGAAGAAAACTGAGGAGAGTGTTGACTGACTCAGAATTTTGGATTTTCATTCAAGTTTAGACCAAAAAATCCGCTATATGGAGTAACCTCCACCTATTTTATGTTTACTTGTTTATTTTCCTTTAAATGTGTTTTTAAGAGTTTCTGGAACATAAGCAGAATTAAACGTTTACTGAAAAGATGGATGGATAGAAGGATAAGATTACCAGATGTCACAATTATCTTTTCAGTGTCACAATAAGCATTCATGTAAGAAAAATTGTTGGCATTGTTTGTGCTTATCTTATTAATATTAATATTTAAACAGCAAAGCTGAAAAAATGAGGAGATCTGAACATTTGGTAAAGGATATTGAATACCTGGTTGATAGCCCAGTACCTGCATGGCACTGATAAACTTTTTACTAGCCTCTTCATAAGCTGCCTCTTTGTAGAGTAGACATCCTAGATTAATTTCACTGTCTGGATCATCAGAAGGTAGCTGCTCCACTAGACTCTGTGAGTACGAGAGATTACAGCAATCAATCATCTATATATTATATGCCATCATCATTCAGTGACAAATTAACCGTGTTTTAGGATGTATCAGACATCCTTTTATTCATCTATTTCCTGAGCCCACTAAATTTAATTTTAGTGCTGCAGGGAGTTAATGCATATCTAGGCAGCACTGGCTGCAGGGCTGCAACCAGCCCTGACTGGAACAGCAGTTCAGACATGGAAGAATATTACAGATAGAGTACAAGAATGTAGACACAGAGTACAAACAAACAACTTTTATTTCATATAGTGCCTTCCTTAGCAAATATCTAGCTTTACAATTACTAAACCACATTGTCATTTTTTAAATATATTTTTTAGAATTAAGTCACAAAGTCAAAGGACTCAGTGAGTTTGTTATATCCACACTCCTTTCTTGTTTTGGTGGGCTTTTAAAATGCGTTAGAGAAGAGGGTTTCTTTAAGCAATGGATAGATGCTTCAGGTGGAGCCACAAAAGGCATATAAAGACCATATTATCACAGCTTATAAAAGACACCTGATGTCTATAGAATTAAAGCATGTGCAGCAGTTGAGCGCAATCACAGGTGGCCCATGATCTTCTATATTTTATCCCTAATTTAGTAATTAATTTAATTTATCCATAATTTAGTAATTAGTGGCAAGTGGTGGTGCACTCTTGTCTTTAGAAAGCAGCTGTCTCATACATGGTACTAGACAATTGCGCAGCCAGTCTGTTGTCCATATATTATTCAAAAGTTCCCCTAGAAGATCTATGTCTATCAAGTTCATATAATGGAATTAGTGTACAACCTTACTGAAAGAAGGTCAACCAATTTATTGTAGTAGTATTCACAGCGCATCACTTTTTCCACATTTTGTTATGTTACAGCCTTATTCCAAAATGGATTAAATTAATTTTTTTCCTCAGAATTCTACACATAACACCCCATAATGACAACGTGAAAAAGGTTTACTTGAGGTTTTTGCAAATTTATTAAAAATACAACTGAGAAAACACATGTATTCCTGCTTTCATATTCTTTAACTTTCTCTGCATTTGTATTGCGCCAACTTTTTTTTGAGCCTTTTGAATTTCACTGCTTTCATAATCTCTAACCTGCCCTGCATGTGTATAGTGCCAACGTTTTTGAACATCTTTATGAAGTTCTACTTTGTCTTTTACTCTTTGTCTTTTAATTCTGAGCCCAATTGGACGTGCATTTTTTTCAATTTCATTTGTTCCGGGCTGATTATTACTTTCCTTATTTTCTGAATTTGCACCTAGATTATTCTTTTTCCTTTTTGCATTTTTTTCCTCTCCAACATTTTTGAGTCTCTTTTATTCGTGCTGCTCTTTCTTCTTCGCTTAGTCGTCGATGTTTCATCTATAACGTATTGTCCTTATATGATTTATATGCGCTGAGAGCCCTGGATCTGTGTGTGCTCAAAGCCTTTACACGAATGAGTGTTTTGCTGCCCATGGTCTTATTTGATACTGGTTGTAAGTAGGGTGTGTCTTGCAAGAATCTCATGTTCTTCGTCCCCGCGAGACGGTCCTGGGTCAATCTCTTGCCACAAATTCTCATGTTTAAGGTCTCCGCGAGACGCTCCATGGCCAATCTCTTTTGTCTCGCAGGTGCTTTAAGTGTCTTCACATGAAGATCAGGTCTTGTCTCCCTAGTCTTTCTCTCCCAGGATTTTTTTTTATAATAGATAGATATATGTTGCTCTTAACTGATTAATAACTTTGGGTTTGATGGTTGCCTCAATTACTGTAATAAAATAGCATCAAGTTTATATGCCAGCAAGATCATTGTTCCTCCCTCTTGCTGTTATTTTTAATTTCTGTTTTATCTTGTTTTTTTCTTACTGGGGGTTTTATGTCCTGCTCGCTTCGCTCGACCACCCCCTTCCCCCCCAACTCCTCCCCAGGGCATGCTATGTGCCAGGCACTTTGAGTGTGAAAAGGGGAGCTGAACATATGCTAAGGAGATGCGGTTGCTCCTCCGAAACCCCCTCTTAAACGGTGATACAATGGGAAACAAATCCATTTTTTTACCTCATCTTTGCTCGATCAGCTGTTGGCTTGCTGCTGCTGCTGGTGCCATGCTGTGTGCTCTGAATGCGGATTAGCGCTTTGAACATTTAATAGCCGGTACATCAACTGTCCTTTTGACACATTGCCTTGCCTCCCAGGATATTAAAGTGTCTCCAAGAAAATCACGTCCTGTCTCCTTCCAAGATTTTTTTTTTTATAATTGAGAGAAAGTTCTTAATTTAATATTGTGTCCAGCAAGAGGTGCATGCTACCTGGTAATGTGTTCTTTTTAGAAATGCAGCTCATAGTCTGAACCTGTATACTCCTTCAGTAACCATGATGGAAATAATAAGACAAGAGAAATATTGTACAATACTAAAGATATATTTAACATGCTTTAAACTGCAGTTTTCACTCATAATGCACATTGCAGCAAACTCTTTATACATACAAACAGCTGAAGAAAAGCCATTGGAACAGGGCAACAATCATTTATTCTTCAGTGGGGGTTGTTGGTAACTGCAGTTCTATCTTTCTGAAGAGAGCAGGAAGCATTGTTCTTGGCACAGTGTTGAAGTCACATCTGTCCAGATGGGTTTCTGGCTAGAGGATCCTCGACAAGTTTTAAATATCCACATGTTTAAAATATTCAGTGAGCTACTTGTGAGAAATACTAGATGTGGGGAACTATCAACTGAGCTATTTGAATATGTTACATGGACTGTGCTCTTCTAAGACCCTAACATAGAACAATCTTCTCACTATCTCCAACACAGCAAATTCTTTTTACTATCTCTGAATGTTTCTAACCCTAACCGTGAAAGAAATGACCTTGCAACTTCAGGAAATTGGATTCAAATCTCAGCCTGGTTATTATCTATATGGAGATGGCATGTACTTTCAGTGTCTGTGTGGTCTTTTCTTCTGATATTGTGGTTTTCACTGGTGTCCAAAACACTCGCATTGCATGATAAGTTGATTTTAAATTGGCCCATCCAAAATGTATTAAGATAAAGTCTCACTAAACAAATTGTTACCTTTGTTCCTGACAGGTCTTCTTCTCCATATTTGATTGCAGCCTGTAGCTTCAGTACCTAAAAGATAATCAATTCTGCAAAAGTAAATTATAATGTACTAAACTCTATTTATTTGTCACATTTATACATGGCTGAATTTGATTGAGCGAAAAAGGGAGTACACTTTTGAGGTGTTAGGTAAAAAAGTTACTAAGCAGATTTTCCAACTGGCTAAGAAAAGGGCACCTGGCAGCATTCATTGTGTCTGGGAAATAAAATGTAACTCATTCCATTTTCATTCCTGGTTATATCAACCACTGTATAGTTTAAAAGGATGGTAATGCTTTACTGTTTTTCCTTTTTATCATTATCAAATAATAATAATATTAATATAAAAGGTATGCAGGAAAGGTATGCACCTATCTATATAAGGTTCCACAGTTGATAATGTGCATCAAAGCAAAAACCAAGCCATGTGGTCAAAGGACTTGCCTGCTGGACTTAGAGACAGGATAGTACTGAGGCAAATATCAAAGGAAGTCTACAAAAAATGTATGTAGCACTGAGGTTTCCAAAGAACATAGTGGGCTCCATAATTTTTAAATGGAAGACATTTGGAACATCCACAACTCTTCCTGGAACAGGCCTCTGGGGAGAAGGGCCATGGTAATAGTGGTGACCAAAAACTCTGGCTGAACTCTAATGAAACTGCAAGTAGATGAGTGAAAGTTCCAGAAGGACAACCACCAATGTAACACTCCACTAACTGGGGCTTTATGGAAGTGAGGCCAGATTTACACATGAAAGCCTGCTTGGAGGTAGCAAAACTACATCTGTACAGACTATTAGAAAAAAAAAATCCCTGATCTAATAAATCAACATTTAACTGTTTGGTCTCAGTTCTAAATGTCACATCTGTGAGAAATGGGGCACAACACCTGCGCAATACAATTCCAGTGGTGAAGCATGGAGGTGGCAGCATCATGCTGTGAGGTTGTTTTCCAGCAGCAGTGACTGGGAGGGTTATGTTAAAGCTGAAATAGGCAAAGCTTTGAGATTTCTTTAATGAAAACCTGCTCCAGAGTATTCCTGACCTTAGACTGTGCCCAAGATTCACCTTCAAACATTATAATGATCCTATGTGGAAAGCAAAGACAACACAGAAATGGTTTAAGATCTCCTCTGTGAATTGTCTTGAGTGGCCCAGTCAGAGCTCTGGAAATACCTAAAATTAGCTGTTCACCAATATTCTCCAAGCAATCTGACAGAAGACAGTAAGCCATAATCGTTGCAAAAGGGGCTGAGGGTCTGCTAAAGGGCCTGAATACTTCTGTCATTGTGATATTTTAGTATTTTTATTAGAACATGTTTATTCGTCCTTTTAACCTAGATTGTTCAAAATAACATCAACTCCAGATTTGAACATTCTGAAAATCATACTCCCCACCACAATACTTAGCAATTTATTCCATGTATCTATGGTTCTTCATGTGAAGACAAACTGTAATATTTTTGCGAAATCTGCTCTTAAAATGTTTCCACCCGTGTCCCTGTTATCTTGTTGCAATTCCTAATATGTTATTTTTTTGTTTTACAATTCTTTATCATTCTGGGTTATTGAGTATTGCCTGATGAGGGAAAAAATTATTTGAACAATTATTTCATTAGGCTACAACATAACAAAATGTGAAAACAAAGGGGGTGTAAATACGTTATGAAGGCACTGTGTATAAACAAAACATAATTTCCTTTACAGAGGATTTAAGAATACTGTATTATACAAGTCTTTTATACATTGGTCTTCACAGCTGCAGTTGAGGCTGTGTTACCCAAGATATTTAGGGGGTACATCCACAATCATTTATGCCTAAAAGAAGTTTACTAATGCTTTCTTAAAAGTGCAAGAGTTCTTGCAATATATATTGCCGAGTGCAGTACCTATCATTGATCAAAATTTTCAAATTAAACTCATGTTCCATTACCTTTGATTGATAGGCAGGATTGTCTAAGAGAAAAGTAGCCTTCATGGCTTCTGTGTAGTTACAGGCCTTATAGAGAGACTTAGCATAGTAGAGTTTGTAGTCTTCAGCCTCAGGATGGATCTGCACAAGCTGCTCATAGGAATCGGCTGCACTAGAGAAGTCCTGAATGTGGTAGTAACAATATCCCAGAAGAGATAGGGCAGCCCTGGACTGGGGAGATAAAGCCTACTATCATTGAAAAGCTGAAAATGATTGATTAGATCTTATGTTTAGAAAGCCCCAACCTTTTTGCAAAAATGCAATGCAACATTTGTTGTTCAGCTCTCTCGGATATGTCATTAATTTAAGTTTTATGATATCACCACTATTTAGCATTGATTAAATATATTGGCCTGGCACTTCAGAACTGGACACCCGTACTATTAATGGTGAGCCTAAGAGACACATTGTTTGTAAATTATACTGTCATTTTATTCACTTTTGTATTTATTCACTAGTTATTTCCTTACATATTTGTTATCTAGAGAACATATACATATCAAAGTTTAATGCACTGTTTTAATACAGCAAATAAAATTTGAACTTTATCAGAAATAACAACCATAACTTAATCTCCAAAAATGTTATCAATGCCATTAACCACTCTCAAAAGACACTGGAAATAGACAGGTTTCTATACTGTTTAAAAAATTGTATAATTACAAGATCGACAACTCAAATTAGGAGTAATAACAAAATTAAGACTAAATATGATGTTACATATCCAAGTAACTAGAGGCTAACTACACATACTGCACTGCATTCTAAACCAATGTTTTAAATTTCTAGTCTGGTACCCTTCAATGTACTGGGCCACCATTCAGGTTTTCAACTTGTACAGTTTAATTATAAACTCTAGATCCCATCTACTCATTCATCTATTTCTAAACCTGTTTTTTTCTTTTCATTTACAGAAGCATGGGTAGCAGGGTTCTACATCTAAAAATCAGGCAGAAGGGAAAGGTCACTCCAGTCGGCTCTAGCTCCCTATAGTCCTAGTTAGATTAGCAAGGCATTCATGACAGAGTTTTCAGTTTGTCCTGTTGTCTTGCTTATGTAACCTCGTAAATTTTCAAATTATTGTTTGTTAGTGTTGGTTGCTTTTAGTTATTGTAGGGCACAAATTAGATAAAGAATAATCCATTTACTGTAAATGCAACACAGTGTCATAGTGAAAAGACTTTAGATCCCTGTGACTTGGGTTTAGATGGAGCTGTTTGAAATTTGGAGGATGTTACACTTACTTATCAAAGTGCTGGAGAGAGGTGATGTGTTGCATTTTGATTAACACATTCAAGTAGGAAACACTGTACATATGACAATAATGACCCCCTGAAACTATGGATATTTTGTTCTTAAACTGATAGGAGTTTTAACATAAACAATTTCTAAACTGTAACACAAGCATACCATTTCACACTTACTTTTGGATGCTTCTGTAATTCATTGCACAGAATTTGAATGGCTTCTTTGTGCCGCCCTTCCTTTATCTGCAAAGCAGAAGTAAGTACAGCAAGTCTACAGATGTACTATTACTCTTTATAGGCTGCAACAAAATATAGTGTTTTACAGCTATATTACAACTAAAAATCAAAACAAAATTTGGGATATATAATGGTCTGTGACTTCAATGCATTTCCTCACTACACAAGTAAGCATCAGTTCTGCAGCATAGTAATTTATGGACTTATTTATTCAAGCACTATCTCATAATACTTGACTCAGCAATTGAAAAATAGATAGATAGATAGATAGATAGATAGATGTTAGCTTCCTTCATTTAAATATTCAAACTATAAACTGGATTTTTTTTTTACAAAGGTTACACCATGTTTCATTCATTTAACCTGAAAATAATAATAATAAAAAGTAAAATCAAAAATTCTAATTTAAAAATTCAGTTAATCTAAATTTCTACCCTCATCTATGGTCATGAGCTGTGGGTAGTGACCGAAAGAACGAGATTGCGAATACAAGCGGCTGAAATGAGTTTCCTCCGCAGGGTGTCTGGGCTTTTCCTTAAAGATTGGGTTAGAAGCTCAGTCATCCAGGAATTGCTCAGAGTAGAGCCACTGCTCCTCCGCATCGAGAAGAGTTAGATGAGGTGGCTCAGGCATCTGATCAGGATGCCTCCTGGATGCCTCCCTGGTGAGGTGTTCCGGGCATGTCTAACTGGAAGGAGGCCCTGGGGAAGACCCAGCACACGCTGGAGGGACTATGTCTCTCGGCTGGCCTGGAAACGCCTCAGGATCCCCCCGGAAGAGCTAGAAGAAGTGGCAGGGGAGAGGGAAGTTTGGGTATCTCTGCTCAAGCTGCTGCCCCGCGACCTGATCTCGGATAAGCGGAAGAGGGTGGATGGATGGATGGATGGATGGAAATTCAGTTAAACCTAGTTTAATATTACCACAGTGTGCTCCTCAATGTGTGTTCTAGGGATATCCCAATAACTGTACACTAATGATTTGCTATATCAGAATGTCTGTCCAGTGATCCATCCATTCATTACATAACCTACTAAATCCAGTCCAATGTTGTCAGAACCTGTCTTGATATTATTAATAGCAAAGCATGAGACCTGGACAGGGTACCATTCAGTTGCATGGTACATTGGTGCAAACATTCACACTCATTCACATGGGGCAGACTTAGAGTTGCCAGGGCAGAGTTAGAGTTGCCAATCAACTAACATGCATGCCTTAACAGATGCCACTTTATATTGGCAATTACATAAGACCAAAAGAAATATGAAAGCCTGAAAAAGATTTTGCGATCAATAAAAATGTATCAAAACATCCATCCATCCATTATCCATCCTGCTATATTCTAACTACAGGGTCACGGGGGTCTGCTGGAGACAATCCCAGCCAACACAGTGCACAAGGCAGGAAACAAACCCCAGGCAGGGCACCAGCCCATAGCAGTGTATCAAAACAGTTGTGATAATTTAAGTCAGTGTTAAAGAACTTTAAAATGATAATTAATATGCAAATCACAAATTATGGAAAAAGATTATATATTGTGAATTGTGTTAATGATAATGTAGTACATATTAATTACATGCAGTAATACATGTCCAATGTACATTTTTATTTTTAACATTTTCATTGCATTTAATAATAATGCTATGAAGCACCATAGTTTTATATTAGTTTAGGAAAGCAAAACAATTAGCGTGTTACTATTTATATACTTAATTTACAGTTTGTATCATTTTCCTCCTGGAAAATACTATATTTGAACATTTTTGAAGTAATATATTTGAAATTTCTGTCTTACGTAAAGAGGAAGATCCCAACCCAGACCTTTAAGTCACAGACAGTGTCATCCAGCTATTGTTCTTCCACATGTTAAACTCAATTTCCCTAATAGCTGCCTTCTCTGCAGTTTATACCAGTTGCAGTAGGCTTGTATTCTAAGTACTATCATTTGTGCTTAAGATTTCACAATTTAATTCAAATTGTAACATATATTCCTGCATTCTGAATAGCTGTGTAAAAAGTTCTTACTTTCACATGTCCCAGGTGTAGTTTATGAAATCTCACCATTTTGTAGATTGTAGCTGTGTACTCGCCATCCTTAATATGAGCCATGGTATGACATTAAAGAAATAATGGTGGGTAGTTACACCATCTGCATTTTGTTTTAGCTCTTCATCTGTCAATTGTTTGGTAATACTTAAAAGTATCACAAGTATGGCTTTTTCACGTTTTTATCTGACAGTTAACATACTTTGGTTAAATATGATTGACCTAAATGGCTACTTCTTGCATACCCATAAAACCAAAAACTCAGTTTAAGACAGAATTACACAACCTTGGAATCCAGGATATGATGTCATTTGAATTAAAAGGAGGAAATCACTCACAAGTAGCTTATTGCAACGTAAAGTGTTTTTTTTTCATGTCCATGTTTCTGAGTCTGCTTACTTAGTTTAAAAATAAAGCAGAGTAATGTTTTAAAGAGGGGAGCTGACATTTTAGTCTAAATCCCCCAGCCAATTCTTTGACATGGTACAGAACAAGAGAAATCCAAGTGAGGGGAGATCATTTGGCCAAAAAGAGTTAACTCAACTTACGTCCTTACCAGTCACTTGGGTAATAACGACCACAAACACCAACAGAAAAAAATTTGATATTCAACCATGCGTTATCCCATTATTGAACAAACTCAACTGAGTTCAGGGAAACTATTTAGAAAAATGCCCAGATCACACTTTCTGTAAGTGACTCTTAGAATATGGAACTGGTCAACTAATGTGGAACATAAAGAGAGAGTGTGAAAAAGAAAAGTTAGTGCAGAAATTAGAGCTGAAAGGTGCCTAGTCAAATTACACATCATTGACTCTTTATTTAGAAAACTAACATCTCTAAATTCAACACCACCAAAGGATTTATGCTTCATATTAGTAGGTGAGTAGGTATTTTTTGTCTTGCTCATTTTTCATGTATTACATTAGATTTTAGAAAACAGTGAGGAATTAAAGCAATGAGCTAATGGATTCATCAAGTGTAAACTGCAGTAAAAGATTCATCCTACAGTAAGTTACATTGACTGATCATTTACCTTGATATTCCTGAGTAATACTGCCTGTGATTTTGATGTTTGTGTTCCTAGTCAAAGGATATGTACTAGAAAACCTAGTGCTTTGAGCCTTGAATTGATCAGATTTTTTGGATCTGTTGATATAGTTATATATTTTTTTTTTCTCCAGCCGTCTGGAGTTTTTTTTTTGTTTTTTCTGTCCCCCCTGGCCATTGGAACTTACTCTTATTCTATGTTAATTAATGTTGACTTATTTTGTTTTCTTATTGTGTCTTTTATTTTTCTATTCTTTATTATGTAAAGCACTTTGAGCTACTGTTTGTATGAAAATGTGCTATATAAATAAATGTTGTTGTTTTTGTTGATATAGTAAGAATGACCATCCACCCACACACACACACTCTGAAGTGTAGTTTTTTTTATAGTTTCTTTTCTGACATGTTTTATTAGTTTCTTTCTCTAACTGTTTCGTACTTCTGATCTTTGCTACAGACCATTCTGTAAGACTAGCCTCACAGGGCTGTGATGGCTAAATGCCTTGGTCAATCCTGATGCTCATAACATCCTTACTAATCTGCCTCACACAGGTTTGGTAAACCCTTTCCAAAGTTGAAAACACACTGTGGTGTTTAGGAGGTCCCTTTAGCTAAACACTGAAATCTTACTCAGCTACGATGTAATATACATTTGATACAGAGAATGTTATCAATTAAGATATGTATATACAGTATGTTAAGAAGATAAATTGCTTAATACACAAACATGTAGTCTGTAAACAAAAAACTACGCCAATATCACACAGGAAAGACACTTTCTAAAACATATACTACATATAACTGTCCTCTCCCAATCCACTGAATACCAAATCTTTTTTAATTGCTTGCCAATTTCTCATTGGTTGTCATGCATTCCTGCTGACTGCTGGGAATATAAAATCCTCTTGGTACCACTGCCACATGCTCATATTCCAATAATGGACTCATTTACTTAACAACAATACAGCAGCACTGCTCTCTAAGAGTCTACTGACATTGAGGATTTCACAATTACAGGTCAAAGAGAACACCTCTAAAACTGATGATACAAGCTAGGAACAAGAAGCAGCTGCCTTACAAAAATCCCAACCTAAATACTGTCAATATCAGACTATCATCAATTGTGATTACGCTCTCCATCAGCATTGATATGGTGCTCCATACAGTACATGCAAGCAATAATGCCTGCATTGGATTATGATTTATTAATTTCCTAGGAACGCCTTTACCCTCTTTCTCAAGCCCATCTGATTTAAAAGGATGCTGCCACTCAGAAATCTGCCTGCTGTCACACATGCTTCTTGCCCTGTGTTGGCTGTGAAGCACCACCTTCCAGTCCATCTGTAATGAGCTTCCTACACTCTGCTACAATATTCTCTTGCAAATTTATTAATGGACACTGAGTAATCTATAACACTATAAGTTATTTTTTACATTTTTTTTCTATCAATCCCCCAAACCCCCCATCCTTTTTGATTTTCAAGCTTTCAGGCAGTCCACATAGTTTATTAGGAGATCCCTGAACCCTTCTTGGGACATCCTGTATTTTGCATTTTATTCCTTAGCATATTTTGACATATTTTACCATATGGTTCTGCCTGAGGAAATGACCATGTTCTTTGTTAAGTGAAATCTATTCAGGTACTTATCCCATAAAAGCAGGAAGATCTTCACTCCAAGTTTCCAACGCTTTCCATGAAAAGAATCAAAAACTGAAAATGACCCAAATAGTGTTGAAAGTACAATATAAGAATACTGGTCCATTTTCATTCTAATGTGACCTATAGCTGCCATATTTACTTGCCTATACATCTCTACACCTTGTTATCTCAAAGATGTTCAAATAATTGACACATGATTCTAATAGAGACCTGTCCACACAAACTCAAGGTGGTTATGGCAGCCAAAGATGTTTTTGCCTAAATAGTGAGCTAAAGAAGGTGAACATTTATGTGATCGGTGATACTGTGTTTTAGATTTAAAATTTACTGTATTAATAATACTTGCAAATATCTATTTCTCTTTGACAGTAAAAAGTATTTCCCTGTTGATCAGTACCAAAAAAGCCAAATAAATCCCCTGTGACTCAATGTACTGTAATAATAAAATGTGAAACTTTGAACTGTAAGTGAATCGCATAATACACAGAGGTGCAATCTACATACAAGAACCACACCAAAATCACACATAAAAGCCACTTTCTTTGACATATACTCACTTAGATGCTTTGCATCCTGACCCAATGAACACTTGTTCTCTTTAAAGTGCCAGCCAATCCACCATCGACCCCTTTGCACTCCTCATTGAGGAAGCCACTATATTCAGTTGAATTCACTGTCATTTTCTGGAACTATTCCACACTTTTCTAGCTTTGAGATATGGAGTATTATCTAGCCAAGAAAAAAATGTACCAATGGATACAATACTATAATGACTGAGTCAGGCTGTGTTTGCTTTGATGAACTAGTGCCCATACTAGTCAATCCCTAACTTGTGCCAGACGCTACCTAGATTGGGACTGACTCCTTATTGGAATAAGAAAGCTAAAAAAATTAACAAATGAAGTGAAATAATTTGCATAGCATGCAAAACTCATTAAACGTTTGAAATATATTTATTATGCTGATCCAGGGTTCTGTGTTTGAATTTCTGACAGTCACATTGTGTGGAGATTGCGTGTTCTTCCTTGTTATGAGGCTTGTCTCAAGAATGATAGGATCTTCTCGAGTCATATAAGGAATGCTAGGATAGTTACTTAGTAAATCTAAATTTGGTCAGAATGATTAAGTGAGTGTTTTTGTATATAAATAGCTTGTGACTGACTAGCTTCCATAGTGAGGTTGGTTACTGGCCCAATCTCATACAGTAGGTACATTGTCTTCCAGTCTAGTTTTTTTCTGCATAGCTTCCAATTCAGAACTAGCATCAAGTCTAAGGATTGTTCCCGTTTTGCTACCAGTGACTTTTTACATAAAAATTCTGATAGGTTTAATTTTACTGTTAATTTACCTAACTAATAAGATCTTTCCTTCTTTTGCTAATAACTAACAAAACATAAAAAAGTTCACACACTATTTGTGTAGTATATTGTAAGTCTGGACTTTTGGGGATTCCGTAGTAATAAGGAATTATGGGTATTGGGGAGCTGTCAGGAAGTAGATAATAATAATAAGGCTGTGTAACGTGTACTCTAAAATGATCTTAGTAAAAGGACCTGTTAAAGTTTATCACTTTGAACCTATCCCCATCTTCTTCCTTTTTATTAGTACAATATTATTGCCCACAGATATAACAATTTGCATCAAAAAAAATCAGTCAGACAATAACTTGCCAGTGCCTGATTTAGTTCAATTGGCTTTTATCATTGTAAAACACTTGGATATCATCCTAATCAAAATATAGCAATATACATTAAAATGTTAAGTAAACTGAGTGCCTCACAATCACCCACTGTCTAAGAAAATCTATTGCTTTGAATCACTTAAATTGAAAAGCAAGTTTAGAAGGTGAAAGGCTTTGAGGTGAAAAGGACACAAGCCACAATCACACAGAAAGAACACACAAATGACACACACTGCATAAAAACATAAGACTGTGGTATCTGCTAGACGGTATGAGGCTGGTAAACAACTTCAGGAATGAATTTCTACCTACCTGTTATTTCTGAACTTTTTGAAACAGGGGCATCATACTGCTGGTTGCTTTTCCACAAGGAAAGCAGCAACTGTAAGGCCTCCTTGGTGGACTTTTCAAATTTAGTACCATGAGGTTATCTTTCTCAGCAATAGGCAAAGATTAAGATGACATTCAACTCCATTTTAATCAGTGTAATATCTAGTGCTCTAGTGCTCTGTGCAGTCTTGATACTGGTTATTGCAGCTACCTTTAAGAGAGCAAATGATACTGGACCTTTCATACCTCTTTATTGGCTTGCAGTGCATGGCCTTGACTGGGAAGAGCTTAAACCTGAAATGCAAAAGTGTGATTAAAAAAATGAATGTCAAGAATAAGGGGCTGTAGCCTTCACTCCTTATTGCTAAGCTGGAAATATCAGGCTTCACATGTGCACATACATACCCAAGGATAAACCAAGATCACTGCAGGGCCAGTACAGTTACATCATCAGCCTGAAACAGACTTGCAGTACCAAGCACAAAGACAATTTCAAATACTACAAAAAGCAATTTTTTTTAAAATACAAAGTTAAAATGAACATATGTGGAAAACTTTAGAAAATTGCTTAGAAAGGCAAAGTTGAGTGTTGTTACATTTTAATAAAAGCCTGAATTAGTGTAAACTGTCCTAATCTGGGGTGTTCATAAAAAATGTAATGATTTACTTGATGAGACAGAAGTACATAACAAACAAGAATAGCTGTGTTAAAATATCTGAAATATTACAATGTGTGCTACAATTTAAATGAGTAAAGTCTAAATACTCTTGATTGTAACAGATATTTGTCATTTTTCGCCCTCATATAGAGGTCCACAAATATGGCGTTATTTCAGTGCCACTATTCTGAGCGCACGTAAAAAAATATTGCAAGTGCAAGTGTTGCATTTTGAGGAGAAATTTATTTTGAGCGAACAAAATTCATTGCTGCGTGCAAAAAATGTATTTCAGTGTTTGCACTTATCCATATACACACACACAATAGCACCCCCTCTCGCTCAGTTTTTTCATTTGCGCTTGCTCGCAATGTGTTGCTTGCGCTCACAACATTCTCTGCTGCAAGCGCTCAACTCTCTGTACACCGTTATAAGTGTGCCACAAAACCAACCAATCACAGACTTGGTTTCAAAAATTCTGATTGGCTCTTACGGTCTCCAATCAGCTCGCTAGCTGCTGCATTCCGGAAACAGTCCGAAATGTAGCTAAATCCAACTAAACTCAATTAAACCCCAATTTGCGGATAATATCTTTAATTATTTTATTTTAAAATATATTATTTGTTAAGACTATCGTTGGTGTAGTATAATGTAGTTGCATTATACAACCATGCCAACTGACTCTCCAAATTATATTTGAGTAGCTCTCTTTTATGTCGTCGAATACTGAACAGCAGCTGATTGAAAACCGTAAGAGCCAATCAGAATTTTTGAAACCAAGTCTGTGATTGGTTGGTTTTGTGGCACACTTATAACGGTGTACAGAGAGTTGAGCGCTCGCAGCAGAGAATGTTGTGAGCGCAAGCAACACATTGCGAGCAAGCGCAAATGAAAAACTGAGCGAGAGGAGGTGTTATTGTGTGTGTATATGGATAAGCGCAAACACTGAAATACTTTTTTGCACGCAGCTTTGAATTTTGTTCACTCAAATTCAGCTTTTGTACGCTCAAAATAAATTTCTCTTCAAAATGCAACACTTGCACTTGCAATCTTTTTTTACGTGCGCTCAATATTTTTTTACGTGTGCTCAGAATAGTGGCACTGAAATAACGCCATATATAGCGACGTTACGAACCAGTGAGACACAACCCCACCAGTTGTTGTGCAAAATAAGTAATTAGTTTGCTTCAGTAATTTAACTAATTGTGTTCATAATAATTACTTAAGTATGGCGTTATTTCAGTGCCACTATTCTGAGCGCACGTAAAAAAATATTGCAAGTGCAAGTGTTGCATTTTGAGGAGAAATTTATTTTGAGCGAACAAAATTCATTGCTGCGTGCAAAAAATGTATTTCAGTGTTTGCACTTATCCATATACACACACACAATAGCACCCCCTCTCGCTCAGTTTTTTCATTTGCGCTTGCTCGCAATGTGTTGCTTGCGCTCACAACATTCTCTGCTGCAAGCGCTCAACTCTCTGTACACCGTTATAAGTGTGCCACAAAACCAACCAATCACAGACTTGGTTTCAAAAATTCTGATTGGCTCTTACGGTCTCCAATCAGCTCGCTAGCTGCTGCATTCCGGAAACAGTCCGAAATGTAGCTAAATCCAGCTAAACTCAATTAAACCCCAATTTGCGGATAATATCTTTAATTATTTTATTTTAAAATATATTATTTGTTAAGACTATCGTTGGTGTAGTATAATGTAGTTGCATTATACAACCATGCCAACTGACTCTCCAAATTATATTTGAGTAGCTCTCTTTTATGTCGTCGAATACTGAACAGCAGCTGATTGAAAACCGTAAGAGCCAATCAGAATTTTTGAAACCAAGTCTGTGATTGGTTGGTTTTGTGGCACACTTATAACGGTGTACAGAGAGTTGAGCGCTCGCAGCAGAGAATGTTGTGAGCGCAAGCAACACATTGCGAGCAAGCGCAAATGAAAAAACTGAGCGAGAGGAGGTGTTATTGTGTGTGTGTATATGGATAAGCGCAAACACTGAAATACATTTTTTGCACGCAGCTTTGAATTTTGTTCACTCAAATTCAGCTTTTGTACGCTCAAAATAAATTTCTCTTCAAAATGCAACACTTGCACTTGCAATCTTTTTTTACGTGCGCTCAATATTTTTTTACGTGTGCTCAGAATAGTGGCACTGAAATAACGCCATAGCTATACCAACGACTTCATCTGGTTTTGGATCCAACTCTAAACGACCAAGCAAAGAAAATATTAAAGAAAGCTCTGAAAATGCTTTGAACGCTGGTAGGCTGGCTGCAGTAGCACTCCGAGTCAGTAGAGGTCTCTGCATGATAGCCTTACGCGTTAGTTGGCAGCAGGACGGTCTTGTTCTTCGCAGTCATTGCACGTTGACGCAATCTCAGTCCCAACCACCTCGCTCCAGAACTTTCCTAACGGCACTTGAAATCTATCAGGCTACAGAAGCATTACTTTTAACACTGCTGATTCTAATGGCGAGTGAACAGTAAGTCAAAGTGATATAAGTATATCAGTAGCAACTTGTGTAGTGTAGTGAATGCTGTTCGCTCTATTTAGCTTTCGCTTTTACTTATTTTACCTTCTCGTTTCTTTGGCAGAAGCTTTCCTGACAGCCTCATAGACGAGGATCCGAAGAGGACGTTGGAGGTAAAAGCGTGTAGAGCATTCTCGCGCCCCACGCTTATTGTGTTTCGTATCACATCATAAAGCTATAACCGTGTGTTTAGAAGGAAGACGTAAAGGAAATTATATGCGGTAAACGTGGCTCATGGCGGTTTGATATTTTTATTTGATCAGGTGATTGGTAAGCATTTCGTAGATGGCTGCACAATGAGACGAGCTAGTTTGTTTTCCAGCGTAATTTATATGAACGCACAGACACTGGAAAGTTTTAGTTGCGCCTGGAACTTGCTCGTATAATGCAGAAGTTTTCCCGGTGGAATGACAGATGGAAATTAAGAGGTAGCAGCACGACGAGTTGTTTTTCTGCGCACTTTTAAAGATGATCGTAACATTTCATGCAGAGATCGAAGTTTTATTCAAAGTAAATATTTGACGATGAAGTCCTGGTTGCAAATTGGAATTAATGATAAAGATTAAAAAAACAGATGTCAATATTTTTAAACAGTGATGTTTTGGATCGACGGGGGCAAGAAAAGATCTGTCCGGCAGCATGTCGTTGTCATGGCAACGAGTGTTCAACAACTCTCCAGCACTTCAGGTCATCTAACTGACTATCCTACTTTCTGTTTTATTTTTATTTTAGAACTACAGAGGTTATATAGTCATTAAAATAAGAAACATGCACAATTTTACTAACGAGAGGAGCCCGTTCTTTGTATTGCATTTGTGTATTTAGCTAAGATGTGACCGCAGTTTTCAAGATCATTTTTACAAAGATCAGTATTTTTAGCATCAACTACTGGTGTTCATAAATATCTGGTATAGAAATACAGTAAATATCCTGGAGCAACGTAAGGAATGCCACCAAGAGCATGGATTAGGTCAATAGGAATGACATGCACTTTGACTCTTGGGTCATGGATTGCTCTGCTTTGCACATCATTTAGTTCTGGAGTAACTCTTTATATGTTGATGACTGAAATGGCAGGTTTTTTTATGTAATTCTAAACACCTTTTTTGCCCTTTAAATGGTTATGCCCATTGCCTGGCATAAGGAGAGTTCTGCACAAGTGTAACTGCATATCTGTCTTGTATTTATGGTTACATTTACTTTCATGTTATCACTTTGTCTACAAAGTGAAAAGGTTTTCTTTGAGTGACCATTTATAAGCTTAAAGTTACCTGTCAAGGGCATAAGGTGATGATATATTTTCATTTAGTCCAAACCTGTTTTTTTTCAGGGCTGGATCACTAAATGGAACCAACCTATCTTAGCAGCGTGTGAGCTAACTGTAGACAGGGCAGCAGTCCCATGCAGGGCATATGCAGTCCTCCTGTGTTCGTTTAGAATTCTCATTCTCCTTACTCAAATTATTTTGGATTGTGGTAGGACACCTGACTACTAAGAGAAAACTATATAGGGAAGGGATTTTGAACACCAAAATGCTTGAACTATGAAACAAAGACACTAGCCAGGAGAGGATTAGTATATTATTTTCTCAAATCAGATGAAATAAAATAATTTTGCACACAGTATTTAAAATTAAAAAGCTGCAAGACAAAATTTAGGTTACTTCCATGCCACTAAGGTTACATTTAAAAACACGGACATTAGTCTCCATTTTCACCTTTTGTCCACACTACCCCACTACTTTTAACCTCTGAAAATAAACACTTTTGAAATGTTCTCTATAGCCATAAATGTCTGAATCTTGGTGTTGCAGTGTAGATGAGTGTAAATATAGAGTTTTGAAAATGCAAAATCTAACCACACACTGGTTAGTTTCTGCTTATTTCATAACCTTTTCCTGGTTGCATCCTGCTCATTACAACATCTCATTCTCTGATTGGTTACCTTTCACGGAAGACCACCATATTCCAATATATGGGGGGTGTGGTTAAACACATTTGTGGGCCATGACAGTGCGCAATTTTAAAATAAAAACCATGCAGTCAGCCTCCAAATGGGTGTAATTTGGCAGCTGTGGGGTTTTTGGTATATACAGTGAGCTGATTGATAGATTAGGTCTGTTTTTCCAAATTAGCACTCTGCTTATCGTAATTAGACACCATGCCAACGGAGGTATATATGCAGAGAGTGAGGGGAAGGAAGAATTGTGAAAAGGAATAGAGCAAGAAGGACAGAATCTGGGGTTCAAACCAGTGCAGTGATGAGGAGTCAAGTGGTTAGCGACCATGTTAGGAAGCAAGAGGAGTGGCGCTCCTGTGGTGAATCATGAAGACAAAAGTCTGGCTTTGAGCATCCTGGTGGACGCCTAAGAGTTATAGTCGGTGCAAGTGTCAGATAAAGGAACTGTAGCAGTCAGCATCTCAGCCCCGCTGCAAGACTGGAAGGATGAGCTGAGGAGACATGGGAGAAATGTACTGGGCCTGGAGAGTGCGATTTTAAAACGGGAACTTCATTCACTACTTTATTCTATAATTGAATTTTAATGATTTGCTATCATGGATTGTTTTGTATTTATTTGATACTTTCACAGTGCAGTTTGTTTTGGAACACTTTATTGTAGAATAAAAGCACAGAGCATTGTTTTACACTATCTCTTGCAATGTTATGTACCTTCATTTGCCCAAGTCCTCTTCTATTTCATGACTATTGATAGCCTGGATTAAAGGGGATTGTGCCTGCTGCAGGTAACACAGGCATCACAAACAGACAGAGAGGAGTTGCCTTCTGTGGCACTTGTTTTGTTGCTTACCTATATGCATCTAAATTGCATATTGATCAGCACCAGGTAAATTACAGTTTGGTTTGAATGTCATATGTGTTTTTGGTCATTTCAATGTGGGTAGAGATACTTTTGTAAATGATGTGGAAATGCTATTGCGGTAAGAGGTTATTTTTGTTTAACAATGCTGTTTTTAAATGAAAATGTAGTATTGTGAACATAGCCTTATTTTATTGCATGTGCTTAGTTTATTAGTTTCAAGAATTGTCACTCTTAAAAACAAATATTTTGAAATGTTCCAGTATCGAGGCTTATTGGGCTACTTGTCCATGTGACGTTTGCATGTTTTTATCCTGTCACTGCTTAATTTTTCTCCAGGTACCTAGATTTTCTCCACATTTCAAATATAAATGAGTTTACCTTGCAATGTTCTGTGGTCTAGTAAATGGGTAGTTCCTACTTTTTGCCTGATGTTACAGGATAAAGTGTGGGTGTTTGCAATCCCAAATTGTACTACCTGGGTTAAGACTTCTACCTCAAATCTTCAAGAGACTAAGGTTTACATTCTGGCTCGGAAACAGTCTTTATGGAATTTGCATGTTCTCCGTGTATGTATGCATGTGGATTTTTTTTTTTTTTTTGGTTTTCCTGTCGCATTCCAAAGATTTGCATGTTAGGTTGATTGATGACTTTAAGTTGGCATGGTGGGAGTAGTGTGTGTTTTTGCATGCACATTCACATATGCCCTGTGGTAGATTAGGTTGTTTCTTTTGTGCTAGGGTAGGTTAGAGGTGGACATTGTCAGGAACACCATGATCGGATGTACATTGGGTATAGAAAATAATCACCACTTTGAAAATATTCAGATTTTGTTGCTTTGAAGCCTGAAATGAAGACAAACAAAAATGTATTTACTCAATGGGACTTGTAACAGCCAAGTGGAAGATATAATAGCAATGGTCCAGAAAAAAAGTAAAAAAACATAATCACTGAGACGGTTAATGGATCACCTCACTCCTAATAAATACTTGTAAACTCAATCAGGTGTAAGTAATCATCTTCTCCATTGCACACCAAACTATTTGGCTTTCACTTGTGATCGGTTTTAATCCTTCTACTTATTAATTCATAATAAAAACAGCTATTCTTAGAGCATTCCAGTACTTGGAAGTGCAGATGAAAGAAAACAATCAACTTTACCCCCTGTCAAAAGATCTTGGGGAATTAAGTTGTGCACAGGCACATGTCAGGAAATGGATACAAAACACTTCAAAGGGTTTATCAGTCCATAGGAGAAGAGTAACATCCATAATTAAGAAGTAGAAAGTGTTTGGTACTACTAGGACCCTTCCCAGATCAGGCCATCCCTCCAAACTGGAAGGAATAGTGAAGTGGAAATTTGTAAGAGAGGCCACCAAGAGGCCTATGGCAACTTTGAAGCAGTTACAGGAATTTCTGGCAAAAATTGTCATTGTGTGCATATGCTCCACAAATTTGACTTGTGTGGGGTTGGGCTCTGTTGGAAGAAAAAGGCCACATTAAGTCTCGATTGAACTTTGCCAAAACACACCTTGAAGATCTTGAGGTCAAATGAAAAAAGGTATTATGGTCAGATGAGACCAAAATTGAACTATTTGGCTTCATTGTCACAAGGTATATCTGGCTAGTACATCTTGCCATCAAAAGAACACCATACCTACAGTAAAGCATGGAGTTGGTAGCATCCTCTTGTGGTGGTGCTTCTTTACAGCAGGCACTGAGGCACTTACTAAAATAGAAGGAAAATGGATGGGACAAAATACTGTAAAATTCTTGAAGAATATCTGCTGCCTTCTACCAGAAAGTTGTCAACAGAAAGAAGGTTCACTTCAACCATGATAATGACCCCAATCACACATCAACGTTGACCACACAGTAGCTGAAGTAGAAAAAAGGTTAATGTCCTGGTGTGGCCTAGTCAGTGCCGAGACTTAAACCCTATTGAAAATCTGTGTCATGACTTGAAGATTGCAGTGCACCAATGGTCAACATCCAATTTGACTAAGCTTGAATAGTTCTGTAAAGAGGAGTGGACAAATGTTGTACAGTCTGGATGTACAGAGTTGGTAAAGAAGTATCACAACAGACTTGTGCCTGTACTCAAAGAAAAATGGTGGTTCCACAAATGTCAGTGATTCTGGTTTTTTATTGTTAATTTTTTTTCTGAACTTGTGCTATTGTATCTTTCAGTTTGCTGTTTTAAGTTGTATTGAGTGAATACATGTGGAGAAATATTTTTGTGTGTGTCTTCATTTGAGGCTGCAAAGCAACAAAATGTGAATATTTTCAAAGGGGGTGATTATTTTCTATACCCATTGTATATATCCAAGTATCTGGGCCATGATGCAATAATGGTGACATGTTAGTACACTCTAACAACTCCATAGTGCATTTCAATATAGCATCCCTTTCCCAGTAACACTGAACATGTGTCCTGGGCTTTACATGTTGTAGAAATTAACCTTGGCCAGCAGGAATAGGGGTGAATGAAATGCCTGCGTGATGCACATTACATCTATGATCACTTGTGGCCAGTGGTCTTATTTGAGGTTTCTACAACAACTGTGCTAATATTATGCAAGCATCTTTTACTGAAAAGAAGCAATCCATAGTTAATGAGAATCTATATATATTATTCACTAAGGGCACGCAAGACAGAGAGCCCCGCCCGCCAACTGCAAGACCATGGGATACGCACGACAGGGCCAGGCCCGCCAACTCGCAGAGCCCCGCCCGCTAACTCTAAGACCATGGGATACGCTCGACAGGGCCAGGCCCGCCATCTCCTCTGATGGCCAATGAAGAGCATTGCAAGACGTACATACTGCGGTAGGTAGGCCAATGTTATGTTCTTGGACGGGAATCGCGGTATCTTGAAAAGCAGCGTACAACTGAATGCGATGACTGTGCATGGGGTTTGCGAGTTGACACAGAAACAAATTGGAATGAGTTGGCTGGCAATGTTCACATTTCATAATTCGTTCAGTGGAGTGTGATTTTAAATGTGCGTTGAGATATCTCTGCAGTCGGAACATTTTCGAACAAATAGTGCATTGAAACACCTGTGTGGAATGCGTTTGTTCAGTGGAGTGTGTGTTTAAATGTGCTTTTGAGATATTTCTGGAGCAGGTGGTACATGTTGCATTGAAATTCCGGTGTGAAATGCGTTTGTAAATGTTTTTCAGTAAGAGGATAGTGGGAAGGTGACGTCACATCAGCGTGGCTCAGACAAGTGTTTGTGTTGAATGGATTTCCACATGGTTGAGGAGGTCCGTCTCTGTAATGGCACTAGACTTTCTGTTACCAGCATTCACTGCAATGTACTGGAGTGTAAGACTATCACATCTGCCACCTCACAAACTGTCCTTATTCCCCAGATTTCCCTGACCCCATCAGATTGAAATTTGCCTTTTACTTTTACACGCAGACAATTTCCTGTTAGATTGCCGTTTGCAATGACAATTAATAAGGCACAGGGCCAAACTTTCAAAAAGATATGCTTTTTTCTGTCCAAAACCTGTTTTCAGTCACGGACAATTGTATGTTGCTCTCTCCAGAGTTCCATCTTTTCATTCACTGACAGTTGTATCCTCAAACCCTCCACATTTGGACAACTGTGTCTTTCAGGAAGTGTTCACACATCAATAAATAATTATGCGGTGTATGCTACGCCGCGGGTTGGCTAGTAAATTTTAAACTCTTTAGGCATAACAGTATTTTGTGAATACATTTTTTTTTTCTTAAATCAGAAGAGAAAATAGACTTGGTGTAAATAACAAAAAATCTTTTTAATATTTTTGAAGAGAAGAGGCAGCTTAAATGTATTAGAACCTTAGCTGTGAAATACTAATAATTATAAGTTAGGCCTCCCCCTCTTGTAGTCATATTCCCTATTGTAAATTATTTAGCTTGAACACCATCATTGAAACATGTATATTTTTAATATGAATCATCAACTACATGCTCTTCCTGTCATAAACAAATCATGTTAATTCCAAAAATACATTTCTTTTTTATTTGACAGGAACTAACAAGAGCTTTAGAGCAGAATTCAGAAAATTTTGAGTTGTATTGCCAAAGAGCTTATGCCAATATCTTGCTTAAAAATTACAGTGGTAAGTAATTGGGTGGGAGGTAAGTGGTTTTAATATACTGTGACTTTATGCACATAATTATCGGAACTGCCAAAAGGGTCCTCTAATCTTAGCTGGTATGTTCAGTATTATTAATATTGCATATATGGGTTCTGTTATGATTAACAGAAGTAAGAAATGCTTGTATATTATTATTGAAAAGTAAAAGGTTACAGGATTTTGTCTATGAAATGTGTGATTTTGTTTTTGTGCAGTAAAATTGTAAGCATTGGACATGCTTTTTACATACAGCAAAATGCACATGTTAATATGTTTCTGTGCATACAGTATGCATTTTAATTAGTTTTATTTTTGTTTGTAACTGCCATCAGAAATTTATCATTGCATGGAATATATTTGCTTCTTCATCTTCAAACAGACATTCTCATACATTCATTCAGACACAGATCATAGTAACACACCTAATCCTATGAATTAGTAGGCTCTGGGTCTATAACTTTAACAAAACCTATCTAACCAAACTATATAACAAACTGACAACGATTGTAAACCTTTTTACAGAAACCTAAATGTCCTACATAAACATTGATATGAGCAGCAGACATGGATTTAAAAAAATGTTTATTCCCAGATAGTGAGCTGCTTATTGCATCTGACATAAATATTGTAGTATGATATATAAATAGAAATGGGGATTTGTCCTTTAATTCATGCTTATGTGGATGTGTAATTGATTATGAAAAAATAAAATGAATATGTTGTTTTTTTGTTTTAAAACTTAACAAAAATTAGCTGTTTTGTATGAAAGTTACATTTTTAGATGTATTTTTGAAACTGAATGTTGTCATTATACTGAATTGCATCTGATCACAATAATAAAGGTTATGTTTTTTCCCAATTTGGCTTTAATGGATGTATAACATTTTGCAACGAAACTCTTTATTTATATCCATTGGTTCCATAGAACTGTCATTTTTGTTGTGCTTGGGATATCTACCTTAATTAAAGGACAAGTGTCTGTATATCTGTCTGATTGTTATCTCTCTATTATGCCATTTGGTATGGGACTTGCGAGTGACTAATGCAATGCATTTTATTACTAAAAAAGTTTGTGATTGCTCCATCAGTTAGAATGGGAAATGCAATGCATTTCTGAATGCATTCCAACATATAGTGCACTGCAAATGTTAAAATGCTGAGGTCAGTGTTGATTATTTAGAATTCAGCTTGTCTTTGACGGGCAGCACAGCTGGTTCTATGCACAAAAAACACTGAATTTATTTTTAAATATGTTAAGAGTACCAATTTTATATTAGTATGCTTTTGGTAAGAGAAGTTCATTTAAAGTTACAGAGCCTGAACCCAATATTTTGGATGGTTAGAAATGGTAAAATAGCTTTGTGTCTCATTTTTATATTGCTATGCTATGTAATATCTCTGGAACAAATTATTCAGTTTCATTAAACTGAGGGAATTCTTTTGTATGCACTAATTTTATAATTGTTGAAATTAATAAGTTTTTCATATATTGAGATGATCACAATATAGTTCATATCCATGTGATATCCCGTGAAATGGGAAAGTATTACCACAATCTATCATCCTGGTTTCTAATCCCATGCCTGTTTACTATGTTGATGGATTTTGCACATTCTCCTTTTGCCTGCATGTGACCCCCATACCCAGCTTTACAGTTTTCTTCCCTCATCACAAAGAGTTCCTAGCCTAACATATTAGTGTGCATGTTTAGGATCTTCAAAGGACTGCCTTCCCCATATCTGGTAATTGTTTACTGTATTGTGTCCAGTACTGCTGAAATGGACCATTGATCCTATGACCCTGAAACAGATGAAGTAGGTTTCTCTTTCCCCTTGATAACTTTTTGCGGCAGATTTGCCAGACTAGGATGCAAATGGTACTTGAAATATTAGAGAGTAGTTTGAAGGCCTAAAATGTTCTGAATTTTCTAGATAGCTAGATAGAATTCTTTGTCCCTAGGGTAAATTTGACTTTTTACAGAAGCTCATTAAGTAAATAAATTAACACACCAGGATGCCTATAAAGTAAGATCTTGGCAGTCACAGTGAGGCATTATGCAGAAGTGTTGCCGTTGGTATAAAGGTGCCCCTTTAGCGTTTCTTGACGCTCTTGTGCCAAATAATTAGTGGGCTGAAAATACGTGTTTGTGTGTTAGAGACAGGGTATAAAACATTGTTTATAATTGGCACTTAATTTTGTTTTCATTCTCTCATTCACTACTACCTTGTCTCGTAACTAAGCTTGCCTTTTTAATCAGGTTGTTGATTTGATTTTCCACTTTTGGCATGATATTACTGGCCCATTACACCACAGAATATCGCACTGGCCATCACAGATAGGGAATCCATTCCCGGGCTCCCTGGACATTTTTCATCCCCGCATTCCCGGGAATGAAACTGCTGTAATTCCTGGGAAAATGGGAACTGCCATTCTCGCATATATAGCGTGTAAAAATCGATCAAGAAATAACAGAGTTATAGTTGAAAATAATTAAGTGGCACTATTTTGGCCCACAGTGTAGTGTTTTGCAGATTAATTTAGTCAACCAGCAGCAGTCGTCAGTCTCCTGGCTCCGGCTAAGATGGAGTGTAGTGGACTGGGAGGATTCTGCACTTGGCAGCTCACGAATGCCGGGACAGGGCAGACTTCATTGATGTCTGTCGGACAACAGCTTTGAACAGCAACTTCAAATTGCAATGCATCGATCTGTTGCATCCGCATTATCTGTGCCAAGAAACTTGCCATCACAGAATTATGACAAGAAACTGGATGCATCAGTAAAAACTGAAATGGCGGTGTTTCAGAGCAACGGCAAGCGTTTAGAACAAGTTTAGAGCGTTGTTTAGAACAAGTGCATCCGTATTTGATCAGGTAGATCGCGTTGGATTCGAAAAATTTTTTTTTAAACGTTAGTCTATCATATATCCTCCCTATGGCATTTGCCACTTGATTGACATACAGGGCAGCCCAGTCTGAGATCTCTTTCCTTCTAACACACTGGTCATCCCACATGCACCCATACAATCAGATTGTGATTCAGACTACGAATGCCATGAATGTAATTACACCGATCTACATGCTGTCAAATAAACGGACCACATGCCGTGGCTTCACCTCTGACGCTGACTTCCGAGGTTTGTTTCCCGAGAGGGGGTGCAGTGAGTATGTACGCCTGATGAGCCCAGAATTAGGGTAAAACACGTGTTGCGTACTCTTTGCATTATTTGACAGTAAATCTTTGCAAAAGTGTGGGCACCCCTGAACTAAATACATGTACTTATATGACAGCATGAACTGCTTGTAGATAAGGTTAGTCTTTTAGTGGTGTCAACATGTTGCAGTAGTTTTATTAAAAATAAGTGTCGGTCATTCTAAAACCGTTCACATGTGAGATGCCCGTGCACTGTGTCATCCCCGGGATTCCCAGGAATGACATGTGGGATTCCTGAATTCCCGGGAATGGATTCCCTAATCACAGAGTTATTGAAAATGTGAAGGATGCCATTACCCACATTAAAGGAATGCAATCTCCTAAGAAAAAAGAGCCTCTTCTGCTCTTTCTTATATACTGTAGTTACTCTGTGCTATGAGACCAGTCCAGCCTGTCATTGATGTCGATCCCCGAGTATTTGTATCAGTGCACCACCTCTGCGCCCACTTACTGAGTAGTGACCAGGTGTGGCTGCTTTTTGGAGTGGTGAAAGTCAATAACCCATTCTTTGGTTTTCCCGTTCTTTGGTTTTGCTGATGTTAACTTGACTTATTGGCAGACCGACCTTAGCTTTTCATGTTAGCTAGAAAGTCTTGTGTCCTCTTGCCAGTCCTATGTGGCCTCCTACTCTCTGCCTCTCAGGATTAAGGTTCAGGTGTTGTGAAATACTAAAGAAGTCTTTTTTAGTCTCCAGTTAAATTCCCATACTTTCTTTCTCCTTTATACTGCCCCTTCTGCCTCATATACTTTTCTGTCCGCTGTAATTCCTTTCTCAGCTAGGAGCTCAGAAATTCCTGGCTGCAGGGGTGCTGTTTGGCTCTTTAGAATTTCATTTGCTTCTGGCAGTTTCAGTGGATTTCATAAGTATACACAACCATTCTTGATGTGGTAGGAAAATATCAACATCCTCCTGTATGTGGACCTGGCTTTCTGTTTTGGCCCTCCTCCACCTGGCAACAAGTTATCTCCATGTAGATCTGATCAAATTCAATGTGAAATAATTATCAATAATTCATTCATTGATTTCATTTGTTCCTGATGTACAGCCACTTCCAGAATAGAGATATTTCGTTTGCTAAAGGAAGCGGCATCAATCATATGGCCAGATCATGAGTAGTGGGTTTGGCACAAATTTTCTTTTGCACCCATACTCATTAATTGATTTCATTCATATACTTTGTGTGAAAACCTCTCTCATGTTACTTACTGCTATACTGGAACCTTTTTTCTCTAGATGCAGTTGCAGATGCAAAAGCAACCCTTGGCTTAAAGCCCTCCTGTGCTACAGCGTATATGAGACTTGGGTAAGTAATTTTTTCCATGTATTTCATTTGCAATTTTACTCTTGTTTTATACAAGTAATTTCATTACAGTATTTGGTGCTAATGGTTTGCAGGATAGTTTGGCCTTAGATGAAAATTATTCTCTCTATATCTAATTCTCTGCATGAATTCTTGTAATAATTTTAAATGGACATCTCATCATACCAGTTCAAAAGTATAAAATTGGTACTTGTCCAAAAATTGCTAAAATTTAAATGGAATTTAAATGAAAGGATTTGGTACAGTCACTTTGAACTGAGGGAGAGAAGTGTGAAGATGGGTTTGGATAAAAGCAGGATTTAGAGAGGACAGAAGTAGAAGAAGGAACTTTCTACAAGTTCATTTTGCACCCTAGGGTTCTGAATTCATTTGCAGAATCATCCACCTTGATTTTCTTGATTGAAAGTAGTTGAACCTGTTCTCAACTGTGCAGTTTTCCAGCATTTTAGATTTCAGGATACTGCCTCCCTTCCTTATCAACAGGTCCTTGCAAAAAACATTGTTTTCCTTTTAACTGAAAAGTATAGTGGTATGGTTAGGCCTTTATTGCTATTACATTAATAGCATTCAATTTAGTAAGTGCATTTTTGGAACATTTGAACAAAATACTCCCCTTAGAAAAGTTACCATTAAAATGCCAACCAGCAACTTTAAGTAATTAGCTGTCTTCTGAATGAGCCATTTTCATTGCAATTAAGCATAATCAAAGAGGGCTGTTTTATACCTCTTGCTAAATTATTGTAAGCTTAAATGCATAAGGATGTACTGTCTGTTTCTGTAAGCATTGGGTATTACATTTAGGAGTTAAAGAGTGAGAATATGTGTTTATTAGCGTTGTATGGGTGCTTCAGTTAATAATAGAAAGCCTACTCTTTCTTCAAATGTATTTTTTAGAATTGCTGAATACCATTTAAAAAATTACCTATCAGCTCATGAAGCATTCTCAAAGGGACAGAACTTGGATGGTAAGCCATTTTTCTATAATTTACTGTAAAATGTTTGGAGAAAATGTCTTTCTTATGCTTTGCACCGTTTGATTTTGCAGAATCAGATAGCACGATTAGTGTTTGGATTAAACGGTGTGAAGAGAACATGGGTGGTAAGTGTGATTTTTAACTTTATTATGTGTGTGTTATATGTTTATAGTTTTATGGAGTAGGCAACATTTACCCATTTTAGATTTCAGATTTTGTTTTATATTATATTTTTCTGACTTCTGTATTTCGAACATGATTTTATAAAGCTTCAGGTAGTCTTTTTAATATTTCATTAACAGGATCAAAATTTAAGGCTAAATTTATAGATAACATTTGCCAGCACTAAATTGTTATTTTACATTCTGCATAGAAACCATCTATGTAGGAAAGAGCAGATTACTTAGGACTGCGGATAAACTTACCCAGTCTGTTGGTCATCTTGTACAGCTTAACTTCAAAGTGTCTACCTGATTGTTAAACATTAAGTATACTTTATTTTCCCAGAGAAAAAACACTATTTTATGTAAGGATACTTTCTACTTTTTCATATCTCAGCTTTTAGTATCATTTCTGAAACAATCATCATGCCTCTTTTAATGGCATGCTATGTTATAAACATTACTGTTATAGTATTATTACTATTATTTCATATTTAGTAGGTTTCCATTACCTGACATACTGTAAGTTACAAAACAAGAATGGCAAAAGTACTTAGAGACACAGCAAAGGCCTTTGAAAAATGGTCACTTGGTAATAAACTATTCGAATAATTCAAATATGAATAGTGAGGTTTGGTCTCTGTCCAGGGAGCATATACTGGAAAACTTAAAAAGATGTTTATAGAGTTATTATAGTCATGTGTACAAAGCACAGTGTAATTCTTACTTGCATGGGCTAATCAACATATTCTGACTCCTTTATGCCTTTACAATGAAGCTAAACTTACTCATATCTTAAAACAAAAGTGAATTCAATTTTGTATTCTTGTTTTATTTATTTTGACAGCAGTAAAGTGTGAAAGTTCAGAAAAGGTAATTGCTATACCTTTCTTATCATATTTGGTGAGATACATGGAAGAATGTACTCATTTCAGTGTTAATTCTATACTTGTATTATATACTATAAAAATAAAGTATATTGACTGTTAAGATCACAGATGATTTTGAAGCATTTATGTATTTGAGGAAATAACATTTTTTTTCTTTTTATTTCCAATTATGCATACATCTCAGGGGGTATCGGCACCAAAAATAAAGTAAGTTAACCTCTATAAATGTGCTAACAAACTTTAGGGTTTAACATTTTTTAATGCATCAAACTGCATTCTTTTAACAGCACTGACATGTCTTTTTGGATCTTGCGGGAATAATTTAGTGTATTTTCAAAAAAAAAATCTTCTGAAATAATGCACTATAGGTTTCGAGGATCTAACTAAGCTGTAAAATTGTATATTAAATGTGCAGAAGTTAGCATTGTTGGTTTGCAGCACTTCTTCTTGTTTCAAGGTTAAAGCATCATTTCCCTGTTTTGTGACTTAATTAAACGCCATTCACCTCCCACAGTCCAAACTGGATCAATCTGTTTGGTTGGAGGTAACGGATTACAAAATGATCTAGACTTTGTTTGGATATCAGTACTCAACATATTGATAATGTTATTTATCAGCGTAAAGTGTTTTCCCTTGTTATTCATGGTGCTCCCTAAGTTGGTCTTTCATCAGTTGTTTAACACATGCACTGAGACTAAATAATTTAAGCAGACTTTCATTTTGCTGTTTTAAAGTAAAAGTAATATCACTTTTAAAATAAGCCACTACTCATTTCTATAGTTAATAATACAACTCTCTCACCTATCAGTCGCCTGAATCTTTTAACATTCCACATATAATGGCCTTTTTATTTTCATCATGTATGCAGCCCTATATAGTTTAATAAAAGAGTGGTTTTGCAATGATAAAATATTTGATAGATCCTTGTGATGGCCAGTAGATGGTACTCTTCTGTAACTCCTTGTAGGATGACAGTACATTTCAGGTGTTTTTCTCATTAAAAGGCATGACTGGTACCAAACGGAATCACACGTCATTGTCACATTAATGATGAAGAATGCAACTAAGGAAAATGTGAAAATAAAGTTTGAGGATTCAAAGGTAGGTGATGCTGTAAACTTGTTTCATTAATCGTTTAACATACAAATGCAGCACAAGAAAAACTCTGGATTAATGGCCATTATCTGGGTTTACACAAATACCCTAATCATTGTTTTAACACTGTTAATCAAACTAGCTTTTTGAAGAGATAAGACTGGAGTTGCCCTTTACCTACATATTCATGTTTATTACAATATAAATTACAGTTTGGGAAATGGTGAAGCTAACAGATACTCATTTTTAAATATTCTATAAATAATACTTAATGATCTATGAATATTCTTTTGTATTACATCAAATCATTGAAAGTACTGGTTCAGACTATTCACTGCAGTTCAACTCATGTTCTTAATTGCTCAGGAGTTATGTCCATTCATTTACAAACCTGCATTTTTCCCATTGTAGTGATGTGAAAAGCTAGAATCTCTCTTGGTAACTTTACTCAGTCACTCATACACACACTGTCCATTTTGAGTTGGTAAACAGTTTGATTGTGTATCTTTGACCTAAGCCATAAAGTGCAGGTGTATGTAGGGAGGATGAATCTTAGATGCTAGAACATTTTCTTTCCCAAAAATATAATTCACTTTTCTTAAATAGATTTACACTTCATAAAAGTGAAAAATCAACTGACGAACAGTGAGGTTCTAGAATTTATTTTTGATGGATTACTGATTTTTGATGGAGTGGTCACTTGACAGTTTTTTTCCCCTTTTCTTTTAATATAAAGTTAATTGCCTCTGTGGCTCTACCATCTGGTGATGATTTCCTTTTGAACTTTAGTCTTCTTCATCATATAAATCCAGACCAAAGCATTTTCAAAATATTGTCTTCAAAGGTAAGTAAAAACTAATGATTTGAAATTCTACAACAGAGATGAAAAGACAGTTATTGTGTTTTTCTTATCAGTAGTTATGTTAGCTATGAGGGCTGTGGCACACCAACAGTGCAATTGAAAACCTAATGGTTCTCTTCTTTGAGCAGTGGTAGATCACATGTACTCTTTGTTGAACATAAAGAAAAATTGGTTTAATCAGTTACTGCTTAGTTGTCCTTTGTATAATTTTGTCACTTAGCACTCATCCTTGTTAACCTTTGGGGGATGCTGACCAATTGTTCCTATACTTTCTGTGTGTCCCATAATGGCATCTTAATCAAAGGTCCTCTGTGTTTTTCCTTCTGTTCAGGTGAGCTTTTATTACTATTCCACTCATAGCATGAAGCATTCTGGATGCTTTATTTAGTAATAATCCATTTTGTGAACTTTTCATGAGGGATCATTTTTGATTAGTTGAAAGATGTTTTTAGTTTGGTGTCATTTCAAAGGTCCCTTGCTACTCTTTGCTGCTGCCACAGAGACACCAAGGTTTATCTTGCTGAAACTCCAGACCAGTCGGCCTTTATGAAGAGTCAGGCAACCTGAGAAAATGCCTTCAGCTCCTTACCTACCCAGAAAATCAACCTTCTTTCTCATTTGAACATCCTGTAGAGGGTTAATTGAAGCAGGTTGTTTACAGTGACCATCAAATCACATATTTCTCACAAAATGTGCCCCAGGTGACCAGCAGAAGGAGCCTTTTTACATATACAGGAGCAGTGTTAAATATTTATGGGTGAACCTAGGTTCACAACCTTTACATGGTTTAAGTAGCTGAGGTGACATTTTACCAGATTAGCCTAATTTTGGTCATTTTGGAACAGAGCTAAGTCGATGGTCAATGACATTGTCCATCGGTGATTGGCTGGACACATTGTCATTACAAAAAAATCGTTGATTGGCTCCAAACATTTGCATTTGCAAATTTCCTGAAAGCATTTTTCTCCCACGCCTCACAAGAAAGCTGTCAGGTACTTGTATTTACAGCAGGAGACCTACAGTGCATCTGGAAAGTATTCACAACACAACACTTCTTCCACATTTTGTTATGTTACAGCCTTTTTCCAAAATGGATTAAATTCATTTTTTTCCTCAGAATTTTACACACAACACTCCATAATGACAACATGAAAAAAGTTTACTTGAGGTTTTTGCAAATTTATTAAAAATAAAAAAAAGAGAAATCATATGTATATAAAGTATTCACAGCCTTTGCTCAGTACTTTGTCGATGCACCTTTGGCAGCAATTACAGCCTCAAGTCTTTTTGAATGTGATGCCTCAAGCTTGGCACACCTATCCTTGGCCAGTTTCACTCATTCCTCCTTGCAGCACCTCTCAAGCTCCATCAGGTTGGATGGGAAGCGTCGGTGCACAGCCATTTTAAGATTTCTCCAGAGATGTTCAATTGTATTCAAGTCTGGCCTCTGGCTGGGCCACTCAAGGACATTCACAGAGTTGTCCTGAAGCCACTCCTTTGATATCTTGGCTGTGTGCTTAGGGTCGTTGTCCTGCTGAAAGATGAACCGTTGCCCCAGTCTGAAGTCAAGATCACTCTGGAGCAGGTTTTCATCCAGTATGTCTCTGTACATTGCTGCAGTCATCTTTCCCTTTATCCTGACTAGTCTCCCAGTTCCTGCCACTGAAAAACATCTCCACAGCATGATGCTGCCACCACCATGCTTCACTGTAGGGATGGTATTGGCCTGGCGATGAGCGGTGCCTGGTTTCCTCCAAACGTGACGTCTGGCATTCACACCAAAGAGTTCAATCTTTGTCTCATCAGACCAGAAAATTTAGTTTCTCATGGTCTGAGAGTCCTTAAGGTGCCTTTTGGCAAACTCCAGGCGGGCTGCCATGTGCCTTTTTACTAAGGAGTGACTTCTGTCTGGCCACTCTACCATACAGGCCTGATTGGTGGATTGCTGCAGAGATGGTTGTCTTTCTGGAAGGTTCTCCTCTTTCCACAGAGGACCCCTGGCTCTGACAGAGTGACCATCGGGTTCTTGGCCACCTCCCTGACTAAGGCCCTTCTCCCCCGATCGCTCAGTTTAGATGGCCAGCCAGCAGTAGGAAGAGTGCTGGTGGTTTCGAACTTCTTCCACTTCTGGATGATGGAGGCCACTATGCTCATTGGGACATTCAAAACAGCAGAATTTTTTCTGTAAACTTCCCCAGATTTGTGCCTTGAGACAGTACTATCTCAGATGTCTGCAGACAATTCCTTTGACTTCATGCTTGGTTTGTGCTCTGGCATGAACTGTGAACTGTGGGACCTTATATAGACAGGTGTGTGTGCCTTTCCAAATCATGTCCAATCAACTGAATTTACCACAGGTGGACTCCAATTAAGCTGCAGAAACATCTCAAGGATGATCAGGGGAAACAGGATGCACCTGACCTCAATTTTGAGCATCATGGCAAAGGCCGTGAATACTTATGTAGATGTGATTTCTCAGTTTTTTTATTTTTAATAAATTTGCAAAAACCTGAAGTAAACTTTTTTTGCACGTTGTCATTATGGGGTGTTGTGTGTAGAATTCTGAGGAAAAAAATGAATTTCATCCATTTTGGAATAAGGCTGTAACATAACAAAATGTAGAAAAAGTGATGCACTGTATATGGGTGTATATATATATATATATATATATATATATATATATATATATATATATATATATATATACACACACACACATACAGTACAGGCCAAAGGTTTGGACACACCTCCTAATTCAATGTGTTTTCTTTATTTTCATGACCGTTTACATTAGTAGATTCTCACTGAAGGCATCAAAACTATGAATGAACACATGTGGAGTTATGTACTTAACAAAAAAAGATGAAATAACTTAAATCATGTTTTATATTCTACTTTCTTTAAAATAGCCACCCTTTGCTCTGATTACTGCTTTGCACACTCTTGGCATTCTCTCGATGAGCTTCAACAGGTAGTCACCTGAAATGGTTTTCACTTCACAGGTGTGCCTTATCAGGGTTATTTAGTGGAATTTCTTGCTTTATCAATGGGGTTGGGACCAGATACCGTCGTTCTCGGCAAACGGTATGCAACAGCCATGTCCCGGATACGCATGCCACCTTCATACTTTTCAACAATCAATTCAAATTTACATGAAAAAAACACAAAATCACATTGTGACGATGCAGGTTTGCTGTATGCTCCCATCTGCTGCCGGGGAGCCCTTGAACCCTACATCGTCGGAAATGTGCCTCACTGCTAACCTCATCGGTAAATCAAGGGGATGGTGAAAAAGTGCAAATTGCTTTTATTAAAACAATTAACAAATCAAGGTGTTCAAATTAAAGTGCAGTCTCCAAAGTTCCAATAAATAATCCATAAAATCAGAAGTGAAACGTGGAGGTTAAAAACAATAGAAAAAAGTTAAGTTAAAGTTAAAGAAGTTAAAATACATCAGGAAGCATTCTTTAAAAATAAAAAAAAAGAAGCAGCCCGGTGCCGTTTTACCTGGCGGCCCCTCCTGCTTCTTTCTTTTTACTCTCCTTCAAGCCAACCCGCGCTTCTGTTAAGATAAGCAGCCCTCTCTCTCTCACTCACTCACCCTCTCGTCCGTTCTTTCTTTTTACTGCCCTTCTAGCTGACTCACACTTCTGTTTATCAAGATAAGCAGCCCCAGGAACAATCATGAATGCAGACGGTCCCTCACAAGTGCACTTTGGTGAGAAACACCCACATTGCGAATCGCCCTGACAACCTTCAGCCACATAACCACCACGCCCCCTCACCAAGCTGCGAGCGCGGTGATTATTTATTTTAAAGCTGGACTTTGACAGGAGCTGTGGAACCGCTATATCACACACGTGAAAGTTCAAAGAGAGTTATAGCGCGGGTTGTTCACTGAATGATGGCAACTGGCGCACTAACGCTCGTGGGGAGTCGTGGCTTTGTCTCGAGAGAGGTAAACAAGGTTAGCACGCGAGTCGTATTCCAAACAAAGGTCGTACAGTAATCCCTCTTCGATCGCAGGGGTTGCGTTCCAGATCCCACCGCGATAGGTGAAAATCCGCGAAGTAGAAACCAAATGTTTGTATGGTTATTTTTATATATTTTAAGCCCTTATAAACTCTCCCACGCTGTTAACATTATTAGAGCCCTCTAGACATGAAATAACACCCTTTAGTCAAAAGTTTAAACTGTGCTCCATGACAAGACTGAGATGGCAGTTCTTTCTCACAATTAAAAGAATGCAAACATATCTTCTCTTCAAATGAGCGCCGTCAGGAGCAGAGAATGTCAGAGAGAGGCTCGCTAAGAAAAGCAAACAATCAAAAAATCAATACGTGCTTTTAAGTATGCAGAAGCACCGCGATAAAGCGGCATTTTGTAGAGGAGCATCCGTATCTTCTAGGCAAACAACCTCTGTGCAAACAGCCCCTCTGCTCACACCCTTTCTGTCAGGCAGAGAGTGTGCGAGAGATAGAGAGAAGCAAACAATCAAGCACCGTGCGGGAAGCATTTCTTATAGCATTGAGGAGTTTTAGTTAATATGTAATACATGCTCTGATTGGGTAGCTTCTAAGCCATCTGCCAATAGCGTCCCTTGTATGAAATCAACTGGGCAAACAAACTGAGGAAGCATGTACCATAAATTAAAAGACCCATTGTCCACAGAAAGCCGCGAACCAGTGAAAAATCCGTGATATATATTTAGATATGCTTAAATTTAAAATCCACGATAGAGTGAAGCCGCGAAAGTCCAAGCGCGATATAGCGAGGGATTACTGTATACCAAGCAAAATTTTTCGTGTCCAAACAGGACGTATAACAAGTTGGACTTATTCCAAAGCAGACGTATACCAAGGTACCACTGTATGTATGTATGTATGTGTATATATATATATATATATATATATATATATATATATATATATATATATATATATATATATATATATATATGTATATATATATATATATATATATATATATATATATATATATATATATATATATATATATATATATGTGTATATATATATATATATATATATGTGTATATATATATATATATATATATATATATATATATATATATATATATATATATATATATATGTATATATATATATATATATATATATATATGTGTATATATATATATATATATATATATATATGTGTATATATATATATATATATATATATATATATATATATATATATATATTTATATATATATATATATATATATATATATATATATATATATATATATATATATATATTATATATATATATATATATATATATATATATATATATATATATATATATATATATATATATATATATATATATATATATATTTATATATATATATATATATATATTATATATATATATATATATATATATATATATATATATATATATATATATATATATTTATATATATATATATATATATATATATATTATATATATATATATAACAACAACAACAACATTTATTTATATAGCACATTTTCATACAAACAGTAGCTCAAAGTGCTTTACATATTAAAGAATAGAAAAATGAAAGACATAATTATAAAAAATAAATCAACATTAACATCGAATAAGAGTAAGGTTCAATGGCCAGGGGACAGAAAAACAAAAACTCCAGACGGCTGGAGAAAAATAAAATCTGTAGGGATTCCAGACCATGAGACCCCCAGTCCCTCTGGGCATTCTACCTAACATAAATGAAACAGTCCTCTTTGGATTTAGGGTTCTCACGGAAGGGCTTGATGATGATGATGGTCACGTAGACTTCTTCCTTTTAATCCGTCCATCATTGTTGGAGCATCATGAAGCTTTGAGTAGGTGGAGGTGGCGCAGGCCACCACCACAAAGAAACCGGAAAAAGAAACAGAAAAGAGAGTAGGGGTCAGTACCGATTTTAGAGCCACCATGAATAGTTGTTATGATGAATTGAACATACAGAGTATCAGGATTAAGTTAAATTACGATTAAAATGAAGTTATAAAAGGCCATGTTAAAGTAATGTGTTTTCAGCAGTGTTTTAAAGTGCTCTACTGTATCAGCCTGGCGAATTCCTATTGGCAGGCTATTCCAGATTTTAGGTGCATAACAGCAGAAGGCCGCCTCACCACTTCTTTTAAGTTTTGTTCTTGGAATTCTAAGGAGACACTCATTTGAGGATCTGAGGTTACGATTTGGAATATAAGGTGTCAGACATTCCATATATAAGATGGGGCAGATTATTTAAGGCTTTATAAACCATAAGCAGAATTTTAAAGTCAATTCTGAATGACACAGGTAACCAGTGTAGTGACATCAAAACTGGTGTGATGTGTTCTGATTTTCTTTTCCTAGTTAGGATTCTAGCAGCTGCATTCTGCACTCGTTGCAAACGATTTATATCTTTTTGGGTAGTCCTGAGAGGAGTGCATTACAGTAATCTAGTCGACTGAAAACAAACGCGCGTGAACTAATTTCTCAGCATCTTTCAGTGATATAAGAGGTCTAACTTTACTTATGTTTCTTAAGTGAAAAATGCTGTCCTAATGATCTGATTAATATGTGATTTAAAATTCAGATTACAGTCAACAATCACCCCTAAGCTTTTTACCTCCGTCTTGACTTTTAATCCTAATGTATCCAGTTTATTTCTAATAGCCTCATTGTATCCATTATTGCTGATCACTAAAATTTCAGTTTTCTCTTTATTTAACTTGAGAAAATTACTATTCATCCATTCTGAGATACTAGTCAGACATTGTGTTAGTGAATCAATAGAATCAGGGTCATCAGGTGCTATTGATAAGTACAGCTGTGTGTCATCAGCATAGCTGTGGTAGCTCACGTTGTGCCCTGAGATAATCTGACCTAACGGAAGCATGTAGATTGAGAATAACAGCGGACCCAGGATAGAGCCTTGTGGAACACCATATTGGATATCATGTGTCTTCGAGTTGTAATTCCCACAACTAACAAAATATTTTCTCCCTGTCAGGTAGGATTCAAACCAATTTAAGACACTGCCAGAGAGGCCCACCCATTGACTAAGGCGATTTCTAAGAATGTTGTGATCAATGGTGTCAAATGCAGCACTCAGATCTAAGAGGATGAGAACAGATAAATGGCCTCTGTCTGCATTTACCCGCAAGTCATTTACTACTTTAACGAGTGCAGTTTCTGTGCTGTGATTTGTTCTAAAACCTGACTGAAATTTATCAAGAATAGCATGTTTATTTAGGTGGTCATTTAACTGCATAATGACTGCCTTCTCTAGAACTTTACTTAAGAAGGCAGGTTAGAGATGGGTCTAAAATTTTCAAGAGCGAGGGGTCAAGATTATGTTTCTTAAGTAGGGGTTTAACTACAGCAGTCTTAAGACAGTCTGGGAAGACCCCAGTATCTAGTGACGAATTTACTATGTCAAGAACATTATCAATTAGCACGCCTGATACTTCTTTGAAAAACCTTGTTGGTATCGGGTCAAGGACGAGGTGGAGGGTTTTAATTGAGATATTATTTTTTGTAAATCAGGTAAATCTATCCTAGTGAAAGAGTTTAATTTGTTTATAACAGGATGTTGGGGTTTGAGGGGATCCTTAGTGTTGGGGAGATATACTATGTTATTTCTAATATCATTCATTTTTGATTGAAAATACAGCGACAGCCTCACAGGTTTCACTGGAAGCACTTAGGAGGCATTCCTTTGAGCTACCTGGGTTTAGTAGGCGATCAATTGTTGAAAATAAGACTCTAGGATTACTAGCATTGTTATTTATAATCTTGGAGAAATAGCAGCGTCTCTCAAGACGGACAGTGTTATTGTATTCTGTTATTTTGACTTTTAATATTTCGTGGTGGATAGTAAGTTTAGTCTTCCTCCATTGACGCTCAGCTCTACGGCATGTTCTCTTTAAATCAGACACTCTTTGGGTCTTCCATGGTATACCAATGCTAGAAGATTTTTTCACTGTCTTTTCAGGTGCAACTATGTCAACAGCAGCTCTCACTTTAGAATTAAATCTTTCCACCTTACTATTTACATTGTCCTCGCTATTATAGCTGGCACTATAAACGGACTGATTGCTTAAAATGTTTGTAAGTTTTAAAGCTGCTGCGAATCAAAGAAGCGTTTTTAACAATATGCTTCTCATGAGTGTTTTTATCATTATTTCTATATTAAAAAGTAGAAGAAAATGGTCTGATAGACCAATATCAATGATCTGTTTTATATCAACTTTCAGTCCTTTAGTAATCACTAAGTCTAATGTATGACCTGCTTTATGTGTAGGCTGATTTATGAGTTGTCTCAAATCAAAAGAATCCAGGAGGTTCATAAATTCTTTTACTTTTAGATCACACTGATTATCTATATGAAAATTAAAGTCGCCAACTATTAGGAGTGTGTCATAGTTAGTAATTAAAATTGACATTAAGTCAGAGAATTCCTCAAAAAACGCGCTTATATTTAGGAGGTCTATACACGGATAGTATTAGAACTTGAGAATCTCCATGAATAACAACGGCGAGATACTCAAAGGACTTGAACTTACCAAAACTGACATCTTTACATTTTAATCGCTCGAGTAAATGTTAGCCAATCCGCCCCTTTTCCCTGGCGGTTTGCATGAGTAAAACTGTAATCCGGAGGCGCAGATTCGATTAAAACTGACGCGCATCTGAATTCAGCCATGTTTCATTTAGTGCAATAAGATCTATTTTTATCACTAATAAGATCGTTGATAAAAACGTTTTGTTAGTTAAAGCTCTGACATTTAATAGTGCCATATTTAATGTTTCGGAGGTGCAGAGATGAGTACTATGTGCGTTATTGTTATTTGGAATAGGAACTAAATTATTATTAGCGCTCTGTGTATATTTTTGTTTAATCTGTGATCTGTTTTATAGTTTTAATACATTGTTCCTCTAAAATAGTGATTTTAATTAGATTATTGGAGTTTATGCCGTATTTCCTAGGTTTTCTACGTGCATTGAGATTGCTTATTACGGTATTAATGGTGTGAACTTTAACGGAAGACTCTATTAAACATTCATCATGTCCTGGCATAGCAGTATTATTTCGAAGGGGTTAAGAGCAGAGACAGATAGTCAAGAAAAACGAATTACCTTCGATATGTTTTCGGAGAGGACCCGGGCGCCGAAACTGTTCAAATCAATTTATTTTTTTCTCCAGCCTTTGGAGTTTTTTTTGTTTTTTCTGTCCACCCTGGCCATCGGACCTTACTCTTATTCTATGTTAATTAATGTTGACTTATGTTTATCTTTTATTGTGTCTTCTATTTCTCTATTCATTTTGTAAAGCACTTTGAGCTACATTTTTTTGTATGAATATGTGCTATATAAATAAATGTTGATTGATTGATTGATTGCGCTTGAAGAGACGCGGCCTTTCCAAAAAGAGATTCCAATTGTTGATGAAGCCGATATCCTTCTTCTTGCAGAAACCCTGTAGCCAGTTGTTCAACCCTAGCAGACGACTGTAGTACTCGTATATTTTATATATAATATATATTTTATATATATATATTTTATATATATATATATTTTATATATATATATATATATATATTTATTTTATTTATATATTTGATATATATATATATATATATATATATATATATATATATATTTATTTTATTTATATATTTTATATATATATATATATATATGTATATATATTATATTCAATGAGAATCTACCAATGTAAATGGTCATGAAAATAAAGAAAACACATTGAGTGAGGAAGTGTGTCCAAACTTTTGGCCTGTACTGTGTGTGTATATATATATATATATATATATATATATATATAGATATAGAGATATACTGTGTTTAATTGCATCTTGCCTGAAGAAGGGGCCTGAGTTGCATATTGTAATCTTTTTAGTTAGCCAATAAAATGTGTAATTTTGCTTGACTTCTCACTAAGTAAAACAATTAAAAATGCATAACTGCAGCTGCAGTATTGTTTTGAGATTGTTTAGGTGCAAGACACTGAATGTTTTCAAAAGGGACACTGTTTCTAAAAAGGGGAGCATCTTCTGCCAAATAATAACTTGGCAATGCTATGGGATCCAAACTTAGAACAATGATAGTTGACAGACTGGGGCACAAAAGAAAAACTTTTTATGCTTTACTGTATTTCGTTGATCTAGGTGTAAACAAAGATTTTTAATCATAAACATGCTTTCAAAAATAAAAATTGTTTCCACTTCAAGCACTTTTTGCAGGCAAATAGTAATGTATAGTAATTGTATTCTGTACACAAGATAATAAATCTGAAGTAAACTAATAACACTTTATATCATGCAGTGCCTTACATTTTTAAAAGCCAGTGCCAATGTCTTACTACAGGTATATCACTACAAGCTTGCAATACCAATTAACACTCAGCATGTTACACTCTTTTACAGCATGTCATCTATGCTCATGATAAGAAAAGTCAAAATATGCGCTATGGCAAAGTCATGATGAAAACACAACAATGTAGTTTTTTTTTTTTTTTTTCTTTTCTTATTGCTCAGAATTTTCACTTCCGCCACCATAAAAAAAAAAACTCACACTGTTTCACTCCATCCGAACTAGTGTGGTGCTGAGGTATCACCCGTTGCATGGCTGCACTCAGGTCCTAATCTGGATCCTGAGTTGGTTTGTCATGTGGTGGGTGCGGCAATGCACTGTATCAGTGTGTTCTCCTAACCTCTCTTCCTCAGAAGATGGTAGAAGGAGAACAAATGAGGATGCCATTTTTTAAGTGAGTAAAAGTAATAACTTTTAGTTTCCTGTTGGTAGATGTTTATTTAAATCCATTTTATGACAATCCAGATCTAATATTAGAGTTTTGGGTCAAAATTGTATTTTAAAATTGTTGCAAATTACATGATCTTTGAATGGATCAATTTGAGTCAACATAATATTAGTGAATAACTGCAAAATGAGTTGCAGCAATCTGTAATGCAACAAAGCTAACTCCTGAGCTAAAATTCCCTCTGTGCCTTCCCACCCCGCTGACGGTTTTTGCAGTATATGGGTACAGCAGCTATTTATTTTAAATCCCCAAGCATCTCTCCATTCCACCAATTGCTGAGACAATACTATAGTAAGTGATGGATGCTTTGAAATGTCAGTGTGAACCTTTAAGGCATTGCAGGGCCCTATTTTGGATTTGCCAGCCAATCTGAAGAGTGTTCTGAATTTGTGATGATAGTTGCTTCTAATGCTTATGCTGGTAAGATTATTTGTTGATTACTGTACTTGCTTTCAGTGCAGTCCTCTTGGCAAATAAATTTGGAGATCTTTTTGTGTCCATTTTAATCTAAATGCCCATGGCTATTGTTAAACAGTATATCAAGCCCTGCATTGTTTTTTTCCTTTTTAAATTTTACTAAATTTGCGTTATATTTGTGGTACTTTTTAGTTGATCATTAAGGATGTGCAAAAGTTTCCATTTTTGTTAAAATTTACTATTTCCAATTTTCTTATATCAATATATTTTTCAAAAATACAGTATAGAAAAACATCTGCTGTGCTAGCACATTGACATTTAAAAATACATGTAAAAATATTTCCACTTGTGTGTTTTGTTACTTGCGGCAGAAGGAAATGTGATTTTGCTTATAGAGTTATTAGCAAGATTTTAGCTTTGCTTTAGCTAGCCTTCAGGCAGTCTAGGGGTCAGCCTTAACAATGGCCTGTTTGTTCAGTGGGCTGAAGGGCTCCCCATGTTAGACTGGCTCAATTCTAGCTTCATGTTGTTGAAACATTCTAGCATGTATTGAGATATATACAGGTTGCTTTTTTAAGTGGGATTAAAATGTTTTTTACAGAGCTATTTGAAAAACTATAAAATAAGTGCTGGTGTGGTTATGGAAATCCTCCATTCACCCAATTTATAAAAAACTTAATACAGAAAAGAACCAAAGTTGGCAATAAAATGGGTGGATATGCTGTTAATTAATTGTATCACTCAGCATTCATTAGTGTACAGAGAATAACAATTCTATGTAAACAGGTTAAATAATGAAACAAATATGCATAATGGTTAGCCCATTTTATGTTGTTTATGGTAAAGAACAACTTCATATCTTGATGACTCCTAAATAAAAAGATTGGGAGTTTAAAAAGTCTTCAAGAGTTTGGGATTGGCTACTCACAATAAAGATTTGGGTGATAGGTAAGATAATGAGTGGGTAGATACATTATGATACTTATTTTTATGACATCTGATTGCACAAAATATATCCACAGTTGAATAAAATAAAATCATTTATCAGAAGCAACAGTTTTACTTAAATTTGATACATTTTACTACATAAAGAATTAATTAAGAAACATTTGTGTTAGTTGTCAATCAAAACCACAAATCAAAAACTCACCGTAAATTTGTGATTAAGGTAACATAGTGTTGTATACACACTTACAATTCAAATATTTTATATATGTTTAATTTTCAAATGTGGTTATTTCCTTATTTTACATACTTTATACATACCTTTTAGATTGAAATTAAAATGAAGAAGACAGAAGCAGTGAGATGGGAGACGCTGGAAGGAGAAGGTGCTCCCCCAAATCTGAAATATTTCACACCAGGTTAGCCTTAAGCAATTACAGTTTTATTTTCCAGACTTTAAAACCTAGTACTTACATGTTTTGTTCATCCTTAGCTTTGATTATTCCTAAATATGTATAATATGAATGGGTGGTTATTGTCTGGAGTTGACATCTGTGTCTGCATATGGTTTTCTTTATTTTTTTTCTTCTTCTTCCAAGGCACATCATAAAGATGTTATTGGGTTTACTAGCATCTTCTCTTGCCTTGTGCTGTCTTTAGTGGATGGCTGGCTGGATAATTTAGTCTGTTTTAAAAATTATATGTGTACATTAAAGGTTAAATGTATATTAATTTCATTGTTCTCAGACTCCCCTTTATGCTTTTAGGTTGATATGTAAGTAATTTTCACACAGTTGTTTTCCTGTTAAAAAGTGTAACCATATTTATTTCCATCCCCACCCCACTAATCAAGATGTCATTGGCTGGTTAGCTCTTCTCTCAAAAACATCTGGGAGCTTAATTCTTAGTTTTGGAAGCCTGCTATACGATACATTAGCTTCATATTCTTACTTCCATATCTACCTGAAACAAGTGGCAATAGTATAACACCAACAACATTCAAAAATTGGCAATAAGTACATTTTCAGATATAATCACAAAGGGAAGTCATGCTGTGTAGTAACATAATGAATGACCTGTTTGATAAAAGCTGTCTCTGGAACTAGTGTTTTTGAATGCTAATAGTTTTGTACCTTTTGCAAGAATGGAAAAAGAGGGAGAAATGTGTCTAAGCAGGATGGCCAAGTTATTTAATAGTTCATTTTCTGTTTCTAAGGCACATTATGTATTAATGTATGCTTTAAAATAGAAGGGAGCCGTGTCCATGTAATACTGCTAAGCTGAACAGGTTCTGTTCTAGAATGTTATGCGGCCAGAGTGTATGGAGTCCTCTATGTACATGTAAAAGCTGGTAGCAGGGGTATCCAACTGTGATCCTGAAGATCCACAGTGGCTGCACATTTCCATTCTAACCATTTTCTTAATTAGTAAAACATTTTTGCTGCTAATTAACTGCTATTATGTTGATCTGCTCCGATCCACTAACACTTTGATAGTGCTCTTAGAAAAATGCAAAAGTCTGAGTTAGTGTAAGCTGCCATAATGCAAGGTGTTCATAAGAAATGTGGTGATTTACTTCATGAAGTAGAAGTACAAAATAAACAAGAATTGTTTCGTCACATATTTGAAATACTAAAATGTTTGATTTCATTTAAATGTTTAAGTCTTAAGTATTCTCGATAGTAATTTTTCAGCCTCTAATATAGGGCTATAGATAGCTAGATTCATAATGAAGAATCAAAAATAACATCACATCTGTCATCATTGGCGTAGAAATAGTGTAAAATGATATCTCATATACTTGTGTTTGAAATTTGTCATTTTTAGCCCTCTGGGAGTGGCTGTTAGAGGGCTAGGACCACCGGTAAAGAAAATATCAAATATATTATCAAATTTTGCCCGGCAACCTCAAATTAGCATTATCTCCACATGCCTATGTTACCCATCTCAATTTTTTTAAGTTTTGTAAGGACTTGTTAAAGTTGAGGGTCTGATGAATTTAACCCAATATCAACAAATTCTTCAGGATAATGTTCAAGCATCAGTCACAAAGTAGAAGTTACACAAGTGTTGGATATTCCAACAAGGCAATGACCCAAAACACAGTTCGAAATCTACAAAGGCATTCATGCAGAGGGAGAAGTACAGTTTTCTGGAATGGTTGTCACAATCCCCTGACTGGAATATCATTGAAAATCTATGAGGGGATTTGAAGCAGGCTGTTCATGCTCGGCAGCCATCAAATTTAACTGAACTGGAGAGATTTTGTCTGGGTAAAATGATCAAAAATTTCTCTTCAGTACCTGTAATTGTAATTATGTAAATTATTCATAATGATGTTAAACCTTAAATGTTTACAGATTGAAAATGTGCATCTTTACATCTGTTGATTCATCTACTGTATATCTTAAAATAATTAATTACAAAGCTAAAACAAACTGATCTGCATGATGCTAAATCCGAGAATAAAACAGAAAATAGACCAGCCTTTAAGGGCTTGTTGCATCTGAGGAGAAGCCTGCTCTTTTGCCCAGGTTTGTAGGTGCTGAGTTTATAATGGAAGAGTGAAATGTGGACCTTGCATGCCATGTCATCGCGAGGCAAAATATTTATTAAACCCAGAAACATTGTTAATTTTTAAAAGGGAACCCATTAACAACCAGTGCCGTTCACAAGAAACATTTTTCTGTGGGAAAGACTTAATGCTGGTTAAATATAATTTCATGTACAATTAGAACTGCCTACATAAAGAATTACTATACAGCTAAATATTTACTCACCTATCACTATGTTGAGAACTATGTGGTCTTGGCTATCTGTGGTTTCATCAACTGCAACATAAATTTTATTGCCACGAATCTTTCGAAGAACGACGTCCATATGTAGTTGAAAGACATGGGGCAGATGAGTTTGACGAAGACTGCTCTCATTTTCTGGCAGTGCACCTTCTTGTTTACAATGCTTAATAAAGAAAGGGTGCATCTTAAGTCATTTTTTTGAGCAGTATGTCTGACTTGCATGCCCAGAAAGTCCTCCACAAATTGGCGTCTGAAAGGGAACAATTTTGATCTTTATTTCTCCTTGTTTTTGAGATGGGTTTTAGATTTGACATGGTCTTTGCAAGTATATTTTCATGTCCAATCTATGGTATGCTGGCAAAACTGGCAGAAAAGTTGTACATATTTGTAAAAGTCGCCGGGATATTGTACCCTTAATTTTACAGTTAAGCTCATGTTTCTTAGTTTTTTCGATGTAGTTAGTTTATCTGATACTGCTTGCTTCGATACTGCTCGCTTCGACATTTCTGTCTCGTGAAGCTGACTAATTCTTGTGGCTTTAATGAGAAAACATACAAGAAACACGCGCACAAACAGATAGGAGGCATGACTGAATTTCTACAAGAACTGCGTTTGCTTGAAAATCAACAAACTAGAAAACAAAACCTGAATGATAGAACAACAGATTATTCAATCGTTTAGTTTATTGTGAAGATTTGTAACAGTCACCCCTCCAGTCTCTAAATTATTATTACATTTCCATTTTTAAATCTGAAATCCATTTTTATGTGTTAATTCCGTGATTCCGTCCATGTTTTCCACATCGTGGAAATCTTAGGGTCCTAGTTTACTCTTTATCATAAATGTGTAACTTCCTGCACGAAATATCATATACAGATGTCCTAAGAATAATGGTTTTTGAGTCTAGAGCCAGAAATAGGGAAGAGCCCCAAAAAGCCTGATGCCTTGCATAAGTGGATGACAAGACAAGTTGAATGGTGCATTAGGAGGCGTCATATAAATAAAAACTTAAGTGATTTCAGTGTTTTTCTAAGTAATTCTTATGAACACATTATCTGAAAATAAAGAAAGCTGAAGATCTCAGTGGATCCAGCAGGGGGCGGTAGCTCCCTTGTTGGAATAAGGGCTTTTCTAATTGTGGCATGTTACATAACCTGAAACTATATAGATATAATATAAAAATGGCGATACCCCTCCCTTAGTGATACGGCAGTAAGTAAATCACATAGGAGAAATAAGCTTTCTTTAACACTAGAATTACCAGAGCCAACAAAAAAACTCGTAAATCCGCCCCACCTTAAATCCCTTTGCACCTCTCCGTCAGTGTCTTTTGTCTTCTAAATGTGTCGATAAGCCCAAGCAGCCTGCTATACCATCCCCCTACTGCTGCAGAACGGTCAAGAAGTTCTCCCAGTTCCTGCCTTGATTGATTATCTGGGATTGAGCTACCCAGAATTGTAAGGGGAAATAATTTGATGTGTGTTTTGTGTCTACAACAATCTATGTAAACACATTGTTAAAACAGAAACGCATTTCATGTTTTAGTAATAAATGACAAAATGTAGACATTAACTGTATAATGTGTGAAGGCTGATGACCAAATATCAAATAAACACGTCAACAAAAGGTGCAAATTCAATACGACAGCTTCCTTGGTGCAGCGGTTAGAACTGCTGACTTATAATCCAGAGGTCGTGAGTTCGGAACCAGCTTCCCCGCAAATTTACTGTTTTGAGTAGTGAGCTGCTCTTATTGTTAATATTATACAATTTAAACATACCTTTGATTTGTGTCTAACAGCCAGTGTAAATTCATAATACTTGTAAAAGGTAGCGTTTTTTTTTTCTTTTTTTTTCTCATTTTTATTCTCTCAGTCACGATCACGATACAACACCCCTCATATCTGACACTGTTACTTTTTGTATGAAACTGGGAATAACTGTAGATGTGAGTGGTGTTTTGAGACAGTTGAACTGGAAATTCTCTGATCTAGAGTGATATAAGCTGACACACAAACGCATGGTGAATCTGCCTTATTCATATCGCATTGTCACATGATTTTTCGTATTCAGTTTTATTAGGCGTTCCTACTCATGCTGAATTAGTATGCACCTAATGGTCCATGATGTCAAAGCCGCACTGACAAAAAAACAGACATAGGTATATATGATATTTGGAATAACTCATTTTGTGACCTGTATAGTACATTTCAGAAAACATTGTGGCACAGATGTGGCACATGTACTCCAGGACATGCAGAGGAAAGAATAGTGCAGAGAGGTCAGTTTTGCGCTATATGCAATCATCAGATTCAAATGTTCCTACATTTACGACATGTGTACCTGTTGCAATGTACACATTTCTCTCTGTGCTGTGGTTACTATTACACTGAAGGGGCTGGGGGGAGTGGCGGTCTTGGAACAGAAGCTTGTCGATGTTACATCCTCTTTTGCTTTATCTATCGCCTTTTCTTGTAAGAAGCAATAACAAAGTTCCTCTGCAAGGTGAGCAAAGAACACTCTTCTTTTCTCAGTGGCCCCGTACATGCCTTGTACAGTACATGTGCGTTGATCGCCGCCAAGTCAAGTGTGTTATAGCACAAGCAACTGGCCACCTGTGTGTTCCTGCTCGCACTGAATAAGTTCACACCTTCTGGTGCACGATGTCAACGGGCAAAAAAGAGAGAAGAAAACTGAGAAAAGCAAAGCTTTTAGAAATACCATACATTTACAGCTGATCTGACACATTCAATCCCCATAATTCAATATTTTATAGATGAACATTTTTACTGTAGAGTGTCCAAGAATGATTTTGGTCCATTCTTTCAGACAGGTTTAACGGATGATGCTTGTGCATAGCAGTTTTCAGGAGTGTTGTAAATTTTGCATAATATTCAGACAGAAAATTTTATTGTGTTATTGTAAGACATGCATACATTTTTCTTTGAGTCACTCTAGGTTAGCTTGGCCTATTTATGAGGAGCATTATCTGGCTCAAAGAGTCCATGCTTCAGTTTTCTAGCACACTCAAACGTTATCTTTGGCATTTGTCAGAGAAATGATCAACATGCCTGATACCACACTCCCAGAGTTGTAGAGTTCTTTGGCTGAAATGGGGGGAAAGACAGTGTTGACATCATTCCTCTCTGTGGCACTTCACATATTTGGTCTTTTTAGGATCATTGCTAGAAGAAAGCCACTTCCAAGGAAAGGTTTGTTAGAGGCCATGTGACAAAATCAGATACTGGAATAAAATTTTGTCTTACAATGAGGCTAAAGTTGAGCAGTTTGTTCTAAAGTAAAGCACTATCTTTAGTGTAAACCAAATAAAGCCGAATACCCAGCTGATATCATCTGTACTGTCTAGCATGCTGTTGGCAGCAGCCACATCATGCTCTGTGGTTTGCTTTTCAGTAGGATCAACTACAGAGTTTGTTGCCACTAGGTACAGATCCAAGTCATTGAGGAAAGAATACTGTATTTCAGTTAGTTATGGATCTGTGTTTAGAGCAAACATTTACTTTCCAACAGAGCAATGACCAAAGGAAATAAGCTACTAATGAATTGCTTGAAGAAAAATCAATCAATCAATCAAATTTATTTATAAAGCACATTTAAAAGCAGCAGAAGTTGTACCAAAGTGCTGTAAAAAGAAATATGTAAGGCTACTATAAAATAACCAATTTCATAAAACCATTGATTAAAACTATTTAATATCTCACCCACCCTAGAAGGCAGAGGAGAAAAAGTGGGTCTTTAACCGAGTCTTAAAAACCTTAATCGAAGGAGAAGATCTGATATGGAGTGGCAGATCGTCCCAAGTCTTGGAGCAGTAACTGAAAAAGCCCTGTCACCCTTAAACTTTAGCCATGATCTACAGACAGCACAAAGTAATTGAACAGATGACCTCAAAACTTTTGTTGTCGAGAGAGGATCAAGGAGATCACAGATATATATTTAGGGGTGATGTCATGCAATGCCTTATAAACAAAAAATAAAATCTTTAAAGTCAATCTGAAATCTCACCAGCAGCCAATGGAGGGAGGCCAATACAGGTGAGATATGCTCTCTTCTACTAGTGTTGGCCAGAAATCTAGCTGCAACAGGGCAGATTTGGACAATGCCACAATGTAAGGAATTGTAATAATGAAGCCGAAACATAATAAAAGCCTGAATCACTGTTGTCAAATCCTTCTGTGAAAGGAAGGATTTTCACTTTGAAATTTGCCTTAGTTTGTAAAAGCTGGACTTTACTAGCCTGGAGATTTGTTTGTCAAAGCTTACAGATGAATCAAAGATGAAGGCTGTTATACTGAATTGGCCCAGAGCTTACAGTCTGATTTGGCAGAGTTGATAAATCTAAATGTAAGACTTATGCATACATATCCAGGAAAACTCTAGTATATTAATTGCTGTTAAAGGACTACTTGTTATTTTTTTATTGGAGATACAAGTCTTTCGTTCTGATGAATCCATTGTTATTGGATTAAAAAAGGTTTTACTCATAAATGTGTTAAATTTATTGTGTTAATGAAGGGATACATATTTATTTTTTTAAATAAACTGTAGTTAAAATTTGGAGATTTAACACGAGGAGGTAAATGTATTCTCCAGATGTAATTTTAATGTTTTTTTATTTATTCTGGTTTATGCAGTATTACATTAGTTAAAAAAACTCAAGCTTGATCAATGTAAAAATCTTTTCCCACTGTGAAACTGAAATAATGTCATACTTTGACAAATTCCATATGTGGCCTTTCATTTTACTTTTTGTATGTAAAGCAAAATGATTTCAAGCAAACCAAATCAGAGCAATATTTGATGTGACCACCCTTCACTTTTAAAAATGATTCAGTTACCTTAGATATACTGTTGTGTGGCTTTATACGAAATTCAGTTCACTAACTGACACCTTTTTTCAGTCAAAAATTAACTTTTTTTCAGTTTTCATCTGTTCAGAAAACTTGCTGCCATTGTTCAGCATCCTAATCCTTGTTTATAGGTAAATCTCTTAACTTTATTTCCAATCCAGTTGAAAGTTTTTTTTTTTTTTTTTTTCTTTCCCATGGAAACTATTTCTGTGAAGACTTCTTTACACTGTAGATGGTTGTACTTGGGTCCAGTATTTTATGTTCATTCAGTGCTTATACCAGTGCTAAACTTTTTCCAGTTTCATAGGGACACCAGTTTGATGCATCTCTCATCTACTTCACTCAGTTTCCTTGACTGATCATTGTGATTCTAGTTCTCAACTTTGCCTAGTTTACTTGTACTTCTTTAGAAGAGCTTGGACAGCACATCTTTAAATTCTTATCTGCCATGAAATTATTTCTTGGGAGTTACTTTTCTAATTCTGGTACCGTGTGCTCTTTTGCTATGCTTAGTCTTATAATTGCGTGAGAAATGATGTTTTCAAGTTAAACTGCAACATCTGCCGTACAATTTTCTTTTGTTGTCTTTCACCCAGTTTGATTCCTTCTGCACCCATTTTGGTTACATTTAATGGTTTTGTTTCCATCAATGTTTTATATCTTTTATCATTAGCACCTGATTTTGTCTTTGTTTGGCCATTACTGGGCTGTATGCCAACAATGTAATCAAGTTTTTATCTGAAAAATGGCCTGTTTTCTTTTAATGAAATTAAAAATAATTTTACATTAACATTTAACTTTTGGAAAATGTTTGGAAACCGACATACTAATACACACCAAAAACATTTAAGGCAAAATGTACATTAGAAAAATCTAGGATGACTTGCACAGTACTGTGTGTATATGTATATTATATATTAAAAATATATAAATAAAATATATATTTTTAATATACACGGTGGGCCATTTATATGGATACACCTTAATAAAATGGGAATGGTTGGTGATATTAACTTCCTGTTTGTGGCACATTAGTATATGTGAGGGGGGAAACTTTTCAAGATGGGTGGTGGCCATTTTGAAGTCGGCCATTTTGGATCCAACTTTTGTTTTTTCAATAGGAAGAGGGTCATGTGACACATCAAACTTATTGGGAATTTCACAAGAAAAACAATGGTGTGTTTGGTTTTAACGTAACTTTATTCTTTCATGAGTTATTTACAAGTTTCTCACCACTTATAAAATGTGTTCAATGTGCTGCCCATTGTGTTGGATTGTCAATGCAACCCTCTTCTCCCACTCTTCACACACTGATAGCAACACCGCAGGAGAAATGCTAGCATAGGCTTCCAGGATCCTTAGTTTCAGGTGCTGCACATCTCATATCTTCACAGCATAGACAATTGCCTTCAGATGACCCCAAAGATAAAAGTCTAAGGGGGTCAGATCGGGAGACCTTGGGGGCCATTCAACTGGCCCACGACGACCAATCCTCTTTCCAGGAAACTGTTCATCTAGGAATGCTCGGACCTGACACCCATAATGTGTTGGTGCACTATCTTGCTGGAAAAACTCAGGGAACATGCCAGCTTCAGTGCATAAAGAGGGAAACACATCATCATGTAGCAATTTCGCATATCCAGTGGCCTTGAGGTTTCCTTTGATGAAGAATGGCCCCACTATCTTTGTACCCCATATACCACACCATACCATCAATTTTTTTGTTCCAACAGTCTTGGAGGGATCTATCCAATGTGGGTTAGTGTCAGACCAATAGTGGTGGTTTTGTTTGTTAACTTCACCATTCACATAAAAGTTTGCCTCATCACTGAACAAAATCTTCTGCGTAAACTGAGGGTCCTGTTCCAATTTTTGTTTTGCCCATTCTGCAAATTCAGTGCGCCGATCTGGGTCATCCTCGTTGAGATGCGGCAGTAGCTGGAGTTTGTAAGGGTACCATTTGTGAGTAGCTAATATCCGCCGAAGGGATGTTCGACTAATGCCACTCTCCAGTGACATGCGGCGAGTGCTATGCTGTGGGCTCTTGCTGAATGAAGCTAGGACACCTATGGCGTTATTTCAGTGCCACTATTCTGAGCGCACGTAAAAAAATATTGCAAGTGCAAGTGTTGCATTTTGAGGAGAAATTTATTTTGAGCGAACAAAATTCATTGCTGCGTGCAAAAAATGTATTTCAGTGTTTGCACTTATCCATATACACACACACAATAGCACCCCCTCTCGCTCAGTTTTTTCATTTGCGCTTGCTCGCAATGTGTTGCTTGCGCTCACAACATTCTCTGCTGCAAGCGCTCAACTCTCTGTACACCGTTATAAGTGTGCCACAAAACCAACCAATCACAGACTTGGTTTCAAAAATTCTGATTGGCTCTTACGGTCTCCAATCAGCTCGCTAGCTGCTGCATTCCGGAAACAGTCCGAAATGTAGCTAAATCCAGCTAAACTCAATTAAACCCCAATTTGCGGATAATATCTTTAATTATTTTATTTTAAAATATATTATTTGTTAAGACTATCGTTGGTGTAGTATAATGTAGTTGCATTATACAACCATGCCAACTGACTCTCCAAATTATATTTGAGTAGCTCTCTTTTATGTCGTCGAATACTGAACAGCAGCTGATTGAAAACCGTAAGAGCCAATCAGAATTTTTGAAACCAAGTCTGTGATTGGTTGGTTTTGTGGCACACTTATAACGGTGTACAGAGAGTTGAGCTCGCAGCAGAGAATGTTGTGAGCGCAAACACATTGCGAGCAAGCGCAAATGAAAAAACTGAGCGAGAGGAGGTGTTATTGTGTGTGTGTATATGGATAAGCGCAAACACTGAAATACATTTTTTGCACGCAGCTTTGAATTTTGTTCACTCAAATTCAGCTTTTGTACGCTCAAAATAAATTTCTCTTCAAAATGCAACACTTGCACTTGCAATCTTTTTTTACGTGCGCTCAATATTTTTTACGTGTGCTCAGAATAGTGGCACTGAAATAACGCCATAGACACCCACTGATGTTTCTTCATTAGTGACAGTTTTCATGCGTCCACATTTTGGCAAATCCAACACTGAACCAGTTTCACTAAACTTAGCAAGCAGTTTGCTAACTGTAGCATGGGAGATGGGTGGTCTCGTAGGGTGCCTTGCATTGAAATCTGCTGCAATGACCCGGTTACTGCGTTTACCAGACATCTACACAATTTCTATTCGCTCCTCACGTGTTAACCTCTGCGACATGTCAATGGCTGTAAACAAAGAGAAACTTGTAAACAACTTATGAAAGAATAAAGTTACGTTAAAACCAAGCACACCATTATTTTTCTTGTGAAACCCCAATAAGTTTGATGTGTCACATGACCCTCTTCCTATTGAAAAAACAAAAGTTGGATCCAAAATGGCTGACTTCAAAATGGCCACCTTGGTCACCACCCATCTTGAAAAGTTTCCCCCCTCACATATATTAATGTGCCACAAACAGGAAGTTAATATCACCAACCATTCCCATTTTATTAAGGTGTATCCATACAAATGGCCCACCCTGTATAATACACACACACCCACACACACTAAGCAGAAGTTTTTGATGCCATGAGAACGCTTAGCTGTGTTATCCTGGTGTTTCTTTTACTAATAGCCCTATATGTGGCATTGAATGTTAAAAGTATTCAGTTAAACTTTTTTCAACACTACCAGGATTACCTACTTGCTTGTAGACACTGGGCACTGAAATGAGGACCATTTCCTCATATATGATGATACTGCATATTTGTGTAAGTGTATAGTACTTTATTTGTCCCCAAGGGGAAAGTAAGACTTTAAAAAGCTCAAAAAAGACAAATAATAAATTATATGTACCATCCTTATAAAAAAAAAATTCACCCCTTAGAAGGTTTCACAGTTTAATATTATTCAGCTTTGAATCACATTTAATTTAGTTGGACTTTTTTGACATTGATCTACATAAAAAAGACTTAATGCAAAAATGAAAGCAGATTTCTGTAAAATGATGTAAATTACAATTGTAAAACACAAAAGAAGTGATCACATAAGTAATCTCCCCCGTAAAGTCAGCATTTAGATGCACCTTTTGCTGCCATTCTTGCCTTGAGTCATCTGGATACTACAGATTTACCCATTGTTCTTTGCAAAACGTGTCAAGCTTTGTCAGGTTTCTTGGGGACTATGAATGAGCAACCATTTTCAAGTCAAGCCACAAATTCTCAAATGGATTGGGATCCGGACAATGAGATTGTGATTTTTGTGCCAGTCCTGTGTAGCTTTGGCTTTAAGCTTGGGGTTGTTGTTTTGCTGGAAAACAAACCTTCTCCCAAGTCACATTATTTTTAAAACTGCAGAATTTCTCTGTATTTTTGTGTATTTATTTTAACCTCCATCTCACAAGCCTTCCATGGCCTGCTTCAAGGAAGCTTCCTCACAGCATGATGTTTCCACCACCATGCTTCACAGTGAGTGCTTTTGATAGTGAGCAATTTTTGACTTGTGCCAAATTTGATATTTAATCTGATGTCCAAATAAAATCACAATTTATTCCTTTTCTGGCTATAGAATAATTTCTTTCTTTCTTTCTTTAAGCTGTAGCTTTCTCTTTGCCATTTTCCAATAAAGCAGCCCCTGGTGAAGTATCCAGGCAACAGTTATTGTGTGCACCTCTCTAATTTGACCAACTGAGTTATAATACGTCGTCCCTCACTTGTCTTTGTGCATGATCACTCATTATTTGAGGACGGCATGCTCTAGGCAGATTTATAGCTGTACCACACTTTCCATTTCCTTATTACTGATTTAACTAGAATCCTATGGCATTTCGGTGACTTGGATATTTTCTTGTATCCTTCTCTTGACTTATACTTTTAAATCACCTTTTCACAGAGATGCTTGGAATTTATTTTGTCTTTACAGTGTAGGTTAGGCCACAATACTGACACACAGTCAGTTGACACTCCAGACATACTGTTTGTGTAAGTGTGGACAGCATTTATCATGGACGTTGTACCTGTGTTCAGATTTATAGCTGTTCATGCAGGATTTTTTAAAGAATTCTTTTTCCGTGTTGCAAAATTAACAAACCGCTAAGAAACTAACAAAGTGACTACAGAATTTTTATTGTAGATTGGTATAGATCACAAGAGGAGTATAATACAATTTTAGAGATTCTACTTGAAGAACTGTGAAGACCATAATTAATTAGTGGAAGAAATAAGATCATTATTAAGATCACAATTTCCCTGCAGAGTTAATGACTATGCAAGAAGAAGGCTTTTCAAGGAAGCTACCAATTCCTTCCTCAGAGGAGCTACAGAAATTCATAGCAGAAACTGTATACGCCCTGTATAATTAAAGCTATTTTGTGTATTCCCATGCATATGAATAGGTGGGTAGCTGGCAAGGTTGAATCCATTACTCACAAAAAAGAACACCCAAGCTTGTGTAATATTTTTTAGAAGACATACTAATTCTTAAAGAACTATACGTAAATGTAATGGTGTTTTCAAACCAGGGTGAAACACTCTGGTCTTAATTCCAAATGGTATGGTTCATGCAAAGCCAGCACAGTTCATAAGCTTAAGATAAAAGGATCTACTGCCTACTGTGATGAAGGCTGATTCTCCTGAAGACATAGTTATAACCCCAACCTTAATAATATTGAAAATGTATGGACTTGTCAGTTTGACAGTATATATGAGGTAATTAATATCTGCATTCAACAAAAATCAGTACATTTGGAAATTAGTTATAGCACAGTGGATAAAACACTTTTGTATTTTCTGATGAATTACCGTAATATTAAGTTATACCTAACTTGTTCTTGAAGTTCAATATGTTCAGTGTTCTTCTGCTGAAGAACAAAATGAAAAACGAGCACTCTTGAAAATCAGCTCTTAGTGTGACATTATGATAGTAAGAAAAAAGATTCAATAAAGATCTCTGTGGAACTTCAAATGTCATGTTTTCCACATACTATGACAGAAATAAACTGAAATTATGATAAGCCGAGTGAAAATGAAACATTACATTAAAGTTTATTATTATAAATTTCTGAAACACTCGTATCTTGCCAGAAAATTAATTTTATTCTGAAAGCAGCCAACAAAGCAAGTTATTCATACAGTAAGGATGATTAAGTTAATTGAACATTTATTTTTGCTTATTTATTTTCCTCAAAAGCAACACTGAAAGTTGCTACCACTGCTTATTTTAGAAACCATCCAGGAAACAAGCAATTGCAAACCAGCCTTGGCTCTGGACGATAAGCTGATCAAGAAGTATATGTGAATATGAGTATGCTCCAGAATATTTAACACAGCATGCAAATTTTGCCACTCTGGTGCCATCCAACCATTCTCTAACCTGCTTACCTTGTTTGAGGCAGTTAAAAACCAACTCTGAAGAGGGCTCACTCACTCAAACAGCCGTATATTGTACTCATTTAGTGATATACTGTACAAGTCTTTTAGAAAGGGGTGTAACAGCCCGGGGGGAAAATCCACACATACAGGCATAGATGTAGGATCATGGACTTATGAGATTGCACTGCTAATGACTGTGACACTTTGTTGTCCATTCTCGAGACAACTTGTATTCAATTGGACAACTTCATATGATAAGTTTTTTTTTTTTTTTTTATGCAGGCAATTTTTGTTTTTATTTGACAGCCATAATATCTTGCTTATTGGAAAAACCCAGAACTGGGTTTCTCTTCTTAGAACTGTTGCATAATAAGAGTATGCTGTTGCTATCAAACACTTGGGTATGACATTTTTGATTGTTTAACTGGCAACAATGTTCACATATTGTATAGTGTTGAACCATTACACTGCTTACCCATCCCCAGGTTTAAATTTGCCTTTTGATTATTCATCACATGTGTTACCATTGACATCATGGTTATTCAAAATTACAGCATATAACAAATTCTTTATTTTCCATAATTTTGTAACATCATGCAGTACCTACAAGAAAAACATTAATACTGTTATGTTGTGTAGGTGATTTTTAAATGGTAAATGCTTCAAAAGTTTAAAATGAAGACCACTTTACTAATTTTCCTGCAAATTAGAATTACATTTAGGTTCTGATTGTTAAAATAAATATGACCGATGTTATACTTTCTTTCACTATTTCTCACTGTTGGGAATGGAAATGGCAAACATAATTTCATATTCTTAGTAATAATATTAGTTGTATCCTAATTGTGTTTTTTTTTTTTCTTTCAGTTATCAATATTTAGTTTTGGCATAATTAATCACGATCTGCTTTACCAAACGATAAGTGTCAAGAACGTTATTTGCTTCATTGTCTCTGCACTATTTTTGTTTATCTTTATTATGGATTAGGAAGATCTAGATTTGTCAAGTAGCTTGGAAATTACTGTATTATAAAAGTGTGGCTGTTCAGAATCTATTTTATGTTACAGATCAATATCCATCATCTTCACATTACACAAGAAACTGGGATAAGTTAGTAGGAGATATTAAAGAAGAAGAAAAGAATGAAAAATTGGAAGGAGATGCTGCTCTTAATAAACTATTTCAGCAAATTTATTCTGATGGAAGTGATGAAGTCAAACGTGCAATGAACAAGTCTTTTGTAAGTAGCTTCATGAAACAAACTTTGTTTCATAAATAATGATATACATTATCTTCCCATTGTTCTTGAAAACTGAACTAAGAATACACAATAGTATTAGTAAAACTTTCATTTATTAATTTCAGTATTCACCTACACTGTGCTACTATCTTTAAAAAAATATTTGTTTTGATCATGATCAAATAAAATCTTTAGGGTATGCTTAATTAAGAAATTGGTCAAAGATTGAGGCCTGATTTCTGTTATAAACATTTCTTTGAGTATTTTACTAAAAAAATGTACTTAACTGGTAAATTATGGAAAATGAAAAGGTTAGTTTAACTTAGGTGAAAGATTTTATTAACAAAAACATTATTTATTTATTTCAGACTGAGTCAGGGGGGACAGTCCTGAGCACTAACTGGAAGGATGTCGGCAAAAGGAAAGTAGATGTTAGCCCCCCTGATGATGCAGAGTGGAAAAAGTTCTGAAACTTTGCTGCTTTTTATTTAAAGAGATTTTTTTTTTCAAATTATTTGTCCAGGAATTTGATCTATACAGCTCTCAAGCCTTATATATACTTTAGACACTCTGTAACCTACAGTGTACTTTAAAGTTGTGTAACAGGTTTATTTTTTTGTTTTTTTAACAAAACTTCATAAATACATACAGAATAATGTGTATACTCCAGTGCTTTTGAATTAATCTGATGTTTTCAGAAGTTGTTTGAAATGGAATTCATAATTTTACCCAGCATTTTAAAAAAGAATGAATTTGGTCATTGTGTTCAGTATTTGCATTGTGTGTAAATTTAAATTCTTTCTTTCTAAAATTATATATCTATATGTTTATTTATATTTATGAATCAGCTTGTTTGACTGCACCTTGCACTGTGAATTCTGCTTATGCTTTTAAAAGATCAAAATGGTTAACTTCCTTAAAATACCTCAATTTCAGTTTTTATATGGGAAGATTTTTCAGGAATATATTATCTACAATTTGGTATATATAATGCATATCATCTGACTGCATTTTCCTCTTCCTATTCACAATCCAGCTTCAGGCTCCAGTAAAAGATGGCAGTATTTGTCACAGCTACTAATGAAACTACATTTTCACCAACTAAAACTCTGAAATCATATTTTTGTCCCACTAATTGGCTGTGGGGCTTGAAAGTGAGATCTTCATATGAGCTCTTCATAAAAGATTTAATGTGAAAATATATAGTAATAACAGACTCTGCTGCCTTATTTAGTTAGAACTGCTTTTTTGCCTTGTAGTGTCAAGATAATCTTTTTGTCAGTTTCTAACTGTACTGGTGGATGTGTAGTAACAAACATTTTCATTAAATGTTATATTATCTCTTACACATGAAAGCAGAAAGTAAATCATTAGAAGAAGTGAAGTTAAGTCTGGGTGATCGACTGATATCATGATGTTTGGACTGAATCTCAACACACAATAATGATATGAAACAGTATTTGAACACACCATTACTTTATATTGTAATAGCACATTTTTTATTTAGTAAACACCATTGGTGGGAGGGGGGTTGGGCTTAAACTTCATTAATGTTTCTCAAATAAAAATATGGTGACAACATTTTGTAACAAGTTTTATTCTTTTCTTTTCATTCTTGTTTTGAAAAAACTAACCTCTGTTGGAAATGAACAACTCAATGAAGACAATATAAAAAATAGAATAAAAGATCTACCCCCTTAAATATGAGATTATTACAAGTTGTAAAATATAAACAATTTCTATTTAATTGATCATTTTTAATGTTTTCTATAATGCAGCAAAATATTTTTCCATTTAGACACTCTGAATTTCACTCTTAGTAACCTAAGAGTTTGCTGTAATCTAAGATACAAGCCAAAAAGTCAAGAGCATAACTAGGTATGCTGTAGTCTCATATTAACCCCAGACCAGTCACTCATGACTAATAATAAATAAATAAATAAATATCTGTAGTTGTAAACTAGTCTTGAAAACAACTGCAACAGAATGGAGTATTTCAATCCAAAGTGTTGGTATTACACCTTTTTTTTTTAACCCTGCAACTCAATTCTGACTTATATGAACTCGGTGACAGTTTGATCATGCACAATTTAAAATGTTTATGTTCAATTTATCATAAAGTCCCATTGCCAGATTTTTAAACAGTGTCATTCTTGAATTGTTGAAAATTTACCAGAACTTTTACCTGATACTAAAGACTGAATTTGCAGCTGGTTGAGTTTAAGTAAAATGTTATAGTCATTTCATCTTATGTGATGTAAATTAGGGAGGCAACTTTCATATATTATGACCTGTTGTACCTGTCCTTTGATATGGAATGTTAAGTTTCATCTTTAGCACAAATGATGAAGCTATGCTTATATAGTTTAGATCTTACAGATGTAAGTATAATTGAATGCTACCAGATTCTGTGCAAACCACCAACCATTCTTCTAACTTTCCAACTTTTTTTCCTGTTGCTGTTACTGACTTCTTTTTCATTAGTTTAATCTATAAGTAGTACTGAAGATGAACTTTGTTTAAAGTTATATTTCAATATTCTACATCATCTTGATTTCCAGTACAGCCAGTACTTTGACTGTGGTTTCTAGTTTTATGTCAGCTGTGAAAACATTGCCTCACTTTGGTATAGACTGAGCCCATACAGTGGTGGCCATTAGAAACTAGAAAATTTGGTTTGCCTAGTGTTGTACTGGATTTCATTCCTGTCACATTCATAATTAAAAACTAATTCTCACACTTCATGGAACTGTCTGATTGGACACCTACATCAGAAATCTATTGTTTTTTATATACACAGTCTATAATATTTGGAAATACACTTTTTACTGTTGCATAATACCCAGGAGATGTGTTGGCTTTAATACTTTTTAATGTTAGTTCATAATATGTTACGGTGAATTTGAGTATGTTTTATTATGCTTAAAGATTTTTTTTATTGGTCCTCTGATGTTTAAAATTAAGACTAAATAGCAAAGCAGTTATGATTTTATCATAAAATGTAACTTACTTTGGTATTTACGTATAAATAAAAAGTACATTTGATAGGCAGTAGTCCAGTACTTACTAAATGTTTGAAAGATTCTCCAAATTCAGAGTAGTAAAATATACACTGAACAAAGGTTGTGACCAAGAATAATAACAATAGGAACAACTTTCTAATTAAATAACTTGCTCATTAGCAGCTATATGTTCTAATTATGAGAGTAGTTTGAACAAAACCCTGAGGTTGTGGTTGTCTATTGGAGACACTTAGGCTGTAGACAGCTAGCTACAATGACAAAACAAGTGTATTTCTTCCACTCTGCTAAACTAGCCCTGCATCTATGACCGTACATTATCTTACTTGGTTATAGAGCTGACATCATAAAATTGGCAAAACATTAATTGTTTAAAATTGTTTCATGCAGACATGGTATTTTGTGAGTATTCGCAACCTGCTTCTGGTCAACAAGAAGGTCTAATCTTGCATTTCCAATAGTTAATTATTCACCACTTGATTACATCACTTTCTGGCCTAAGTGGCATCCATACCACAGAATATGAATTTTATTAATTGTATAGTTTATATAATTTAAACATTTATCACAATTAATAGGTTCTTTAATTTCATAAAAAATTTACCTTTTATCTTTAAGTGCTTTTTTTTTTTTACATGACCCAAGTAACAAATCAGCAGCGTCTTTTTGTTTCTCCATATAATCTGACCAGAAATTCACAGTGGTAAGGTGAAATGTTACAAGGTTGAGCTCCAAATATTTTGAGAACCTGAATGGATCATAATAAGCTAGCCAGTTTACTTACTGGACCATCTCACTTTCCTTTTCCTTCTTTTATTATCCAGCTGACTAAATTCTATTTTGAGTATGGTTAAGTTCTGTCATCATATCTTTGGTTAATTGGAAGACATTAGCATTTGACACATGTACTCTTCTGCATTGTCAGCAATCCTTAAGGGTCATTTTTTTATTTATAACACTTTGAGTTCTGTTGACTTCTCTCGCAGTGGTTTTGTAAATCATTTATTAAAATCCAAAACTGAAATCATTAAGCTATCAATTTTGCAAATTTAAAAGTCTGTGATTAATAAAAGACATGCATATCATTTGGATGTGGGCAGAAAATTCATGCACACGCAGGGAACGGGTGCAATCTCAACACAGGCCTAGCCTGAGGCAAGAGTTTAAATCCTGGACTCTGTACCTGTGAGGCAGTGGCAGCATAAACTGCTGTGCCACATCTACAAATGAAGTATGAATGACATGACACTTACAAAGTAGCATACAAGGACTGCATTTTTATTATTGTGCTATAAGAAATCTTAAAGAACAAAAAAATCAAACAAGTTCCCTCTATTTGTATATGAGACAAGCACGCTTTTTGTCCTAGTCTTAATAATCCCAAATGCCAATCAATTTACAAGGAATTCACACACATTTAGTGATCGTGCAAGCAAAGTACTTCTGTATTTTATGTGCTGGTGTTACCCTCATCTTTTCACATTTTGTGTCTTCTAAGGAAAAATCAGCATTGATTTTTTTCCCTCTCTTCAATATGCAAATTACTGAAAGTAAAAAATATGTTTGTTTTATGAAATCATTCAAGAGCTTCCTTAATTTGCTTGTAGGCACTTTTCAAGTTATTTTATGTGTAATGTCTATCTAATAATTTACAGGAAAGTCTTCTGATGGTATGTTTTTTGGGTTGGTGTTGAATAAGGATCAAAGATACATATAAAAACTCTTAGGGTGCTCAAAGTTAATGGCCATCGCCAGGGAAATTCAAATAATTCATCCACCGTGATTACCCGGTCATTCTTGCAAAATCAAAACCAAAGTAAGACCATTGATCTAAGATGTGATCAGACGGAATGGCGGTATTCTGATACTGGCAACAGGAGAAGCCAGTCTATTTGGTGTGTCCCAAATTTGTCCACATAGCCACAGACCACTGCTGAGAAAGGGGGTCACCAGTACTGCCGTGAGCATACAAGTAGTCTAATGGTGGATTCCAAGAGCATATATCAAAAAAGTGAATAACTCCGCTACTCGTGGTGTAAAGCTGTCCTCCCTCTTACTGAAGTTTCTAAAATGAAACACAGTGACGGGGTGGTTTTCAAGAAGGTACAAAAGCAATAACCTCTGACTGGCTTTGCTCAGGAAGGCATCCTAAATGCGCCTTCATCTTAGGTGTTGTTGCCAATACTAGGAGTCTTCTGTCTGCTGCTCTTTTAGTAAATAGTAATATTTCATTAACCCATCATTTACACAGTGCATTGGAGTAATTAGTAGTTGTCCAGATTTAGAATGTACTTTTTGGAAGAATCCATTGCATGCAGTTGTGTGAAATGTGCTTTAATACAAATATTAACAGAACCCGGCAGCTTAAAAAGTGAGGTATTGTGGAGTAAGACCTCTTGGACTTAATAATTGACATTGAATAAAGTTTACTAGATCTGCAGCTATTAATATATGCATACTTAATGCAACTTTTGACAGATTTGTACTTTAAAGTGACTTTTAAAAATATTTCATTTTAAACAATCAAGACATGTATAGCAATAACATCCAAGTGCCAAACATTATTTTATTAACAGGCAAATTACAATGAGGGAGGGGCATATTATCTAATTCAGATTAAATTTAAATGTGTTGATCCACCTTCTGAATATAATATAAAGTTGTAAAGACTACTGCTATTTTTGGTGAAATTTATACAGCAGGACTGCCATATTTTAATATATTGTATAAAATACATAATTTTGAGTTATAGCCTGCATTAATTAATATATTCTCAAGGACCTGGACAAAAACAAAAAGAAAGATGTTTAGCATACTTCAAAATATTTGCATCCATGTAGTAAGACTGTGTTTTAATATTAAATTGGCCATTTCCGAGGGAAGGTATCAAAAGGATCTTTGGTTTATGTTTGGTTTATTTTTCTTTGTAAGAAGTTCAACATGTCTTAGAGAACGCCCAGTATGCGGCCAACCCACCAGCTGCATGGCATAATCACTCTGCAGGCCACCCTGCATCCCTGGTACTCATAAGGCCATGGCCAGTACCCACCAAGGGGCTCACAAATCCTTTGGCAATGGGTGTAACTGCGTCTACATTCGGCACAACAGATACCCTGGTGGTCCAACATGGGGTCAAATGTCATTGTTTCTCCCTCACCTTCAAGCATCCTCTGTGAAGAAACACAAGTGAAAATAGTTTTGGTTATACATGTATGGAAAAGTCCAAATTACTTCAGTTGAACATGGAATAACACTTTCAACACAATACTGTATAACATCCTCAAACTACACTTTATTTAATTTAGGGTTGGTGTTTGAGCCTATTATGGCAGAGCTGCGCATAAGGCAGGAACCATCCCTGCATTTGATGCCAATTCATCACCCACCCCCAATTACATAGGGACAAGCTCTGGGACTCCCAATTAACCTGCGTGTTTGGGAATGTGAGTGGAAAATCTAACCGGATGTGGAGAGAACTTTTAAACTACAAGAATAAGGACTGGGCACTCGTTTCATACCCAGGCTGTTGAGAGCCAGCTTTTGGTGCATAAATATATGTTATTACTAACTTTTTAGAATATGGTTGACTTTTTCAACATACAATATTTAAACTGGCAAACAGTGGATCTTCATGCAGAAAGTGCCTACAGATAAAGATGAAATACAGTCGATAATCCGACCACATTGGGATGCGATCATTTCGGTCCTAATAACCGGCTGGTCCGATTACACGAAAATGCCCTATACATGTGCATCCAAGACGGGACGTGCTATAAGTAACATTAAAATGTCATTATGACTTTTATTGTGCTGCACATGCGTATGGCGAACTTACAAACAAGAGCTATGTACATGTACATGTACGGTTGCTTACAACTTTATTTATTGAAAAAGAAATCTACAAATTCTTCGAAACGATCTACATGACACTCAGCAAGCGAAGCACAATAAAAAAGGTTACATTACCAAATTCCAGTCAACGTTTGAAGAACTTGTCTAGTGTGATCTGACGCATTCTGTTTACGCAATGCACTTGTTTACGCTCGACTTCATGTCGCCGGCTACTGGGCGGTCCGTTTTAGGAAAGAAAGGGCAGGCATGTTCACCCCCACTGGTTTGTACTTGGTACAAACTTTCCGACTTCCTGACCTTTGATAAAAGCATATATTCTCCTGGGGAGCCCAGGGATCCTCCTGATGTCGCTGACCCGCTTTACATCCGCTTTCCGCGGGCGACTTGTGGCTTCTTTTTCTTATTCTCTGTCACGTTCTTTGGTCCGATTAAACGGAATTTTGGTCCAAATAAGCGAACAATATTAGGCTTATGTAATATGATCTGTTTCGGTTCTTTAGGATTCGGTCCGAATTAGCGGCTGGTCTGATTAACCGGTCGTCCAATTAACCAGAATCAACTGTACTTGAATGAAAACACAAAGAAATTTTGTCTTTTCATTTAGTCAATGAAAATATCAGATGTACTGGTGTACTAGGGATAAAGGAAGTACATCCTTGACTTCAGATACTGGTATTACCCCCTTTAGCCAAAATTGCTTCTTATAGGAGTTTTGCTTAACTGCCCACTAGTCTCTGACATTTAACTCTGTGAAAGTTTTCACCACTCCTTCAGTTGCAAGATACTTCTAGGTTTTCTTGCATGTAATTACCCCTTTCAAATCCTCCCCAAAACATTTCGATGGAATTCATATCAGGACTTTGACTAGATCAGTCCATAACCCTCCATTCCATCTTTGTGAGCTGTTCCTTGGTGGATTTGCTAGTGTACTTCAGCTCAGTATCGTGTGGAAAGGACAACCTCCTATTTAACATCAACCTTCGGACAGATGGCCTCACATTTACCTCAAACACACTTTGAAGAATTCACAATTGACTCCATGATTGGAAGTTGCTCAGTCCCTGAAGCAGCAAAGCAACCCCAATCCATAACATTTCCACCACCATGCTTCACAGTTAGTATGAGGTTCTTCTCCTGAAATGCTGTCTTCAGTTTGCGCCTAACGTGTCTGCTGTTACTGTGGCCAAATTACACTATCTTTGATTCATTTGAACAGAGCACATTGTTCAATCAGGCTTGGTCTTTGCCTATTTGTTCAAATAGATTTGCTCTGATTTTCTTTTTGTATAGCAAAGGCTTTTTCCTACATGCAGGTCAAATTTATCCTACATTGTTTCTGACTGTAGTGTGTGCACTTTGACACGAACATTCATTATAAGAGTTACCTGCAGATCCCACAATGAAATTTAATTGTTCTTGGAGATTTCTTTCAGTATCAGATGTTCAGCTCTAGGGCTGAGTTTCTGGGCTGGCCAGTCTTGGAGAACATGGCAGTCGTATGAAATCTACCCCACTTGTAGATGATTTTCAACACAGTGGGAATGAATGATTTCAAATAAATTGATGATCGTTTAAACTCTCTTGCCAGATTCATAGGCATCCACAGCCTTCTTTCAGAGGGCTCTTATTGTTTTGGCATTATGACACCATACACATCAGTAGCAAAGAGAACAGTCAGTCATTAGGGGTCTGCCAGAGCCAATCCCAGCCAACACAGGGCGCAAGGCAGGAACAAATCCACGGGCAGGGCACCAGTCCACCGCAGGCAAAGAGAACACCAGACCCTAAATCTCTTGTTTCTTTTCATCTGTATACTCCCGAAGGAGGTTTTAATCATTGGTAGCTAGTCCGCAATACGTTATTCTAATTTTATGGATTTGAAATTGTGATAAATGTTGGGGAATAATAAAGTTTTCCATGTGACAAACTTTTGTTAATTTCATGTAGATTATGAGAATTTATATACTTTTTTTTTATTTGTCATGTTTTCAGGTATTTTCAGGCACTGTTTGCATGAGGATCTAATGCTTGTCTGTTCAAATATGTTGAAAAACTCAGCAGTTTTGTACTTACACTTTTCACATGACTGTTAGTCGGCATGAAACAACCCAGCTCCTGGCACAAACATTCTGTGAAACGTCAACTTTGAATTAGTTTACTGTTTCAGTTTTTGATGTGAGAGCTATTACTTCAACTTGGACCATGCCATACCATGCCATTTTCTAAGCCCACATACTGCTGAACAGCATCACTAGAGGTTCTTCAGCTTATCTTTCACTTGTTTAACAGCCGTTCCTGATAGCAAAACAGTGAAACACTTCCAGTCACGCACACTGAAGAAAGCACAGCTTGGGATGGTTCAAGTGGGGTGACAAGACTAAGTATTATTGTATAAAGACGATAGGATGTTAGACGTGCATTTATTTGGTTTGCTATTAATGATATCATTATTCATTATGTAGTAATGATACTGTTTATGTATTCATCACTGTACAAGTTCAGTATTGCCACTTACTATACCAGAAGACAAGAAGAAGTCGTGTTATATGCTAACAGTCTGGCTTCTGCCTCGGGCCCATCCTGCACTCAACACATTAGCTCACTTCTCCTGTTCCCTGATATCGAAGCATGATGTTTATGTCGGTAAAAGTAAAACATAAAAGCAACTTCACTTTGTACATATGTATGAAAGATGTCTCAGTGATGCTTTATGCTTCAATGACTAAACATCCTTACACTAAAAACAACTTAACTGTTTCATTATCTAAAGGTAATAACGATTCAATGTTTCTCTGACACCAGTTTATCAGGAAAATGATTTACCCACCAATATATTCATAAGCAATCAACAATATTAGCTTAAGGTTTCAGCACAATTTAAAATCTCAATCACATGCTGTACATCATTCACATTTTTCATGTTTAAGAAATCTGAGCTACAATTAGCCACAGACCCTCCAAATACAACAACTAACAATAGCACATGAATCAACAACATCTGGCAAACAAATTTTCAAAGCAAACAGTATTTTACGACTCTAATCAGAGTCAGAGTAATAATTATGTTGCCGTGGTCATTTTAGATCTGAGATCGGCTAAAATTTAAACAATGACCGTTGTTGATGCCCAGTCGTCATTACTCAGTTTGCCAACAGATGTCAGAAGGACGGATGCCAAAACCAAACTGCCCAAAGATAGATTTGGACGTACCAAGCAAATGGCAATGCGTTCTAAATTGCTTACGGTTCCGGTGCTGTCGAAGGGTTTAAGTCAGTCGACAATGTTAGTCCTGGAAAGTACGCTCCACCAAACCAACGTTCCAAAAACCAACTGAACTTACTGTTATCTGCTCGAACCAACACCGACTTACTATACTCGGCCGTCCAGCAGCGTCACTATAGCATTCGAACATTCTTAGCCAATCATGCAACACTGTGTATGCGTTTGCCACATAATGTTCTAACTACAGAGGCAGAGTCCCATTGCATGGTTCTAACTTGTATTGAGTCGAGGTATTGACGTGAACATCATACATACAGATAGTATCAAATTATATATAAGGATGTACATTACTAGTACATGTAATTACATTCTATAATTAGTTATTTTTGAATATGACTAACTTTTACAAAAATATGTAATAAACAAAATTGTGATTACAAACCCGATGAAGTGACTTAAAAATGTAAAAATACTCTCTGTTATGTAGTTTTTTTTTACTTGTTTCAACCAAATTTGCGGACTTGTATGTGTTGCATGCATCTACTGCTGGAGCCCAACTTATTTCATAGTATGGGTAAACCTATGACGGTGACATACAGTAAAAAGAAACGCTCATAGCTGAAAATTTTGATCTATATAAAGTATTTAACCATTAAGACTGATTTAACTTTGCAAATGTTGTAAGGTCATTGTCTACATTGACATTTAACTCCATTCACTGGAAAGTGCCGTGGAAGGCCCTTCAGACAGAGCATGTATGTACCTGACAAGATCATCTGTCTATTTCAGCAAAAATATGAAAACTCAAAAAGCTGTATCCAAACCAACTGCGTATTCTCAAAAGAATTCGTTATTCAGACGGGTGTTCAACAAGGCTGCGTCATATCACCCCAACTGTTCAACACAGTGATTGATGAAGTAATGTGGAAAACATTTGATGGCTGTCAAGAAGGACAGTATGGAGTCGACGGATATGTCACAGACCTTATATTTGCTGATGACAGTGCCATCTTTGCAGTCAGTGATGCCAAAGCTACAAATACTCTGCAAACAGTTGCAAATGACATACAACTGTATGGGCTGAAAATCAAAGTAGTGATGTCTGACGGGTCTCCAGCTGCAGTCTACCTTAATGGCATTCAGTCAAGTTGTGGGTCAGTCATAGAGGAGAAGAAAACAGTCACTACCTGTGAGGTTCTCACCCGAATTGGCCAAGCCACTGGGTCACTAAACTGGTGCCTTTGGCAAAAAAAGAAAACAATATAACAATCAAGACTAAAATGTGATTCTTCAGAGCAATCACCATCCCAGTCCTCCTCTATTGCAGACAGACCTCAACAGTCTAGAAACATTCTTGATTCGATGCCTGTGGAAAATTCTCTGAATATCGTTGAACGACAACCTCCAAAACTAAATAATAAGGATCAGATGCCTCAGACAACCCAATATAGCTGAGGAAATTTGGAAACGAAGACTGTGCTGGTTTGGCAGAATGAACGAAAACCGACTCCCTTGCCGACTGCTATGGTGAAACCACCCATCAGTTTTGGAAGGTACAACAAAATGCACCTAAGTAAACTTGGGCACGTCAAGTTGAGGAAGACCTCAGACAACATTGACTCAGTCTAATGGAGGCACAAGATCGAACCAGCTGGAAGCATATCGAGTGGGATGTCGAAAACCCGTTGGCACCTACACTAACATTCTGGCTCCGAGGGCAGCCTCATCCAGTTGCCTGCTAATGGATTGACGACTATTGTCATATTATTTTTGAAAGTACATATAAACTGTATGAGCCGATAGTCTGGGAAGAGCACTGTATAGTATTAAACTTAATTACAAAATTTGAACTGCTCAGATAGGATTTGCTTTTTTAGAGGTCTAAGCTAAATAAACTGGTAATAAAATAAACAGATAGCTCTATAAGGAAAACTCTGTTGGTTAAGCAATAATAAAGTCATAGACCACAAAAATGCATAAAATATGTGAAAATACATCAATTTTTGAATGTGCTTTTATCGGGCTAAGGTGAAGCCATGGCCAGGATGCTGGTCCATTAAAGGACAGACTTATTCACTTACTGTATGTCAGGCAATTTTAGAGCACCCATCTAATTTAACAGATTGTGGGAGGAAATAAAAGTCAAAGAATGTACAGAAGTTCCCTGTGGCAAGAATCAAAATGGGATCCTGGCACTATGTGGTGTCAATACCAACTACTGTGGCAATGATTTGTTCTGGCGATTATGTTAGGAGGAAGATGAAGATGGACCTTTCCTAAGTCACTACTTACGTGGTAGGGGTTCTCTGGGTTGAAATCAGTTTCTTCTTCTGCCCTCGATGCTCTTTGGGTGGCATTATTTTTCCGCAATTGATTAGCAGCATTAGCCAGTTCTGCAGCCTCCTCAAATGGTTCCATATTGTATGGCCGGTAATTATTCTGCCGCTTCTCACGGGAAGCTTCTCTTTTTTTTCTTTGACTATCTACAAGGCATATTAAAAAAATTAAAACATAAGAACAAAAAGAACAAATACAGATTAAAAAAGTCACTAAATCGAACTATTCAGGAAGCTGGCATTGGTTTTATTTGGAAAAGAAGCATATCCTGGATAGGTGCCAGACCCCTGCATCCTATATTGGAATTAATAAATTTGAAAATGTTATGTTATGGGTAAATGGTCAGTGTTACATTCCAGAGCTTTATTTGAGAAAGGCAGAGGTAGATAAAAAATATGTGCACAATTTACAGTAGCATATGCAGAATTGTCTATTTTTGCCTTTGATTTTCTGAATTCTGTAAATCCATTGCTGCTTTGCCAGGGCTGTACAGACAGCAGTAAACCCTGCACAGGGTGCCAGACCATCGGTGGGCATGTTAACGTTGGCTTTTATGCCAGCAGCATTTGGCACAAGGCAGGGCCAACCCTGGACAGAATGACAGAGTTATCGCAGTGCATGCTCACCCACAATAGGCAGATTCAGAATTGATGTTTATTACTACATAAACAGAAGCTTGCACTTACTGAATTCAAAATTTTGAATAATGTAAAATTGTTTTTGTACCTAACAATTTTTAATAAAGGCACTTTTTTCTGCAAAGGCAGGGAACACCTGGGAATCCCTCAGGCACAGCTCGAGGAAGGAAAGTCCGGTCTGCCCTGTACAGTTTATTATCACTGCAGCCCTTGGCAGGAATCTAGAAAGGCAAATAGATGGCTGTAATTGTGTATGCAGATAAAATTGACTTCTTTGCCTCTGTGGTTTTCATTGCATTTTAAAAGATGGACGCGGGAGCATCTTTTCTTCTCTAAAATATCCCACTTGCTAAATCCACTCAGTTAATGGACCTGCTTATCGCACTTCAGGGTTGTAGGATCAGAACATTATTCAGTAGTACATCAGAAACCTACTACTGTTACTAGGTTTAGGGTGGAAAACTAATTTTATACATTCTTTTTTTGACATTTCATTTCTCAAAGTCCCTCACTTTATTTTCTCCACCCTTATATTGCACTATTGGAGCTGCAGATGCAGAACAGGAACTAAATCCGGGCATGGTGCACTGGTTAGTATTGTGTTAGTCTCATTTCACCCTCATCTATTTTATCCATTTGTATATTTTCTGAACTTACTTAACCTTTGATTGTGATAAGCTGATTCCTATCCTGACTGCTTGGATGTGTTTACTTTTTTCGTGATCCTGAAAAGAGGATCAATTGTGGAACAGCCATCATGGCTGCCATTTCGTAGCACTGGGAGACTAGTGGGAGATTTGCGGCCCACATCCTGTCTGTGTCCTATTACCCTTCTTAGTGTTAACCCCAAGTAGCTCTCTAGGCAATATTCTACTACCATTTTTTGAATGAAATAACATCATACTGCAAGAAAATCATGAACATTTCTGTGCATTCTGCCACTCTGCAGTAACTCATTAGTATTCATGAGTGAGGCGGAGCCTTCAGCCCCTAAACCCAATGGCATGTAAACAAAAAGCTTTAAGGCCAATTTTAGAACAAACGGAAACTGAACCATTAATTGCATCAAGTGATGTCGACGACACGGTGACTTGGTGATCAGACAGTAGTGAAACTAATGATGAAACTGATGAATATGGTAATTTATGATTGACCCTTTGTGATACGCCTGGTGAATTCGATCATGTGACGGTTCATCTTGGTGCAGGTAGCTATGTGTCAAAAAAAGAAAGACAAAATGATTGCAATGAAGCAGAAGAACAAGAAAGATGTTTGGCCCCTTAGCACTGTTCGCAATGTAGCAACTGTCAATGTTCATGTCAAGGTAAATGTGGAAGTCACTAAGCCTTGTACAGTGGTAGCCTACAATAACACAATCAGCATGTCGATCATGTGGATCAGGCACTGATAATTTACCCTCTCTCGCACAAGAAACAGAAAAAATAAGAAAAGTTTGCAAAGAAACATACCATATTGTGACGTTAGGCTGTGCATAGTTGACTGTCTCATATAACATAAACGACATGTACTAAATCTGCATCAGTACAGCCGTGGACACTAGACATACCTTTCCTCCTATATTTATGTTGACGTTTCGGTACCGTTTCTTTTACACATCATAATATTTTTTTACTTGTTGAAAAAAATTCAACATTTTTTGCCTCATTTTTCTTGAGATAAACATAACGCAAAGGAGGTTAAGACCCCTTCTGGGGGATCTGTGAGGGGTTTGTCCCACACCCCAAAGATGTGCAAGTTAGCTTATTTGATGACTCTCTAAATTTTCCTGGCATACAAGGCTGGCCAATTTATGGAAAAGGTGGGTGGTGAAATTCAATAAATGGACCATAAGAGCAGGGCCGTTCCTAGTCTTTTTGGGTGTCTACACTGTTTTCTCTATGTGGCATGTCTGAAATGCCCTAAGCAGTTGCTTAGATTGCTTATGGCAGGAAATGACCCTACATACTAAGAGAAAGATTTGAAGGATCTTGGCATTTTGTTTAAAACTACAATACTTCAATATTGTGCATAATAATATTACTATGCTTCTGATTAACAAGTGGACTACTACAATAAATTTAAATTACGCATTTCTATTATGCTTTTAAAAGAAAAGCCACAACTGTAAAATAATATAACATTCTCAAGCTCACCTAATCCAGTTCCTGGCCAATGATAAGTGCAGCCATTCATAGAAATACTAGGTACAAAGTAGGAACCAATCTTGGACAGAATCCAGTCCTTCAAATAAACCACCTGCACACATACATACACACACACACACACACACATACTTCCATAGACACAGGTACCAGCTTGGAGTTTAGTCTCACACAAACATCCTTGGAAATGTTGTGTTCCATTACATAAAAAATGGCTGCCTACAGCTGTAGTTATCCTTACATTTGACAAAGCGGTTCTTAGTACACAATATATGAAAAGCTTAATTTTCAACCTTTGAGTTTTTCCCAGTCAATTCTGGGGTTTGTCAGGGGTGTGTTCTTACTCCTACTCTGTTCAATGCTTGTATGGACTGGGTGTTGGGCAAAGTCATGGGGTCCAGTGGCTGTGGGGCATATGTTGGTGAAGAAAGATTCACGGATCTTGACTTTGCTGACAATGCTATGATCTTTGTGGAGTCAATGGAGGCTCTGATCAGGGCACTCGAGAGACAGAGCGAGGAGTCTAAGTGTCTGGGCTTGCGAGTGTCCTGGATAAAAACCAAGATCCAGGCCTTTAATGATCCCTTGGGCACAGCCATCAGCAGTGTGTCTGTCTGCGGAGAGAGTGCTGACCTTGTTGAGAGGCTTACCTACCTCGGCAGTGACATTCATGTCTCTGGTGACTCTTCCTATGAAATCAGTAGATGGATTAGGAGAGCATGGGGGGTCATGAGGTCACTGGAAAGGGGTGTGTGGCGCTCCCGATATCTATGTAAAAGAATGAAGGTCCAAGTATTTACAGTCCTGGTGCTTCCAGTTTTGCTATATGGTTGCGAGACATGGATGCTTTTCCAGTGACCTGAGATGATTACTAGACTCCTTTGGTACTGTGTCTCTTCAGAGAATCCTTGGGTACCGCTTGTTTGACTTTGTATCAATTGAGTGGTTGCTCACAGAGTCCCTAATAAGGCACATTACCTGCATTGTGAGGGACCGTCAGTTATGGCACTATGGCCATGTGTCGCGATTCCCTGAGGGTGATCCGGCTTGCAGGATCCTTATTGCTGAGGACCCGAGTGGCTGGACCAAGCCAAGGGGATGCCCACGTAATACCTGGATACAGTGGATAGATGGTCATTTCCAGAGTGTGGGACTGGACTGCGTATCTGCCTGGGGGGTTGCAAACCAGGATCCTGAGCTGCATCGTCGTGTGCTTTGTGGGGCAATGCGCTATACCAGGGCATGCTCCCAAATCTTACCTGACCTACACATCCCAATTATTCATTTCTTATATCAGGAGTTAAATGTTTTCTTTTTTTTTAACAACAGCTTTGCTTGCCAACCCCTGTGTTTGGTTAATCGGATATACAATTTTAAAAGCTGTTTTTTTCTTTGGAATTGTTTCACTTTTACAAGCTTCATTAAAAACAATATTTGAAATTACCTTTTCTTCAGGATCACATTGAATTTTGATTCCGTTTCTGGAGATACATTGTGACAACGCAACATATAACTGCCCGTGAGTGAATATTGTTTCTTTTTCTCTAATAAATAATCCGACTTTTTCTAATGTTTGTCCCTGTGATTTGTTAATCCTGGGACAGTCTCTTGGCACCAAGTCTCATGTTTATGGTCCCCACGAGATTCTCTGTGGCCAGTCTCTTTGGTCTTGGGGGTCTTTTAAGTGTCTTCCAAGAACTTCCGAAAAGATCACGTCTCATTGCCCTGATTTTTCCTTTCCAAGATTTTTTTTATAATAGAGAGATATCTGAAATTAGGTTTATCACCCACGTGCGCATGGGAGGCAGCTAAAGGGCTTGAAGAAGGGCAGTTCCGAGTCATACCGGGATGTGGCAGAGTGCACTGACTCTTTTTCTCCCTTTCCTGCAGACCATCCAGGGAGATTCCATCTGGTCCTCTTGATGTCACTTACTGAGCCTATGGAAGGAGTCTTTGCTGGCTCGGACCCCTGTGATGTCACGTCCGGGCTCAAACCTATGGTTGAAGACACTCACGAGCCCGACCCCTTTGATCTCACTTCCAGTCTTCCCCTTTAAAAGCCTCCACCTTTTCCCTATTCCCTCAGTCCTGTTTTGGACTCGGTTTTGTGCACATCAGTGCTGTATACCTTTTTTTTTTCGACTTTGCAGCCAGGATACCAAATTACACGCGTGGCTGCCCCAAACCTTTCTATGTCTCTGTATCAAGTTTGTGACAGGTTATTTTAGTTATGAGTGCTGCCTGCCACCATGCTTTAAGAAGCTACTGATCTTCAAATACTGTTTAAAACCCTGTGGCAGATCCTTTGATATGAAGGTAGTACATTTTCAATGACATCCATCACTAGGAAGATTAAATAACTTTTTTGTTACTAAATTACCATTGCATTTTCCTTGTATAAGATTTTTACGGAATTAAACTTTTAGGCTTTGTATCACTGTACAAATCATAACATAACACTTTCAATTCTACTTAATCCAATAAAGAATAATAGGCTGGGAGCCTATTCTAGCAGTGTTAGGTGTAAGGAAGGAAACTGCCCTGGACAGGATGCCAGTCCATTATAGGGCCCTCTCATGCACACACCCACACCCACAATCACACAAGGCTTATTTGGAATCACCAATCACATTACATGGCTTTTCTAGCGATTTTCAGACCATAACCTTCATTTACATGAGTAGAGTGGTGGCTCTGAGGCTAAGGATCTGTGCTGGTATCTAGAAAGTTGCTGGTTCAAATTCTGCTACTGCCAGAAGGCATCCCCTACTCCATCAGGCCCTTAACCTGAAATTTGCTCCAGTGGCGCTGTACAATTGCTGACCCTGCACTCTGAGCCCCAAAGGTCATGGTAAAAGACCATTTCCCCTTGCACTGGGCAAGTCTGACATACTCCACGACTAGAAGTCATGCAATGTGACTTTGGCTTTAACATAAAAAAATCTTTTGGCAGAAATCCATATTGGCTTTCTGCTGAAATGTCAGCGTGTTTTTGAAACATATCTTTGCATGAAGTGATTGAAGACAAGCAGTAAATAAGTGAACAAATTAAAAATCTTAGAGGTTTCTATCGATAGGTTGCATCAACTACAGTTAGACTCAGAATTGGGCAAGGTTGGTTCACGAAATGGATGGGCAAGAGGCATTAGGCAAAATACACTTTGATAATCAGAGGGTCCCATTCGTTCTCCAGTGCAGATTGGTCTATATCTATTGAATATACAATACCCCCTTCACATTTGCAATGTTTAGACCCCACAAATGTGAAAATTCACAAATAATATTATGGCATCTCTAACTGTGATGGGGTAGGTTGCAGCAGGATATTTTTGTGTTTTAATGTGCCTAATTGCTTTTAGTTTTTTTTTTTTTTTTACACTTACCCCTCTGGTTAACTGGGGCAGATTTACATGTACACTTGCCTTAAAGGGTTGAATGCCATTTAACAGCATGGCGATTGCACAGGGTAACCTGGGGTTGGTTGCATGAATAAAAACTGAGAGGGGCAGGTAACCAACCAGGATCTCGAGCTGTTTTGTCATGTAGTGGGTTCGGCAACGCGCTGTACCAGTGCATGCTCCCCAACCTGACCTGACCTGCAGGTAAAAAAGGAGAAAAAGAAATCGGGAAGGAGGAAAGAGAGATGTAGGCAAGCGAGTGAGTGTGAGCTCAAGGTTGCGAAAGGTGAACACCTAGAAGGATGGCTAAAGCTCTGTATAGGCTTCCAGTAGAGGCATGAGAGGGAGAATGAGAGAGCTTCACCTGGGAGATGTCTGAACCTGCTGAATAACTAAGGGAGCAGTGAAGGCAGAAGGTAGCTGGCATAGATCCCTCAGAACTTTTTTTTACCAAAAATAACTTTTAATTCCAACAATATATTACACTTACACTAATGAATATTAAAGAACATTAATATTTATATATTACTAGCTGTGTAAGCCTGTGCTGTAAAAAATCTGAAATCATCAGAAAGTAAATTGAAATGCAGAGTCGGCAGTTTCATTTTGCGGACATACTTGCCCCCTTTGCCTATCAGCGGCTAAGCAAGTATCTCTCTCTTCGGAAGTTTCGTTTTGCGGATGTGTTCGCCTCACTTGTGTATTAGTGGCTAAGCAAGTTTGTCTTTCCTCGGCGCTCTCACTTTGGTGATGGATGCTGTAGCCTCGTACCTCTTTCTTCTTCCGACTCGTTAACTTGGGGCCACCTTGCCGGCTCTAGCCTACACTTCTGGGCCGGACAAACAGATACATACACTTACACGTGTAGACGTTTACAGTATATATAATATATAATTATATGTGCTAACCAAGGTTATTATAGTTTTGCCTTTTTATATTAGTTTTTATTTCTATATTTTTTCTGACCTTATTTGGAAATTCAGTTTAGTTTTAGTTTCCTTCATTGTGTATTTTTAGTTTTAATTTAGTTTTTATTTTACAAAAATATTTCTATTCTATTTTTATATATATTAGTTTCAGTTTTAGTTTTAGTAATTATGGTATGGTTAAAGAGCTACTATGGAGTTTAGTTTTTGTCACAATGACACAGAACTGTACACTTAATGGGTTTGGGTATAATATGAGTTTAATGTCAGTGGAAGCTTACTACACTACTTGACACAGTTTACTATTTAGTTTTGTTTTTGTCTGATAAAAACAAACATGATCAAAACCAGGTACTGAATATGAACAATTTTACACAATTTTACAATTTTTTAAATATTTTCTACATCATTTGTGCTGAACAAATCTGAGCTGACTGTTGGCACTTTTTTTTTCTTTTGCTTTAATTGCCCAGAATGGGCCGATTTGTAATGAAATTTAGGTGAATTTTAAGGTGTGAGGTTTTTTGCTCTAAATGTCTACAGCAAACAACATATCTGTTGTGACCAGAGCAGGGTAAAATAATTAGCCAGCCATGGATAACTCAGAACGTTAACTTCTTTATTTTACGACAGGCACTCACTGATCTCCAATCAAGAAGAACATTCTTTTATTCAAGATTCCTTTGCTATCCTTTTAACAGGTAACACATTTTTTAAAAACTCCTCCTAGTGTTCTAGCAGAAACTATAACTGAACACAACAATATCCTGCTCCAACGACAATGTGCTTATAATGAATGCCTTCAACATTGCATTCAAAAATGTCAAATATTGGGCTTTTTTTCAACCAGCCATATTGATCTCTGATTCCATCTCAGGTACAAACAATTTATAGACAAAATTTTGCCACCTGCAGGCCTGAAAAGATATAAAAAATTAGAAAACAGAATCTACTGTGTTCTGACGGGTGTGACCATGAAAATCACTGGATAAATATGTGCGGACGACTCATGGTGGATGACTTTCAGTTTTAGAGTTAAAAGTTAAAAGTGTTAAAAAGTAATGGCAAGAATATTAATTCAAAAATCCATCCATCCATTATCCAACCTGCTATATCCTAACTACAGGGTCACGGGGGTCTGCTGGAGCCAATCCCAGCCAACACAGGGCGGAAGGCAGGAAACAAACCCTGGGCAGGGTGCCAGCCCAACGCAGTCATTCGAAAATGAAATCTAAAATTATTTTTAGTAAATTATTATTTTATTTCAGTTAGTCTTTCCAGCTACTTTAATAGTTTCGTTTAGTTTTAGTTTTTCATTTCGGTTTTGTTAATTATTTTATTTCAGTTTATGAAAATGTTTTTTTAATAATAGTTTCAGTTTTGATTTTAGTTTTCATTAACTATAATAACCTTGGTGCTAACAATTATTTTTAGTTTTGTTTATATATTTTTGACTTACACATCATCTGTGAGATTCCGAAATGCTTCATCAAGGTCCAAATATATTCCTAATTAACTGATTATGACCAACTCGTAATTACCTTAAATAACAAATGTCAAATTTGCAAATCTGGAGGAGCGACTGCAATCACTTAGTATCTACATATCTACATTAGGCAAATTACATCATAAATGGATATGCAATCCAAAACAAAGGCCTATGGCCTTGTACTTCTGACCAGCATTACTCCGATTTGACAGTTTTCATTACACATACACGTGCGATAGTAAATGGCTATGTCATCATGCAGATTAAGGTAAGTGCATACTGTGAAAGAGTTCACCATCCTGCCACAGACCAGCATGGAAGGCAGAAGCATTGCATTTTGAGGGTGATGCCATGTTCCCCTACAAAAAGCCGGTCACACTCTTTAAAATCATTGAGATCAAAGAAAGCACTAATGACTTCATAAGGCTACTATTTATGCCTTTTCCTCTGGAAATCTTGGTTCTCTTTCTGAATCCTATTGAAGCTTGTCGCAGGACATGCCTCTCTTCTCTTCCCTGCCTGACAAACCCCTAGACCCACCCAGCTTGTGACACATTCACAGATTGCTGCCATCACACTACGCCAGGGAAGAGCCATCTGCTACAATACTTCATTGCAAAGCTAGTCTGAATGATTTGTAACATTATAATAATTTAAATTTATTTGCAGGGATTTGTGAGATTTTCAGTGTTTCCACAGGGACCCCCCTCATATATGGTGGTAGCTGGACTGGAGTTTAATGTATCTAAACAGAAGAATTTGTTTGCCCTGAGTAGGACTTCGACACTTTAGTGACAGAAGACTAGAAATATTTCAATTTCAAAGTCATACTTTTAACTGAGAAAGCAACAATACTCATCCTGTACCTTTTGGATATGTTGGACGAAGCCAGAAGATTGGAAGGTCCCCACAGAGGTCTAGGATTTTATTGCTCAGGAAACTGTTATCTTTCACCGGCTGTTCTGTGGCCACCCATATTAGTGACTCTTCATCGAATTTCGCTGGCATTATTTCATCTTCCTGGCAAATAAAGAAAACAATCAGAACAATGCAGTGACTAATTTTTCAGCATGTTTGTCTGAAGGTTGTGGTAATCATCAGTCTATTGAATTTCATAACCCATTTCAGGGACAGTGGACGCTTGAGGCTTTTTGGAAACACCAATTGCATGTCAGGAAGCAATTGTGGATTGGAAGTAGCCTCTTACAAATTCACATTTACTAACACAGAGATGAGATGTGGAAGGATTTTGAAGTACCTGGAAGAAACCCCCAGAATCAGTGACTAGGCAGACATTTAGGCCCATGTAAATGAAACTATATATCTCCCAAGATTCATGTTTCTTGCAGACTACATGAAATTTTCCTGCAGGATTTGCCTGTGTTTTGCTGCAATTGTTTTACCCTGTATACGCCACAAGTCTTGCAGAGTTTCTTTTAAATAAACTTCCTCACAGCATGATGCCACCAACACCATGCCTCATGGTGGGAATGTTGTATCTGTGATAATGAGCGGTATTTGGCTTATGCCAAACATGGCGTTTAGTCTGATGGCCTAAAAGATCAATTGTGGTCTCATCAGATAACAGAGCCTTCTTCCAACTGACATCAGAGTCTCCCTTGAGCCTTCTGGCAAACTCTAACCGAAATGTCCTATGTTTTTGTTTTTCTCTATGCCACTCTCCCATAAAACTGTAACTGGTGAAGCACCCAGGCAACAGTTCCTGTCTGCACTGTCTATCCAGTCTTAGCCTGTGTAGCTTGTAACTCATAAGACTCTTGGTGGTCTCCCTCACCAGTCATCTTCTTCCATGATTGCTGAGTTTCAGTGGCCTGCTCCAGGCAGATTCACAACTGTTCCATACACTTTCCATTTCTTAATGGCTGATTTAGCTGGCCTCCAAGGGATTTTCAGCGACTTGGATATTTTGTTGTCTGCTCTTGACTTGTACCTTTCAATCATGTTTTCACATAGTTGCTTGGAGTGTTGTTTTGGCTTCATTGTGTAGATTAAGCCATGATACTGACTAACCACAAGTTGTATCTTCCAGATAAATTGCATTTATACTACGATCAGCTGAAACCCCTGGCATGCAGACAATTGATCGCAATTTAAATAATTCTGTGACTTTTAAGATCAATTGGCTGCACCAATTATGATTTAGGTATGTCATATTAAAGGGGTGAATACTTATGAGATCAAGTATTTTGTGTTCTATATTTGTAATTAATTTAGAACACTTTGCAGAGATCTGTTTTCACCTTGACATTAAAAGGTGGTTTTCTGCTGATCAATGTCTAAAGGCCAAATTAAATCCACTATGATTTAATGTTGTATAACAAAAAAAGTGAAAACCTTCAAGGGGTTGAGAACTTTTTATTTGTAGTATGTAATGAAGATATTTCAAGGATTGTCAGTGTAATTGCTGCTTCTGCCTTATACTTCCACTACACTGAGTTCCAATCCGAGTTTGAATGTTCTCTACATGTCTGCATGTGTTATCTTCACACATCCCAAAGTTTGGTGTCAGGTTAATTGGCAGCTTCTAATTGGCCCAGGATTGATGCCCTGTTCAGGTGTGTCCTTAGTAAAGTTGCTTACACACCAAAAGAGGCACAAAATGTGTGTATGCAACTTCCCATGAAACCATCAGGATTTAAAAAAGACAACTTGACAAGGGAACGTGTATATTTATGACAACTCTGACCCATACATATGCACCATTTTGAAGAAACTGGGAATTCATGATGCCCTTGATCAAGTAGGGAAATGCAACCAAACCAGCTAAATGACGACTTACATGCAAAATAATTCATATCACCAATGTGTATTGTCACAGGTGGCTTGGGGGAGCGACCCAGCCGGGAGACCCCGGAGGACCGGAGGAGGGCTTACACCTCCCCCAGACCATGTGGGGGCGACCGTCCTGGTGGCTATGGGGACCACAGGTACAGAGCTTGGAAACTCAACCCTGTAGGGGCCTGTGGTCACCACCAGGGGGCACTCGAATGCCTGAGGAGCCCTGGGACACCTGGAGTGCTTCTGGGTGCGCAGCCGGTACGTCCGCCACACTGGGGAGTGTCGGCGGAGGTATATCAGGAAGCACCTGGAGCTTGTCCATGTGTAGATAAAAGGTGCCGCCTCCCTCCATTCGTGGGCTTGAGTTGGGTGGAAGAAAGACGAGGTCATGGAGGAGAGGAGTGAAGGCAGCCTGAAGAGAAAGAGGCATTGAGTGTGAGACTTTTGGGGACTTTTGTGTTGTGTGTGGCACTCTGTAAATGATTATGTATAATAAACGTGTATGGGTGTTTGAACCATCGGTGTCCGCCTGTCTGTGTCCAGGTCACGTTCCACACTATATAATACTATATGTGTGTTGATGTTATAAACATATTATACCTCAAAAATGAAGACTATGACGTCTAGACTCCATTTGAGTTCCTAGTGCTTTTTCAGGTTATTTGTTAGTTTATACCAGCTAATGGTTGTCACTTCTTAGGGAATACCTCAGGAGTATCTCAGCCAAGCTTCATTCTGTCATGCCTGCTCTGCTGGTAGCCATTAACTGACTGACAAGGTTATCTCCAGGTTTCATGTGGTGTGGGTGCATAACATATTTTTGACAACATAAGAAGGCAACTTGCAGCAGTGTTTGCTTCTCCTAATATAATTTTCTACACTCACATTACAATAAGGGCACCCAGTAAAAATGAAGCTGCGTTTGTTAACCATGACCAATTAAATTACATTAATGCAGAAGTCATCCAAGATGTGACTGGAAAATATTGTGTCTCGATGACCTGGGTCAACCCGTGATTAATTTATTTTGTGTCAAAGTAGCTTTGACAGATGTGATGATGCTGTGCATGGTGGCTGACTTATTGGTAAGGTAACTGGCTGAACCTTCAGTTTTTTTTTATGGCCTGTACTACTTATTGTAACAGTAACCATGTCATTACATGTGCCAGGGTATAGATGCTACCCGCTTAGATCCCGGTGCCTTACACCTTTCCCTGACCCTCAGACCACAGAGGGGAGGCGCTATAATGCAGCACATGACCTTGTGCTCTCAGTTGCAGAGCATCTCAATGCGTTAAGTGGGAGGCGGCTCCATCAGCCAATGAAGTTCCGCAGCACTGTGATTGTATGAGGTTGATTAGCATGCTCCATATATGGATGTTTCAGGGAGGCATTTGAAGCTTGTTCACATAGGCAGGTTAATTGTGTTTTATAAAGGGTATATTTTATAGAAATGTGAGTATACCAGGTTTCATAAATCTTTTTTTTTTTTGGTTTATGCATTTTCTTGTGTTTTTTTTTTTTTTACGTGCAAATATTTTCATGCTCAAATACATTCAAAGTTTTATAAATGAAGCCCCAGAACTGGCTTCTTATGACCTCATACTGGACAAGCAGGTTTAAAAAAAATAGAAGGATTGTTATATCAACTGCTCGTGCATCTCTCCTATGTCTAATTTTGAGAAAATGTACTGCTTTCACAGAGTAGGTTATTAAGGCTCATCAGTCATTAATTCCAATATTGTTTAAGCAATTTATAGATTGCACAAAAGCCATCCTGCAACCCCTATGATTTGTGCACAAAATGTGCCCAGCTGTGAACCGGCTGTGAAACTAGACTATTGGGGCAGAAATTGGCCAGAAATGTAAGAAACGCCTCACGAGAGTAAAAAATTTCAGTGGCTTGTTTTTATGAAGCAGAGCCTGCAGCACAAAAGCTGGCATTGCTAATTGGTCATTGTGGAGAATCCAGCAGCTGCCCCTACTAAGTCCCTTGATAGTGGAGCTCTGTCTGTGGGGCGATGAATATGAACACAAAATCAAAAGAATGAAGGGATTTGATGCCTAAAAATAAATGTATACTTTGAGGAAGGGAAATAAAAGAAAACATGAAAGCTAAATTCAGGGCAAAAAAAACAAAACAAAAAAAACTAGGACATGCTATCACATGTATAATGTCAGAGATGAGTTTTTAATTGGCTTCTCCCTAAAAACCCTGCTGCTGATTGAACAACCTGTTAGCACAAAGTATTTAAAGGCAGCTCAGCAGAAAGAATGGCAGAATAGCCAAATACACATACCAGATCAAAGGACAGAGACTCTTTGTTCAGACTTTCAACAGTGGGGAGATGCGCTTTGGCTTGAGCTTTAATGTAACACTTCTCTCCTCCGGCGAAACGAATGCCTGTGATTCCCTTAAAACAAAAAAAAAGCATTGTAGGATCAAAAGTTGGCATAGCCTTCAAGCACAACTGCGCTGGGCTGCTAGTAGCTTAACGGAGCTTATGCCACCTCATAATCAATCTTCTTCCTACCTGAGGTGTGTTTATAATTAATGTATCCTTATATCATTTAGTGAGAAAACATTGAGCAGTGAACACTTGAGGTTGGGAGAAAACATCTATTAAGCAGTTTGAAGGAGAAAATAAGGAGTTTGAGAAGAACATATTTAAGTGTAGCAAAGATTCTTCAACAAAGCTTTGTACCCTGGACTGAGTAGGAACTATACCAGGGTGCAATAAAGGAGTACATCAGGGAAGCTGATTTAGGTATTTTGTTTTGAAAATTGAGTTCTGTATTTGTAATACTTGGTGCCGGACAGTGGTGACTGGTTGCATGGCAGTTGAACATGCAGGTAAGATCTTCATTGTACTATGGGCACGTGACAATACATCTACTACTACTACTACTGGCACCTTCCTCAATGCTGGCTCACAAGCAGAGTAGTCTTGTGGCTAAGTAGTATGGCTACACCACTACACCTACCAAGGTTTACACTGAGCGAAAATATCCATCCTGTATAGAGTTACATTGTAATGTACCGGATAAGAGCTTATAGAGTTGGTTCACCAGTAGAAAAGCACTAGATAATCTAATCAATATGTCAGTCTTACAATGTGAAAGTCATGGACTTCAACGGCTTCCTCGCTTCCACTTCCTGTTTTAAAAGTCTCCATGTTGTTCTGGGCATCAATCTCCATCGAACCTTCTTCCACTTGCCCATTGATGCTCATACTGTAATGGACATTATACACCTATTAAAAAAAAACAAAAAGGATTTACTTTACAATTAGAAGAATATGTTTATGACTCATATTGTAGTTCTAGTGATTATTGGAAAGTTATGGGAAAAGTAAAAAAATAAACACAACATGCACTTTTAAATAAGGAATTATTAGATAAGTATTGCAGTCCATGTGGAGTCTCCTGGTGTTTGTAGGGATGGGTTTTTCCTGGGTATGTTGGCTTCTATATATCTGCAAAAAAAAACACACACACACACACACACACACATATATATATATATATATATATATATATATATATATATATATATATATATATATATATATATATATATATATATATATATATATATATATGTGTGTGTGTAGATTTGGTTGATTTGGAATTTGAAAGTGACCATTGGTTAGTGTGGCTTGCATGTGCCTTGTCCGGGATTGCTTGCTGCCTTATGTTCAGTGTTCCTCAGATAGGCTGCACTCTGACTATAACCCTGAATTGGGTCAAGAATGTTGTTATCTGTATATATTTACTTACTGGCTGACTTACAGAAATTATTCTTTATTTGTAAACAATCTAAAGAGAAACAGCAATGGCCCTGAAACCCAGAAACATCAAACGTCACTAAAAAGTTAATTCAATGGTGAAAAACAAAGCAGAGAAAACCTTGATGACATTTCACATTACTCATAGGCATAAAGGGCAATCTTAATGTCAGACTATGGTGGTTGCATAATAGCACAGATGGTAGTGCGTATGATTCCACATAGCTGCATTGTTGTTTGAGTCCTCATTGTAACATTTTTTATTGTGTTATATGTATATGTTATATGTATATGTATGTATTTTATGTTGTGTTGTTCTTAATTAGTTCACATGTCTGACCTACTCCTGCACAATTTTCAGCTGGGGCTTTAAAAATTAAAAATTTTATAGGTCTGTCATTAGTAATGTATACATTTTTCTGATTTTGTAAAAGCTAAAAACAAAAAAAAAAACAGCAAATAAAATTCTATCTATCTATCTATCTATCTATCTATCTATCTATCTATCTATCTATCTATCTATCTATCTATCTATCTATCTATCATGATAATTGTGTTATTTACTTCATGATTCCATTCTTAATTAATACTACCAAATAAATATATAACTGGTTCCTGGTTCAAACACATCTTTATCCCAACTGCTCTTAATCTTCTAAAAAAGTGTTGCTTTAATTGACATCCACAGGCTAATACGTTCATTTTTTGTAACAATCACTAGTCAAGTCTTAATGCTAGTTTAATTTTTCTATGTTATATGGAAGATCTGATGTTAAGTATTATTTTCTGTTTTATATTTATTTATTTGTACAAAATATATTTATGCTGGCAAAGTTCTTTGTTGCTGTGTTTTAATATTATGTTGTGCTCTCTCTTTGAAATCTGCTGAAAAAGCAAATTCCCCTACTGAGACAGATAACTTGAAGTGATTTGATTGTGAACAGCTATGATGTTCTGTCAGCACCAGGAATGGAACACATGCTTCAACTTTAAAAATAAAGAACAGCATATTGTAAAACTGGAGGTTAACATCTGCTGAAGACACCTAATATAACAAACCCACCTATACAGGTCAGGGTCTCAGGTATCCATAGCCTATTCCAGTAGCTACAGGAGAAAGGCAGGAACCAATCCAGGACAGAGGGCCAGTCCATTGCAGAGCCCACTCAGACACACTGGGCCATTTAGGGATGTGGGAGTAAAGGTCCCCTTAGACCTTGAAAGAATATGCATAATACACAAAGACAATGACCATGCAGAAGCCTTGAAACTAGGACGCTACCACTACACCACTGTGCTGTTCTCCTGTGGAATAACCCTCTAAAAATTGAAAAATGTAACTTTTTAGACCGGATAATATTACATTCTCAAAACCTTTTAATGTAATGCACAGTCACAGGGGTAATGGGTCTATTCTAGCAGTATCGAGTGCAAGGTAGGAATGAGCCCTGAAAGAGGCACCAGCCCATTGCACGGCCCACTCACATAAACTCCTATACGTACATGGAGCCAATGTACAATCTCCAGTTAACCTACGGTGAATGCCTTTGTGATGTGTAAAAAAATCCACAGATATTTGAAGAACATGTAGACACAGTAAACAATCGGGGTATACTGTTTCAACTCAAAACTCCGAAGCTGTAAGACAGCAGCATTAACCATTATACCATTGTGGCATAATGTATAATAATAACATTATTATTATTATTATTATTTATTATTATTATCATTTTCTAACCCGCTTCATCCAGACAAGAGTTGTGTGTACGTGCTGGAGCCAATTTCAGTTAGCATAAGGTGCAAGGTAGGAACAAACCCTGGAGAGGGTGTGAGTCCATTGCAGATAATAATAATAATAATAATTATTATTATTATATTATTATTATTACTGTAGTATTATGATTATTATTATATGATCTGCTGTGACAAAACGTAATGGGAACAGCTGAAAGAAGATTATTATTATTATTATTTAATGTCATTTTCTAACCAGCTTGATGCAGACCAGGGTTGTGTGTATGTGCTGGAGCCAATCCCAGTTAGCATAAGGTGCAAGGTTGGCACAAACCCTGGAGAGGGCGTCAGTCCATTGCAGATAATAATAATAATAATAATAATAATAATAATAATAATAATAATAATTGTTATTATTATTATTATTATTATTACTATAGTATTATTATTGTTATCAGATGATCTGCAGTGGCAAAACCTAATGGGAACAGCTGAAAGAAGATTATTATTATTATTATACGATGGCACCATGAATTCAGGACTCTGGAGTACTGATACAGAAATGCAAACAATTACTCAACTGTGCCAGCTATTATTATTATTTTTATTATTATTATTAGTTACCTTATACAAGCCATGCTTGTATTGAAGTTTTATGGATCTTAAATATTTGAAGTAGTCAACAACCTTTTGAGCAGCCATCTAGACAGGTGTTTTGTACCTTCAGATTTAGAGACTCCTGCTCTAAGAATGAAGTACATACTTAAACAAAAGAATCAAGAATCAGAAGAGCTCAACAAAAATAGCAGTCCTTGCTATGAGCCTGTCACTGAATTCAAGCCGAACTCCACACATTCCACAAGCAAGTGTACTTGCTCTGACTTGCATTTCCTGTTTGTGACCTTTGCTCAGTTTCATTAGAGAATGCAGGGAAAGCCACCACTAATCATGTGTCCCTTAAAAAGGACCTTCATGTAGAATGAGACACTGCAGTGTGAAATGATGTGTTTTGAATGGGGAATGTGATTGATGTGGTTAATGCTAGAGGTCTGGGGAAAAGGCGGCTGCGGAGCTACCACTGAAAAGGTGCACTGTGGTGGAGCAACAAAGAACAAGGTCATATCCATCAAACAGACTGCGAGAGAAAGTCTCTTGTAATCTCAAAAAAAAGAAGATGTAAGACATTGGTAACGCCACAGTAGTGATTTATTGGACTCTGACACTGAAGAGTTAGACGAATAATTTGATCTTCTTTCATTATATATTGTGTTTGTGCAGATAGATAGATAGATAGATAGATAGATAGATAGATAGATAGATAGATAGATAGATAGATAGATAGATAGATAATTAATTCTGTATCTGCTTAGCAATCTGTTGAAGCAAAACTTAGATAAATGCTCTTGCAGAAAAAAAATGCTAAGTGTGAAAAAAAAGAAATGTACAGATATAAGATTCCAGTTTGAACAATGCAGCAGATAATTTAATGAAATGTTGAGTATTGGTTTCCTTTGTTTGCAGCTTAACCTAACTTGATTTTAGCGGCCTGGGTAGTGAGTTGCGTGGTCTGTATCACTGCTGGCCCGCACAGCTACTGTCCCTGTGGATTGCAGATCATATCCTGGCATTGAAGTGAGTTTGCACATTTCCTACAACCACAAAGATGAGTGGACTAAATTACTTGGCACATCTTCCTTAGGCCAGAGTGAGTGTATATGAGTTTGTGTGTGTGACTATGTCCTGAATGGGCTTGCATCTCATCAAATGTTGGCTTATGCTTTGTGTCTAATGGTGACCGACTCTGGTTTCCCAGACACCTGTAAAAATTATGGAATCATGCAAAATTACTTGCTATCAATATGGATTGTACATACTGTATATTAAAACCTGGACTGGTTGTTGTCTGTGTGCACTCTCCCCGTGTCTGTGTAGGTTTTGACCAGGTAGATCAGTTTTTCCTGTAGGTTGTCACTTGATAAATACAAGCTGATCTAACGTGTGTAAGTGCGGAGCAGTACTGGCACCTCCATGCTACACTCTTAAACATAATGGTTCTTTAATGGCATTTCATGGTTCTTTACTGGGTTGTGGGGTTTGTTGTGGAACAATTGCTTAACAAAGCACAATTCCATTCTGGGAAGGGTTCTCTGCATATGGCATTTGATCTTATAGAAAACCATACTGAAATCTGATGTATGGTAGGCTACCTAGCAGGACAGTAAGAAAGTCTGGATTTAGCCTGTGCTATTACACGCAAGAGGCCTTTCAAATTTATGACTTATTACAAATCTGCTGCCATCTATTTATGGTTATTTACTGTATGGATAATAAATAAATAAATAAATGAAGGTTCTATCTGGATCCTTTAAGTGAATGGGCCTTTTAGGAACCAAAATTGGTTCACCTAAGACATGCTCTGAACGGCCACTCTGCCCCTTTATTTTTAAGAGCGTACTTGCGCATGAAGTTCTGCACTTGGATGCCATATGAAGCAGCAACAAAGTGTTTAAAAGAATGAAATAGAAGTCAGTATAAACAATACGGTTGCAAGATTACAACCAAAGGAGACAAATAGCCCTGCAGTCAATTGATATGTTTTATTGGCGATCCTAAATTATCCCAAGTGTGTGCTTGGTGTCTGTGTTTGTCCTGCGGTGGGTTGGCGCCCTGCCTGGGTTTTGTTCCTGCGCCTTGCGCCTGTGTTGGCTGGGATTGGCTCCAGCAGACCCCCGTGACCCCTTGTTAGGATATAGCGGGTTGGATAATGGATGGATAGTCTGACTGGTTAAAAGGATTTTTTTTCTTAATGTAAAGACTGAAGAAGCCTTATTTATATATTTGCTTAGCTGCATCATTTATTTATTTGTTAACGTTTTGCCCTTATTTAATAATGCGTTTCGAAAAGCGGCTGGCCAATGACAGCATACATCAAACATTCTTTCAAATATATGAGAAGACGGTGGCTCAACACACCAAAACCCCTTCGATTTTTCGCCTTCCGAGCCCTCAAGTCCCTTTTTAGTTATTTTAGTGTCTTGAAGAACACTGTAGTAAAAGCTCTCTAAAGTAAGCTAGATTTTACCTCTCAGGTATGAGAAATCCCATAAAAGGGTAACAGAGTTTGTATCTGCCATCAATGCATATATTCAGAAAGTCCATCCTGCCAACCACTTAACTGAATGGCTTCCTATCTGAAAATAAAGGCGCTTTGTGCGGTGCTGAAGTCCGCTCCGAGGCTCCTGGCTGACTCGCACTGCCACCTCTCGTACTCACTTCAGCTGTAAATACCGTCCGAGGATGGAAAAAAGGGGGGTGGGGGAGTTGGAGTTGTTTCGTATACTTTCCATGGTAGAGTTTCTCCTCTCACCTCTCGATCCCAGGGTAACTAACAGACCACGAACATACTGCCTGTCAGACTAGACGGCAGATTCCGCGGAGCTTTAGAGCGCAGCAGACCAAGGCACCTGTCAATCACAGTCACTCAGAGACAGAAGAAGAGTGAAACAGAAATGTCTTACGTGCTTGTCATTGACTTTCCAGAAGTAAAAAGCTCCGATGGCTCCAAACAGAAGGAGAAGCGCTCCGGCAATGAGGACCACCGCTCCTATTTTGAGTAGGCGGCTACTGCAGGTGGGCTTCACCGGGATTGCAGTGTATGCCTGAAACGAAGGAACAGAGACGAAGTGCTTATTTTTTGCAATTAATTAAAAATCTACTTGCTACACTGCATTACAAATGCTATAAACATGCATCTTATAGAATTAGGATAAAGGCGGAAAGTTGACTAAATAAAAAAAATCTTTGTATATAAAGAAATTAACCGAAGAGTTAAAGTTTAAAGCAATCAGTCGCTGTTCAAAGTTATACGGTGTCTAGCAAAGTAACTGTTCTCCCAAAACTTTTGAACCGACATATCGATTACATTAAAAGGTAATAGTAACGCACGGGGTACTTACGGGAGGTAAACACTGCTCGACATCTTCTGGTCCCGCCAGAGCGATTGGCACTTTCTCCGATCTATCTGCCATCGCTCTCTCGTTCTTCACAGTTGTAGGCACTGGTTGGTTACCACTGTGCCACTTCTCTGCTCAGCTCTGGTCTACTTTGCAGTTCCTATGCTCCACCGCACACGGCCGCGCTCATCCGTGTGACGAGATTTTCAAGAGTGCGCGCTCTCGTCCACGTTGGCGGCCGCTTGGACGGCGGCGCGCACACGGACCTGCCACATTCCTCTGTTGGCCGCCGTCATTTCCTGTTAAATATTTTTAAATACACGATGAAGAGAGTACAAGGTAGCATTTCATGATTGTCAGAGAAGAAGTGATTGGCATTTTTAGACTTTGATATATTGGTCTATATTTGGTATTTCATATTCAATTGCAGCCTATATTGGAATCCAATCCCATTCCATATTTAAGATTTTAGATTTTACTGAAAACACCCATTCGTCTAATTTGTTCTATTAAATTGTAGTGTAAGATCAGCAAAATTGCGTGACAGGAGCCAAGCACAGATAGGGCTCCCATCCAACACAGAGCATGCTAGCACACATATTAACTCATACAGTGTCCATTTAGTGAGATATCTGTGAGACGCAGAAGGAAACCTAAGCATTCAGAGGAGAAACATACACAAGACAAACAGACAAAGTCCACACAGATAGGCAATGTCCAGGCCAAAAATAAACTTCAGATTTGTGCAGGTAGTTTTCAATGGAGACACTGGAACCCTCCTTGATGACTAGTGTCACATTTGATTTTGTTGCGGGTTGTCACAGATTGCTGGGGCTGTCATACTATGTGACTGACTGTCACGAGTCCCCATGACTCTCTTAAGTTTATGGAAAACTGAAAATTACCAGAAATGTCTTTTAGTGTGATGGGGCGAAACCTTTTTTGAAAATAAACAAGGTCTTGTTACATATAGCAGGAACCAACTAATGATATGTTGAGAGGACAACCCCACCATCACTAGAAGGGACAAACTGGGGAATTTTACTCATAGGAATCCCCAAGCAGAAATGGAGTACAATGAGATTTTAAGGATGCTACCCTCTTTATGTACGAGGTGTGGCAGAAAAGTAATGAGACTGATTTTTTATTTACCAAAGTTTTTATTTTTTTCAAACATCATAGTTATCCCCTTCAAAGTAGTTCCCTTGGGCAGTTACACACCGATGGAGACGTTGTTCCCACTGTTGGTAGCAGCACTGGAAGTCTTCAACTGGTATGGTCTTCAGCATGTCCGTTAAACTCTTTTGGATGTTTTCTAAAGTCCCGAAATGACGTCCTTTGAGGACATTTTCAGTTTAGGAAAAAGGAAAAAGTCACACGGACTGAGGTCAGATGAATAAGGGGGCTGGGGAACCACAGGAATGCCTTTTGAGGTCAAAAATTCTGTTATGGAGAGGGCAGTTTTTCGGCACCATTTTGGCACAGACCTTTCGCATGTGCAAATGTTCAGTCAAAATTTGATGAACGGTAAATCTGTTCAAATTTAATTGTTCACTCAACATTCTTAATGTTAAACGATGGTCTGATCTCACAAGAGTGTTCACACGTTCGATGTTTTCATTGGTTTTCGAAGTTGAAGTCCTCCCTGAATGGTATTCATCTTCAACGTGTTTTCTGCCTTCCAAAAATGATTTGTGCCAGCGAAAAACTTGAGCTCGGGATAAAGAATGTTCCCCATAGGCCTGTTTTAACTTTTCAAACGTCACACTTGCCGTTTAATGGCACAACGTTGCTCCAAATTCCGCTGTTCCATTTTGCGTGACGCATAACCAAAAACAAACTTTGCTAATAGCAGTCACAAATATCACGTAGTTAACAGAAGGAGTTGAAACTCGCACTGAGCTATGGGAGGGTACTGATACACGTGCTCTATCAAGGACAACAGCGTAGCATTGCCAGATCGCTTGCAGTGTTGCCAGTCTCATTACTTTTCTGCCACACCTCGTACAACTGGTGACCTGGCAGGGGTGGTTGATGGTACATTTTCCAGATGGGAAGTCAGGAAAAATAGGTGGGTCATAGGGGACAGCCTACCAGGCCAACATGTTGCCTAAGTACACTGCTCCTGTGTGAACTCCACTGGACTAAATGGGATATATGGTTTGAACAGATTGTCCTGTCATAGACAGTAGGGGCTGCTGAAGGGACCTACTGCTTGGGGGCAACCTTGTTACATTAATGAGAATTTGGGTGTCCCAGAAATACCCTTCTGATATACTGGAAGTACTCTTGGTTTGGCTTTAAAAAGGAGCTCCTCCTTCTCAGCCAGAAAATATGCAGTCACTAGAGGAGTTGGGACCAAAGCTCATATGACATTGAGGTAAAGGAAGCGGTTTTAAGGTGATGTAATTCAAACTTCTGTGTTATGTAGTATTTTGAAAATAGAAAATTGTTGTGTACAAGAGATTTTGTCTCTTCAGTTGTAACCTGGGTTCCAACTTTTAAAACTTGTGTATGCACAAAAAGAGGTTTGAAATGTGTGTAGGCAGCTTTCCAAGTAAATGTTGACACTGATGTAAATGTTGAAAACTTGATGGGAGAACTTGCATATGGTTACAGCAACTATAACCCATCAGTACACAACATTTTAGAGAAACTGGGAAATGGTGACATTCTTGATCAAGCAGGGACGTTCATCCAAAATCAGCAAAATGGGGAATCATGCATATTTATCACCAAGCTGTCATTAGAATGTGCATTGATGTAATAAACATATTATCAGGGCTGGATTAAGACCTGTAGAGGCCGTAAGCACTTAAAAGATTTTGGTGCTCCCATACAGTATATGCTGTATGAGCTGCATTCACTCCCATTGGATGACTGAACGGGACCGGCAACATGACCAAGACAAAACTGATCACATGAGTCTCTGTGGACCACGTGGCAGTAATTAGATTCTAATTTTGTTTTATTTCCAAGATTAATATATATCATTACCTCTATTATTACTATTTTTTTAATTGTATATGTACTGTATATATGTATGGAATTTTTTTCATTTAATGTTGGAGCACCCTTTTGTGGAACCTTGTTCAGCTGTACCATTTGGAGTTTTGCACCATATGGTCCATGGTAAATCCAGCATGGTAAAATTTCTGTGGTGCCCCTTCCCTTGATGCCCTAATCACATGCTTATTTTGCTCAATGGATAATCCAATTCTGCATATGACATTTCAAAACTGATAAGAATCATGTGCAGACTGTATTTTACTTTCCTTTTAAGAGAGTTAGGGCTGCAAATTTGCTCTGAAGAACTTTTTTGTCATTTTATATTGGCTACTTGTTGTCACTTTTCTCACAACTGGCCAACAGGTTAAGCCAAGCTTCACTCCATCATGCCCGCTGTGCTGGAAGCCATTAACTGACCCGCGAGGCTCAGTTGTCATATGGTGTGTGTGTACATACATAAAACATCGGAGCACTATGCTGCACTCATATTGCAATAAGGACATCTAATGAGAATGAAGCTGTTTTTGCTAACCATAAGCAGTTACATTCCATGAACACACAAGTCATCTGCAACGCTAAGCCTGAGAAAGGTCAAGGCTTGGTAATCTGGGTGAAGCCGTGATTCATTCATTTTGATGCAAAGTAGCTATGACAGATGTGATGGAACTATATGTTGTCGCTGGCTTCTTGGTAAGGTAACTGGCTGAATCATTTGTGTTTCATATGGCTTGTGCTATTCATTGTAACATCATGTCATTGCATTTGGCACATAATAGTGGATATCTCCTCAGATGCGGGTGTTTTACACCTCTCCTTAACCCTCAGAATGCAGAAGAGAAGTGCAATAATGCCATGCATAATCTTGAGCACTGACATGATGAGCACATCATAGGACTCCTCAAATACAGGAAGTGGAGTATCTACTGTATGTGTGTACATATATAATTCATTCCAGTTAAGGAGTCATAACAGGTTTGAGAATATTATACTTAATCCAGTGCAGGGAGAGGCAGTCCATTTTTCTTATGCACACTCTTATACTGGTGCCAATGTACACTTACAATTAATTTAACAAAAACATGTTTGGGGAATTTAGAAGGAATCCAAGGGTACCCAAAAGGAAAAACAACATGACATGGAGAGAAAATGCAAGTTACACACAGACAAAGGACCGCCATGGAATTTGAAACCAGGACACATAAGGCAGTGGAGTAGTCTACTGTGTCACCATACCACAGATACTTAAATCTCTTCTCTAACACTTTGTGTGGAATGGCAGGAGACCTTGTATTAAATATTCCACTTTGCTCCATGATGGCCATAGTGGGGGCCTGTCTATGTCAGGTTCGGAGTTTTATCATTGCTCTTACATTCCCTTGTCACTTTAGGATTGGATCTACTTTTTCATTTTTATAATAATAAATTGATCACTAAATATTATAAATACTTAAGATTGCATTGTTAGACCAACTTAATCTACATTATTGTTACAGGGAGCCAGAGCCTAGTGTCTTACATTCACCATTGACACATAAACATTGACATTTTCTTACTGGATAAATGCGCTAGTCGTACTTCCCAAATCAATTACAGGTGTACAGATACATTAAGTATAAACCTTGTTGCAGTTTATTTTTGTAAAAGGCTGCTACATGACGACACACATTCTTTTCTACCCAATTCATGTTATTGATAGTTTTTTGGCTCTTGTAAAGCACAATAACAACCAATGGATTGAGAGTTATCTTCTTAGAGGTATGTCTGAATGAATGAAGTCTCATTGCCAGGTGGCTGCTACAGAGTCCAGAAATGTGCCATCGAGGCCACAGTGCTCCGGCTGAGGCCCTACATATAGTTGTTATTCTATTATTCACTTAAGCCAGAGTTTCTTAAACTATTTCTTCACCTCTGGGTCACGTAACCTTGCACGTCACTGTTGTATTATGTGGGAAGAAGTTGTGTATGCCTTACAAAATGGGTCACGGTGGTTTGCTGCGGGTTACAATTGTCATTACTCTGTCACTACTCAGCTATTGACTTGAATAACATATTGAATTGCAGCATTGATGGAACCTGTAGCAACATTAGGTTCCCATAGTCTGATTCATCTCACTCCTACCTAAAAACCTGGTTTTAGAGGCAACTGGTGTCCACCAAGTAGGCAAGGAAGTAGAAACTGGATGCTGAAATGGCTTTGAATGACTGTTTCAAAAGGACAGACTGGGAAATGATGACACTATTATTGAGTACTTTCAAAAAACGAGTTATTCAACAAAAGTTTGTCAAGTAATGGTACTGGGGCTTCTTCATACTTACAGCAATACACCTTTATAAATGCTGCTTAATGACTATACTCTCTTATCTTTAGCAAATTCAGAGGATATTTTCTTGTAATTCTGATGTGTATTTGTGGAGAGTTGTTGTGGTTTGTTAAAATATTTTTATATTGTTGTTGCTTGTTATAATATTTTTAGTAAAGTAGAGATCTATCTATCTATCTATCTATCTATCTATCTATCTATCTATCTATCTATCTATCTATCTATCTATCTATCTATCTATCTATCTATCTATCTATCTATCTATCTATCTATCTATCTTTTCCCTTTAGGATGTGTTGCAAATTCACAAGGACTAATATTTGGAAGATGTTCTTGCTGTATAGTAGCAGCAACTTCTGTGTCTGGTGATGGTCTGTGCACAGTACACTGATCCATGTGGCCCCTCTGGAATCCGAGATCTTTGTGTGTCTGTCTGCTCATTTGTCCTTTCCTTATGAGAAGCCAGCTGCTTCTGTAATACAGGATGCCCTTTTCCTTACCTTTTTTTTCTGTCAATACTTTATCTTGATTTCTGGATCCATTATTAGGTATGACAATAGCATTGAATTTTATGTATTAACTTTTGAAATGGCTGCTGCTGAATCTAATTTCCTGAGGGCAACATGGGAAACCATGCTGACTCTACTGCTTTTAGATAAAGCCTGCCAGGCATACCCATGGATACAGATGTGAATTTATAGGATGTAAAGAATTTGTTTCAATGGTTTACACTTCAGAAATAGTCTTTTGCTTCAGGGGAAGTGGTGACTAATGCAAAGACATTTTTTTTCTTATTCTCATCTATTAATTTTAGTATTATGTGTTTTTACTGCTAATGCATTACACTGATACTGTATGTAACATAGAATCAGCCTACATGGAGAGAAGTGGAATTCTTTAATTTCTAAAATTGTGTGGCCCACAGTGATGTCTGCTCTTAATTTGTCTTCTAATTTGAGTGAAGTTGCAAGTCAGAGGCAGACTAGAATTGTGGTCTTGCACTTGAAATGATCAAACTGAGGTGCCCAGCGTTAACAATTTTGTGAAAAATAATTAGAGCTTATAGTTTGGTTGATTGTGGCACCACAATAACTTGAAGTAATCATATTCTGTATGAATTTAACTTTTAAGATTTGAAAAAGGTGGCCTACATCTGCTTGTAACAGTGCTTCACTTCATTGATTTCTTTATGCACTGCTCAGTTAAAGTTCTGCTATAGCATCTTAGCAAGTGCTGGACCTGGTCATACAGTTGCAGATTTACTGGCACACTTACTATCATTATCTTGTTGCTTAGTTCAATTCAGACAAGCTTTAGATAACAACACATTTACTATGGGACTGTGACAGATAGGGGGCGCTCTCGCTCCATTGAACCCCTGTCCACGACTCCAGACACCAGGTAAAAGTCCCAATAATGACTTTATTCAATTGACACAGTGCACAAAGCACCCTCTCCTCCACAATACTCATATAATAATCAAATAACAATAATACAAACAATCCTCCAACTCCCAGACTCGTTGCCACCCTTCCACCCAGCTCAGCTCGCCGTCTGGGAGCTCCCACAATCCTTTTATATTCCCTGACCCGGAAGTGTTCCAATCCCCAGTCCATGTGACTCTCAATCCCTTCCGGGTCAGGTACAAGTCCTTTTCTTCACCCCGGAAGCCTGTCATTCCCCTTGTCCACGTGTGCTTCCAGGGTGTAGGGAAAATACCCGTTATTCCTCCCTGCAGCGTCTCCTAGTGGCCCCCAGGGTATCCAGCAGGGCTGCGTATAAAAACTACATTGTCCATGATGCCCTGCTGGTCTTCTGGGGACCTCCATACTGCAAGGAGGGCTCCACCTGGCGGCTTGGGGGTATTGGCCGGGATAAACGGCCGGCCATCCACCACAGGTACATTCTGTTATGAAGAGTCTGCTGCAAAATATTCTTGAATCATTGCCACTCCACCGCCATGCTTAATGACTAGTACAATGTTTTTTAGCCTTATCTGTCCAATGCTTCACAAAATTAATGATTAGTTCGCATACATCTTTGCAAACCTAAGACAGCATGACATGGGCTTTTTGAAGAAAGAAGCTTTTGTCCTTGGTAGCCTTGAACAAATGCCATGCTTGTTTACTTCTTTTCCAGCACTGCAGTCAGGAACTGTAACATTGTAAATACAGTTTACAGAGGCCTGTAGATTTCTGGATGTTGTTTTTAGTTCCTTTGTGATTTCTTGATGCATCATAATGTCTGGTCTTTGTGGAAATTGTGTCGAGACTCTCATTCCTGAGAAGACTGACAACTGCCATGAATGTATGGTGGACTTAAAATTGTTTAAAGAATCACCTTAGAAACCTTTTAAAAAACAAGTAAACACCAACATTTGTTTCACTGTAAATGTCTTTTGTACTTAGCATGGTCTTATGACAAACATGAATTTTAAAAATTAATTAACAAGTCACCCAGACCAAATTGAATTTCAGGACAAATATTAAAAGGCTGAAGAGACCAATTAGCTGGAGGTTTCAACAACAACTTTAATGATACACAGAAAAAAATCCGTGGTCCATACCTGCTTGACAATGACAACTATTACCCATGTGCGAAAAAAAAAAATCAACAAAAATGGTCTGTTTCAAAGACTACAGACCAGTGTCACACCCACATTTTAGTACAATTCTGAAAGAGATTGGTGCTGGGACACATTAATTGGAATATTCAGGATGGTTGGGGACACATATAGTTTGGATGTTGTCACAATAGGTCCACAGAACTTGCCATATCTCTTTCACTTTATACCATTCTGCCATTCCTCGTTCATTAAACTGCCATACCAGAAACCTGTTTATAGACTATAGCTCAACATTTAACACTGTTGCACTAACAAAGTTGATCACTAAGCTTCTAGATCTGGGACTTATTTCCACCCTCTAATTGAATTTAGGACCTCCTAACTGGAAGACCTCAGCATGTGCAGACTGGCATCATGCTTTTCTTTACAGTGACCCTCAATAAAGTTATAAGGTCTGGGGCTGCTTTTGAAGGTTTGGGCTAGGTGCCTTGGTTCATATGAATGGTATTGTTAATGCTACAGCATACAAAGATATTTGGTGCACTTCCAACTTTGTGGCAATAGTTTGGGAGAGGCCCTTTTCTGTTCCAGCATGGCTGTGGCCCCACACAAAGCCCGGTCCATAAAGATATGGTTTAATGAGTTTGGTGTGGAGGAACTTGAGTGGACCAGAGCGCTTACATCAACCCTTTTGATTATCTTTACAATGAATTAGAACATCGATAGTATGTAGGTTTTCTTGTTCAACATCAGTACCTGAAGTCACAAATTCTCTTTTTTCTGAATAGATGCAAATTCCCACAGATATAATCTTGTGGAAAGAGTTCTCAGAAGAGTGAAGGCTGTTATAGCCTCAAAGGTGAGGTTCAACTCCATATTAATGCCCATGGGTTTACAATGGTATGTACAACAGGCACATATAGATGTGATGTTCAGCTGTCAACAAACTTTTGGCCATATAGTGAACACCACTTATTGTGACTATAATCTTATGCAAATTCCTTTCATAGTTAAGAGAATCATAACAACTTGGCAGTTGTTAAATTATGGTATTACTAGTTGTGCTACCCATCTAAGACAGGTTGAAATCTATGTAATCAATGTAGAGTTCATGTTTTTATTTGATACATGGGATGTCCATTTGGTCTCGTGGGGGCTTTTTCCTCTTTGAATAGAATGACCTGTTTTTGCTGCACCGTCCTGGCATTGCTCATTGAACTGACCACACTTGTAGCTGAAGTGCTTTGCTGGGAATGGAGCTGTGGTTGGCAATGCTTTGGCCTGTTTTGGTGATTCCAGGCTAGTCATGTTGGGCTTTGGTTCCCCAATGTGCACATCACTTTCTTGCGATTTTCACTTATCCACTCCCAGCATGCAAAGTTATGTCATTAGCATTGCAACTATAAACCTGGTTCATATGGTCTGAGTGGTTGCAAAATGTTTGATATCACGCTGCTGTGGCCGGCCTAAAACATTAGACAACAGAATTGGCCAATAAGACTAATTTTCTTATTTATAGACCCTTATTGGAAATTTTTTAAATCATTTTTCATTCTTTGACCCTTCTAAATGTCTGTATATTTCTGAAATTTTCTTCTTAACCCTACCAACTGAATGGCACACAAATAAACACACACAGATACACACACACACACACACACACTCACACTTGTCCTCTTGTTAAGGTGCACGTGATTAATATTAGATTTCTTTGACCTCAGTTTGAGCACTGAATCTTATGTATGGTATGGAGTAATGGTTGGCCGCAGAGGACCAAAAGAGGAAAGGCTAATTGATAATTGACCTTTCTGAACTTTGATTTGAAGCTTAAGAAGCAATAAAGTGTTAAACTGAATTAATCTGACAACCAGTAAAAAGACAATGAAATAGCAGATACTCTAAACTTGCATTTTTCTGAGGTCTCCTCATGTGAGGAATTGGTTAACCTTCCAGCGATAACAGGGACTACTAAGGAGGTATTGAGTGATTTGGAAATTGTAGAGGGAGATGTACTGCTTAGATTAAATAGGCTAAAACCAAACAAATCACCAGGATCAGATAACATTTACCCTCAAGTTCTTAAGGAGTTTAGCGAGTCCACATATAAATTTTTAACACATATCTTTAGGAATGCACTAGTGAAATTTCGAAGGAATGGAAAATGGCAGATAATATATTATTATATAAAAAGAGTGAGTAGGCAGATCCAAGCAACTATAGGCCAGTAAGCTTAACATGCATCATAGGTTATTTAATGAAAGAAATTATTAAGAAAAAGATTTCACACAAACATGAGGAAGTTTTACATTACACACAGAACCATAGATACATGGAATAAATGACCAAGTAGTGTGGTAGACAGTAGGGCATTAGAGTCTTTCATAACGCGACCTGATGTTATTCAAGAAGAATTAAGTGGATTGGACTATTAAGATATGTTGGGCTGAATAGTCTTTTCGTTTCTAGATTGCTCTAAATTTCTAATGTTAGAAACTAAAAGCTTACTGAGCAGCTGAAAAGAAAGAGTTTGCTTCTTATGATGTTCTCGGACATCCAACCCATTCTGGGGCATCAACTGTGTGAAGTCCATTTTATTAAAGCCAGTTCATAAAAACTTTCTCAAAGTGAACTTACAGTCTCTTTATTTTGCCATTGATAGTAACTTAAAGCCTTCTTCATTTTCCTTTTTTTTCAGTTGTATTTAGTGTTTTACAGTATTTAAACTACTATACTTCATTTTTTTTTAGATATGTGCAGCTTCTCCACAAAGATGTCCTTAAAAATGAATAAAAGAACTGAACATGAAAATGTACCTAGAAAATGATGCGTCAAAATTTCATCAAGTCATGTCTTTTGCTTCTTTTTTTGTGACACTCTATTTCTATTTCTTCTTAGCAACAGTGTGACTCTTTTGGTCATCTCAGCACATTAGTGACTTTGTGACATATGTGTGCGTAGAACATGAGTGGCTTGATCCCCTGCAGCTGTGTACACACACCCTGGGTTTGGCCCAAAATCAGCAATTTCACCTTTTACTTGAGACATTCCTGAAATGGCTTGTGCTAACAGGGCAGTGGAGACCACCAAATTACACTTACTGTAGACTGCTGTTTCATTCCATTAGCTCTGGCATTCATTTAAAGCGTTTAAGCACCCGAGTCATCGACTTCACTCAAATGTTTGCATTGCTTGAAAGAAAAACCTAATTGTCCAGATCTGCAACTAGAAAGGATGCAAATGGTCTCTGTAGCCATAATTCAAAGGATGTATAAAAAAATCTCCAAATAGTACTGTGACAGAAGTAAATTTTTTCTGTACACTGAATATTCCTAATGGCCCTAATATATTAAACATATTCACCAATTAGTACAGTCATGCAGTTAAGTAACTCAAAATCCCGACTGAATGAAAATGTGTTGGCCTGGCTCTCTCTCCTACATTGCAGGCAGATGACCCCTTTTGTATGTGTGATAGGAATTTTAATCTTCTCTAATCCAATTAGACCTTTTTTCTGGACAGTTTTGCTCTGTTTATTTTTACTTTTTAATTTTTTTTCCTTTAATCTTTTTTTTTCTTCATGGCTCCACTTTTCTAGTGGGATTTCATCAGAACTCTCGCTCTTTTTTTAATTGGGATTCTCAGATCATTTTATTTAATTTCAGTGCTAGAGGAAAAAAGAGCTTATATTTGCTGTCTTGAAAGGCATTTAACTCTTTGTAGTCCTCAAGTGAGGCGAAAGACTCATTTGAGTGAAGGCTTAGGCAGGCTGATTTTTATGAACACTGTGAGGATCACTTCAGATTGACCATTTATCATTATTGCTACGTGCATCTTAATGTGGTCATCATCTCATGATTTGCCTTTGCTGGCTTTGTCCAATAAGCATCACAGGGAGCCAGAGCCTGGACAGTGTCCTGGAGCCATCATCTGCAGGTGACAACCCAGAGCGAGGTGTCAGGCTTTTATAAGAAACACTGACTCACACTGGCCACTTTACAATCACTGATTAACCTAACTGATGGGGGAAACCAATGAAGACCCAAGGAGAGTGTGTTGGCTAGGAAATGGATGAAGACTGCTGGAACAGCAAGATCTAGAAAATCATAACCTCAGCCTTAAATACATCTGACTAAACACGTGATTGGGTGAAATTATAGTGGCTTGGGCACAACCTGGGGTGACATAAGGGCTTCAAGTGGGAGGTGCGTGTTAGTAAAGAGTACCAGAAATTCTTCATTTTTCACAGCTATGTACCTCCAGTGTTTTTGGTGCATACTGCCAGCATTTGTAAGTGTACTGGCATGCATAACACCTCTCGACACCACCGCACCTCACCAATATCCGATGAAATGTATGCAAAATTATAAATCCCACTTGAAGTTTTAATTGCTGATTAAACTTCCAAGGGGGACTCCCACCCCACTCACTGATCTAATCTAAGTATGACATGGTGTTTGAAACTCCAAGGGTGACTCCCACCCCACTCACTGATCTCATCTAAGTATATTGCGGTACTCGAAAAACCAAAGTTGACCAACAGTCCCCACACTATTAAGAAATCAGATTTAAATGGTGAGTACCAGACCTCGTGTGTTTCTACTTCAGGCACTTGAGAAAGGCATCCTTATTATTATTCATCATTATACATATGGATGATGCTTTAACACAATGTGACCTACAAGATCGGGATGCAATTGTATGTACATTTTTTTTTACATTTTTGACCCAGGCAGATGAAGAATCAGATGCAGGAGTCTTGAGGTTTACAGTTCAATGCCACAGTCACTAGACGGCACTGGCATATTGCCATTTAGCATTATTATCTATGGATTGTTATCTCTGCACTGCACTGACGCTCCAAAAGCTTTGTAAATTAAAACAACAAATGCATAAATTAATGAAATATACTGTGTTGCAAAAGAAAAAAAAGTCTAATCATTATAAAGTAATTCCTGTTTGTTTGGATATTTGTCATGCTGCCCTCTGCAGACATTACCCTCAGATATCAACAATACACTAAACAATAATGACAAACCATCATTTTGTAGGCAAGACTGAACAATAATCACTTGGGCTGATTTGTTACACATCACAACAGAATTACTTGGCTCTGTCTACACTTGCTTTTTTCCTAGTAAATTCAAACTATGTTCTCTTCTTGAATCCTACCTCAGTGGACATGTATAGCACATTCTAGGATGCTATTTACCTCAGATTTATATTTGGAATGAGCTGTTCTCCTATGGAATATAATCTTAAACTTCCATTTTTATAAAGTCTTTAAGCTGCTGCTCATTGAATGCACTTATAAACTCAGAGTCTTATTTGATAGTCCAGCCACCCCAACATCCTTGCTGAATGTCTGCTCAGTCCCATGCTTTCTATTGCAAAAGAATCAATAAACAGCTACTCTATAAGGGGCTGAGACCCTCCCAGGACTTTCACTCCATCAGTGCTCTTGCATGGGCTTGCTCAATTTTAATTGGTTTGTAGCAAGCATTTATTTAGGTTATAGGGAGATAATTTCATATTTTTTTAAATCTTGGTTTTAAATTTTTTCATCAAAATGAATAATTCCATTCTTGTTTTTCTAGGTGTTCTGGTTATTTAAGCTGTCATTTACTAATGAGCACTTTATCAGGTCAGAACCTACATTTTTGGGGCCCTGAAGCTTGAACTGTTATGGGGGGTTCTTTGCAACTATCAACAAGGACTGGGTAACCACTTTTATCTTCTTCAATGGGGTTATTCTTTTGAGAATTCACCATTTTTTTAATTTAACCTCTACATGTAAGGGTTTTAAAAAATCCTTCTCATACAGTAGACACCCCAATTTTTTAAGAAATGTGGGCTATAGTCGATTCTGAGACTCCTCTGGGGTTAGGGACCCTGAAGCTTAACCTTCATTATTTTCATAGATCTGACACTGAAGAAGCTGCAGCCTTTCAGCATACTGTGTGTCACACAAGTGTGTATGGGGGACAGCTTACACACTTAAATAGTGTTATTTGTCAGCCAGACTGAGGGTTGGCGCTCTCAACTGATCCTCTCTTCTCTTATTCATCTGCAGCCCAGCCAAAGACCCTGACTCTTAATAACATCACCATTGATCCACCCACTGTTGACATCATTTCTGCTACCCAGAACTCCCCATTCCGGCCTCATTAGTTCCTGTTCTGGCTATCACCTTTTTATCACCTCTTTCTCCTACCCACCATATTTATAGAGCAGGCTTAATCTGTTAGTCAGTCCAGCTATATGTAAAGATGTGTTTCTTTTCATTTGTTGATTTTTCAGTATACGGGGTGGCCATCCCCAAACCTTGTTCTGTCTGCTGTCTGATTTTTTACCACGTGTCATTGTCCCTTATATCTAATATGCTTGTCATCAGGGACATCTTTTAAGGTTTGAAGAGATCACAGTGTTAGCCCCATCTATGATTTTCATGTAAAGTCTTTCTTTGATTACTTGAATGAAAAAATTGAAAAGTCACGGAGAGGGAGGGATTTCCCACTTGAAGATTTATGATTGTATATTCACCATTTAACACTGAACAGCAAGGAGGGATCTCTTAAAGTTTTGCGATCTTCTAATAACCACCATATTGAAAAAAATAGCTGCGAGAATTCCCTTGAAGTTATTGCAATTGTCTCTCCAATGCATAAAATCAAAGAGCAGAGGGGTGTCCCCGACTGCCATTAGTGCAATGATTAGGGACTTAAAGAAATAGCACAGACAAAAATATCAAAAATATAAATATATCTACAGTATATTAATCTTGTACATTACTGTATACAGTATATGGGAGCTACAGACTCTGATAACCCACCTATTTTTCCTCTGCTTGTCATTAAAAATCAATACTAGGGTACAACTAAAGAATTAAAATTGACAGCTAGAACAAAATATTTGTAAATGGCCACTGCTCAATAATGCTGAATTTGTGTTGGTGTGTGTGTGTATGTGTGTCAGTGTCAGAACAACAGTCTACTCCAGAATGTCAGCAAGACAAAGGAACTAATTGTACTCTTTGGGAAAGGACAGCAGAGGCCTCTCACCCCCTCAGTATTAATAACACGCAGGTGGAGAAGGTTGACAGCTCCACATGCCTTGGAGTCCACATCACAGAGGACCTGACTTGGTTCAAACATATCAACACTTTGGTATAGAAGTCACGACAACGTCTTTACCACTTCAGATGTCTCAGGGATTTCAATCTGCCCTCTCCACTACTGAAAAACTTATACACATCCATTAAAAGTATCTTGAGAGAAAGTATTACTGCCTGGTTTGGGAACAGCAGACATCAGGACTGCAGGATTCCATAGTCCATCTTTAGCTTGAATGAGAAAAGTGTCTGTAGCTACATGATGCCCTGTTGTTGATTGTCTTCTGTTAAGTTATTTAAATTATTACTTATCTATTGTCTGTTTGTCAAATGTTTTGTAGTTTCGATGTATTGAATAATGTTGCATTTATTTAACATGTTGATTTCTTTTGATATTTATAAAGTTGTGTGTTATTATTTATTGTCCTTTTATGTTCTTCTTAATACACATTCTTGGAGTTTAGCAACTAAACATTTCACTACATATTGTACTGTATGTATAATTGTATATCCATCCATCCATCCATTTTCTAACCCGCTGAATCCAAATACAGGGTCACGGGGGTCTGCTGGAGCCAATCCCAGCCAACACAGGGCACAAGGCAGGAACCAATCCTGGGCAGGGTGCCAACCCACCGCATAATTGTATATATAAAAATAAATATTAATTTGGTTTGTTTATCTGGTATGCAAATCCACATCATTGACCATATTTCTGCCAAATTTAGCACAGAGTTTCTATTGGACAGGTGCACACTGTAGGCTATATGCCATTCTAAAATATAGTTGTTGCCCTCACCACCAGCAGTGCCAAGATATCGCACATCCTGGGTGTAAGTTTATAAATGTGCTGGATGTCAGGTTAGCTGTATTGTGTGAACAGAAAATAATTTGACTTCTGATTATGTGGCAGTTCTGAACTGGCCTTACTAGAGACAAGTGCTCCATTTTTATGGAGCCATCTAGTCAACTTAACATATTGGTAATGTGAATTTCTTATTCAGTATTATTATTATGCTCCATTTATTTCAGAGTCAATTTTCTTGAACGTTTTTAACATGCAATGACTGTTTTTTTTTTTCTGAAATGTGCCAATCCAAGGTTTCATTAGACTTCAGGCTAAAAGAGAGCTTTTCATATTACTACCAGTACCACTAATTCTGCTGCTACTAGTGGCTAGTGATGATCACGTGAAAGTCAAAATGACATCTGCCAGATTTTTCATATTGTCTGGTTTTCATTTTCCTAATGGTCAGAGCTGTGAAGATGATTAGTGTGTGAAACAGGCCTAAGACAGGTCAGGGATATATTTGTGCCTGACGAGGCTCATGAAGCTTGGGCAGTAGGGATTAGCATTTAGCAGACTATCAAAAATAATGCAAGGCTTAGGATGTGAGCCATTTTGTGTTTTTCAAAGCTCTTTCGGAAATTGGTTTATAAATAGGCTACTTTTGGATCTGGGCAATTTCACTGAGGTAAAGGTGAATGGCATTCATGTTCACTTCTGGAAAGTGTACACCAATTACAAACAAAATGCTGCTTTTGGGCGAATGACGACAGATTGAGGTTGAAATGTAATGTCTGTTAAGGATCATCTGTCATAAAAGAGAGATGGAAACGGAATTTGATTGACAGTATTAAATGAGACATGAAGAATAGACCTGAACTTTCAGGGATTTATAAAAGCAAATAACAGAAAAATCAGATGCAGGGAGAGAAGACTTATCAAGCACATATTAGTTTTACATGAATACCACATATGAACTCTCTTTCAGAATGTATCACTCTAATATTAGTGTCCTCTTTGGTTTTCTACCATTTACAGGTTTCCATTACTGAGAATTCAGTTGCAGAATTGTTTACCATACAATGGGGAAAGAAGCTAGCAGCAAGAATCAAATATATGAATTAATTTCTTAAGCCTGTTTCGTAGGCTTTGTTATTATATCTATCTATCTATCTATCTATCTATCTATCTATCTATCTATCTATCTATCTATCTATCTATCTATCTATCTATCTATCTATCTATCTTTTGCACAGTGTTTTTCTTAGCGATCATGAGCTTCAATAAAATATTGCTAAGTGTTGCTAGAGGTGCAGAATGCACCACAGTAATATTAAACAATGCAAATGGCCTATGAATCATCGGAGAGTGAGGGACATATCAGTAGAAAATGGAGATCTCCTTTGAAGATTATTGTGGAAAACAGCATAAGGAAAGCTTTGTAACTGCATAACACATCTGCATGAATAAGATTGTCCTCAAATATCTGAAACACGTTAGAAGGCAGACAACCCAGAGTATATGGACACTTGACTCTGAAGAGAATAAGCCAATGGTGGACTAGCAGATTTTAGTACAACTCCTCCCAATAGATAGGTTTCCTGGAGGTAAATCCCAGTCAGGATGGACGAAACCAAGATGTTTTCCTCTCAGAGGTGCTGGATTTCCCCAGAGGACAGTTTAACTTAAGAGCTATACATATATAGAGCATCTCAAAACAGGAACTGTTTTAACTGTTGTCACTTGTTATAATTTTATATTGTTATTTTGTGTTTGGTTTTATGGGTGCCACCATTGTATTGCTGGCAAAGGCACCTATGGTTAGCCATGGGCAGGTGCAGTGTGTGACAGCAAGGCATCATGTATATAAAAGAGGCCATCAAACATCTATCTATGTTCGAGTGTGTCTCCAAAACACTGACCCATAATACCCTAGTGCTAAAGCAAAAGAAGAAAAGAAATATAGCAATTTAAAGAGAATTATGTTTAGCTTTGGTATAGCTTTCTTTTTGATTTCAACTTAGATTTGTGAATTATGTGTCTAGTTTGGTGAAAGCTTACTAGTTGAGCACTGTGTCTAGATAGTTGTCCTTATATTCATATACGCAACAAATATACATAAATCCATCAAGCAGAATTTGCAGATTATATCTTGCAACCAGTCTTACATAGGAAGAAAACCCTGCACATGCAGTCATGTCAAAGACAACAATGCCAACATCACACTATATGATTTTTTTTTCGATCTTCAGTCATAACCTTTGTTTATACCATCTGAAAAGAATACGTTTGGTATGTTTTATGTTACAGTTATTTCTGCAGTTGCCATATGCAATTAAATTCTAAAATGAAGCATTATTTATAAATTTCTTGTTCTTGTGCTTTAAAATGGAGACAAAGGGGCCTAACGGGAGAGTAAAAGCCTTAACATTTACCAAATATGCTTACTTTAAATCTGAAAAGGTTTCAATTTAGGAAAACTTGCTTTTCATGTCTGTTAGAGAAATTTATGACAACAAAAGCAAACTGGAAGCAATATATATGATCACAAATGGGTGGTACTCTTTTCTGAGACATTTCTGATTCTCTTGTCTACTCATAGGAGGCATCATGCGTCGAGTTTTGATGTTTTCCACAAGTGCACCATCAATCGCCACTTGTCCTACACCTCTTCATAGCTTCAGACTGCTTATTTGCTTCTTCTTTGTCTCCAGTTCTATTTCATCAACAGTTATGTTCTGATGTGGCTTATTACAAATGATGCCAAGTATCTGATACACAGTCATAGCTGTTGCCATGAAATGATCTGATTTGAATATGCATTTGCTGTCAAGCCATTTTGACTGAATATGACTCAAAATGAGTTTCAGCACTGTCAATACAGGCGTACTCAAATAATTGTTTTTACTACTGTATGTAATGCTGACTCATGTAATGAACCATATGATGACATGGTGGTTGGACAGAAGATATGCACTCAATTCTTTTTTGATTTTTTTTTTCTTCTTATTCAGTCAAGTTCCATGTTGAAATTGTCCTTGTGGCTACAGCCATAACGCAGTCTTGTGATATGTGTTAGCATCAAGAAAATAAAACCATCTATAAACGAGGGTGAGTCAAGCTAAAGTTAGAAAATGGGATTTAATAGAAAATGGAACGAACCTTAACAAAACTGATAATGTCATTTCTCAATGGAGTCTCCACCCTTCTCAATGCACTTGCGCCACCTGCCTGGAAGTGCCTGGATTCCAGCAGAATGAAAGGTTTTATCTTGTCCTCGCAACCACTTGTGCACCGTTTTCCTCACGTCATCATCTGTCTTGAATTGACGACCACCCAGATGTTTTTTTAGCGGTCAAAAAAGGTGGAAATTGCACAGTGCCAAATCTGCTGAATAAGGAGGATATGGCAATACCTCAAACTTCAGTGTCTCCAGTCAAGTCTTGGTGTTCTTAGCAGTGTGTGGGCAAGCATTGTCTTGCAGCAAAAGGACTCCTTGAGACAGCCGTCCCCGCCACTTGGATCAAATAGCAGGCTTCACACATCGGTCTCCAGCAAGTCACAGTAACTTGCACTAGTGCAGTGTTTCTCAACCTTTAAGTATTTGCGACCCGAGTTTTCATAACAGTTTTAATCGCGCCCCCCTAACATTTTTTTGAAAGGAGCCCACTAATACCAATTTGTTCTTTTTTAATTAATGATATATCATAGATGCATATTTTATTATACCTACTTAACTTTTATTGACATTTATCTAACTCTATATTTATTTTTCTAGTATTAGAATGTAGTTTAAGTTAATTTGTTTTGGCTTCGATAGATGTATTTTTCATATTTTCGATTCTTGTTTTCTTTTTTTCACATCTTCGCTCCCCCCCTTTATGTTACTTCACGCCCCCTAGGGGGGCCTGCCCCACAGATTGAGAACCACTGCACTAGTGACTGTAGTACCCCTCGGCATGTAGTGTTCGACAATAACTCGGGTGCATGAGTGGTTGCGAGGACAAGACAAAACCTTTCATTCTGCTGGAATCCAGGCACTTCCAGGTAGGTGGCGCAAGTGCATTGAGAAGGGTGAAGACTCCATTGAGAAATGACATTATCAGTTTTGTTAAGGTTCATTCCATTTTCTAACTTTAGCTTGACTCTCCCTTGTATTTTCACTTTTCGTGCACTGTTGGCTCTATTGTGTCTGTGAGCATGCCACCATCTGGTGTCAAAATCTTCTCCTACTGCTTGCTCTGTCTACTCTGCACCTTCTGGAAGGGGTTGTGTGTTGATTGTTCTGAGTGTGAGAAAAATGTTGCAAAGCCATTACTCATGATTTTATATTTCACTTTACCAATCTGAAATCATGAATCATAGAATTGGGTGGGGTGGGTTGATTGTGGCAGGTGCTACTTATTCCTGTTAGATTCTGAGTTGTTATTTTGCATAGCCTACAGAGTGAGATTCACACTGAGTGGCAGCGTGGTGTGTGATGATCAATCGTACACATAAGGGCTTAATTTGTCTTTGCACAAATGACATTAAATGTGAACTGAACTGAATAAACAATGTTACATTTTGGTTAAAGCCTTAAACTTTTGAAAGAGCCAAGGCCACCAGCATGTTGACACTAAATTGACAATGCCAATCAGCACTTGGCACTATGCACTATAACTGTGGAATGTCATGTGTATGCATGATAAAAAAATAGTGGGGAAATGAAAAAGACAATTATACAACAGAGCTAAATGGCAATGAAACAAACTGAAGCACCACAAACCAATTATCGAATTTTATAGTGCATGCTAAGTTGCTCATGCTGAGGATGTGATAGTAAAAGAAAAAAATGAGGACTTTTTAAGTGGGTACAAGTAATTAGTAACTCAGACATTTATCTAAGTGCATAATATGATGAGGTAGTTCTGAGTTGTCATTTGTAGCAATTTTAAATCAGTTTTAAATTATATTTTAGTAATCGTTATACCATCACTGAACACTGCTGCTGGTGCTGTCCTATATCCCATCCCATCCTGCAGAAAATATCTATACGGGGGTTTTCCCAGACTGTCTTAAGACTGCTGTAGTTACACCCCTACTCAAGAAAAATAATCTTGACCCCTCTGCTTTTGAAAATTTCAGACCCATCTCTAACCTGCCCTTCTTAAGTAATATTCTAGAGAAGGCAGCCATTATGCAGTTAAATGACCACCTCAATAAACATGCTATTCTTGATAAATTTCAGTCGGGTTTTAGAACAAATCACAGCAGAGAAACTGCAATTGTTAAAGTAGTAAATGACTTGCGGGTAAATGCAGACAGAGGCCATTTATCTGTTCTCATCCTCCTAGATCTGAGTGCCACATTTGACACCATTGATCATAATATTCTTAGAAATCGCCTTAGTCAATGGGTGGGCCTCTCTGGCAGTATTTTAAATTGGTTTGAATCCTACCTGGCAGGGAGAAAATTCTTTGTTAGTTGTGGTAATTACAACTCGAAGACACATGATATTCTATATGGTGTTCCACAAGGCTCTATCCTGGGTCTGCTGCTCTTCTCAATCTACATGCTTCCGTTAGGTCAGACTATCTCAGGTTACAACGTGGGTTACCACAGCTATGCTGATGACACACAGCTGTACTTATCAATAGCACCTGATGACTCCGACTCTCTTGATTCACTAACACAATGTCTTACTGGTATTTCTGAATGGATGAATAGTAATTTTCTCAAACTAAATAAAGAGAAAATTGAAATTTTAGTGATTAGCAATAATGGATTCAATGAGGTCATCAGAAATAAATTTGATGCATTAGGATTAAAAGTTAAGATGGAAGTAAAAAACTTAGGTGTAACTGTTGACTGTAATCTGAATTTTAAATCACATATTCATCAGACCACTAGGACAGCATTTTTTCATTTAAGAAACATAGCAAAAGTTAGACCTCTTATATCATTAAAAGATGCTGAGAAATTAATTCATGCTTTTGTTTTCAGTCGACTAGATTACTGTAACGCACTCCTCTCAGGACTACCCAAAAAAGACATAAATCATTTGCAATGAGTTCAGAATGCAGTATCCTAACTAGGAAAAGAAAATCCTAACACATTTCTCCAGTTTTGATGTCACTACACTGGTTGCCTGTGTCATTCAGGATTGACTTTAAAATTCTGCTTATCTATACTAATAAAAGGCAAAGCCCTCACTGACTCACTGACTGACTCACTCACTCACTCACTGACTCACTTATCACTAATTCTCCAACTTCCCGTGTAGGTAGAAGGCTGAAATTTGGCAGGCTCATTCCTTACAGCTTACTTACAAAAGTTGGGCAGGTTTCATTTCGAAATTCTACACGTAATGGTCATAAATGGAAGCTATTTTTCTCCATATAATGTAATGGAGTTGAGCTCGATGGCCGTGGGGGGCGGAGTTTCGTGTGACATCATCACGCCTCCCACGTAATCACGTGAACTGACTGTTAATGCATTACGTAGAAAACCAGGAAGAGCTCCAAAAAGCGCTGAAGAAAACATGCATTATATAATTGAGAAGGCAGCAAAACAATAAGAAGCGAGCGAGTGACACATACTGTACAAGCATATTCATGCCTGCAGCTACTTCAGAAACAAAGCACGGTGTAAAACTAAAGTTTAAATTAAGTTCATAGACAGGCTGCTGCTGGCGTTTGTAATGCCCACGGCTAATGCGGGATACAAGTTTAATGAGAGGACGCAGGGTATAAATGACAATTTTGATCACTTTGTAACTAAGTTCAAATTGCTGGTGAAGGGCTGTGCTTATGCAAATTCCGAGAGACTGTGTTTGTGGGGAGATTGACAGTTAAGGCGGGTGGAGGAGTGACATCATCATCTCCCCTCCCATTCACCTCATTTCGCTCTGAGCTGAGCTCCCCGGCTAATGCCGTCTTCTGAAGCAACTTCGTCACACTGCCACCAAATACTCACAGAAAAATCCACAAGTTAATACACACGCTGTCTCTACAGTTTCTCCACACTGAATCCTCCAGGCACTACTTACAAAAGGTTACATTGACAATCGTGTTACATTATTTTTAAAATGTTTCCTTTTCTTCTCGATTCATTTTACCCTCGCACCCCCTTGGTATGAGAAGAAGTATGAAAAAATATGAGGTTAACACAGAAAAACAGATCACCAATTCAAGCTTTATGAATAATCGATTCGCCATCAATAATTGTTTTGGTAAAGCCATACTCAGTGTAATCCTCATTCTATTTTATAATTTTTCCGCCACTAGCCATGATTAAATGAACGGTAAAAAAGTAAGAGCGAAGCGAGGGTGACTTATTTAGGCAGGCATATATATGACAGCAACACTCATTACAATGTCATGTAGGTAGAAGGCAGACGTTGTGTTACATTTTCTGATGCAGCTAGACGAAAACAACTTTCTGACGCTGCCGCCAAATACATAAAACAATTACTTTGTCAATCATGTTACGCTATTATCAAAATGTTTCCTTTTCTTTTTCATTACTTCTTTAACACACTACTTCTCCGCTGCGAGGCACGGGTATTTTGCTATATATATATATATATATGAATGACCTCCAAAGAGCGCTGAGACTTTTGATCACGTGAACGAGTCTGCAAAAAATGGGGTCTCCTGCCCAGCAAAAGTTGAGCAGCCGGCTCGCGCGCATATCTGTGCCAGGCTTTGAGACGCTGACTGCGCTTCTGCCTTAAGTCAAAGTTAGCACTTTTAATTTTTTTCATCCTCCACCTGAGCTATAGCCCAGACAAGTGCAAACACGTGACCCCTTTTCTACACTGCGGCAAACTAATATTAAGGCGATTCGCACTTTCTTTTGCACGTATACGATTATGAGGCTGTCAGCTCAGATTATGAAGACACACACACGAGTGGAGGACTGACAGTGCCATCAGAGCCAATTAATGGCAGGGACGTCTCACCAGTTTACACAAGACCCACCGCGACTGTCCCCAAAAGGCCCTCATATCGTCAGCTAACACATCTCTCTATACTATATAAAAGAAAAAGGCAAGTTTCCTTTCTTTATACCTTTTTTCCTTTTATCTCAAACCAAAGCCTTTCTCTCTTAACACTGCAGAGGACACAAAACTAATTTTCTTTAAATGACTGAGTGTTGCTGTCATTGTCATATATATATATATACAGTATATATATATATATATATATATATATATATATATATATATATATATATATATATATATATATAAACTGCTCAAAAAATTAAAGGAACACTTTGAAAACACATCAGATCTCAATGGGAAAAAGAAATCCTCCTGGATATCTATACTGATATAGACTGGGTAATGTGTTAGGAGCGAAAGGATGCCACATCGTTTGATGGAAATGAAAATGATCAACCTACAGAGCCCTGAATTCAAAGACGCCCCAAAAATCAGAGTGAAAAATGATGTGGCAGGCTAGTCCATTTTGCCAAAATTTAATTGCAGCAACTCAAAATTGTACACAGCACTTTGTATGGCCCCTGTGTTGTTGTATACATGCCTGACAACATCGTGCATGCTTCTAATGAGATGACAGATGGTGTTGTGGGGATCTCCTCCCAGATCTGGACCAGGGCATCACTGAGCTCCTGGACAGTCTGAGGTGCAACCTGGTGGCATTGGATGGACCAAAACATAATGTCCCAGAGGTGTTCTATTGGATTTAGGTCAGGAAAGTGTGGTGGCCAGTCAATGGTATCAATTCCTTCATCCTCCAGGAACTGCCTGCATACTCTCACCACATGAGGCCAGGAATTGTCGTGCACCAGGAGCCACTGTACCAGCATAGGGTCTGACAATGGGTCCAAGGATTTCATCCTGATACCTAATGGCAGCCAAGGTGCCTTTGTCAAGCCTGTAGCGGTCTGTGTGACCCTCCATGGATATGCCTCCCCAGACAATCATTAACCCACCACCAAACTGCTCATGCTGAATGATGTTACAGGCAGCATAATGTTCTCCATGGCTTCTCCAGACCCTTTCACTTCTGTCACGTGCTCAGGGTGAACCTGCTCTCATCTGTAAAAAGCACAGGGCACCAGTGGTGCATCTGCCAATTCTGGTATTCTATGGCGAATGCCAATCGAGCTGCATGCTGTTGGGCAGTGAGCTCAGGGCCCATTAGAGGACATGGGGCCCTTGGGTCACCCTCATGAAGTCTTTCTGGTTGTTTGGTCAGAGACATTCACACCAGTGGCCTGCTGGAGGTCATTTTGTAGGGCTCTGGCAGTGCTCATCCTGTTCCTCCTTGCCCAAAGGAGCAGATACTGGTCCTGCTGATGGGTTATGGACCTTCTATGGCCCTCTCCAGCTCTCCTAGAGTAACTGCTTGTCTCCTAGAATCTCCTCCATGCCCTTGAGACTGTGCAGGGAGACACAGCAAACCTTCTGGCAATGACACGTATTGATGTGCCATCCTGGAGAAGTTGGACTACCTGTGCAACCTCTGTAGGGTCCAGGTATCGCCTCATGCTACCAGTAGTGACACTGACTGTAGCCAAATGCAAAACTAGTGAAGAAACAGTCAGAAAAGATGAGGAGGGAAAAATGTCAGTGGCCTCCACCTGTTAAACCATTCCTGTTTTGGGGGTCATCTCATTGTTGCCCCTCTAGTGCATCTGTTGTTAATTTCATTAACACCACAGCAGCTGAAACTGATTAACAACCCCTCTGCTACTTAACTGACCAGATTAATATCCCATAAGTTTCATTGACTTTATGCTATACTCTGATTAAAAAGTGTTCCTTTAATTATTTTGAGCAGTATATATATATATATATATATATATATAGCAAAATACCCGCGCTTCGCAGCAATGTCATGTGTTAAAGACGTTATGAAAAAGAAAATGAAACATTTTAAAAATAACGTAACATGATTGTCAAAGTAATTGTTTTATGTATTTGGCGGCAGTGTCAGAAAGTTGTTTTCGTCTAGCTGCATCAGAAAATGTACCACAACGTCTGCCTTCTACCTACACGGGAAGTTGGAAAATTAGTGATGAGTCAGTGAGTCAGTCAGTCAGTCAGTGAGGGCTTTGCCTTTTATTAGTATAGATTCTTTATTATGTAAAGCACTTTGAGCTACATTTTTTTGTATGAAAATGTGCTATATAAATAAATGTTGTTGTTGTTATAAATTTACATTCTTGTGGTCTTTGACTGAAATTAGTGGAGTTGTGACAGGTTTTCCAATGTGTCTATGATGTTCTTCATCATATGTAGTGAAAGACTTGTGATTGTTAATTGTGGTATTTTATCTGTGATTATTGTCTGTAGTTGTCTACAGAGTAGAGACAGCAGTTCTTGTCCACATTTGGTTATAACGTTAATCACAGCAGTTGCAGTTGAGTTTTCAAGAGGAAAAGTATATGCTAGATGAAACTACACCCCTGAGGGCTGAAAGGTTGCCACAGAGGGTGAGGAGCTGAGAGGTGAAGCACCTACCATATGTACTTGCGTTTAAGTTCTCCTATGGGTAAGTTGGGGCTTGATTTTACCGTATAATTCCTAGTATTTTATAATGTCGGTCGTATAAGTCGAATGCGGAAAACTCATGCTATTGGTCCTAGAGATAATGATATGCTAACGCCCACCTGAGAGAGTAACCATGGAGCACACTGCCTTTTTTTCTATGCACTGTGCCTACGTGACCACATGGTAATATCCAAATTATTCTGAAGTGACATTTGCACTGATTTGTGTTTTTTGTATCTCACACCCTCATACACCTTTATCATCAGAGCATCCCTTATCTATGTTGAAGCGTTCGATTATAGGAAATATGAAGCTAGTTTAAAATTAAAATTCATTGAAGTGGTGAAAGAAATTGGTAACTGTGCTGCTGCCACAAAATTCAATGTGTCTGAGAAACTGGTGCGAGATTGTAGGAAGCAAGAAGATATTAAAAAAAATAAAAAATTAAGTGTCATATTTTGAATGGTTGTATAAGTCGGGGACTGATTTTATGATCGATTTTCTGGGTTTCATGGTCTGACTTATACGCGAGTATATACAGTAGCTAGTTTTCTTTGAAAATTTGAATCTCTCAAAAATGTTTTGTTTTTATTTTTCTTCCTAAGAAGACATGGATATGCCATTTTGCAATATGTGTAAAACCTGAAGACATTTATCAATGCTCAGTAATACTAACGGCTTGAAAATGTGCCTTATTTCATAAATTTTAAGGCTTTTGTTTTCATTGTTGAACTCTTGCCCTTTAAAATCCATTTCAAACTGAAAGAACAGGCACAATTTTATTTGATTTACAAAAAATGCTTCATATTAGAATATTATTAGAATACAGCTTTATGTGTACAATTAATATACACCATACATGTGAACAAAGAACTTTGACTTGAAACATGCTGAACGTATCCTTTTAGACAATCAGAGTGAGTTGTAGACAGTTGCAGACCCCAAAACAACTCAGTCATGGTACTCTGTGGCTCACTATTACAGAAACAATCTGGCCTGTTTTTTATCATAGTGAGTTGCTGTTCATAGGTAACAGCTAATAAACAATCGGAAGATGCTCACAAACAGTAAGGGACATTGAAAGGACATAAGATCAGGAAGTCATTTGGACTGTGCTAATGCAGGAGAGGCTCAATGAACTTTGGAACCAATCTAAATGTCTATTTGAGTTTAAGTAAATAAGTTTACTTATTTTGATGTGCTCCATGTTGACCAGATGACAAAATGAGGAAACATCATTGTATTTTAGTTAGCGTACGACATGGCAATGAAAAGTCATCCAGAAATCATGTAATATGATTCCTAGCAAACACCTTTAGAATCACTGAGATTCAGCAACTCCAGTTACAAGATTTGATATGCTTTCTCACTAGCAGTTGAGTTGATTTTTGTAGTGTGATGCTGGACATGGATGGCCACCACTTTTACAAGCACATGTGATATTAACCTGATGTAGAAGAAACACTATAATATGATGGCTGTTCTAACCATGCTTGAAGATGTTTGTGCTGCAAACTAGAAGTAAGTGAAGCCCACTCATAGAATTATTGCACATTTAATGAAGAAACTTGCCATCTATATGGTGCATTAAAAGCTGAGCTGATCGGAGGTAAAATGGTGTTAGACGTTGCAGAGAAGAACACATGTTTTCAGTTACTATGGGAAAGAGAGCTGATTTTGAGTGAGGTGTGAAGAGCAGCTGCTCTGACAGATCTGCAAGTGAAATCCATGGTGCTAGACTGCCCACGTGCAGGCAACATTAAAGCACTTAAACAAACAAACAAGCCTTTACAAACACTGCATAACACTGCTGTGGCATACTGGCATTGTGGCTATGCTGAGTGAGTGAATATTGTCCAACTAATAGAAATGGTATAAATCCTGTGGCACCAACAATCATTTTGCATGGGTGTGTTTGAAAATAAGGGAGCAGCACAGAAGGAGGCATCACTCATATGACTGGAATGACCCCCAAGGTGAGCAATGATAAGGACTATGACCTCTTTGATGATGAAAGCATTGGCTAAGTCTAAGAGAGGAGTAAATAATTGTTTGTTTGCTTAGTACTGAATAATAAGTCTCAGGAGAGCCAATATGAGTCAGGTGCCACATAAGCTTTAAGGATATATTGCGGTTGGTACCTTTTGACAAGTTACTACCAAGTACCACTACAATGATAGTGTATTAAGGGCAGCTTGCCAATTCATTAATTTATTGCGACCGTGTCACATTAGCATTGCACATGGCAGGAAGCACAATTTAGAGTCTGAGACTGTGGAAGCCTACCAGCATTCTCGATTATTGGGCTCAAGATGTCAGCCTTTTGGCCTCATTTATTTTGCTTTTTCAGCTTACCTGAATGCTGTAGAGTATCCCAGTGAGATCATGAGATCAGTGTCCCTATGCAGTGAGGCAGTCATTGGGAAATATAATGATGTGTTTAATGTGCCAGTAGAATCAGTTCCATGGGAGGCTCAACTTAAATTGGATTGCTGACTCAGTCCCATACAGTGTGCATCCAGGAATGTGCCAGAAGACATGAAGTTTGTGGTGAATGCTTGATAAGTTATATAGTGCCTGGAAGCAATTGGATTAGTAATATGGCGATTATCAAGAAATCTGACAAGCTGCAAGTTTGTATTAGTCTATAAACATCTCAGTCAGGCAACTGTTCCTAGGTTGAAGTATTGAATTTCTACATTTCTGGATGTGCTGTGTAAGCTCCTGAAGGCTAACCTCTTCCCTTTAGTAGTGCAAATGATGTATTTCTGATGGTGACAGCAGGTCCTGAATGCCAAGGCACAAGGAAAATATGGCTTAAACTGCCTTTTGGGGGTTCAGTGGCAACAGAGGTTTAACAGAGAAAACAACAAGACATCATCTTTGTATGAAACGTGGTTATGGACATCATCATTTCCATAATGGACAGGTGAAACTGAATTTTATTAATATGGTTTAATCCAGGTTGGTGAGGAGCACTCCCATTGCCATATCCTGCCAGCCAGCAGGCTCAGAGAAAGTAAGGATGCTATTGTTATGAGTTTGTGGTGACTACTTTCTTGACTTGAGTTTTGTCCTAACTTTCCTTTTTTATAGTTATGATGATTGTGATTTTTCTCCCATTGGTCTTTGTGTTGAGCCCAGTTGGACAGGGACTACCTGCAATACAGCTGAATAGCTAAAAGGCCTGCCATTGGTATCCCTATTGAAGGAGAACATTCTCTATTAGGCCTGGGTAAAAATATCGATTTTCCGATTTTTAAATGATTTGATATCGATTCTTAAAGACTAAAAATGGAATCTCTGTCCTGATCAGTTGCTATATGTAGATTTTCGATCTAGTAGATGAAACTAATGCAACTGTTAAGGCTTTCTATGGAAAAAGCACTTTACTACGTTGCATAAAATGGTGCATCCTCTTTAACTGAAAACAGCGTCTTCGACACTTAAATCAGATGTGTGGACTTATTATTGGTAAAACAAACCTGGATAAAAGCAAAGCATATGTAAATTGAGAAACTCAGACATTAATTATTGTTGTAGCACAACAAATTTGAGAAATCATTTACCATAATATCAGTTGAGTAAAGCCTCAACAAAATACACTGGTGATGGCAGGTAGCTCTAAGCTTCCGTTTAATTTGCCTCGTGTCCACAAAAATTAAAGAATCTATAACAGTTTTTATTTGTAAAGATAAGAAACCCTACACTGTTGTTGAAAACAAGGGCACTAGACAAATGATACAGGTTTTTGAACTGAACTGCGGTATGCCATACCAACCAGAAAGTTATTGTACGAAGGCTTTAGGAAGGTTTTAAGCAAAGAATCGCCATGTCTCTCAGGCCAGTGGATAGAGTGGCTCTAACTTCGACAGCTGAACATCCAGGGTAGCAGATTCCTATGTGACAATCACAAATTTAAACGATTCAGAACCTGTGGCGGATGTGCTGCAAACAAGTCAGACTGGGAGCAGCCTCGCTGCCTTTATGCAGAGTTGCTGAGATGACTTGCTGTTTTGTGGAAGAAAATTATGAATACAGACACCCCCCACTGGAATGCCACGATTTAAGCTATAAAACACAGGCAGGAGAAAAGGGCAATTGTTATTCTTTATCTAAATCTCCAAAGAGGTAACAAGAGCCACATGTTAGTCACATGCTACAAAGAAAAAAGTGTCCTCTGTGCTATACTTATACAATCCATTGATTAACTCATTAATCTTTAAAAGGAAATCAATACATAATCAGAAAACTTTTAACATGATTGGTTACACCTAGTTGCTAACGGGACATGGCAGATGTTGATACCTTAGATAACCACAATTTGATTGATAGTCCTGTTTGTTTAGGATGTACGTGACTTTTTGAATGTATATTTTTATTCTTATTTTAGGAGATGTGTGAACTTCACCACATACATCTTGTTTTCCAAAAAAGTAAAGAACAATGGCCTCATTAATTTTATGATCCAGCTTGGTGCAAAAAAAAGCAAACTTAGTACTATAGAAGAATGGTTATGCCATAAATATAACATTTTCTCTTAAGGGGTTATATAAAATAACTAGAAACACATTTATCATAGTAAATAATAAAATAATAGCGTCAGCTTTTAAGCATAAGCTCGGAAGAATATGAGACTCAGACACATGCCAGGTACACACATAGGTTCAAATTTGACTCTTACAGCTGTTCCAAAAACCTTTTCAGCATTTCCAAAGTGTTGTTCCATTCCGTGACCGCATCAATCACAAGTTTGTGTGCTGGTCTGATAAATATTGGTGCTTCTCTTTAAGTACATGGCTACCTGTACTGCTATGATGGAAAAAGATTCCAATGCACCTCACCTGGCAAAGCAAGCAGGCAATTGTTGGAATTTTCAGAGCAGCCTGTGATACAAAAGTGATTGTGTGCTTAAAGCAGCCGGCTTGAAGTAACTCCATAATAGCGGTGTTATCAGTCACGATGGCTGGTTCCTTTTCTTTTATGTTCCATTCACTCAACGTTGCTATTAACAAGCATCAACTCTAGATTCTCACTTTAAAATTCTTTTAAAATGTTTATGAAATTGGAATGTATTTTATGTGTGTTACTGATTTTATTTTTTATGTTTTTATATAATTTGTATTATTATTTTTATGACATTATCCTTTTGTGGATTTGTTTTTTTATGGGCGCCACCATTTTATGTATATGGTTGCTATGTTGCTTCATAAAAATGTTACATTTCAATACACAATAGGATGTCGGAAACTTGAAAGTACTGCTTATGAGAAGGACCTAGGAGTCATGGTGGACTTGTCACTATGAACAAATTGACAGTGTTCAGAAGACGTTAAGAAATCTAACAGAATGTTGGGTTATTTAGCACAATGTGTAGAGTACAAACCCAAGGAGGTTATGCTCATATTTTATAATGCACTGGTGAGGCCTCATCTGAACTACTGAGTACAGTCTTTGTCCCCAGACTACAAAAAGGACACAGACACACTTGAAAAAGTCTGGAGAAGAGTGACTAATCGGGTTTCACAGCTGCATGGTATGAAGTATGAGGAAAAATTGAAGGAGTTGAATCTTTTTAGTTTTAAAGCAAAAGAAGATGAGACATAGACATGATTCAAGTATTTGATAAATTACGAAAGAAATTGTTAAAGTGGATCGAGACTGTTACTTTAAAATGAGTTCAGCAAGAACAAGGAGCGCACAGTTGGAACCCTGTTAAGGGTAAATTTTGCACAAATGTTTATTAAGTTCTTCTTCACACAGACAACTATAAACATGTGGAATATGTTTCCAAGTAGTGTGGTGGAGAGTAGGACTCTAGGGACATTCACAACTCTACTTGATGATGTTCTGGAGGAATAAAGTAGATAAGACTGGCAAGCTTTGTCAAGCTGAATGGCCTTTTCTTGTCAAACATTCTGCTGTTTTAATATTCTAGTGTTGTACATGATTCACATGGCACATGACCATGCCCAAATGTTAAAGCTCAAAATTTTAAGGAATGGCTTTACTCTTTGATTTATTTAGCTTTAGATTTTTTTACCTAGCCCTTTGGTAATTGATGACCATTTCTGCCTTTATTAACAGATCATTGTGTTTATTTTAAGGCTATTCTTTAACTTTGTCATCTTTCCTTTTCTCTGCCCTTCAGTGCAATGCCTTTTTAGACTTGAAGCATACCTGAAAATTTACCTATCTAATGTTACAATTCCTATTTTTACTACTCATAAATGAATTCTGAATTGTTTTGTTATTTTTCTGTAAATTATTTCATTTTATTGTTTTGTTTCTGATATCATTGTGACTTCATTTTGTAGGTTTGCTTTTCTTTTGTTCACTGTCATTTGTGAACCATTTTGATGGCTGCAGTAATGTAATTTCCTGTCCATTTCTAATCATGGAATTGTGACATTTCTGTATTTTTCATTATGAGGTAGGATCAGTGTCCAAATTTATATATAAAAACTTTTAAAAAATATTTTTCACCTATTCTGAGGTTTTTTTGGGGGTAATCTTATATTCCGGGTTTTTGAACTTTTGGCATTTTGTTTTGTTTAGTTTTGATTATTATTAATGGTTTTGATGATTGGTTCCTCTCTTGTCCTGCTGGCATTTTGACCTTTGGCCTGTTCCCAGACAATCACTTAGCATGCTCTTTTTATTCGGTTTTTACATTGAAGTCTCCTTTGCTGAGACCATTATACCTAAGCTGTCTAAGGCACATGTGCCACTGACAGGACTCATCAATGACACAACTTGGCATTGGTTCCCAAAACAGGACTCAACTGTCCTGCAATGTTATGATGTGTCCAAGGCCATCTCCATCTCACTGATTGTAGCTAGCATGGTCTTGGTCGTGTCTATGGCTGGATGCTAAACAATTTGCTTATGCTTTATCTGCGCTCTCCCTTTGCACAAGGAGAAAGTCAATTGCCCAGCACTGTATCTGCTCCTACCATTACCTCTACTGATATGATAAGGCAATTGCAGATACTCGTCACAAGTCCCTTATTTCCTTTTTCAGTAAGCTTCTTACAAATGCTCTGAGATCATGCTATATGTGCCATAAAAATATAACCTTAAGGCAGCATTTACAGTAGAACCAGAAATGTACTTGAGTGACATGCGAAACAGTGCTACAGCACCAGGTTCACATAACCTGCACCTTAGCAGAAGAACAGTCTGATCTGGAACACATTATTCGGGTTGGGTATCTTAATAGGACAGTCCTGCATTTGCTTTTAATCAGGGAATACACAGAAAAAGAAGAATCTCTCCATGTATTAAGAGACTAACCTGTTGCCCTGCTTACAAATAGGAAGAGAACCTGCTTATAAATGAGTACTGGTCAGGTAGAGTGTCCAGGATGGTGTGCTATTTATAGGTCCCACAATAATCATTTGTGGATCTCTACAGGTCAAAATCTTTTCTTAAATTCACTAGGAGCCTAGAGTTGCTACAAACAATACTTCTTGGAACTGCAGTTTATAATAAAGTTTAGCTATTGTATTACCTGCAGTGAGCAAACTATCACACAACAGACAGAGACAATGTTGTCCCACAAACTCCCAACTAGTTCATGGCATATTATCAGTATGGATACAGTATGTTCCAACATTCTGGTAAGGATCTTCTCTTGTGTGTAACTCATTGACGTGATTTTTTGGGAGATTAACTTATCTGATGAAAGTACAATCAAACACTGCAAAGCTAAATTCACTCAACAAAGCCAACCTGACCATATTTTCCTAGATAATAGAGCACATTGTGCTCCAGTAATTCAGAAACTTAGTATTTAAATGGAAGTTTGAACACATTACCTCCACTCTGCAATATTCAATGGAGAGGCAGAATCTGCTGTTAACATAGGTAAGAACTCATGTAAAAAATCTTTGTAATGCCTGTGAGCCAGGGAAAGCCATCATGCATGGGAAAGCCACCCTGCATTGGCGCAATACAGTAACTGAACAAAAGGTGTGCAGGCCTGCTCAGAGTCTACAAATGTCACTGCCTGTGTCAAGCAGGCCTATAGAGCCACATGTGGTGACTAGGATGCTTGAAAAATAAAAGCTGAACTCCAGGTTTATTGAAGACAAATTGGTACATGAAGTAGCAGAGCTTATAGCACATCCTTCTAAAAGGATGAAGGTTTTGTCTGAAGACCAAACCAGCTTTTGAACATGACTGCTGAAGTCCCACCTAGTGGAAGTAGATGACTGCCTCCATCATTGGAATGCTGTGGATCTGAGGTTATCACAGTCTTCTTTCTGCTCATGCAGCTTCACATCACAGTACTCTTAGTGATGTTAATGGCCTCTCATAAGTATTGGGAGAACATATCCTTCGATTCCTTTCTGGGTAGTTGACGCAGGATCTGTTTTATCTACACTATGCCAACTGTAACTAACCAGTTCTACCTTGTTAGAGGCTGCTATGTCTTCTGCCTGTTAAGAAAGTGCCCTCCCTAAAGACTAACAGAACAATTTTGGAATAATTTTGAAGAGAACAGGCCATTCGGTTAAACAGAGTTCACCAGTCCTATTCTCCCAAATTCCCCAAAACTAAAGAAATTTTATAAATAGCTAACATTTAAATGAACATGTTAAAAATAACAAAACAACCCTCAACATATTAATGACATGATTAATGATTTAAATAAAAATTATTCAATACTTTACTTAGCACAAGTTTCCTAAGCAAATTAATGTTTGTCACATTGTAAAGAAAAACATGTTTGACTTCAGAAATACTACCCTCATTCTTTAAGAGGGGAGCTGTTACATGGGATAGTTAATAGCATGTTACCACCTAGTGAAGGTTTACGATACTGCACTTTAGGTGCATTTATAACACTGATGGGTGTTCAGTAGGGCTTGTCCCTGTAATTGTAGGCTAGGTCTCTAAGTCATTATAACACAAAGGAAGGAAGGAAACAGGGAGAAACTAAGGTCTGAAGGGGGAAGAAATGAGAAGGTGGGGCACAGTACTTGTATGGTACTGGGAGGTTTTAAAAAGTAGAACAAGACAAGGAATCTGTCAGGTAATGCTTGGAACTTTGTCCTTCTCTCTTTCACTAATGTGTTGCTTTCCTTGACCTAGCCTTGTTGTGTTGTGCTGCTTGAAATCTTTATGATGTCACTAATGTGATTCATTTAAAATATTAAATTCATTTTATTGTTTGATATTATATTATATTATATTATATTATATTATATTATATTATATTATATTGTATTACTAGCTGTGCTACCCATCTAAGAATGGTTGACAGTTAAGTAATTAGACCTCAGCATTGACATTTGCAGTGCAGTGTGTCTGTCTGCTTGCTATGTCTCTGTTACATACAATTTGGTACAGTGCTAATGTTTGTAATATGCCATCTGTTGGATAACAGAGATCTAGCCACCAGACAGACACACAGACACCTGTGCTTTTATTGTGGTGGATGTTATAGCATGTTATATTATTATTATTATTATTACTATTTATTGCTTTTAAGGGAGGGGTAATGAAATAAATAAGAGCATGCACTTAGCAGGAGCTCTAGTATTGTATCTTGCAGCCATTAGCAAAAGCCCTTCTAATTGCCTGGTATGGACAGTGATCTTCTTCTATCAGTTTTGTCTTTATCTTAATTTTTGTTTGGATTTTCTAATATTAACTTACTGTAACTTTTCTGCCTCATGCCACACTGTCTGTGCAATGCAGCCGCAGAGAGCTTAAACAACTCGGCACAGCCACATAAAAAATGACAAGGGGTGAGCGAGCTATCTTGAAGGCTTTTACTGGATGTACTTCATTGTAAACTGAAATATATACAAAAAAAACATACAGGCATTTACAGGTGTACAATCAAAGACAATAAAGAATGATTTACAAAGCAATACATAGTAAACAGTGTACATTAAACAATAAAGCTTTAAAAGACACTTACAAGGTGAGTGATTTCCACGGATCGATCAAGACAAAGAGAAGCGCGTAGACAGAGGTTACTGTGTACCACAACTAACCAGACCCAGGGGTTTATATACCCTGAGGATACGTTTTGGACGTGACTGAAATAAGAGATAAAGGGGTGTCTACGTGAGAGACATGGGGTGTATTGTATTCAAATGTTTATTATGGGACCTACGTGCATTATGCAAGTTTCATACACTTTTATAGTACCACTGTGAGTGTGGGACGTGACTGACTGGTGTGTTAATAAATGACAAGATGAAGGGGGAGCACAGCTCAACAAATAACAGTCTCAACTAACAAGATGTGGGGCAGAACAGTAACACTTCATTATATTTTGGCCTATGACCTATGCTTCAACTGTGAGTGACTCTTGTCTTTGTGGTTGCCAATATAACTGATCCAAAACAATCCCACTAGTCTAAAGATGTTTTAAGGGTGATCTAAGGTGATTCAGTTCTCTCCATTCCTCACTTCTGGAGTGTAGCAATTGTCACTCCGCCTAGCCGGGTAGAAAGCATGTATAGTCTGTTGCATCAGTCCATCTGAACACCTTAGCAACAACCTATAAAGGTTCTTAGATTCATAAGTCTTTTTTGTTTCTTTCTCCCTAAGTACATCTATGCCATCCATCCATCCATTTTCTAACCCGCTGAATCCGAATACAGGGTCACGGGGGTTTGCCGGAGCCAATCCCAGCCAACACAGGGCACAAGGCAGGAACCAATCCTGGGCAGGGTGCCAACCCACTGCAGAGTACATCTATGCATTTCTTCAAAATCTACGTATATATTTTGCATTTCTCTTCTGTTAATATTTATGCATTTTTTCCTTCATTGACATGTCATACATCTTTGTAATTTTAGGATTTTGTAGTAGTTGTCATTTAATCACTGGAACAAATGGAGTTGCAGGATTTTCTTTGGGGCTGCTGTTTCATTGCTACTTTGTGTTCTCCATTTGTTCATTCCTCCTTTTCGTATTTTGTAGTATAGTAAAAAAAATTCTTTTAGGGAATTTTGGATTCTCTTGACATTATTCCAGGCGTTTAGGTATTTCAGATGGCACTATCCTGTCGAGAATTAAAGCAATATAAGATGGAAAGAAAGACTGGCTGTTAATTAATTTACAAAAAAGTCAGCTGTTGCTCTCCAACAAACCAAATGTCTTCTGCACTGCTCAAAAATAAAATAAGATATGTAGTTGTGGAACTCATCAAGATGATACTGTCTACAAGTATACCATAAATTTCTTGCATAGTCTCCCTTCTTTTCCTGTTCTTTTCTGCCACTCTTACATTTCTCTCCATCCCTTCTTTATGCTCCACATGGTCACATACAATACCATGCAAGTCATATCACACAAAACCAGTGCCCAAACTGAAACATGGAACTGCTTCTAGCATACAACACAGATACATGTTACATTATAAGATAATTCAGTTCCTCAGAATTCAAAATGGTGAATCACTGAGAATGAGGGGAACACTAGAAAGAGCCTGAAAACATTTTGGCCTACAATCAGAAAGGCTAGGCATCCCACTGGATTCAGATGAGTCAATAGAAAGTGGAAATCGACAGATAAAGTGGCTGAAAGACCATTAGAATAATAGAGATTTTCAGAAAGGATTTCCAAATTATGATGGTGGGATCTTATTAGACAGATTTTCAGACACACCATGACTCATGCAGAAGGATTTAGGGATAAAATATTAATTATTTTAAAGATTTTTATCTGTAACATTGATAAATAGATGGATACCAGCCAGGAACCTATTAACATAACAATATAATTTTCTCAAATTTGCTTAACATAGGGATTTGGTGGATTGAAGTCTATGTTGCAGCAATGGGTGCACAGCTGAAACATGCCACCACTCAATCTCAGAGCACATTTTATTAGTTCATTTCTTTGTCTTATAGGGCATGTTACAATAGCTGTGTGAGTAAATCCTTGCACACAAGTCTTCAGGTGTGAATGATCTTTGTGATTTCTCTCCATTTCTCTTTCTAAGTACTGTCACTCCTTCTTCTCAGGATGAAAGAAAGTAGGTGAATGTTTGGAACTTCCACCAGTTCAAGGATCTATTAGTGCATCCTGGACAGTACTTAATGATCTGATTGACTGAGGTGAGGACATCCACATTTGAATTCAGCCCAGAATGATCTTCTTGGGAGACAATTTGACGTCATGAGAGAGGCACTTTAACGTCATGCAAGACAAGGCAGTGAGACAACATTTAAAGCAAGTTTACGGACATCTAACCTAGCAGTTGTTGGAATGCTTTTGGCAGACACACTTCATGTGCTCTCAACTCTTAAAACAATGACAAGCAAGAAGCCAAACACGAAGCTTGCCAGGAGCAGCAGCAGCAAGCCAGCAGATGATCCGACCAATTCTCCTCAGCGTGCGTTCAGCCCCACTGCTTCACAAACCCACTCCCCCCCAAAAGTTCACAATGTGAGTGGCAGAGATGCGAAGTGGCAAAAATACAGCTGCTGTACAGGCTTTTAAATGATCGACACACAGCGTGACAAGCAGAACAAGGAGCTCGCCTACAGTAGCAGCAAGTCAACATAATCCGACTGCATCTCCTTAGTGTGCATTCAGCTGCCCCCCCTTCACAACGCGAGCAGTGTTATACGTCCTGTGAGAAAGAGATTTAACCAGGCTGGGGCCGGAAATAAAGGACAAGTATTGTTTTTACAAAAGTTTTAAAGTAAAAGTGAAAATAATGCATATGTAACAATTCCCATGAAAATAACAATCTGTTTAAATTGTATATCCGGTAAAACAAACCTGGGGGTGGGCGAGCGAAGTGAGCAGGGGACGGAGCCCCCTAGTATAAAATATAATAATCAGATAAGCTAGACCTGGCATTCTGCATATGTGTTGTATTTGGTGTGATGAATTTCCTTTAACTTTTATTAGTCCTACAGCTAATACTTAACAACATTTTGTACAGACTGAGCAGCAAATCAACAGCACCCATAGGTACTCACAAAATCCCAAACAGAAATGCACCTAAACAGACTAACTCTGGCATGTAGGGCAGCAACAAAGTTCATGTCACAGTTGTCTTTCTTTTACCATTGTAGCCAGTGTGCTTGAAGTATAGTTCATAGCTTTCATCTTGTCCTCCACTGTTCGTCAGCGGGTTGTTCTTGGTCTCCCACGTTTCCTACGTCCTTATGGTGTCCAGTAGAGTGTTGTTTTAATGATGGTATCAGCATCTCTCCTCATCACATGGCCAAACCACTTCTAGTGCCTCTTCATTATGATAGTACCCATGTCCTCTTGTTGACACTGCAGGAAGTGGTCATGGTTGGAGATGCTTCTGGGCCAGAAAAAGCCCAATATCTTCCTCAGGCTTATGGTGTGGAATGTTAACAGCTTGGTTAGGTCATTTGTTGTTATGTGCCAGCATTCTGACCCATACAACAGTGTAGACATGACTCTTATACAGTTTTAATTTGTTCTGGATGCTATACTTGGATGACTTCCACACAATTTCCATGGTCCTGAATGCATTCCTTGCTTTTCCCAGTCTGCTCTTTAACTGCCTAAGTACTTGAACTTCTCTATCCTGGGTGGGTAAGCACCATATACTTTGAATTGTGCAGGGAATTCTTCGTTCAGTGATCTCCGTTTTCTTTTGTCTCACTCTCAATCCCATCTGACCTCCAAAAAGACACAGGCATTCAGTTTTTTCCTGCATGTGTTGGTGTGTGTGGGACAGCAAGGCAAGATCATCTGCAAAGTCAACGTCTCCTAAGTTGGTGAAGAGAGTCCATCTGATACCCCTCTGCGCATCTTCTGTTGTCTTTCTCATCACCCAGTCTGTGGCCAGGTTGAAAAACATGGCAGACATCACACAACCCTGTCTTACTCGGGTTCACTACAGCCTCTGTTCTTTCTGAAATCAACTTGTTCTTTACGTAGGCAGTTGTCAACAGCATCGCCAATATGCTGGATGATGATGCTGGTAAGAATCTTTCTAGGTACTGACAAGACAAGAGTACCCCGTCAATTGTTGCAATCCGTCAGTGCACCTTTCTTGAGAATCTTAACAATTATTCTTTTTTGGTATCTGCGCCCTCTCCCAAATTTCAGTGAGCAGTGGTCACAGGATTTTGCCTGCCATGCCTAGTTCGACTTTGAATAATTCAGGATTCAATTGTCATTTCCTGGAGCTTTGCCATTCTTGAGTAGTTTAATGGCAGATACAATCTTGTCCCTCTCTGGTAGATCTGTGTTAATCCTTAGGTCTTCTTTTGCCTCTTTAATATCTGACACTTCATCTGGTGGTGATCTATTCAGGACTTTTTTTAAATGTTCGGACCATCTTGCCTTGATTTTGCAAACCGTTCCCTGATTTCCTTGTTCAGCTGCTCCTTCATCCTCCTTTTTGAGGCCATCTATGTAGGATCTCTTGTTGCTCCTTGTGAGTTTTTTAACATTTCTGTTGGCCTCACAGTAATCTGCTTGGAGTTTATCCTTCAATTGTATTGATTTTGCATCCAAAATCCTATTCTTGATTTTACTCCTTTCTTCTTTGGTTAACCATATTTCTTCTTGTATCTATTCTTTGGTCTTCTTTTCCCTTCTGCACCCTAGGTTTGCTTCGCTGCTCTGTTCATAGACTGTTGTGATATTCTTCCACATAGTGTAAATTGTTTCTGTTTCTGACACTTTCTCATGGAGGTAATGTAAAGCCTGGAATCATTTCTTTATCTGTGTGGTAAAAGTGGATCTCATATCATTGTTTCTCAGCTTCTCTATGTCAAAGTGTTTGTATAGCTGTATTGTAGTTCTTGCCCTTCTCAGCTTGAGTTTCACCACTGCTACCACTAGATGGGTGACTTCTTACAACTGCTCCTCTCCTAACTTTCATATTTTGTAGAGATCTTTTCCATGTGCCGTTAATCAACCGATGGTTGATCTGGTTTGTAACTCGTCCATTGAGTGAGTTCCATGTCATTTTATGGATCTCGCGCGTTGAAAGAGAGTCCTTCCAATAGCAAGATTGTTCATGTCACAAAATTGTACCAGTCTTTTCCTGTTTTCATTTATTATTCCACATCCATGCATGCAGATAACACTAGAGTTATATTTATTGATGCCCTCCATCTTAGTGCTCAAGTTGCCCATGACAATTGCTAGATCATGACATGAAATTTCCTCAACTTCTTTTTGTAGTTGTTCATAAAACTGGTCTTTCCCATCAGTGTCATTATCATTTGTTGGTGCATAACACTGAATTATTGTCATATTCACTTGTTTTCGTTTCAGCCTAATTCTTATCAAACTACTGTTCACTGGCTTTCATTCCATCAAACATTTCTCCAAATCGTTCTTCCAAATTATGACTACTCTTTCATGGTGATTATTATCTTATCTGCCTAAGCGTAAGACTGTTTGTACAGTGATCATTTTTAACTTGCCTAATCCTGCCCATCTGCATTTGCTGACACCAAGTATGTGTAGGTTGTATCTCCTGATCTCTGCTATTTCCTGTGTGAGTCTAGCTGTATCATACATTGTACAAACATTCCATATTCCTGTCTTGGTCTTGATTCTCGCTTCTTCTTGGCTTTCGCTACTGCCAGTCACATAAACCTAACATGGCGACTCAGAGGTTTCATCGCACATAGCTGTACACTGTTTCTTTGTTGCTGTTTCTGTAACAGGGATTTTTCTTACCAGTCAAGTTCGTTGGCTTCCAAGACTGAAGGATTGTTGGTTCAAGGTTGGTCTGGTCTCTACTCTTTGATCTGTCTGGCTTGGGTGGCCCTACCAGGAGATACTGTAAATCTCCCGTCAGCATAGCTCTCAGGGTCATTGAGACACACAAGCCCCAGAACCACAACATGGTTTTCGATCCTTTCTGAGGACCTAAACAGAGAAAAGTGAGAAGTTGTGACATCATAAACAGAAATTTTGAATAGTTCCATAGTATTTGAATGGAGTGTTGAAACCTGTTGCATGACCCAGGGCAATTTTAACAGCGTCATAGGCCCCTGGGCAAAATGGTGCACTGGGGCCCCAATTTTGAAATCAAAACAGAGACATACATAGAATTCAGAAACATCATGAGCCCCTATGGTCCTGGGACCCCGGCCAGCGCCCATTGTGCCCATATATTAATTTAAATTTAATATTAGCATCCTGTATCATGGTGCTAGAGACTTGTTGCACACTGGTAAGACATGCAATTAAGAAGTTCACTGTATTCTGTACACTCCACAATACCACTATCACCACCACCACTACTAATATTATAATACCGAGCTAGAAACTAGACGGTTCAAGCCAAATTTCTGCCAGCAGTGTTTTGAATGTCTTTCAATATTGATGCTGCTCCTTACGCAGTTAAATAAAGAGGAATTATTAGGGAAACTTCTGTCCTGTATTTTCTTGTTAAGGTCTTTAATCAAAATTTTAAGTGACACAGGTCACCATATTCCTTGGGAAGTGTATTAAGCAAATGAATGTATATTTAATGTGGACAAATATATCCATGTGCTGCTGCTGGATTTCCTCCAGAACATTTTGTAGCACATGTAATTACTTCCTCAGCACTTCCAAGGCATACTGAAGTTTGAATCCACATCTGTATTATCTGCTTAGTTTGTTTTCTTCAGCAGCTTGCTATTCTCAGAAATCCTCTGGCTGAATTTATCAATTGGAAGAGAGGAACAGAATATTCACTAACAGTTCCCCAATGCTCCTTTGTTGTCATTGTGCCTGGCAGCACTGTCTGACCAGATTAGCATTTCATTTGTGGAGCTTGCCCATTTCGCCTCCACATTTGTTTTGATGAGATTATGATTTATAATCTTTACTTTCAATAAGTGGCAGCATCTGTGTGTCAATGGTCTTGCTCAACTAGTGCTTATACTTAAAACCAAGCAGATTTGAAAAACAACACGTGAAAGGAAATGCTTTGTGTCTCTAAGCGTGGGCCATTTCGTCATTGTGAAGCTTGTGCCATGAGTGTAATACCAACTACACATTTTCAACAGTGGCCTGCTAATGCCTTGCTTACATTTACTGCCCAATACTGAAAAGAAACAACTGGCAACAATTTGTAGAAAGACTATCCCTTGAGTTTAAGAAGATAAAGGATGTGTCTCTTTGTTTGTCTGCTCTCTAGTGAAGGCAGTGGGTTGAGAAGATTATATGTAGAGCCTGTTTGTTAAGAGGCATTCTATTGGGTTCTTAGAAAGGAAGCTTTAGAAAAAAGCAAATCTATAAAAGTTCAGCTCTATAAACCTGAATAAATCTACTTTCATTCTATGTATTGTTTGTCTAGGCCTGAAACTTTCGTGGAAGTTTTAACATTTTTATGCTTTGAGTTTGTTTTCTCCTGTGACTTTGGCCATTTAAGTTAGCAACATCTCTTGATACTTAGAAACAGCTATCACATTGTTCCCAACATACTTTTCTAATGATCCAAATGGATTGAAAGACATTAATATGGACAAGAAGACAAGGGAAACAGTGTGTGGTGAAGAAGGCAGTTCACTTTAACTGTCTAAACTTGTGTAGTTGACATGAGCACCTGCCTGAAAAAACTAACTCCTAATGAGCAAACCACAACACTGCAAAATTAAAAAAAAAATGAACAGTGTAATGTATGCATGCTTAAATATGGCAAAACCGTGTTCAGAAATGGAAGAAAAATTGTTCAAAAGACATTCAAAAGACAGAGTTGGGTACTTCTATAATACATCAGATGCCCTGATAATGTTACCACTCTTCCAGGCTCTAATACCATATGCTGAAAAAAGTGACCACACCCACCATGTCATATGGATACAGTCCATGATGTCACTATGATTCAGGCTGCTTGGTTTATGGTACTCAAGGATCAAAACAACTGGATTGTTTCTGCAGTAACAACCACTCCAAAACAAAGCAGCACCTGCGATAAACAAAATGGCATCTTGTACAGGACAGTAAAATAAATCCTCTTTTATAAAATCTCTTTCTGGAAGCAAACTAAGGTCAAATCTAGAATCCGAGAGTTAAAAAAGCCCAGACTATGTGTAAATATTTACAGAAAAAACACAAAATATTAATGCAAATGCAAATCATACCAGTTGTTCTCCTGAAACATAAGTGTGAATGCGGGTGGTTGTGTGAGTGGGTCCTATATTGGATTGGTGCCCACTCCAGTAATGGTTCCTTCATTGAGCCCATTATTGCTGAAATTGATTCTGAATTGGATTCAGCTGGGTTCAGAATGTTGCTGTATGTGTCTTGTATGTGGTCTGTACAGCGAAAGGTGCAGTTCATGTAACTCAAGGGGGTCTCCCCCTTGGTCCTTGAAGTCTAATAATACTGAACGTGCTATGGACTCTGAGGGGCATCCTTTATGTAACTAAAGTGACACACTCTTTAAAATTCATTCCCAACCGACATCCCTATGTAGACTAAGGGGAACCATTTTGGTAGCTCAAGGGGTGTGTGCTCTGATAACCATAAGGGACATTCCTTGAAGCCTAATAATACTGAATGTGTGCTATTAACACAGAGGGATGCCGTTTATGTAACTCAAGCAGTTCATGTTCTGGAATTCCCCCAAATGCCATGCTATGGCCACCTAGGTTAACTGTTTTAGAAACTCATGGGGCACGTGATCCAGATAGCCTACTTGGTCCTTGATATCAAACAATGTTAAATGCACTCTAGACTCCCAGGGCCATCCTAGGGCTACATATGGCCTTTGTTCAGCATTGACTCCACCAAGGAAGTGGCCCGACTCAGAATTACCCAATAATCTTCAGGTGTCTTGGAATACTGGGATCCATCCTTTCATTCATCCATCTATCCAACCTTTCATTGATTTATTCTGTTTTTATTTAACCATTTTAATTGATTTTTAGGGTTATGGGAGTTAGATCATCACCTTTAAGTACTGAGTTTGAGGGAAGACTCAACCTTGGACAGGGCATCCATCCATTGCAGTGCAATCAAATACACCCATCCTCACTTCCAGGTTAAAATTGGAATTACACAAACCTTCATGTTCCTAGTTTGATGAATCCTCATTTGGGCATTCTAGGAACGATTCATTTTATGTTGGGATGTTTATTTTATTATTTTGAATGGGATGTCACCTCTGTACCATTTTGGAAGATTGTTTGCTGCCATTGTGTGAACGTTTCTGATTATTGTAGCCAGGTGGATTATGTTCTATGTCCATTGCTGGTCATATGATGAGGTGATTATATGTCACAGTGTATTATCATGGTCCACTTGTAAAGTATGCTGGTATGCAGCACTTACTGAAAGAAAATCACCACGAAAATTATCTTCAATTGTGGAAAGGATCATTACTTAGTTTAGGGACCTTTTGATTTGATCAAATCTTTCTGGTTTTGTATTTTGGCTTAGATTCTTCTGGTTATTCTTGGCCCCAGCCTGTTGTCTGACAACACCAGGTGTTTTTTTCCAGGTCATACATTTTGGAATCTTAAATGAACATGAAACCAAAGATGTGGAGAATGTACAAAGTCCAATCATACAGTGACTTTGCAGAACATTGAAACCATTCTGGAGGTGAGAAGTGACAAATCTACTCTTATTGCCATTGTCCTGAACTTCATGCATGCTTAAAAATCTGTGATTAAACATTTCATTCTCACGCATGTGTGTCAGAGGGAAACCTTCACCTTCATCCAAGTTATATAATACCAGGGTGAGAGGGAGTGTTGCAGCTAACAGTGTTGTCATTTTTCTCCTCTACAGCAGCAAGAGAAGACACCTGTTAAGGTTAACTAACCTACCCCTTCTGGCCTGAGAGCTATAAGAACCCAACTGCCATTTAAACCCAGACTACATTGAAAATAGAGCCCTGTGACCCATTTATTCAAGGCACTTTTGAAAGAGCTGGAAAGGATATTTATATTAAATTCTGAGCCCTTGAGAGCTTAGTTTATTTAATATTTGCCACTACAATTAAAAAGGTGACCTAGCTTTAAACCTAACACTTCATAAAGTCATGCAATGTCCCTTCCACCCTTCCACACATGTATAATGAATGATTTGACAAATGACCAAATAGATACAACTGGAAGTGTCAACATTTGAAATTGTTGGAACCACAGTCTTCACTTATGATAGCATTTTTGAGTCACAATGGCCATTATCTTTATTCCAGACAATTAGTTGTCATTTTTTGCATTACATCTGCTTTCTTCTGTATAGAAATCTTGCCTATAAAACAAAATGCATAGAACACACTTTATGTTAACTTGGTTTTTCAAAGAAACACACAGATCTGAAGTAAATGGAGGAACCGATCACATATTTTTTCTACAGTCAGGTCACAGGAAGGTTAAATGTCCAACTTAAGGTGACAAAATGAATCCGTGGTGAGGACTAAACTGCTGTCTTGGAAGATTATGATACTTGCCGTTAGGTACAGTAACTAGGCCTCATTACTGGAGCAGAAGGTCAAAAAATAAAAGATAAAATGCCCAGATGCTCACACAAAGCTGTAGAAATGAATAAACAAATTAGCCAGACTGTGAATTTGATATTAGAAAAATCTTTCATAATACCTACACTATTGCTACCATTAATAATATAATAAATTAGGAGCAAAGATGCATTTTCTGGAAGTGGCCAATATGGAATAATTATACTCTTTAAAGGTTAAAATCCAGATGGTGCAGTTTATAGCTGTCTTCCTGATTCATAACACTCTTTAAACAACTTGTCGAAAAGATAAAAATAAAAACATTTCTATATTGACTTGCAGCCTTACTCAAAATGTTAGTTTTTGAATCCATTGGTGTGCCACACTTATGCAAAAACACAATAAGCATCGTGGGATAAACTTGAAAACAAAATGTAATGCAGAGCCATTGGCACCGTGACTAAACCTCTTGGACTCCACAACAGAAATGCTGTCTCTTTATATTTTGTTAAGAACACAAGCCTATTGCCGCAGTAAGGCTCATGGTGCCCAGTTAACCCCTCCATCCCCAACCTTTCCTAAGACCATCTTAGAAACGATAAAAGCAATCACTATTCAATTTGGACATAGTCTGAGGAATAACTGCTTTATTTGGCTTTATTTACTGTTACAGCTTAAAGACTTGCAGATAATGCATGTGGGTGTCAAGCTGCCATCTAGCAGTGTTCACTATTTCTATTTTTTGCTTAATTTAAAAATCATCTCTCTTATTTGAAGTTACACTGCCGTACAAAACACAATAACAGAATGGAGGATTTCTACTGTGAGCAGTGTAAATTGCTTGCTCAACCACTGCTGCCAGAGTTCGGAATGGGAAATTACATGTGGTACTGCATGTCCCTCTAGGGCTTCCGATTGTCTTCAGCAATTTCATTTTTAAAAAGAGCTAATATGGAATGCTGATGAGCAAAAACTAAAAATATGTACATTGTTCAATGCAGTGATACATAATACTTTTGCATTTAGACCATCTCTGTGCTTTTCTAATGATTATTATATAGTGATTTGAGACATCAAATCAGCAGGAGTGAAAGGGAAGGTCTACAGGACGGTAGTGAGACCAGCTTTGTTATATAGGTTGGAGACGGTGGCACTGACCACAAAGCAGGAGACAGAGCTGGAGTTAGCAGAGGAAAAGATGCTAATATTTGCACTGGGTGTGACGAGGATAGATAGGATCAGAAATGACTACATTAGAGGGTCAGCTCAGGTTGGATGGTTGGGAGACGAATTCAGAGAGGCGAGATTGCGTTGGTTTGGACATGTGCAGAGGGGAGATGCTGGGTATATCGGGAGAAGGATGCTAAGGATAGAGCTGTCAGGGAAGATGAAAAGAGGAAGGCCTAAGAGAAGGTTTATGGATGTGGTTAAGGAAGACATGCCGGCGATGGGTGTAATAGAACAAGATACAGAGGACAGAAAGATATGGAAGACGATGATCTGCTGTGGCAACCCCTAACGAGAGCAGCCGAAAGAAGAAGAAGAAGATTATATACTGTATATAAGCTCTGGTACTGAATGAACAGTGGTGATTCTGCCCTTTTAGAGTGTATTGATAAAAGGGATGAGACAGAGTTTAGGAGTTAGGTGGAGAAGTTTCTTTCTTGTTGCAAACAGAATTGTCTGCATCTTAACATCAGCAAAATCAAGTAACTGGTTATTGACTTTTGCTGTGCCAAAGAGCCTCTATATCCAGTCACTATTCAAGGACTGGGTTTTGAGGCAGTCCACTCCTACAACTACTCGGGGGTCTGCCTCAATAACAGATTGGACTGGTCTGGGAACACAGACGAAATACAGCAGAATATTTTTCCTTTGGAGACTGTGTTCCTTTAATGTAGGTAGCAACATTCTTCACATCTGCTATAACTTTGTGATGGCCAGTGAAATTTTCTATGCTGTGGTGTGCTGAGTTGGTAACATCATTTCAAGAGAGGCCCACTGAATCAACAAGTTAATTAAAAGGGCAAGCTCAGTTGTAGGACAAACTCTGGACCCCCTGAAGGTAGTAGCAAAGTGGAGAATTAAAACAAAGCTGAGTACAGTTATGAATAATGCTGCACGTCCTCTCTCTGATGCACTATCACTGAACTCTATCCACCAATGAATGAATTATTCAGCAGAAGTATGTCAAGAAAAGCAAACTGGGGCTCCTTTATACCAACAGCAATACGTCAGCATAATGCCTCACTGTATTGTAAATGTGACAATATGTCAGAACATTTCTTTCTGATTTAATTTTCTTACTTTATAGTCATTCTGGAGTGTGTTTGTGCATTTGTTTATTTAAATTGCTTCTGTAAAAATCCAGATTTCCCAGTGGGGACAAATAAAATTCTATTTAAACGTCACCATATATGGTGGTCCAGTCTTATAGCAATTGACACCTTCTAGGCTCTTGTGAATTTAAGTACTCCTCCCTAGGATGAGAGGGGGTGCTGTCATTAACTTTTGGTTCTCCAACAATTGTCAGCACCAATGAAGGGCAACACAAAACAGACACTTGACCACACCTCCCAAGTACTCCCAGAAACCTCAACCCTTTTGGAGAAGCACTATATATTCAGTCCATTCCTTGAAAATGATCATTCATTTTGAGACTTATATATATATATATATATATATATATATATATATATATATATATATATATATATATATATATATATATATTGTCACAGACGGCTGGGGTTCTTACCCAGCCGGGACACCTAGAAGGACCAGTAGCTGGAATTAAAAGCTTCCGGGTCAGGAGGACACAACCGCCCTGGAGCAGAAGAGGACCACGGGAAAGGAGGAGAGACTTTCCTACTCGTTGGGACCTGTGGCCACCGCCAGGGGACGCTTTGAGCCTCCTGGGACCCGGGAGAGCATTACTTCCGCCACACTTGGCAAGATGGCGGAGGAACCTGCCAGGGACGCCTGGAGTGCTTCCAGGGCAAAGGGCAGCACTTCCGCCACACCAGGAAGTGCTGCCGGAAGTTCGTTCCCAGCCACCTGGAATGCATCTGGACAGGAATAAAAGGGCCCACCTCCTAACAGTCAGGGAGCTAGAGTCGGGAGAGGGAGCAGGACGAAGCTCCCAGGAGGAGATTGACGGCCAAGGACTGAGGAAGAGAAGTCTAATACTGGTGATTATTGCTGAGTGCATTGTGTGTGATGGTGGGACTGTGTTTATTAATGAAAAATAAACGTTTGATTTTTATAAAGATGTTGTCTCCGACTGGTGGTGTTCGGGCAAGTCTCACAATATATATATATATATATTGTGGAACGGGCCCTGGACACAGACAGACGGACATCGTTCGTTCACCCAACACACGTTTATTATGACCACCACTATATACAATATTTACAATAAAGTCAGTGCACGTCCCAGTGCCTCCAGCACCGATCCCCCAAAGTCCAGGCCTCACAGTCCTTTGTGCCTTTCTTCTGGCCGCCTCCAGTCCTCTCTCCAGCTCCGTCCTCTTCCATACGACTTCCGTTCTCGAATGCAGGGAGGCGGCCCCTTTTATCACACCCCGGATGGGCTCCAACTGCTTCCCAGCATTTCTCCGCAGACACGTCCCAGTGTGGCAGAAGTGCCGGCCTCGCACCCAGAAGCCCTCCGGGTGTCCCCTGTCTTCTTCCCCCCAGCAATTCCTGGTGTGGCGGAAGTGCTGGGCTCCAGGTTTCTTCAGGCACTGGAGTGCCGCCTGGTGGTGGCCACGGGCCCCTACAGGGTTGGGTTTCCAAGCCCCTTACCCGAGGCCACCAACAAAACCAAGTCGCTCCCTCGTGGTTGTGAGGAGGCACCAGCCCTCCTCCGGTCCCCTCAGGCGTCCCGGCTGGGCTCCACCCCAGCTGCCTGTGATAATATATATATATATATATATATATATATATACTGTATATATATCTTTATAGTTTACTTGAAGTAAGCGATACCACAATACCACCGTAGGAAGAAAGAGGGAGCTGTCGTTAACGCTGTCTTCAGTTTTTTCATTCACAGCAGCAAGAAGATGCCCAGTGAGAGCAAATAATTCCATCCCTTCCATCCAGAGCCCTATTAAAGACTGGATGCCCCAGAGCGAGGTGTCTCATTGAGGCACCTGTTTAGGTTTAAATAATTTATGTTCAGATTAACAAGAGTGATTTTGCTGACACCCCAATGCTTACTTGATGTGTACTAGTGTCCTTCCAACCCTCTATAATATATACAGTACATAAAGGCTTGCAGAGAGCACACCAGCTAAACCAGACACAGGCAAATGCAGACACAAATTCAAGACACAGGCTTTTATTTAGTTGTGGAAAACTCTTCCCAGACATTTCCCACCTAAACAGCAAAGTACACAACACAAGCACAAATAAAGCAGCCCACAAAACTTCTCTGTTGTGACCAGAGCAGGGTAAAATAATTAGCCGGCCATGGATAACTCAGAACGTTAACTTCTTTATTTTATGACAGGCACGCACTGATCTCCAATCAAGAAGAACGTTCTTTTATTCAAGACTCCTTTCCTATTCTTTCAACAGGTAACACTTTTTTTAAAAACTCCCCCTAGTGTTCTGGCAGAAACTACAACTGAAGACAATATTTTCCTTTTTTTTTAAAGAAAAGCTTTGTTTCTGTCTGCTAATGAGATTAAGATGACAAAAATTCCCAGAACTTCCATGTAATCAAGCAATGAAATAGTTAAAGTTAAGAGAACATGATGTGTATATTCCACAACCAGCATAATGCAAATGCAAGTATATTATTACACAGGTTCAGCAATATTATTTTAAGTAACATAATCCTTCAACCAGTTTGGTGGGTGAGTGCTGTGTTTGGGTCTGGGTGACTGAGGAAGCTCTGCTGGTTTGACTTCCTTCTGGACAGATGTAGATGCACAGTCTGGAAAAGCAACCAGCTGAGATGCATTCCAAGTTTTTCCATCACTCAATACGTACAGTATGTATGAGCACCCAGTTTCTTATTGATAGTGATAGGGTTGCTGAACTTCCGGGTACCTTTTGGAACATGCAGAGGATTTCTGACCCTCGCCTTATCCCCTGTTTTAAAACTAGCCAAGCGAGCACCCCGTTTGGCATCAGTGTAGACTTTCATTCTGTTTTGGTGTTGCTCAACTGTGGTACGGACATCACTGGCAGACTGTAAACCTGAAGAAGTAGGTGGTAGTATGGTCAATTTTGTGCACATCCATCAACCATGAAGGAGTTCACATGGAGAAATGCCAGTAGTTGCATGTGGAGTAGCACAGTAGACATGCAAATAGTCTTTAATGGCAGCTTTCCAGGGACAGTGTTCTTGAATAGCTTGTTGAATCGTATGTTTCAGTACATGATTGAATCGCTCTACAACTCCTTTGGCAGCAGGGTAATACATTGAGGAGCGGTGATGTTTAATCTGTCTTTCATCCAGAAAAGCAGCAAAAGTAGCACAGGTAAACTGAACCCCATTATCTGTTACCAGACTCGTGGGATTACCATGGTGGCAGAAAACAGAAGACAGGAATGTGAGTACATTAGCAGTAGTTATGGAAGGGGTGAAGGCTACTTCAAGCCACTTGCTGTGGTAGACAATCAGGGTCAAGGCATATCTACAGTCCGAGGCAGCAGTGTCAAAGGGTCCTACAATGTCCATAGCCACTTTTTTCCATGGTCCATCTGGAAAAGGTGTAAGCTGTAAGGAAGCGGGTGTGGATGAGCTGTTTTGTCATTCAACTGGCATGTCTGACAAGATCTAATGGCAGTACAAACATCAGTGTCCATTTTTGGCCACCAGTAAAGTTCTCTCAGTCGTTGTTTGGTGTGTACCACACCTTGGTGACTCTTGTGTGCAATTGCAATTAATGACGAACGAAGGCTAGCTGGCACAGTCAGACGTGAACCACAAAACACAAAGATTTCACTGACAGAAATTTCCAGACGGAGCTTGTAGTATGGCAGCAGATCAGCATCCAAAGCCTTTGGAGAAGGAGGCCAGCTCCGGGCAATCTGTGTACATAGCTTAGTGAGGTCTGGACATTCAGCACAAGCAGACTCCAAATCAGCAGGAGACAATGTCTTATGCGCCACAGACCAGAGAACAAAAACTCTGGTTCAGCATCGTCAGCAGCTGCATGAGCAACAGGTAAGGGCAGACGAGGCAGCCAATCAACAGGAGCATTCTGAGAACCTGGGCAATATATTACATCATACCTAAATAACAGAAGACATGCAGACCTTCTCGCAATGCACATCCCAGCACAAACAGTCCCACTGGTGGTCAATAGAGTTGTCAATGCCTGATGGTCCGTGCACAGGGTGCCACTTCACTACCGTCCACACACAGGCCACTGCTTCTTTTTCCAGTATTGAATATTTAAACTCTGCAGTGGAAAGAGTCCGCAAAGCAAATGCCACAGTTCTTTCTATGTTGTCAGAACCAAGTTGAGAAAGAATGGCTCCCATTCATAGTCAGAAGCATCAGTGGAAACTACAGTATGCAACGTAGGGTCAAAAAGTGCCAAAGCAGGGCTATCCACTAGCAATGTTTCTACCTGCTCAAAGTTCTTCTGTGCATCAGCCGTCCACTGGAATGCACCTACAGGTTGTCTCAAACATACGCGCATTAGTTCAATGACAGTAGCATGGTTTGGTAGAAATTTAGACTACCAAGACATCAGACCAAGGAAAAAACACAAAGTAGCAGTATCTGTGGGTGCAGGAGCATTCATGATGGCTTGTACATGGGCCTTATCAGGAAGCAGGCCATCAGCAGACACTATATGCCCAAGGAAGGGTAGGGTGGACTGACAAAACTTACACTTGTCATTGTTTAGCTGCGGGCCAACAGCTTCCAGCCGGCATAACACAGTTTATAAGGTCTTGTCATGGGTAGTCAGGTCAGGTCCATGTACTATTACATTATCCAAGTAACTCTCCACGCCAGGTAAGCCAGCGAGAATAGCAGTCATCATTTTCTGTAAAGTTGGAGGGTGCAGACGCCAAGCCATAAGGAACCTGACAAAACCTGAGGAGGCCCTCATGTGTAATGAAAGCAGTCAGGTCTCGACTGTCCTCATGCAGTGGCACTTGGTAGTAGGCACTGGCTAAGTCAATGGTAGAAAATACCGTAGCCCCTCTGAGTGCAGAAAGGAGTTCATCCATATGTGGCAAGGGAAAAGAGTCTACAATAACTGCTTTATTGGGCTCTCGCAGATCACAAATGTTACCAGATTTGTGCTGAGTGACTACAATAGGTGAGACCCAAGCAGAAGCATCAATTCATTCTATGACACCAGCAGTGAGTAGGTGATCAAGTTCTTCAGACACAGCATCTCTAACCGACAGAGTTAAGTGGCGCAGCTTCTGTCACACAGGAGGTACTGTCTCATCAATCTTAATGCGGTGGATGAAGTTTTAACACAGCCAATGGACAGGGGCACAGCAGCACAATGTAAGACTGGCACAGGCAAAGTGGAAGCTGCAGCATCAAAAGGCATAGCTTTATTGTTCATGATGTACCCATTAGTGGGGTTCCATTTTCCAGAATGAAAAATGTAGCCACAGTCGTATGGCCATGTAAACACACAGTTAGAGACAGGCACCCAAGTACGGGGATATGAGATTTTGAATACGTCACAAGTCTCACTGTAGGTTTTGTCAGAGGAATGTTGCTGAAGTGACGAGTGTAAATGCAGTGTGGTAAAATTGAGACTGATGAGCCAGTGTCAACAATCAGGTCCAGTGAGCAGGAACATAAGCCTGGAGCTGAGATTTCCACTGCACAAGTAATTTTAGCAGGTGTATGCATTGTATTTTCTGTATATAGTACAGTAACTTCTGGCAATTCAGCCTCATGTATTTCCCGGGTACAGGGTTGGGCAGAGCGACACACTTTAGCAAAATGCCCAGTCTTCAAGTTGCTTTTGCGGCAGGGCAGCTCACTGAGTTAGCCACGCCTTTCCCTTAACAGGGTTAGCAGACATAGTAGTAGCAGGTGTCTGTCGCTGTCTGGGTTTATTCCTCTGTTTATGCTGCAGTGTCTGTACTGGCATGATGCTGGAGTTTGTAAAAATTATTTTAGCCTGATCTGTAGCTGCTTCTGTCTGAGTAGCAAGAGTTACTGCTTTATCCAATGTAAGGCCTGGCTCACACAGCAATCTTTCACGGATGCGTGAGCTATATGCATGCTCAATCAATTAGTCATAAATCACTTCGTCCGCGTGTTCTGCAAATTTACATCTTGCAACAAGCTTGCGTAGTGCTGCCACGTATTGTAAAACGGTCTCTTGTGATCCCTGGGTCCTCTTACGAAATGCATGGTGCTCAGTGACCACGTTAGCTTTAGGTATGAAATATACTTTCAAAGCTTCTACGGCAGTATCGAACGTAGTAGGCCTACCTGTGTTAGGCAGGGTGTAAAACATTCGCTGACCTTTAGTCTCGAGACAATGAAGTAACACAGCTCTCTTTCTAGTGTCAGGCCAAGCATCCGCAGTAGCGTCAGTTACAAGCAGATAGTTAATGAACATCTAAAGCCACGTTGCGAAAGGCACCGCAGGCTCGCCCGGACTCGGAAGAAAAAAGCTTGGAAAAGGCACATTAGCACCAGCCATTTTCACTGCAAGCATGCACAATATAAACCTCATCGCCAACTTTGTTGTGACCAGAGCAGGGGAAAATAATTAGCCAGCCATGGATAACTCAGAATGTTAACTTCTTTATTTTACAACAGGCACGCACTGATCTCCAGTCAAGAAGAACATTCTTTTATTCAGGACTCCTTTCTTATTATTTCAACAGGTAACACATTTTTTCAAAACTCCCCCTAGCGTTCTGGCAGAAAGTACAACTGAACACAACATTCTTTTCTTTGCCTTCTCTTCTCTCTCTTTTCTCCTCCACTCCTCCTCCAGCAAGCTTCATCCCTCTTCCTCCCGACTCTTTCTCCTTGAATGAAGTGAAGCAGTCTTTTCATGCTGCACCCAGGAGCACCCCAGGTGGCCCATCAGTATGATCCGGAAGTACTTCCAGGGGTGGAGGAAGCATGACATAATAGAGCTCTGCAGTTCCTGTAGCAACCCCTGGGGTCACCCACAGAACCCTAACAGAGCTAAGCTGAACTCCAACTCCCATGAAGGCCTGTGGGAATTTGAAGCACAGCTGCAACACAGGGTGGCTGCCATCTAGCTCTTCGGGGGAGGTAATGCCCTTTGCATGTCCTCTCCCCCATTCCTTCCACTATGAAGGCACAAGCTGTCCACCACTATACAGTATGTGTGTGTGTGAGTGTGAGTGTGAGTATGTATATGTATGTAAGTAGAGACAGAGAATGAGAGATTGTATCCTGCATATCTCCCAAAGACTAATGACAACAGTATAATGCAAACTTAAAAACAGACAAAGAATAAGTCCATAATGAAATCCATTTAAATCCAACATTATACAATATCTGAGAAACACACATCAGGCAGTACTAATGTGTAAAAAATATAAACCATGTGTAAATGCATTTTAAACTATAACTGAGATTAAATTACTTTGTTAATTTAATCAAATGATTTTGTTAGCTTTCAATTTCAGAATGCTGAGAAAAAAAAAATAAGCTAAGAAAGAAAAGAGACAAAGAAGCTCCTGAATGCATATTGCAGATTGAAATTGTCAGAGGCAGAAGAAACGAGAGTAAAGATAATTCAAGGCTGTAAATGAAGAGACATTGCAAAGTCACAGCAGGGCTGGAATTAGCCGTCAGTTAGAGAGCCATTGGTGTCTCTGCCCTTTTATTTAAACCTGAGGGCCTGCACTCAGCTGTGGTGATTTGATAGATGATGATTTGAAAAAGGCCATTGAGGCGAGGAAAAAAGTGGTCTTTAATGGTGGTAATGACACTTAGTCAGTACTGTTATAAGACTCTGAAATTATAGGAGCTGGAAAAAATGTAAATTGTAATGAAATGATACTAATAATTATATTAAGAATCATGATAAAGACATTAATAGAAGTGTTAGCAGAAAATTGTTTATTACCAGAGATAAAAAAATAATTCGAATGAAATAAACCATATTTGGCTATTTTTGACTTTTTTTCCACCTGAAAAAGTAGGACATTGGGAGAAAAGAGGGAGAACAGAGTTGGGAGACAATAAAAGACAACAACATTGTGGCAGGTTTGGGAAGCGCAGATGGAGAAAATGTAAAGGATGGAGAATCAAAACACTTGAGAGAGTATGGAGTCAAGAGTGGAGGGGAAGTACAAGGCGGCATGTGTGGAAAGAGGCAATTAAAAAGATGAGAGAAGAGGACATACTGAATTTATAGAACATGTTACAATATCTGCATTAAGAATAAAGACCAACCCTTTAAACTCTGCTGCTCTGCTACAACATTCCAACCTTGGAAAGCAATTTCCCCAAAACACATAGTTACGACTCAATCAAAGTACAAAAGTTTAAACCCCTTAGATTTTCAGTTTTTTTTTTTTATTTTGTACAACAATTAATTATGAGAATTTCCACTAAGTAATCAATAGTTTTCTCAGCTTGTGTTCATGGTTTCAAATATTTTTTTTTTTTAATTTTTACACCAGCTTCTTTCCATGCTTTATTATATTTGCCAATGTAATTGTTTTCACTGCATGTATACACTAAAGAAAAGACTGACTACAAAAGCTTTTAAATTACCAGGGAATCTTTTATTTACAATTCATGTAATTGAGAGTTTAGCTTGGTAAATGGGTATTCATTGTTTTTACGGTGGATATATAAAGCATTCATACATGTTCACTTTTATGAATATTTTAAAATTAAATGAAATTAATTTTTCCACATATCAACCAACACTCAATACCCCAGAATGACAAAAGCAAAAACAGGATTTTAGAAATTTTGGAAAATGTATTCAAATTAAAAAACTGAAATATCACAATGACACATGTATTGTTATGCCACCTTGGTCTTACTTGACTAAAAAAAGTCAAGACTCAAACGGGTTACTAAATGCAATGCACGTTTTTTATTACTCAAAACAACAACTCCACAAAATCACCCATCATTCCCACAGTCCCTGTATGTCCTGTCTGTAAGGAACTGTAGTGCTTATTATCTAATTATATACAATTTATATATATATATATATATATATATATATATATATATATATATATATATATATATATATATATATATATATATATATATATATAGTGGTCCCCGGCCGGGCTCCCCAGGAGGACCAGAGGAGGGCTTGTGCCTCCTCCAGACCGAGAGGGGGCGTCCATCCAGGTTATGCTGGAGGCCTCGGGTAGAGGGCTTGAAAGCCCAGCCCTGTAGGGACCCGTGGCCTCTGCCAGGCGACGCCCCAGTGCCTGATTATCCCGGGAGCCCGGCACTTCCGCCACACCAGGAAGTGCCGGGGGGAAGACTTTGGAGGACACCCGGAGAGCTGCTGGGAGGACAGCCGGCACTTCCGCCACGTTGGGGCTTGGCCAAGGGAAGAATGCCGGGAACACCTGGTGCTCGTCCGGGAATCATATATAAGGGGCCGCCTCCCTTCAGTGAGAAGTGGATGTCGGGTGGAAGTGGACAGAGCTGGAGAGAGGACTGGAGGCGGCCAGGAAAGAAAGGCACAGGAACTGTGAGCCCTGGACTTTGGGGAATCGGTGCAGAAGGCACAGAGGTTTGTGGTGCACGTGATCCTTGTATATATTGTAAATAAACGGTGTGTTGGGTGAAACAAAGATGTCCGCCTGTCTGTGTCCAGGTCCAAGTTCACAATATATATATATATATATATATATATATATATATATATATATATATATATATATATATATATATATATATATATATATACAGTGGAACCTCGAGATACGAGTTTAATTCGTTCCAGCACTGAGCTCGTATAGCGAATTTCTCATATTTAGAACAAACTTCCCCATTGAAAATAATGGAAATCCAGTTAATCCATTCTGCACCCCCAAAAATATCAACATAAAAATCAATTTTCCTAACAAATAACACTGATAAATAATATATACAAGTGGAACCTTGGTTTGCAAGTAATTTGGTTTATGAGTGTTTTGCAAGACGAGCTAAATTTTAAAATTAATTTTGACTTGATAAAACGAGCGACGTCTTGCAATACAAGTAGTATGGATACACTTTGTCTGCTGAGCGTCATGTGATCATAACTGAGCTGATGGTTCTTCTCTCTCGTGCGCTCTCTCTCTCTCTCTCTCCTTATCTCTCTCGCTCGCTATATATACTAGCAGAATACCCGCGCTTTGCAGCGGAGAAGTAGTGTGTAAAAGAAGTTATGAAAAAGAAAAGGAAAAATTTTAAAAATAATGTAACATGATTGTTAATGTAATTGTTTTGTCATTGATATGAGTGTTGTTGTCATATCTATATATATATCTATATATTATATATATATATAACTATATATATATATATATATAGCAAAATACCAGCGCTTGGCAGCGAGAAGTAAAAGGAAACATTTTAATAATAACGTAACATGATTAACAACGTAATTGTTTTATCATTGTCATGAGTGCTGCTGGCATATATATATTTATATATATATATATATATATATATATATATATATATATATATATATATATATATATATATATACATATATATATATATACATATACATACATGTGTACATATATACACACACACATATACTATGGGGTGCGAAACAGGCAAATACATTGATTTTGAATATATAAAGTCGGCGTCAGAATATATAAAGTCAAAACTTGAATACATAAAGTCAGCACTGGAATATATAAAGTGAAAACTTGAATATATAAAGTCAAAACCTGAATATATAAAGTCAGCGTCGGAATTTATAAAGTCATTCCTGATTATATAAAGTCAACATCGGAGTATATAAACTCATTCCTGAATATATAAAGTCAAAGTCAAAATATATTGATTGAAACGACTCTGACCTGAAGTAAGTTAACAAAAACGTATTCAGAAAAATTAATTAAAAAAACACCGTTCGGTTAATGTTTTGAAAATGATGCATTTGCCCTGCCCAGGATTGGTTCCTGCCTTGCACCCAGTGTTGGCTGGGATTGGCTCCAGCAGATCCCCGTGACTCTGTGGTCGGATTCAACGGGTTGGGAAATGGATGGATATTCCAGCACTGACTTTGTATATTCCGATGATGACTTTATATATTGAAGTTTTGCCTTTATATATTCCAGCGCTTACTTTATATTGTGAGCTGGAGGGCTTCGCTATTACTTGTGGGGTGGGAACGAAACTTCACTTTGGTAACTGATCATAGTCCACTTTAATGGTCATACCGACAGAAAGATACAAACTCTCGCCTCATATGATGGTTTCTGGGCTACACATCCATACCGTTTCACAGTAAAACATCGACCAGGTTCTGAACACGTCAACGCAGACGTATTATCAAGACTAAACGAACCTGGTACACAGAGTCGTTTAATTCACGGGAATGTGAATAAAGCTGAGGGGGAGGGTGTGAGCTGGAGGGTTGATCGCACCCCAAGAAGATATAGACGCCTCTGGAAAAACCACAACCCCTGAAACACAGACTACCCTCACATTGCTCCTTACTTTCTCACTTGCGCTATAACGCGTAATGCAAACCTCGCGCAATACTCCGCTAACTTAAAAGCCTTGTGCAGCGCCTGTCAGTTGAAAATTGATTGTTTGCTTGTTTTTATCGCTCTCTCTCTGCTCCTAGCGGAACTGTCATCTCTGACTTGTCATGGAGCACGTTTAAGCTCATGTGTTTGCAGTGTTTGAATAAAAATCCTTCTTGTTTCTACGACCTCCGGTGTCTCTGTGCAAATCTGTGACCCAAGCGTGACAATATATTCCGACGCTGACTTTATATATTCCGACGCTGACTTTATATATTTAAGTTTTGACTTTATATATTCCAGCGCTTACATTATATATTCCGAAATATTCCAACGCCGTCTTTATATACTCAGGTTTTGGGAAGCGCTGATCAATGTAATCGGTGTACCAGGAAATCATGCATTGACAGAAGTTCCCCTTTGCTTGTAATTGAAACTGTGATTAAATGCATTATTTTTTTAATGCGTTATGGAGCACATGCATCGAAGCTTCTCAGCTGTGCGATTGTCAATGTAACCTTTTGTAAGTAGTGCCTGGAGGATTCAGTGTGGAGAAACTCTAGAGACAGCGTATGTATTAACTTGTGGATTTTTCTGTGAATATTTGGTAGCAGCGTCACAAAGTCACTTCTGTAAGACTGCGTTGGCTGCGGAGCTAAGCGAAATTAGGTGAATGGGAGGAGAGATGATGACGTGACTTCCCCACCCGCCTTAACTGTCAATCCCCCACAAACACAGTCTCTCGGAATTTGCATAAATACAGCCGTTCACGTGCAATTTTAACTTAGTTACAAAGTGATCAGAACTCTCGTTTATATCCTGCGTCCTCTCATTAAACTTGTATCCCGCATTACCCGTGGGCATGTCAAACGCCAGCGGTAGCGTGCCTATGAACTTAATTTAAACTTCAGGTTTACACCGTGCTTTGTTTCCGAAGTAGCAGCACTCATGAATATGGGTATATGTCACTCGCTCACTTCTTATTGTTTCGCTGCCTTCTCAATTATATAATGCATCTTTTCTTCAGCGCGTTTTGGAGCTCTTCCTGGTTTTCTACGTAGTGCGTTGACAGTCAGTTCACGTGATTATGTGGGAGGCGTGATGATGTCACACGAAACTCCGCCCCCCACGGCTTTCGAGCTCAACTCCATTACAGCATATGTAGAAAAATAGCTTCCAGTTATGACCATTACGCGTAGAATTTCGAAATGATACCTGCCCAACTTTTGTAAGTAAGCTGTAAGGAATGAGCCTGCCAAATTTCAGCCTTCTACCTACACTGGAACTTGGAGAATTAGTGATGAGTCAGTCAGTGAGTGAGTGAGTGAGTGAGTGAGTGAGTGAGTGAGGGCTTTGCCTTTTATTAGTTTAGATATATATATATATATATATATATATATATATATATATATATATATATATATATATATATATATACACATCTCACCACATCTCTCCCCTTTTGAGAAATACCCTTGTAACTTAACATACTTACAAATATATATATTAGTTTAGGACATAACAAGATATCCTTTCTTTTGTGGAGACAAACATTTATAACATAACTATTCACAATATCGTGCAGGGGGTTTGATTACCCTTCTCCTGGAAGTGACTTTAAACTCTTTTGAAAGTCTCTGTGGAGTGTTCCCAACACTCGGGGTAGGCAAAGAGTTTTCCAATGATGTAGATGTAGCAGGTGAACCAAGATCCTCCTGAGGTTGAGGTAGGCTACCTACATCTTGTCTGCTATCAGTTGCCACCACTGGTACTGACTGAAGGTGACAACTGTTACACCGCAGTACCAAGCCATCACCTGTTTGCACCAAATATGAGCGTGGCTCATCCATTGGGCTTATTACAGTTCCTGGTGTTTGCCAACCCTTTTCTCCATCCAATTTAAGAAGCACCTTCTCCCCTGGTTGCAAAGCAGGGAAGCGTGCATGTTGAATGTCTTTTAACAAAAAAAACCTTATAATCTGCTTTAGCCTTACAGTCCTTTTTAGGTATCTCTTTAAAAGCAAAAATGTGTTTGAAATTTTCCCTCTATCACTTGGGACCCTTGTACGTATTTGCCTTCCCCTGTAGCTGTAGTAGGGGTATCTCTATAATTTAAAAGGGCCAAGTAAGGGTCTGGTTGTTTCAAAATGCATTTGGCAGTCCCCACAGCTCTCTCAACTGCACCATTTGTCTGTGGAAAATGAGGGCTACACGATGGTATGTGTGATACTCGAAGCTAAACAAAACTGAGCAAATTCCATGGAATTGAATTGAGTACCATTGTCTGTAAAAAGTACCGGTGGAATTTCCCATCTTGTAAACATGGTCTTAAGTCTGGTAATGATGTGCTGACTTGTAGTTGATTGTAGTTGTGCTATTTCTATATCTCTTGAATAACAGTCCACCACCACTAGATAATCCTCACACAGGTCTGCTCCTATCTTATGCCAGGGTCCTGGTGCTAAAATGCTAGGTATAAGCAGCTCTTTCCTCTGAGTAGGCTTATGTTCTTTGCAAAAGTTACAGCTTGACACCTTTCTGCGAATCTCTACTTCAATCCCAGGCCACCATACAGACATTTTAGCCCTTTGTCTGCACTTTGTTACTCAAGGTGTCCTTCATGTAAACGATCTAAAATTTGTTCTCTAAGAGCAACTGGAATGACAATCCTATCCTCATACAAGAGTAAGCCCTTAGCTTCAGTTAAAGATGCCCTTATTGCATGAAACCTTTGCAGCTCATCAGGCACATGACGAGGCCAACCAATGCTGAGAAACTCTTTTACCTTGCATAATTCAGAGTCTTTCTCTGTAGCTTCCTTAATTATTTTTAGCTTTGGTTCCGACACTGGCCTGGACTTGATCACCGACTCAACATAGTCCTGTAACTCTGCCTCTGTATTAGAGTATCCCTTATCACACACTGGATTACGTGAAAATGTGTCAGCCACCACAAGTAACTTGCTCAGCTTTTACATTAAATCTCATCAAATGCATCAGGAGACATTGATATCTCAGGGGTGTTTTTATCAAGATCACTTGTGTTGATAAATGGGACTAAGGGTTTATGATCTGTTTTCAGAATGAACTCTCTTAACCCATGGAGGTAACGGGCAAACCTCTTGCATGCCCATACTGCCGCAAGACACTCCTTTTCGATTTGTGAGTATCGCTGCTCTGTCTTTTTCAATGTTCTTGAGCAAAAGGCCACAGGCTGTGCTCTGTCTCCATGTAATTGCAGCAATGCAGCTCCTAAGCCATAGCTGCTAGCATCAACTGACACAATTGTAGGCCTCTGCACATCATAATAGGCTAATACTGGTGTGGATGATAACATTTCTTTAACCTGTTTAAATGCTTGATGTTGTGGTGCATCCCACACCCACACTGCGTCTTTCTTCAGTATCTCTGTTAGGGGATGAATCTCTGTTGAAAGACCTGGCACGAACTTACCCAGATAGTTTACCAAGTTGCCTAAGCTGTGAAATGTCTACTGGGTCTCAATGATTGCTTTTATTTTGTTAGAATCATGCTTCACCCCCTCTTTGCTAATAACGTGCCCAAAGAATTGCAGTTCACTCTTACTGAACTGACATTTGTCTCTGTTAAGCTTCAGTCCCGACTCCTGTATTGTTCTCAAGACTGCATCTAGTTTTTTATCATGTTCTGCTTGGTCTTTACCATATACTAAAATATCATCCATAACAACTTTTGTACCTGTGTGATCTCGCAACAGCTCATTTCTCGTTGAAATATCTCAGGTATTCCCAGAGTCCAAAGAAATGCAGGTTAGGTGCATTGGTGATTCTAAATTGTCCCTAGTGTGTGTGTGTGTGCGTGCCCTGCAGTGGGCTGGTGCCCTGCCCAGGATTTGTTTCCTGCCTTGTGTCCTGTGTTGGCTGGGATTGGCTCCAGCAGACCCCCGTGACCCTGTAGTTAGGATATAGTGGGTTGGATAATGGATGGATATCTCAGGTTCGAGGATATTCCAAATGGTACACACCCGAAACAAAACCTGCCTTTGGGAATAAATGTAGTTAACATTGCACTCTTGGGGTCCAAAGGGATTTGCCAAAAACCAGAGAATGTGTCAAGAGTGGAAAAGACACTAGCTTTTGTAAGTCTCGGTGCTATATCCTCTAGTGTTGGTAAGATAAACTTCTTCCTCTTAACAGCTTTGTTTAGGTGCTTGAGATCTACACAAATTCTTATCTTGCCATTCTTTTTGCTACTAGAACCATGGGAGCACACCATTCAGTGGGCTCAGTTACTTCACAAATTATCCCAATTGACTGCATATGTTTCAATTCCTCATCCACCTTTTGCATCAAAGGGAATGGCACTCTGCGTGGTGTGGCTAAGCGATATGCTCTACTAACTAACCCCATACTGCATGCTGCACTTCTACTTAAAATGTTGTTAGCATATTGTCCATCCACTACAAAAAATACAGGGCTTGTACTTTGCTCCTTTTCTCTCTGTTTTTCCAAAAAAATTCCAACTATTTTTACTGCCTCACCTGGACTCTTGGGGATTACTGATGTTTTAACTAAAGGAGGGCGGTTTGGGAGAGCCACATATGTGCTATGTGACATAAGTGTGATATCTGCTCCAGTATCAATCTTAAAAGTTACTACTTTACCACACACTGGGAGTTTTACTTGCCAGTGGCTCTCAGAATCAGGTTCCTCCACAATCCCCAAGAAATGCTGTCCGCATCTTTTACCACAACTGCTCTAACTATCTTACTTTTACAAACAAGAGCAAAGTGTCCCATTTTATTACACTTTGTACAGTTCTTATTATAAGCTGGACTGTCTCTCAGGCCATGCAGTCTATTGCACCTTGAACAGTGTTTTTTCCATCGGCATTTGTTCTTGCTGTGCCTTCCTGCCGTACTGTCTTTTTCTTCCAGGATGCTGTTTTTCTCCTCCGCGCTGCACCATTATGCGCCCCAGCATCTAAATCTGTTATCGTGGCATTCTACTTTGTAAGGCCAGGTTTATACTTCACGCAATGTGACGCATGCTGCAGCAGACGCTCCTGCTACGCAGGCGTTTTACTGTTTATACTTACGCGCGAACTTTACGTAAATCTGGTGGAATCCAGCAGGTGGCAGTGCGAGATACTATCACGGTGAGAACAGGTTTGGTTTCTCTGTGTTGTGAATTGCCTGGAACACCCATTAAATTCCGGTGACACCTTACCACAATATCTCTGAAAAGGATGTTTAATGATTAAATCCATCAATCCAGGGATGTGTCCAGTCTAGCAAGCATTGGGGATGAAGGCAGAAACAATCCCTGGACCTGGATTTGTGGATTTTCTGCCATTCTTCTCTGCAGATCCTCTCAGATTCTTCAAGGCTGGATGGTAACCATCAGTCAAAAGCAATTTTCTGTGTCTCTGCATGATTGGACTCAAGTCCATTCAAGGAGATTTCCCATAACTCGTCTTTGCTTTGTGCATAACATCCAATCCATTCTGAGGTCCAGAGCACTCTGGAGCAGATTTTCATGAAGGATATTTCTGTATTTTGCTCTAGTCAGCTTTCCCTCAGCCCATAGTCTTCCAGTCACCTACATTAAAAAACAACTCTACAGCATGATGCTGACACTTCCATGCTTCCATGCTTTTGGAATGGTCTTGCACAGGTGATGAGGGTGTCTTGTTTAATCCAGAGATGATGCTAATCTTGGTTTCAGCAGACCAAAGAATCTTGATTCTTGCAGTATGAGAGTCTTTTAGGAGCATTGTTGCAAATTCTAAGTGGGATTCCATGTATCATGCTCAGATCTGTGAAATGTTGTAGTGATGGTTGTCCTTCTGGACGTTTCCACCACCTCCACACAAGCAATTTCCAGCTTAGCCTGAATGGCAATTCGGTTCTTGGTCATCTCTTATTATGGCCCTTCTCATACGGTTTCTCAGTTTGGCCAGCCCTGGAAAGAGTTGTGTTTTTTCCAATCTTCATCTGTTTTAGAATTATGGAAGCCACTGTGCTCTTGGGAACCCTTAATGCTCCAGGAATATTTTATCCTTCCCTTGATCTGCACCTCGACACAATTCTGATTGGTTTTTGTTTTGATACACATTGTCAATTGTAAGACCTTTTATAGACAGGCTCATGCCTCTTATAATCATGTAAAGACAACTGAATTGACCACAGGTGGACTCCATACAAGTTGTAGAAACATCTCAATGATAATCAATGCAATGGGATGCTCCTGAGTCAAATCAAAGGGTTTGAATACTTGTGTCAATATGATATTTCATTTTCCCATTTTTAATGCATTTGCAAAAATTGCTAAAATTCTGTTTTTGCTTTGTCATTTCTGAAAAAGTAAAGGGGTCCAAATACTTTCTGAAACCACTGCAAGTGTCTTGAAGTTAGTGCTATTATACCAGCATAACAGCAACCTCAAATGTAGTTTATTCAGTTCAAGATTTAGTTTGTGGGCTTATCTTGGTGGCATTCAGCATAAGAAGGAACTAAACCTGTATACAAGGTTCAAGTCTTTTACAAATCCAGCTGCATGTTTTTTGTTTGTGTGAATAAATCAGACAACACATCATAAGGGGCTGAGGCACCTGGGTAAACCTTGTATAATTTAGAGAAGTTGATTTGCAAATCAAAACATGCAATAGTTGTTGAAATGTCTTATCCAGATGTGAGCCTTATTCTACCTGCCGCATGATGTCATCAGAACTGGTTTGCAGAGATGAGACCTACAAGGGGTGTGTTCAAGAGGGCGGAAGCCGGAAGTGACATCAGAGGTGGAACGATTGTCAGTCATTCATTCTGCAGAGGGAGGAAGAGAAAAGGCATTAGGCGGCAGAGCCTCCCTCTGGTTGGAAGTGTAATTACTAGTAGATGAACCCTGAGGTTTCCTCCCATATGCATGTGTGTAACAACTGTTAAGAGTTGTTTCAAAGATTCATTTTCATTACTTTTGTTAATAAATAATAAGTTTGTTGGAGAATGTCACACAACTAAGAGGATAACCACAAGTGGCTTGTATTTACACTGTTTCGAGTTTTGGTAATCAAATAATTAATGTATCCTGTAAATGAGTATTATAAATGAATATTGCAAGTTTTAGACTCGTGTCTTTTAATATTACCCTACTACTACAATCAAGATAATCTATTTTCATACCTCAGATGAATATGTCTTAATATACTTAGCGCTTAGTGTTTATTATTCTCTTAATGAGGAGAAGATTTCACTTAGAATCACCATGAGAAATGTGAGCTGTTCATATTAAGTCTGAGTCAGCATAATTATTAAGCAATAACTTTATAATCTGGCCTATGAGCAATAATGATTCATTTTAATGACAAAGTGATCTGAAATCTCTGTTGCTTTCCATTTGAAATAGGAACACTTGGCAAACACTCACAGAGTCAAGCTTACCTGCTTGTGTGGGTAGCTTAGTCAGACTCCAAGTTTTGATTATGGAATACTAAATAGATTAGCAAGTATATCTAAATTATGAATGCTAAAAGACATAATTCTGCAGAAAATCTTATTCTTTCTCCGAGTATTACAGATTGACGCTTTACTTCTAAATTCAATGCATATTTATTGCATATTCACTCTATCTTTTTGTTGAGGGTCTCAGTGGCAACACACCGAGCTGTTCAGACCAGGCAGCCCTCTTCTCATTATGTTTGGTCAACTCCTTCTTTGGAAGCTCCCAGGCCAGTGGACAGTGGACAGTGGACCCATTTCCTTGGTGAACTACCACAGAGCCATACCATAGGAGACATCTTTACTAGAGGCCCAAAGCCCTTCAGCTGCTCCTGTAAGTCTAGAGAAGCTGTGGTTATACTACAAGCTCTTTATCCCACCATGAAGAATAAACCTAACAAACATAAACAGGAACCTCATTTTGGTCCCTTATGCTGGTGATCTTGAATTCTTTCAGTCACAACCCACAGCTCATGACCATAGATGTGTATGAGGATTACTTTTGTGTTTTAGGAAAATAAAATCTGAGCACATCTCTCCAGTTTTGATGCCAATACAATGGTTACCTATGTCATTTAGAATTGACTTTAAAATACTGCTTATGGCTTTACAAAGCCTTAAATAATCTCGCTCCATTCTGTATCTCAGAATGCCATTCACCTTACATTCCAAATCGTAACCTTAGATCTTCAAATGAGTGTCTGCTTATTATTCCAAGAGCTAAACTTAAAAGAAGTGGTGAGGCAGCCTTCTGCTGTTATTCACCTGAAATCTGGAATAGCTTACCAACAGAAACTTGCCAGGCTAATACGGTGGAGCACTTTAAAAACTGCTAAAAACACATTACTTTAACATGGCTTTCTCATAGCTTCATTTTTGTGTAACCCTGATATTTTGTATAAGCATTGAAGTATCTTTTTTTTCATGGCTCCGAAATCCATACTAACCCCTACTTTCTCTGCTGTTCGTTTTCTGGTTTTCTGTGGTGGCGATCTGCGTCACTACCACCTAATCAAAGCTGTCCCTACATTGATGGATTGAAGGCCAGATGTCCACATGACCATCATCATCTAATTCTTCCACATGAAGCCTGAAAACTATGAGGACTGATTGAGATCATTTATGTTAGGTAGAATGCCTAGAGGGGTCTGGGTGGTCTTGTGGCCTTGGAACTCCTGCTGATTTTTTTTTTTCTCCAGCCATCTGGAATTTTTTTTATTTATTTTGTCTGTTCTCCCAGCCATCAGACATTTCCTTATTCTTTGTTGCTTAGTATTACCTGATCTTATTTTTATATTTTTCTTTTTTCTTTCTTCATCTTGAAAAGCACATTGAGCTACATCATTTATATGAAAACATGCTATATAAATAGATGCTGTTGTTGTTGTTGTTTAAGTGCTGTATGAATTTTTGAGTTACACCTCGACATCTCACCTTTTAGTCCATTGAGTTCACGTGACCTTCTTCTCAGTGCTAAGTGAGAAACTTGTGACTATGTTTTATTTCACACACAAAAAGTAATGAACGGTTACTGCTAGTATTTTTGTAAACAGAAAAAGCAAACTAAACACATTAGACATGTGTTCTTTCACACCAAATACAATTTGACTTCAAAAATATAATTTCTAGCTGAGTTCGTTATTACTTTAATATTTTATATTATGAAATGAAGTGAAAGGTCAAAATTACAACACAACTCAGCAAAATTTTCCTTCAAATTATTCTAATAGGAGCTACGTACCACTTTGAAGGGAGTCCATGTGAAATTTCCCACTGGGAATCTTGCATTGCTCATCTGTCCCAGTAGACTAACTGGTAATTCAAAAGCTCTTCATCTGAAGACTCTTTGGCTTCATACAACTTCAATTACATCAATTCAGTGGTTACTCTGATGTTCACCTTTAAAATAGTGCATAAAACCCTGAGGTAATTGAGCTCAGGCTTAAAAACTAATTTGCCAGATTTAATCATTTATTACAGTTGCTTTGCAAATGCATTTTTTTTTCCAGCTATAGCCCCAGTTCTTCTCATAACCCATACACGCTATTATTGTCTAATGTAACTGCAATCTGGGGATATAAAGTAGGAGTGCAGGTCAGGACAGGCTGGGGAGCATGCACTGGTACAGTGCATTGCCGCACCCACCACATAACGAAACAGCTCAGGATCCTGGTTGGCAACCCCCAGGCAGAAATGCATTCCAGTCCCACCCTCTGGAAATGACCATCTAACTCACCTTGGCCTGGTCCAACAATGAGGATTCTGCAAGCCGGATCACCCTTGAGGAATTATGCCACATGGCCGTAGTGCCATAACTGACGCTCCCTCACAATGCAGGTAATGTGCCTCATTCGGGACTCCATGAGCACCCACTCATTTGACACAAAGTCAAACCAACAGGATCCTAGGATTCTCCGAAGAGACACAGTACCGAAGGAGTCCAGTCTTCGTGTCAGGTCACTGGTCCATGTCTCGCAACCATATAGCAAGACTGAAAGCACTAGGTTTCTAAAGACTTGGACCTTTTGCAAAGATATCGGGAGTGCCACATACCCCTTTCCCGGGACCTCATGACCCCCCCATGCTCTCCCAATCCATCTAACCTCTCGACAAGGTTGACACTCTTTCTGCAGACAGACACACTACTGATGGCTGTGCCCAAGAGATCATTAAAAGCCTGGATCTTGGTTTTTAATCAGGACACTTGCAAGCCCAGACGCTCAGACTGATATGGGTGATCTACACCAAATTTAAGATGTCTCCATTACAAATCCTAATTTTGGCTAAGTAAACAAACTTATTATGAAAATATGTGGACATCTTTTAGAGAAACGCTATCATTTGGGGCATGCCTTACAGAAATAGATGGATGGCTGACTAGGAAGGTAGGAAACCTCTCGACTTCTAGACTTGCAGTTGTTTTGCAAATGCTAATTTTTCCTATTCTGCACAGTGCTTTGAATGGTGTGGACCTACCTTGGCCAGTTGTTTTGCTTCCTGGGTTTAAGTTATCAAAGAATTAAATAAAGTAAAGTATGTTAGCTCAGATAAGGAGTTAAAACCCTGGATGATGTACTAGTGAAGTGTGCTAAAGTGACACCTACAATGAAAACATGGCAGGGATGGTTCAGTGATTGGTACAGTTGCCTCACAGCTCTAAGTTCAATTCCAGGCTGTGCATTGACTTTCTGTACGGAGATGGCATGGCTGCTTTGTCTGCATGGATTGCTCACTCGGTACTGCAGTTATCTCTCATTGAAATGTAAGTTAGTTTTCAATTATTAACTCTAAACTGGCTGTGTATGCCTTTAGGTGTGCATGTAAATGTGCCCTGTGATGGACTAGTACACCAAGCCTGATCCTTCAACCAAAATCATGCAGTTTTCAAAATGGATGAATGGAGTAATATATGACATTTTAGTATTGCTTCTCTTATCCAGGTTTATAGTGAACTGGAAATAAAAGTTGCAAAAAAGACATTAGTCCTCGATTTTACCAGCCCATTGTAGGGCACACATTAATGATGACAAATATGAAGTAACTTGGACTACAGACTGGGGACCACAGTTCCCAATAGAAACCTATACAAACAAAGGAAAATATTCAGACTCCTCACAGGAGGCATGTCAGGCAGGAATTGGCCCTGGGTACAAAAACAGTGAAGGTGAAAAGTGATCCATCTTATAACTAACTCTTTAATCTATTAATCTACAGCTAAAGAAAATCCAAAATCCATCGTAGCTTCAATGGAAACATATCAATCATAGATGATATGCAAGAATTAGACAGATTGTGGAATAAAGACTACCCTAGTTGCTATTTAGATCACTAAACTCAACTTATATGTTGCTTGAGAAAAAGTACAATTTTCCTTTAATAATGGTGAACAATATTTGATAATATTGGATACTACACATAAAACATTCTTGGTAAAGGAGTACATAACAATAAATCTTTTAATAAAAGATATACAACATTAGACATATACAAAGAGTGGTGCATGTGGAAGTGTTTTGTTTGTTCACCCCACTTATTTGTATTACACAAGTGAAACTCATAGAACGAGTTTATAGGTACATGTTAGCAATTAATGAACTCCAACAAATTATAGCATAACATAACATTCTCAAACCCGTCTAACCCAAATCAAGGTCACGGGTCCAACCTATTATCTTTGGACATTATTAGTTTTAAAAAAAAAACTGCCAACTTCTTAACATCAAGGTCAAAAAATTGTAGCTTGGCAATTATTTACAGTTCCGATAAAGTTTATCTTTTGTTGTGGAATTTATTTTTAATCACTCAAAGTGTCGCATGGATATTTAAGTGATAAAAATAATGGAATTACATGTAAAGCTCCATGTGTCTGAAGTCCAAACACACAATCCTTCCACTTACAATGTAACTGTAATAGTTTGTCTATGGCTTGTATGCTTATTTTTTTTTTTTTACAAAAATATACTCTGTATGTACAAAAAAACGCATGATATACACAGTATTTTCAACAAAGTAATAACTGTGACTGAATACAATCCATAAAGACTTACTTTGACATTAAAAAATGTAAATATATGCTTTCTTTTTTTTTTTTTTACAAAATCAATAATTAAATAATGTGCTTTGCTTGTAGCAGTATGGCATATCTTACTGAACCAATTAATAAATTAGCAATGTGCCTCATCTGGCAAGTTTTCAGTTTATACATTATTCATCTGACACCTTGTGGTGGTGGGTGCATACACCGGTACACTAATGTCATTCATTTCAGGAATCCTTATAGGCCGAGGAGAAGATACAAGGACATAGTCGTATTCCCTGTGCAAAACCTTCTCATATACGCTCTGCAGGCCTACTGTCTTCGGGATATGTGCCTGGTAGTAGTTTTCTCGCCTGAGAGAATCCCGAGGCAGTGAAGCTGTCTTTGCAAATGAAGAAAGGTGCTGAAGAGTCTGGGAGGAACCGCTTGCATTTGCCCTGAGAGCAGAAGGACTCCAGCATTTATCAGAATGTCCAAGGATCTTGCACTCACGTGTGCATGTCCACATACCTGCAAAGAGCAAAGGGCAAAATGTTAGATGTGTGCAATACTTCTCATAAAAACACATTATTAATGCAATAGTAAACACTAACTGAAACATATAATACAGATATCTACAGTGGATGACCTCAATTAGTAAACAGAGAAAAGAATTGAATATTTAGCATGTGCACCCTGGCCTTTCCTCTCGAGTATTTTTCAATTCTAATTGATGAATGCTTTTGCTGAAACCATCATGAGGACATAACCCTCACATGGCAAAAATGAACTGGCTCTCTGTTTGAAGTAATTCTTCATAATCCAGCACCTTACTTCTTAACACTGAAGCTAAATGTCACAGGTCATTTGTTCATATTAATTATCATATTTATGTGACCATGAGTATACTTCAAAGACAGCATACTCATTAATCTCAGATTTTCATTCAATAATCTTGGAGGGCACTCTTTTCATGGCCAAAGGGTCTAATCTTACCGTTTAGATTATCTTTGTCTCTAATAGATGTAAAACTGATATTCTACACATATTTTCTTTTGTTGTATGTTATTTGTTTTATGAATGGTTCTACTGACCATATTACTGCTTAATTTTATTACTCACTATTGCAGAAACCACCCCAAATAAAAGTTTGATTTAAAATTTTAGCAATTTAAAACAAAATTTGAAAATGTACAATATTGAAAGTATTATTGCAAGTAAACCTTTGTGTAAGTGGGTTAACAAAGAAACAACTTTGAAAAATATTAACAAAATAAATGATCATAAAATAGAAATATTAACCAAGTGAAAAACAGGAGGGTGGCACAGTGGCACAGTGGTAGGAGACCTGGGTTCACTTCCCGGGTCCTCCCTGCATGGAGTTTACATGTTCTCCCCGTGTCTGTGTGGGTTTTCTCTGGGTGCTCCGGTTTCCTCCTGCAGTCCAAAGACATGCAGGTTAGGTGCACTGGCGATCCTAAATTGCCCCTAGTGTGTGTGTGTGTGTGTGTGTGCCCTGCGGTGGGCTGGCGCCCTGCCTGGGGATTTGTTCCTGCCTTGCGCCTTGTGCTGGCTGGGATTGGCTCCAGCAGACCGCCATGACCCTGTGTTAGGATATAGCAGGTTGGAGAATGACTGACTGACTGACTGAAAAACAGTAAGACACGTTAGATAGATAGATAGATAGATAGATAGATAGATAGATAGATAGATAGATAGATAGATAGATAGATAGATAGATAGATAGATAGATAGATAGATTTTGAAAGCTCAATGTTGTGGAGGCTTAAAGGCATGAAGCAGCGCTACATGGATTGCTAGTTATTTATCTGATACTGTTTTGTAATCATGTTTTTTCAGTAAAGCTACTTGTATTGTTGACCGAGCCATGGGTGGATGGAAGTAAGGAAGGTAGGAAGGTTCAAGTGCTTCATTGGCAACTCTTATCTATGTCTTTATTCAGATGTAGAGGTGGTGCTTTTGGGAACTGGCAACTACTTGAAAAAAAAAAACAGGAACTACTGCTTGGGTCTTTAGCATCTGTTGAGCTTCATGCATGCATACACTCATATTGTTGTGAGCCAATATGAATTACAAATCATTACGAATCTTGTTACTGTAAGGATTACACAATGATACCTTCAGGTTATGTGATTAATTAAGAAAGTATATAAAGCTCTTACCATTTGGCATGTTGACAGGTACGGATTCCTTTTTCAGTGCATCTCCGCTTATTTCTGAATCGCTGTCATTAAAGTCGCTGTCACCTTTCCCACTGTCTTTGCCACTGAACTCTGGATCTCGAGCTGAAATGGTGCTGTATGAATTTCCTTTCCAAATTGCAACTGGACGAACGACTTCTTTGCCAAAACCAGGCAGCGTTGAATAGCACTGCAATACAGCAAAACAGAGATTTTTTTTTTAAAAATATGTTACTCTATTTTAATACATTTACTCATGCATTTGCTCATAATGTTCTGCCAAACCCTGCACTATTTGTATTCTTTCACTGAAATCACTTAGAAACAGTTTTACTCACCTCATTACTAGCTGTTCCACGAAGGATATTTTCACTTTCATAAATGCACACAGTGCCATCTTCGGAGCTGGAGCATATGTCACTTTCTGTAGTCCGCGAATCGGACATTGCGGGTTTGCCTGGAAAGGAGCAACTGCCCAACCCGTCTTCGCTGTGGCTAGAGAAAAGGGTGTCGCTGCTGTGACGACCATTTTCGGAGTGGGGATCGGCAGACTCATCTTGAAACTCCTTGTCGTCGATTTCTTTTTTGCGCCGATTGCAGGTGGTAGCGATTAGGATGATTGCCACTAGAAGCAAGGTGCAGCTCCCTGCTAAAATTATAATAACTATCACTGAGGTGTCGAAGCTAAAAAGCACCTGGGTGTCCGAGCCTTGTCGTACCACCACGTTACCACTAGATGGCGCTGCTGCAGTGCAAATAAAGCGAATGGTTGCCGCTGCTGAAAGGGAAGGTCTTCCGCTGTCACTCACTACCACCTTGACTTTGAAATCTTTCCTAGTTTCAGAGCTTAAGTCACGGCTTAAATAAATTTCCCCGTTCGCTTTATTGATGGAAAACGTTGGCGGCTGCTCTTCCTTTTCAATACGGTAGATGAGCTGGGAATTCATCCCTTCGTCTGCATCCCATGCCTTGATGTGAGTGATCAAGTAACCAGGTGGCGCATCTCTCGGCACTTGCACGTCTGCAGAGCCATTTATCATAAGCGGGTGGGTGATTGTTGGCGCGTTGTCATTCTGGTCCACAATCTTAACATTGATCGTCGCGCTGCTGTGCAACTGTGGCGTGCCGCCGTCACTCGCCTGGATGCGAAGATCGAGCTGTTTAACTACTTCGTAGTTAAAACTTCTCAGGGCGTAGATGGAACCTGTAGCCGGATCAACAGAAACGTAGGTAGACACTGGGGAGCCCTTAACGTCACCTTCCACTAGTCTGTAGCTGACTTTGCCATTGTGCCCAAGGTCCAAGTCTCTCGCCACCACTGTGGTGATATACGCACCTGGCGCGTTGTTTTCCACCACGGAGACTTCGTAGACGGGCTTGCTGAACAGTGGGGAATTGTCATTTTCATCGCTTAATCGAATTGTGTATTGCTTGATGGTTCTAAAAGGAGGCGTCCCCATATCCTCTGCAATTACTGTCAGGTTGTACTCGGCAATTTTCTCTCTATCTAGAGACGCCGTGGTTACAATCATGTAACTATCTTCGTAGGCTTTCTGCAGCTTGAAGTGGTCGTGTCCGTACAGCGTGCAATGCACTTGGCCATTGGGGCCTGAATCGCTGTCCGAGGTGCTGATCAATGCAACGAAACTATCCTTTGCTGCAGCCTCAGTTATATACGCTATACCTGCTGAGATGGACGTCATGGGAGTAATACTGATTTCTGGAGCATTGTCGTTGACATCTTGAATACGAATCACAATTTTGCAGACTGTGGGCGTGGGGTTGGGACCTAAGTCATAAGCCTGTACATCTATTTCATATGTGTCCTTCGTCTCAAAATCAACAGGGTTCTCCAGAGTAAGACGCCCGGATTTGCGGTCAACTTTAAACAACTGTTTGATCTCCGGTGTAACCTGATTTCCGAATCCATAGACAACCTCTCCGTTTAAACCTTCGTCGTGATCAACTGCGTTTAGGTCCAGCAACAGAAACCCCACTGGAGCGTCTTCGTTGAGTTCCACGGTGAACGAGTTCTGGTCAAATACCGGGCTGTTGTCGTTAAAGTCGTTGACCTTAACGTTGATCTTTGTGGTGCCCGAGCGAGGCGGGTTCCCCCCGTCTGTGGCCACCAGATCCAGCACATGGAATGACTGAGTTTCCCTGTCAAGTTCCTTCATGAGTACCAGCTCTGCGTATTTCACCCCATCCGCCCTATTCAGCACCTCAATTGTAAAGTGACTGTTTACTGAAATCTGGTAACTCTGGATATAGTTTGGACCCACATCTTCATCAAGGGCGACGTCTAAAGGAATGCGGGTGCCTACAGCTGCATTTTCGGAAACTTCGATCGATATTTCGGGATGAGGGAATTCAGGAGAATTGTCATTAATATCTTTGACATCAATTTCGACATGGATAAGTTTAAACTGCTCTTTGGAAAAACTTACGACGTCGAAAGCAATAAGGCAATGCGGAGACTGCTTGCAGATCCTTTCTCGGTCAATTCTTTCTCCAATGGTCAGTTGTCCATCGCTTTCTCTCAGCTTAATAAATGAAGTATTCAGCGGCTTCATCATTCGGAAACTAGTCTGTCCTCCGTGAAGCGGGTTTATGAGCAAATCTTCAGCGAGGTTTCCTATTACTGTATCCGGATTATCTTCTTCATATGTCTGATATTTAATTGTTTTACAGTCTGAAAAATCAGGGATGAAAGCAGACAAGAGTAATACATATTGTCCTACCGTGAAGGTATTCAAAAAGGTAAAGGTTTTTCTCAGAGTTTTCAGAAACATTTTTAGCAGGTTGAATAATCTGAAGGAATGCCTCTTCGTTATATAGCTGCTGACAAAGTGTAGACTTTTTTCCACTGCATGCCAAAACTGTAAACCAAATATTACATAAATAATCAGGCACAATTCTACTCGCCCTCCAAACAGCTCTTTCAAACAACAGCGGAGCCGCAGAGACGGAGACTATTATAGAGTTGGTTATGCAAATTAGCTGAGGCGCATCCAATCAGAATCTTCACTAAACTCACAACTGGGACCATAAAGCATTCTGCGGACTTTTGTCAGCTCAGCTGAAAACTCAAGCAATGTGAACTGAAATGTTAAATAAAAGGTGTAAACAAAACTCGTCTTATTCTCACATTCTAGAATGTTTGTCCAGGTATACTCTTTTTTTGAACTGAGTAGTTTCTGACAAGGAAAAGGTTACTAATACTACTACTACTAACAATAATACTAATACTAATAAATAATAATAATAGTGAGATTGACGAGGATTAATCTTCAACATTTACTGCATCGTTTGCTAAATGTATTTTCTAGAGGACAATTAGTCTTTCGTGAAGAATTATTTTTGAAATGTATTTGATTTAAAACGAGGCATTTGGATGTGTTCTGCTCGCGTGATCAGAGCTGTAATTTGCTATTGAAATGATTGTATTGTTAGAATACTTTAACATGCATGTCACTAAATCGGCGGCTTTTCTTTAACCTTGCCTGCTAGCAGGTGAAAAAGAAAAGGGGGGAAAAAACGTTTCAAATGGGATTTGTGCTTAAGCGTGAGGAGATTTAGAAGGATTTCAATAGTCAGATTATATCAAAGGCTTATGAAACCCTCGTTAGCAGTAGAGATATAATAGCGTGGTAGGGTATCCCACTGGAGGCATCAATGTCTGTATTATTCCACTGAATCAGTGTAAAAGGAAAGGAGCTTCAACTGTTTCCACAGAGGACTGCGGCTAAGTAGAATATAATGAGCAAACGCCACATGTATCTATTATGCTTTCCCATTCAACCTCCATCACTGCCATAACTCTTTCACTAGACGATGATGGGCGTTGAATTGTACACAACTGCGAGCTCGTATTAAAATATATTTAGAGACCGTATTCCTCCCCAAAGCACCGTCACGCCTGGATTTTCTCTTGTTTCATTCTGATCCTCTCTGGGAAGCAACACTTGCCTCGAAACATAAGGACAAAACAACAGTATGTGGTTTAGAGCTGGTACGGACTAAAGGGAATGAACCATCTGCCCTAAAACCGTGAAAATACAAGCGAGATGTTAAGATTCCGAAAATGGAGAAAGCGAGAGTTTAAGAGCAACGTGCTCTGGTTTATAATTGCTAATTGAGATAAAATTACGCATACATTATTTGCCTGTCGTGCTCGGACAATTCTCCTTTTTGATATAGCGCATTTCACAGTGTTCACCACCCTAAAGGTTTTATATCACACTTTTTACGTGTGCTGCGTGTGCATGTGACTAGCTCAAGGTCACACGGAGAGTCGCGTAGTGAATATATGTGTGAGATTTATGAACATTTTGAGCTATTTCGGTTAAACAATACGAGAATATGGAGGTACCAAGGCGCAGTAGTTAGCACTTTTGTGCATGGTGTTCATTGCCCTGGGTTCAATTCCCTCACCCGGTTTCTGCCTGTGCGGATTTTGATCTTTCTTTCTGTGTCCGCTAAGACTTGTGCCAGCTCCTCTCTGGTTGCGTATTTTTCTACCACATCCTAAAAATGGAAGTGTTAGCTTGATTTACCATTTTGATTTAGACAGGAGCAAACCAGACTTCGCAACAAGGAGACCGAGGTTCGCGTCTTACTTGGACTTTGCATGTTCTCCTTATGCTCGCATAAGATTTCCTCCCAGAATCCAAAGACAAGCAGGTTAGGTAAATCGCCATTTATAATTTAGCCCCAGTGTGTGAGTGTGTTCACCCTGGGATGGACTGCCATCCTCTTCAGAGATTTTTCCTGACATGTACCCTATCCTTACTGAGACGGAGCTTCCCCGCATCCCTGATAATCGGGTTTAGTGGATGGATGAATGGGCGACTGCGATTGTGCGCATGAGTTGGCTCCTCCTTTCGCCAGTGCGACCCTGGTCTTTGATTTGGTCCAATTACAGAATGTTATAATAGAATAACCTCCAGTGTGTATTTTATTAAGCAGGTTAAGAAAATGGAAGGATATAGTCTAACAACAATATATTTGCAACGCATTGAGGGCATATTTATATCTCTAGATGGACTTCAGATATTGAGATTCTGACGAGGATCCCGACAGTGTGATGAGTGGAAATCGCCACAAAGTGACTAATTTAACATTTTCCCCCACAAAAATTGACCAGACGCGGCTAATAATGCAAATCGCTACCTACGCGCTTATATTGTTTGATTAGCCCTTCCCTTAAATATAGTGGGTAAAACAGAAGGTCGCATAAAGTGACTAATAGCAATTATAATTTATAATAACAAATCATTGAAATGGCGGTGGGAAAGCGTCTTTGCTTTCTTTTTGTCGCCCTCTGTTGTGTTAATTGCCTATTAGTGGAAGTTAATTTCTGTTTGAAGTATTTCAATTTTTGTTTGCTTAACGCATCGACGAAATATTAAGTGAGCACAGTGAAGCGTGCCAATTACTGAAGAAAGTGTTTGCTAATTAGCAGAGTGCGTTGTGTTAAGGGTAATTATGGCGCGCTGTGATGGCACGCGAGTTAAGTGAGCGCAGGTTGATCATGCTGCCAAAGGTTCTCAAGCCTGGGATGCAGGATTATGGAAATTGGATTTAAACGGCACATCATTTCTCGAATCGATGGTTTTAAAACCCCTTTGCACGTCGCTGAATTCTCGCAAACAATGGGCCAAATCACTTCGTTATCATACCAAAGGGGCTTAGGCAACTAAAGGAGGAAGAAGAAGAAGAAATAGAAAAAAAGAAAGCTCTAGTACGAGAGCAACTTAGCTGACAACTGCCTGGCAATCATGAGAACAAATGTGGTCTCAATGGCAGACTCTTCTTTTATATGCAAATACCTGGCACAAATAAAAGACGGATTTTCCTGGCTGCTCCTAATTCTGGTATTGTAGAACTCGCGTGCAGACGGGGAGATTGACATACGCGTCACGTGACGGTGTGGCGGCTTGAACAATACTCCGTGACTGGCCACTCGGCCGCAGAAAGCCTGCTCTGCATTTTAAAGACGTCTACGCACAAGAACACACAGAAGGATTACCTTGCCAATGGAAGTTGTACATTGTGTAATTTGCTCTTAATTGAAATAAAGCCCTGCAAAAAGACTTGGAAAGGGAAAGAAAAAAAAAGAATATAAAATGAAAGGGAATGTGTATGTCGAAAAGAACGTGGGATTAGTTGGTTTCAAAAATATGCATCACTTTTAAGTATTATAATTTTGAAGAATGGCCATTTTTTTTTGTGGATCTTGCCTTAAAAATATGCACTGTGCAAGGTGAAAGACACCCACGGTATTCACGTGTAGTATTCTTTCTTTTTTCAGACCCGGGACCCGGGATAGTTTAGTGCTGCATTTCATTCTGAAAAAAATCACAGAGCAGTCTTAAACGAGGAGCAGCGATCAACTTCCTTATTTTCATATTTCTACAATTGTGTGTGTTAGTAAAAAATATTAAGCTCTTTTATAAATTACGGGCATACTACATCTAAATTTAACCTGCTTACTGATTCAAAGTGGTAAAAGTTCATTTAGCTTCGCGCAACCCAGGCGTCATCCATCCATCCATTCTGTATTACAAATTTAAAGATATGGACAGCGGGAGTCCAATCCAAGCGCATTCTTTTTACTGGGTTGTGTGTTTCCACGTAGAACCATTGCTTGACAGAGAACCATTTCATTCTGGGAATGGTTCTTTGCATGTTAAATTATTTTGAGCTTGCAAACATCCCTAATATACGGTCAAGTCCCAAATCTTTACAGTGTAGTAGGCCGCCTATAGTAGAGTACTAACAGATCAATGAAATCTGAGTTTAGCCCGTGTTACTGCATTCCGAGACAAGTCCTTTTAAAATCATAAATCCTTTTTTATTTCATAAATCTGTTATCAGTTCATGACTATTTATGGAACGTGTTACGGATCTAATGAATTAATCTTTCTTTGCAGATCCTTCACATGGATGGTTCTTTTGCGATCCAAAATGGTTCCCTTATGGTATCATTCTGAAGAGCCACTCTGGAGTGTGCTGAACAGGATGCAACCCATGGACCGACTTTGGACGACGTTACCCTTTGAAGACTGCTCAGATAGGAAATAACATCTGGTTACCCTAACATGAAATTCTTAGCAAGTAACCCTCTCTAAAAGACACGGGATGAGGCGGAGGTTGGATGTCCAAAAACCCACACAGGAGAACGAGGTGTCCATTAATACTATGACTGGTCTAAGATCGCAGCTCGGGAACCTAGAAGTGTGAGGCCGCGAAGGTAATCCCTGTGTCACTTTCACAGCAAAATGCCCCCCGGTTCAGATTAAAATTAAGGGGTCTCCACATTCATCGATTTAGTTTCATTTCTGGCGGTGCTGTTGTTCACTTGTACTTTTAAGGGTTCACAAAATAGAAATCGTCTCTTTAGACCAAGCCGGTGCTGACGGCGATACAAGAAATACATGGCAGAATGTGTTATACGCTGTTTTTGCTTTGAATTCCCGATGTCAGTCGACTTCTTTGTACACACCAACGCCGCCAGGATTGCTTAAACGTGTCAATATGGGACCATGTGACTAAAATATGAATTATTAATCGGTTTTAATTCATATGCATGATGCTGACTTGACAAACAGGCTTAAACTGATGACCCAATAAATACAATAACATCTAACCTTATACACTTGTTTTCCTCACCCGTGCAATTTCATTGAAAAACACAATGTCTACATTCTGTAATTGTCGATTAGTTGGCATAATTACATATCAGTGTAAGAAACAATTCGGAATAATAACTGAATTGAGATGGCGCCTCCCAGAAGTGAGCCTACAACTTATTGAAGCAATGGAGTGAACATACAAAAGAGTAAAAACATCATACGGCGCTATATCAACAGGGTAAACGATACTCTTATTAACCCAACAGAAGTTGGCATAAAATAAATATCAGTCCAGAAACCAGTTCAGAAAAATGAAGGTTACCATATTCAGACGGCGCTTTTCAGAAGTGAGCACCAACAACTTAATGAAGCCATGGAGTAAGAAAAGAGCAAAAACATCACACGGCGCTATATTAACAGGGCAGATGCTAAATAGTCCATCAGACTCAGCTCACACTTAAAAAATAAAGGAGTCAAAGCACTTCTTCAGAGCGAATGCATAAGGCATCCATTTTTGATTTATAAAAAAAAAATCCAGAAAGAACCTTAACTTATTTAGCGCTGTAACAGGCTCTAGAAATAACCATAAATAAATGATGAGAGATTTGTGCAATACTACAGGGTTTATCATTGCCGCATACAGTAAGGCTATAAGCGCATTTTATCGATCTGTCAATATCCTTTCAGGTAGTAAAGACTGTTGCTTTGTCCACATATTAGGGACCATTTTAAAGTCCAAAGAACCAACTTCATACACAAAGGACTTTCCTCAGGGTGAAATGGTTTATTGTCAAGCAATTGTCCTATGAAACACCGCACGAGCCAGTAAAGTGCCATTAAAAAGAGTGTATCTGATAAGCCGCAACTGCACCATATTCTACGCGACACCGACGAAACTTCATCGGATATCCGAAGTTTAAAAGACGATCCTAAAATCTAAATCCGTTCATTTAAACAGTTTTGATCTTATTAGTTAACAACCCGAAAATAAATTGCGGCAAGCGCTTAAAGTTTTTAATTTGGCATTCACAACCAGCACAGGTAATTAGCGCGGATATTGTAAAGCAACGGAGCGCTAACTTTCCGGAAACAAAACGCTTCAAGGGAAACGCTAGCAGTTCATGCAAGACGCTCTGCAGGATATGCAGGGAAATAGTAAGGAAAAAAAAACATTCGTGGTTCAATGGTTCGTTCAGTAGCTTAGAAAACGGGAGATTGAAATGATTATTTCCCGATTTTAACTTTTATGAACAACTACTTAACCCTTAAGCTGAAAGTTTATACCACTTTTTTGAAGACACTGCTGAATAACGTTGTGAGGACAGGCTAACATTTCTCGTGAAATGAATGGTGGAATGCAAAGAGTGAATAGTGAGCATTGTTTAATTATTTTGTACTGAAAACGGAAGACACCTTTATAATAAACACCTCACGGTGTATTAATCTTTACCCTGTTCATAGCTACTGTGAAGCTATGTGGAGCTCCCAGGTACTCATTGTGCACATATGGGTTTCCTTGATTACTCCAGTTTGCTAGAATCCCAAAAGATGTTTACATGCTTAGTAATATAGAAACTGTAACTTAAAACGGTCTGCTGACACACCGTTTTCATCATTCTAAGCAAGCAATTAAAGAGACAAAAAATGTTAGGTTGTATCCTAAAAACTGTTGAATACAGATAGATAGATAAATACTGTAGATAGATAGAACTTTTCCTAGATAAAATTTGCCTTTTACAGAGGCTCTTCAAAGATACTTACACACACACACACAAAAATTAAATATATATATAATTGTGACAGATAGGGGGGCGCTATCGTTCCCTTGAACCCCTGTCCAATACGCCAGACACCAGATGAAAGTCCAAAAGTAGACTTTATTCATACAGTACAGTGCACAAAGCACCCTCTCCTCCAAAATACTCATTAAACAAACCAATCACAATCAATAATAAACTCTCCACCACTCCCAGACGCATTGCCCTCCTACCACTCAGCTCAGCTTGCCTTCTGGGAGCTGCCACAGTCCTTTTATATTCCCTGACTCGGAAGTGTTCCAATCCCCAGTCTATGTGATCTCCTATCACTTCCGGGTCAGATAACAAGTCCCTTTCTTCACCCCAGAAGCACGTCATTCCCTTTGTCCATGTGACTCGGACGTACTTCCGGGGCGTAAGGCAAATAACCATCGTTCCTCCCTGCAGTGTCTCTTAGTGGCCCCCATGGTATCCAGCAGGGCTGTGTATAAAAACTCCAATGTCCATGATGCCCTGCTGGTCTTCAGGGGACCTCCATACTGCAGGGAGGGCTCCACCTGGCGGCTTGGGGGTATTGGCCGGGATGAACGGCCGACCATACACCACTATATATATATAATGAGAGAGAGAGATAGATGGGCAGATAGATAATCACTCAATATGGGCTGAACATCTAACTTGACAGTCACAGTCAGAGTGAGGCATTATGCAGATGTATTGTCATTGGTATAAAGGAGCCCCTGTAGCATTTCTTGATACATTTCTGCTGAATGTTTTGCTGACGGCTGAAAGTCCTCATTGTTAGAGAGAGGATGTGCAGCATGTTTATAATGGCACTCAGTTTTGTTTGAATTCTCTCCTTTGCTATTACGTCCTTAGGGTCCAAAATGTGTCCAATAACTAAGCCAAGCCTTTTATTTATCTTGCTGATTCAGTGATGCTATCAGCCCGACACACCATAACACTGGAAATTGCACTGACCATCGCAGAGTTGTAGAAGATGTGAATGATGTCATTAACCCCATTAAAGGTATGCAGTCTACTAAGGAAAAAACCTGCTCTGCCCTTTCTTATAAAGTTGCTCTGTGCTATGAGACAAGGCCAACCTGTCATTGATGTGGACCCCCAAATACCTGTAGGAGTTCATCACCTCAACATCCACTAACTGAATAGTGATTGGACATAGAAACTCTTTGGTGCAGTGAAAGTTAATAACCATTTCCTTGAGTTTGCTGATGTTAAGATGCAGACAATGCTCTTTGCACCAAGAAACCAACTTCTTCAACTGATCCCTAAACTCTGTCTCAACCCCTTTGTCAATACATCCCATAAGTGCAGAATCATCAGAGAATTTCTGCAAGTGACATGACCTGGTGTTATATGTATAGTCTGAGGTGTACAGAGTGAAGAGTAAAGGAGACAGGACTGTTCCTTGTGGTGCTCACATTTATATAAGAGACGACTCTCACAAACAGGTTGTCAGTCCATTAGTCAAGATACCATAGGCTCATCCACCTGCATATTGCTGAACTTCCCACTTAACAGGGATGGCTGGATGGTAATGAAGGCAATTAATATAAATCGAGGGATGCTACCCTATGCTTTGACTATATAGTGCATCAGTGAGATCACATCTTCTGCATTGTGTGCAGTCCTGGTCACCGTGCTACAAGAAAGAAATTGCAGTGCTTGAAGCTGTGCAGAGAAGAGCAATCAGGCGTATCTAGGACTCAAGGACATGTCCTACTATGACAGAAGTAGAGAATTAAACCTGGTTAGTCTTGAATAGAGACGACTGCATGGGGACCTAATCCAGGTCTTCAAAATCCATGAAGGCATTGATTAAGTAGATCCATCACAATTCTTTCAGTTTAAGGGTAAATCACATGCTCAAGGAAACCAGTGGAAATTAATGGAAAGAGCTTTTAAGACTGAAGCCAGGAAGCTCTTCTTTATGCAAAATGTTGTGGGAGTCTGGAATAAAGTACAGAGACATGCTGTTAAAGCAGAATCCTAGACAACATTTAAAAAGTATCTGGATGTGATATTGGGACATCTTAGTTATCATCTAAACAAGCTGAATGATCTGTTCTGGTTTGTGAAATTTCTTATGTCATTATGAAGAATTGTTTGTGTGTGTACGAATGCCTGCCAAGTGACCGACTGATGCCTTGTTCAAGGTGATTTGCTGTTTTACACCCGATGCTGTTCTTGAAGTAGAACCAAAAAACTGGCAGTACTCCAATTATTGTGATGCAGTGACACCTAATCAAATGGATTTGGTCCATTAAGAAACATTAAGAAAAGGTGACATTTCAATGAAACTGAGATCATTGCATTGTTGCAATACAATGACAGTCTATTGGAGATTGGGGTTGGGAGCTGGGAATGAGGTTTGGGTCCAATGTGAAAAATGAACAAAGAGGTGCTGGTACTCACTGGCATACTAAGAGAATGTGCCAGTACTCTGTGTTGAAACTGGAACAAATGCCCGTACTGTGTACCAGTGTGCACTGGTCCATTTCATGCACTGACCTGATGTTCCTTGGGACTGTTACTGTTACTTCAAGGCCTTGTAGAAGACAAAAGCGGTGATGGATTGTCCGCAATAAGGCTAGTATTTTTTAGATTTAAACATTAAAACATAAAATTTAACTTAATTGTATACAGTGAAGTATTTGGACAGTGACACAATTTTCATAAATTTGGCACAGTACACCACCAGAATAAATCTGAAGCAAAGCAATCAAGATTTGTTTGGAGTATAGACTTTCAGCTTTAATTCAAGGGGATTAACAAAAATATTGCATGAGCTGTTTAGAGAAGTCCCCCTATTTTCAGGGGCTCAAAAGTATTTGGACAAACTAACTTAATCATAAATATAACAATCATTTTCAATATTTGGTTGAAAATCCATTACAGTCAGTGAGTGTCTGAAGTCTGGACCCCATGGCCATCTCTAGGTGTTGGGTTTCCACCCTAGTGATTCTTTGCCAGACCTTTACTACAGCTGTCTTCAGTTGCTGCTTGTTTGTTGGATTTTCTGCCATTGGTTTTGTCATTAGCACGTCAAATGCATTTCTAATTGGGTTGAGGGCAGTTGATTGACTTGGCCTTTGAAGAATATTCCACTACTTTGCATTGAAAAGCACTTGGCTTGCTTTTGCAGTATATTTTGGCTCATTGTCCATCTGTGCTGTGAAGCATCGTCCTATCAGTTTTGTAGTATTTGGCTAAACCTGAGCAGATAGCATAGCCTTATACACTTCAGAATTCATCCTTCTACTTCTGCCAGCAGTCAAATCATCAATAAACACTAGTGACCAAGTTCCATTCGCAGCCATGCATGATCATACCATAAAACTGCCTCCACCTTGTTTCACAGATTATGTGATATTCTTGGATCACAAGCTGTTTCTTCTCTTCTTTATACTCTCACAATCATCCGGAACCACTGTCTTCAGTGATTTCCCAGACCTTCTGGTGTTGCCAAGTTCAACTGTGTGTTCCTTCTTTTTAAGAACATACCAAATGGTTGATTTAACCACTCCTCATTTTTCTGCTATCTCTGTGAATTTGCCTTGTTTTCTCTGCCTAATGACGGACTGTTTTTACTTGCATAGACAGCTCTTTGGATCTCATATTGAGAGATCACAGTGACAGCTTCCAAATGAAAATTCCACACATGGTATCAGTTCCAGATCTTCTACCTGCTTAATTGTTAATGAAATAATGAGGGACCTGCGCCCACCTGGCTTTGGAACAGCTTGTCACTCAATTGTCCATATACTTTTGAGCCACTGGAAATGGTTGACATTATAGAAAAATGTCTGTCATTCCTATAATGGCTCATATTTGGTAAACCCCTTACATTAAAGCTGAAAGTCTACACTTCAATCACATAATGATTGCTTTATTTCAAATCCATTGTGATGGTGTACAGACAATCAAAGTTATGAATACTTTGTCACTGTCCAAATACTTAAGGACCTGACTGTATATTACACATCTTTCGTAATAAGTAAAAGTCAAGCATTTCAAATGTTTTTTCCACTATAATATACAGTAAAGTGAGCAAGAACAATATTTTAAAGAGAAAAATGGTTTTAAGCCTCTCTAAATGCTTGCTTTTGTATAATGTTAAAGAGTAGAGGAGAAGGATAGCAGATGAGGCCTAAAAAGCAAGGTCCTGACTCTTTGTGGTCATAAAAGATCCTTGGGCATCTTTTAAAAAGAGTAGGGTGCACTGTGATGTCCTAAACTGTCCACAATGGCCTGGTCATTCTGGTCCTTTAATCATCCCTCCTAATGGTGATCTCTCACCACCTCACCATCTAATAGCTAATGTGTGGTGAGCATACTGTCTTGAGATGTAATCTTAAAAATAATGGTTCATTAATGGCACAATATGGTTCTTTACTGGGTTGTGTGGTTCCTCATAGAACAATTGTTTGACACAGAACTATTTCATTCTGGGATGGGTTTTTTTGCTTTTCAATTTGGTTCTTTGTGTTTGGAAAAACATTCTAATATGTTAAAAAATATAAGAAATCTTTAATGTATGGTAGGTTGATTATTATCTTGATCTGTTGACTAACAGATTAAGAAAACCTGGACTTAGCTTCTCTTATTGGCTGTATACAGCAAGCATCCTTTGAAAATCATGAGCCATTGGTATTTAACAAATCTGTTACCATGTAGTCATGGTTATTCACTGTATGGAACCTGTTATAGATCTAAATAAATATATAGATCTTCCTGAAACCTTCACATGGATGGGTCTTTTTGGAATCAAAAATGGTTCCCCTATGGCATCAATTTGAAGAACTGCTTTGGGACCTTTATTTTAAAGAGTGTTGGTGCTACACATTGGTAGTGGTCTGAGTGGCACCCCACTGTCAATGTAAAGTGGAAATTTGTTACATCTATCTATCTATCTATCTATCTATCTATCTATCTATCTATCTATCTATCTATCTATCTATCTATCTATCTATCTATCTATCTATCTATCTATCTATCTATCTATCTATCTATCTATCATGTTGTCCAATTGTTTGCATGGCTTTTCCCCTGGCCAGCCACTATATATATATATTTATATCTCATAACCTATAGAGGTTTAAGATGATGGGCCACTTCCTCACACCTCCAGGGAACTGGGTTCACAGTCTCTGTATGGAGGCTGTATGTTCTCCTGCTGTACACTTGACTTTTCTCCAGGACCCTCAATTTATTGTCACATCCTTAAGACATTTAAGGTGATGGGTGTATTTAAATTGAATCGGTCTGAAGGAGTACAGGCTTCTGACTAGGCTAGCGCTAGGATGTTTTCCCATTAATGGTAGTCTTTGTCTTACAAATATAACAGCAGCATCAGGAAGCTGAGTGGATAAAGAAAACCTTAAACAAATTATATGTTGTTTTGCATTCATGTTGATTTGATTGAAATTAATGTATTAAACCAGTTCACAAATTTATGTTAATTAATGTTTAATCACATGATTATTTATTTTAAAAATAATAGTTAAACTTTTGTTAAGCAAAAATAAAATGCAATTTAAATGAAACAGTAAACTAATGCATGCTTACTGACAGCTTTCAGCTTCTTGATTCCATTAAAAAGTGTGCTTTTGGAGCAGCTGGATAAAAAATAAAGCTTAGATAGATGGATTTAACAGACTTTTGATCATGCCATCTGGCACCCTAGAAATTAGACAGAAAGAGGAGTCACTGCGATAGGCCCAATTACAAAACAAAATGGTTAACAACTCATGAATAAAACTTTTAAACAATGTTGAGGGAGGTGGGGAAAAGGAGAAAGTTTACGAGCTTGGTATAACCCATGAAATCTGTCTGAAACCACTCCCACCTTTCTTCCAGTTCATTTCCAGTATTATTCAAAGAAGAGAAGGTTTTGTGTAGTTCTCCAGCAATCTGTGCTGCCCACCCCGCCAGATTTCTAATGATTTTCCAATGATGATATAAGAGGCTTTGGACCTATTGATGCTTTCACTCCCAGGCAGCCCTTGTGAATATCATCAACTTTTGTCTAATTTGCGCTCCAGCGATTCCTTATTGCCGGGCTTCGACGAAATTCTCGCAAGGTCACTGGATCACACAATGCCCTGAAAAGGGGAAACATTTCTAAATAGCAATATGTTGCAGCAACAAAGTGTCAGGAACAGTTACATTCGAAAAGCAGCTCAATGCATAAATAAAACGAGCGCATTTAAGCACGTGGGATCTGTGTTAATCTTTATATAATGCCTTTCATATCTATCTATCTAACTTGTTTATATAGAACCTTTCATATACATACCTAATAACCAACTAAATCACTAAACAAATATGATTTTTCCCTGTGGTGTTCGAAGCCACTTTCATAAGTAAAGTATAGTGTGTTGAAGAAAAAACATTAACGTAAGCTTGAGTCAGGAATTCTAAACCGAATAAAAGGATTCCGGGATACAGAAAGCATCGGTATTTAAACTCTTAAGTTTTACTAAAACATATTTTTTTTTAATCTAAAGTATAGATGGACACATAAATCTTTTGTGATGTCAATTAACTAAATTCGTGCCTGCCTTATTTTGTATAGGGGCACAGGTTTGTTATCGATAACAAAAACTGACACAATGGATAAACATTGTTAACACAAGTGGCCTCCGCGGGGATGCGGGTATACGTATGAGAAGTTTTGTGCAGCAACCTCCGCGCTACTTTGCTCGCGTGTCTTCGGGGGCTTTTCATTTCATTAACCAACTTCTCCGCTGTAAATCTTCCTACACCCCCGCTGACATGCGTAGATGTTCACTCGCATGCTGTCAGGAGCATTTCATATATTGAGCTTGACTAACAATAAGAAGACGTGACAGAAGATTTGGAGAATGATGCTCTAATATAACATTCTCTGACTCACTTATACATCCTTTTCAAGGTGGCGGGGTTAGGGTTTGAGGGTGGGCTTCGGAGAATATCAAGGCAGTACAGAGCAGAAGGCAGGAAAGATTCCAGGTCAGGCCCACTCACGTACCTTCATCATGCCAGTTTAACATACCTCACACACTACCCAAGGGGAATAATCGGGCAAGCGTCTGTGAAACCACTACGTCCCGAGACGTACGACCAAACTTTAAGAGACTAACTCTCTCTCGAAAAAAAATACATATCTATATACAGTATATATATCTATATATGATTTTCTTTAAGTGTGAACGCCAAACAATGTGCATACTTCTGAAGCAAGAAAGCTACAGAATTCACTTGTTCTCAGTATTCAGCTGCTATTTATCTCGGAGACGGAAATTTGCTTAAGAATAACACATAATGAGATTCACAGCGAATACCTCGCCTGTCTAAAGGTGCGGAAATGCAGGTGCGCTCTTGTATGTGAGTAACGGTTTCTTCAATAAAGGCGAAGGCATTTTTTTTGTTTGATTTTTGTCTAAACTATCTCTTCAGATATCTTTCTTCCTTTTCTCGATGGCACGCTTTGGTAGTAGAACGGGTATTCTGAAAACAGAAGTATTTCCCTACAAAGGTAAATACTTTTTAAAATAACCAATTAAGACGACTTGAGTAGGGGACTGTGTCTGTCCTTACTTGGCAAAATACATTAAAGGTCACGCTTTCTTTATTAAAGATAAATTGCATTACATTTATATGTATTTGCTTATTAGACGCTTTTAATCAACGCGACTAACAAAGGAGGTTAACATAATCGAATAACAGAACAAGTGTAGGTGGACAGGTTACAATAGTTGATTGCCACAAGTTAAGCGCTACAAAGTTGGCATAACAGAAAAAAATAATTTATCAATATGCCAGATATTTACAGAGTAAAAAATCGCATCTTACACACATTGAGAGAGTTAGCAGTTGGGATGGAGATGGGCAGCTCGTTCCACCAACATACAGTGTGAAAAGAGTCCGGATTGAGATTTGATACTACACAGAGGTGGCATCACTTCATCACTGGTAAACCTGAATGGGCGAGAAGGAGCAAAGCACCTCACCAGTACCTCCATATTAAACGATACTGTCCATTGACTTCTCTGTAGACAAGCATCAAAGATACGAACTTAATGCGCGCTGCTACAGAGAGCCACTATAGCGACTTGAACAGAGGAGTGAAACGTGCCTCTCTTGACTCGTTTTGAGTACAAGACAGGCCTCTGTTGTTTTTGAACATCTGGAATGGCTTGATGGCAAATGCAGGTCCTCCTGTTATAGTGAGCTGCAGCAATCCAGAACTGACAAGACCAAAGCCTGGACCAGAAGATGTGTTTTCTTTCAGGGTGCAGCTGAAAGCTCAGGATCATGCTATGTACACACTTGGGATCTTTAGTCTTTATAGTAAAAATCTCGCGGACAGTGTGTTCGAGTCCTGGCCTCTAACCACACACCTTAATAATGGTGTATGGGTTGTTCCTCAGGGTGGGCCATTTTTGAAACCATCTACAGGAACGTTCTAGAACCCTTATTTATTGTAATTCGTAACAGGTTCTATAAATAGCTATGAATAGATGGTAATAGATTCGCACTCTAGCTTCATGGTTTTAAAAGCATTCCTTCTGCATACAATCACACAGTCAAAGTTCAGGTTTTCCAAACTGTACGGACCCTGCAGCCTACTAAACATTTCTGTTTGTTTTCACATATAGGCACCCTTTAAATTCCAAAGAACCAACTCATATGCAGAGAACCCATTCCAGCATGACAAGCAGCGGCTAGAAGTACACAACCCAGTAAAGTGCAATTAGAGGACCGTTATTTTTAAGAGAGCGTGTGGCGTTTGTATGTTTTTTTTTCTGTTCTGGGTGGCCTTGGTTACCCCTTAACATATCAAAGGTGGGCGCACAGGTTACTTCGGTTAGTTGACACTTAACGAATGTGCGTAGCCCGCATGACCACCTGTCCATATAGCTCCTGCCTTGTGTTAAATTTACAGATTATGTCCAGATTATGTTGAGAAAAGAAATTCGGAAAATAAATGAATCAAACAAGATCTAAAAATAAACGGATAAAAAGGAGAGGATTGAGGGAAAATGTCGGGCAATAAAGATCCATATCGCCGCGCACTGCAACCAAGCGTACATCATTTCCTTCAAATTGCGTGTTCCAGCAACAAACTAATGATCAGTGGGCACGTAGTGTAAAGCTGAAAGTTTTATCGCCGACAGAGCCGCACTGTTTAGGACGAGAAGCCACCACGGGAGCTGTACTGGTAACACAAAAGGCGGCTTATTGCTCGGCTGCAGCGAACACCGTTTGTCTTATATTTTGGTACACAGTAAAATGACCTGCCATAGATTAAGAGTTAAAGATTTCTTTGAAAAAAACCATACCCTTGTGTCGGCATTTTATCCATTCTACACACGGGTGTCTAAAAGGGTTGATTTCGTCAACACCATAAAAAGTGTAGTACACTGTCTTCTACAGTATACTGTATAGGCCTTTAGGGTTAACACTTAAAAAGTGTATTTGAAAACAATGTTTTCAAAAATATGCTGGTATGGGTTACCCAAACACAAAAAAATAAGACAGACGATCTGTTTCTATACAGTTTATAATTTGACTGTTCATTAAGTTTAATTTGCAAATCCGCATTCACCATCCTGGTTTTGCCAAGTCTGTCTTGGAACCAAGCCAGCTGGATTTCCAAACCTAACTCCATGGAATTAGTCGCCATCTGTCTATAATCAAACCCCCTTGCTTGATTTGAGTGGTGTGTGGCAGTGGAGCTTATCCAGGCATCATCTTAGGGCACAGTCACATTCACACATGTGGAGAGGGTAGGTTCTTCCCATGTGTGCGTTCTTTCATCGGAGGCACGTTTAATTTGATTGACGATTCCAGACTGGCATTTTGTAAATGTGGGAGGGTCTTGTTGAGGACTGGCGATCTGATTGGCTCAGGGTTGTTGCCTGCCTTATACCCAGTGCTACTAAAATAAGCAGTTAATGTAAAATGGTTGTGTTTAAGATAAAAACTGGAAACCCCAGATAATAAACGACATAAACACGGAGAGAGCTTGCAAACCCTACACAGATGGTGCAAGTGCAGGAATTCATACTCAGAGCTCTGAACCCCTGGGTTGCTCAGCCCCCTGTTCATACTTAAAAAGCATTTTAAGATCATTAAAGACCTTAAATGGGCTCTGCAGGAAGGGTAACGGTGTGTGCAAGTGTTCTATGTATGTGGACTGAGTGGCATCCCATCCCAGGTTTGGCTCCTTTTTTATGCACAGTATTGCTGGGACAGGCCTCAGTTATCTGTCTTTGTATTGAGGTTAGTGGGTCTAATAAATAAATGGTGTGATAACCATTTATTTAACAGAACTCAACTCTCAGTCGTGTTGTTTATATGTTCTCCCCCTGACTCAGTGGACATGTCAGCATCACTCTTAAAAATAACTTCTTTAATGACACTTCACTGAGTCATGCAGTTCCTTGCTAAACCATTACTTAATAAAGAACCATTTCATTCTGTGAATGGCTGTTATCATTTTAAATTGTTTCTTTGTGCTTTGAAAATGTTCATGAAACAGAAATCATTAATGTATAATGAGTGAATAACACTAACAGATAAAAAAAAGCTGAACACAGCCTATGTTATTAAGAATGCTTGTGATATCATGAATATATTTTGCAAACTGGTTACCATCTTTCATGTTTTTTATGGAGCCAGATCTTAATAAACATTTCTGTGTTGTGCTTTCATGTGGTTCTTTTGGAACCCAAAAATGAGTCCCCTATATAAGGTGTGTCCAACTTTGATCCTGGAGGGCCGCGGTAGCTACAGGTTTTCATTGTAACCCTTTTCATAATTAGTGACTTTTTTGCAGCTAATTTACTCTTTTGCCTTAATTTGAATTGACTTAGTATTTAAGGTTCATGTCCCTTAATTGTTTTGCTTTTGCTCAATTAGCAACCAATTAATAATGAGATACAAAGCAAGTCAATACAGGACCAAGCTGACCACTTAAAAGTAATGACCCTTTAATGGCACTTCATGGTTCTTTACTGGTTGTATGACTCCTTGTAAAACTATCGCTTGACAAAGCAATCCTTTTGGGAAGGGTTCTTTGCATATGCAGTTGGTTCTTTGTGCTTTGAAAAACCTTCCTTATACAGTGCATCCGGAAAGTATTCATAGCGCATCACTTTTTCCACATTTTGTTATGTTACAGCTTAATTCCAAAATGGATTAAATTATTTTTTTTCCTCAGAATTCTACACACAACACCCCATAATGACAATGTGAAAAAAGTTTACTTGAGGTTCTTGCAAATTTATTAAAAATAAAAAAACTGAGAAATCACATGTACATAAGTATTCACAGCCTTTTCTCAATACTCTGTCGATGCACCTTTGGCAGCAATTACAGCCTCAAGTCTTTTTGAATATGATGCCACCAGCTTGGCACACCTATCCTTGGCCAGTTTCGCCCATCCCTCTTTGCAGCGCCTCTCAAGCTCCATCAGGTTGGATGGGAAGTGTTGGTGCACAGCCATTTTAAGATCACTCCAGAGATGTTCAATCGGATTCAAGTCTGGGCTCTGGCTGGGCCACTCAAGGATATTCACAGAGTTGTCCTGAAGCCACTCCTTTGATATCTTGGCTGTGTGCTTAGGGTTGTTGTCCTGCTGAAAGATGAACCGTCACCGCAGTCTGAGGTCAAGAGCGCTGTGGAGCAGGTTTTCATCCAGGATTTCTCTGTGCATTGCTGCAGTCATCTTTCCCTTTATCCTGACTAGTCTGCCAGTTCCTGCCGATGAAAACATCCCCTTAGCATGATGCTGCCACCACCATGCTTCACTGTAGGGATAGTATTGGCCTGGTGATGAGCAGTGCATGGTTTCCTCCAAACGTGACGCCTGGCATTCACACCATAGAGTTTGTCTCATCAGACCAGAGAATTTTGTTTCTCATGGTCTGAGAGTCCTTCAGGTACCTTTTGGCAAACTCCAGGCGGGCTGCCATATGCCTTTTACTAAGGAGTGGCTTCCGTCTGGCCACTCTACCATACAGGCCTGATTGGTGGATTGCTGCAGAGATGGTTGTCCTTCTGGAAGGTTCTCCTCTCTCAACAGAGGACCTCTGGAGCTCTGACCAAGTGACCATCAGGTTCTTGGTCACCTCCCTGACTAAGGCCCTTCTCTCCCGATCGCTCAGTTTAGATGGCCGGCCAGCTCTAGGAAGAGTCCAGGTGGTTTCGAACTTCTTCCACTGTGCTCATTGGGACCTTCAAAGCAGCAGAAATTTTTCTGTAACCTTCCCCAGATTTGTGCCTTGAGACAATCCTGTCTCGGAGGTCTACAGACAATTCCTTTGACTTCATGCTTGGTTTGTGCTCTGACATGAACTGTCAACTGTGGGACCTTATATAGACAGGTGTGTACCTTTCCAAATCATGTCCAATCAACTGAATTTACCACAGGTGGACTCAAATTAAGCTGCAGAAACATCTCAAGGATGATCAGGGGAAACAGGATGCACCTGAGCTCAATTTTGAGCTTCATGGCAAAGGCTGTGAATACTTATGTACATGTGCTATCTCAATTTCTTTATTTTTAATAAATCTGCAAAAACCTCAAGTAAACCTTTTTCACGTTGTCATTATGGGGTGTTGTGTGTAGAATTCTGAGGAAAAAAATTAATTTCATCCATTTTGGAATAAGGCTGTAACATAACAAAATGTGGAAAAAGTGATGCGCTGTGAATACTGATGCACAGTATGTAGCACTAACCCTAATCCTAACCCAAAAACATTCTTATCCACTGGACTGAATCCCTAAACTAGGCACCTCAGGTCAGGTCTGGTTGGAGAGCATGTACTGGTACAGCATGTTGCCACACCCACCACATGATGAAACAGCTCTGGATCCTGGTTGGAAACACCCCCGGCAGACACACGGTCTAGTCCCTCACACTGGAAATGACAATTTATTTGCTGCAGCCAAGTGTTATGTGGGCATCCCCTTGGACTGGTCCAGCTGCTTGGCTCCTCAACAGTGAGGATTCTACAAGCTGGATCATCCTTTGGGAATCACATCACATGGTTGTAGTGCCATAATTGATGGTCCCTCACAATACAGGTAATGTGCCTCATCCGGTACTCCATGAGGAACCACTCATTCAACACAAAGTCAAACCAGCAATACCCAAGAATTCTCAGGATAGACACAGAACTGAAGGTGTCCAGTCTTCATCTCAGGTCACTGGATAGCATCCATGTCTCACAACCCTGTAGCAACATTCACCCTTTTACACAGACATCGGGAGTGCCACACACACTTTTCTAGCAACCTCATGAACCCCCCATGCTCTCCCAATCCATCTACTGACTTCATAGGAAGAGTCACCAGAGACATGAATGTTACTGCCAAGGTAAGTAAACCTCTTGACAAGGATGACACTCTCTCCACAGACAGACAACTGCTGATGGCTGTCCCTAAGAGCTCATTAAAGGCCTGGGTCTTGTTTTTTATCCAGGACACTTGCAAGCCCAGATACTCAGACTCCTCACTCAGTCTCTCGAGAGCCCTAATCAGAGCCTCTATTGACTCCACAAGAATTACAGCATCATCAACACAGACAAGATCAGTGAATATCTCTTCATCAACAGATGCCCCACAGCCACTGGACGCCACCACCCTGCCCAACAGCCAGTCCATGCAAGCACTGAAGAGAGTAGGAGCAAGAACACACCCTTAATGAACCTCAGAATCAACTGGGAAAAACAGAGGTTCTGCCTCCACTCTGCACAGCACTCACAGTATCAGCAATTTTGCAAATTCTCAGGATGTCCCACAGGGCACTTTGATTAACTGAGTCAAATGTTTTATGAAAATCGAGAAAGGCTCCAAAGAAACTCTGCCGATATTTGCGTTTGAGCTCCATGAGAACTATCAGTGCCTGGACGCGGTCAAGTGATCGCAGATCCTATTGAAGACAACCCTAGCCAAATACCTTACCCAGCACTGAGAGCTGTGCAGTTGCTGCAGTCCAGGTGATCACTCTTCCCTTTCCAAATAGGGAAACAAGTCCTGTTTTCCAGTCAGTTGGGATGATGCCGGTCTCCAAATAGTAGTAAAGATTGCTTGCAATAACAGGGGGACAGTCTTACCACCAGCTTGGAGAAGTCCACCCCAGATACCACAGATCCCTGCAGCCTTCCCTCCTCTCAACTTGTCCACACTGTGCAATCTCAGTGAGACTGGGTGGTTCATAGCTAATTGGAGGATCAGCCTCAAGACCTGTGGACCCAACAATATCCAACTTCCTAGCCAGAGAACCAGCTTTAAACAGCTGCACAAAGTAGCCAGCCAAGTCACAACTGCAGTGTCATCCTTAAGGATCATTCCATCAGCTGCCGTGACTACGACTCTCCGAGGAACAGATTCAGATGTGCGTAATGCTTCGATTCCTCCGTAAGCAGGACGTGGATCGCCGGACCACAGATGGTGTGTCACTTGCTCACAGATTCCTCTAACAAACATCTCCTAATCGGCCCTCAGAGCCCACCACAACATAACTATTATTGGTTCAATAGGGAGAGAAAACTATCAGAGAGAATGAAAAACTACAAGCAAATTCTCTAACAGGCTGAAACTTGAAAATATTAGTGGCAATGGTCCATACATTTCTGGGTGCCCAAGAGACCAGAAACAATCAGCTTAAATTTTACCAATGTGGATGGAGGCCATGGGAACCTTTTTTTCCCTAACCTAACTTTAAAAACTGAAATATTTAATGTAAGGTCGGTTACCTAGCAGGACACTAACAGGTAAAGAAAATTCAGACTTAGCTTGTGTTATTGTATGCAGTGAGGGTCCTTTTAAAATCATGAGCCAATGGTATTTCACAAATCTGTTACCATCTAGTCATGGTTATTTACTGTATGGTGCTTGTTATGATCTACATAAAAAAGGGTCTTTCTGGAACCTTCATGGGGATGGTTCTTTTGGCACCCCACTCTGAAAAACCTTCCTGTCCATCATACAATATCTGAAAATAAAGAAAGGTCAAGGACTCAGTAATGTTGATCCACTCAGATGTACAAAACATTTTGATAGTGCTCTTAGAAAACAGAAAATCCACAGTTTTGGAAATGTCTGTTGTTGGCAGAAAGAGAGCATCAACAAGCCATGGAATTAAATAACAGGTTTAATTAACTAAAATAATTGACTTCTGAAGAATTGAAACTGTTTGGAGTGAAATTAGTTGGAGTTTGAGGCCCACTTAGTTTTTCATCGGTTGGCTTACTTCACTTTTCACGCTTAGAATTTAAGGAAAAAAATGAAGAAATTCAGAGGACTGAATCCTAGAAAACAAGTTAATTAAAATGAAGGGATAAGAAGTTAATTATTCAACATTCAACAATGTTGGGCTGAGAGGAGAAAGAAATTTGGAAGCTTTGGTGACAGATGGTGACTAACAGCGGAAAATAGCGTTCAGAAGTTAAATAGTATAAATAGACATGGACCTTTGCAGAATAAAATGAACACAGACTTTTCTGACCTTTTACTGGTGACATGAGACTGAAACAGTGAGTGCTGCTTTACTTGCGCTCTTGAGAGCTTGCCTTCACCTCAGTTAACCACCAGATGTCGCTATTCATACTGGCGCTGAGGCTTGTTTTTTGGCACAAATAGAAAGAAAGCCTCAAAGCTTCATGAGGCTTCATTTTCCCATCATTAGAAAAGGATTAAAATGAAAGCCTGAAGCCATAGTATCCCTCCAGGACCGGAGTGGGAGAATCCTGTGGTATCGCTGTAAAGAACCATCACTTTGGCACCTTTATTTCTTAGGGTGTGTACTCTGGCTGTCTTCAAACATGTTAGGTGGACAATCAGTGTGTCTTATGATGAAGACACATCCAGTAAAGGGTTGGATGCTAACTGCATTAAGTGCACAGTTAAAATTTGTGGCTGGGTTTTATAACATAGCATTTAGGTACATGTAGGTCATAATTTATAAACATTTGAGTTCAACAATTTATTATAATGTTCGATTGGCTCAATTTTCTTCTGGATTAACTATTTTTAAACATAAATTCACCCCCCTTTTCTTCATCTCATCAAGGCTTAAAGCATTGCGCTTTGCGGGTCACTAGCAGAGATACTATATAAAACAGATACATTTTTAATTGTTCCACAGAGATTCCTCTATCATAATGTTATTTATAATCATAATCAGTAAAGCCAAAAGATCACACAATGCACTGCTCTACACTTGAGTTAGCTGCATTTTTTAGGTAAGCGATTGGAGGGTGTAATACTGCTTTAATGAGCCCTCACTTGATATTTCAGATAAAGACGCCTGTTTTCATATTCACCCGTAAACAACTTAATGGTCCTCTTAAATTATGACAACAGAATCCACAAGACTCCTTTCGGCCTTGCAAATCATTAAACGTACTCTTTCATCCACACAAGGGTGCAATTCTTCGAGTGTCATTTGGAGGTTAAATAGGCACAGCCTCGGGCCCTTAGCGCTGTTTAGGACACAATGGATTCATGGGGCTTTCGCCTTTTGTATTGCGTTTAGCGAGATTATTCTTTTACTTGAGCAGACATGCGTCATATATAACCAGGTCTTTTCTCTTTCGTTTTGGCTCATTAACTAATGGAGATTAAATATGGCTTTTGTGAGGCGAAGCAATGAACACATTCCAGTATTTTTTTTTCGTTCGGACAATTTTTCAATGACATCTGACTAGTTCATTTTTCTTTCAACGCCACTTGAGTAGCATATATTTGGAATGTTTGAATTATGGTAAAAAGATTTCATGAAAATACTAATAAAGAGTTTGGAAATGTTTTGACGTGCATATCGACGAGAAAGCTTTAGGTGCAGTTTTGGGAGGTTCGCGAATAGGAAGTTTGGAAGTTGTTGCCACTTGTGACACTAATAGCTTTATAGACAGTATTAAAATTCTAAATAATAATAGCAATCATCATGATCGCTATTTAAATAAAACCATCTTTGTCACAAATTAACGTATAGCGCATGTTAAACCATCTTTGTCACAAATTAACGTATAGCGCATGCACTTCATGGAGCACCTCATCAATGGGGCAGTGATTTAAATGAACACATACGAAATTGGTGAAATCATGATGTAGTTAGCGATTTGAAATGTATAAAATACAGTTTTAGAAGTGTTTGCATCAGGATGGAAAGACTTGGGGAGAGAGTTTGCCTCAAAGCTAAACAAAACATTTTCGTGAGTTGGACGAATCCTCAGAGTGGAGGTAAGGCCTGAGGCGGAGGATCTCAGGTTTGTGGAAAGTAAAAGGAAAGTAATCATGACAGATAATCTAAAGTGTTAGAATTTAGACGACGTGTTTTGGAAGTATTGGGATAGGATGGAAACCAGGGGTTTATTGTTCATTGCGTTCGGTCCATTTTCATTTGCCAATGTTTCAGTCTGCCCCTCGCATATTCAGGCTGTCATGGGTCGATCGATCAATCTAAAATAAATAATTTAATCCTATTTTGATTCTGTTATTTACTGAAGTATGACATTTCTTTTTTCCAAATAAAACAATACAGCGGTATTGAATGCACCTAATAATCCACACGCGCAGAAATGCGCCCTTGACAGGACGGGCTTAAAACTGACAGATTGCATCGGAAATCGGAGGAATTCACAAAATCGAGCAGCATCAGTAGATAAAGATAATCGCATGACATCCTCATTAGGGCCAAGACAATAGCGTGGTAGGGATCCTGAAAAGAGAACAATAAATCAACGTCTCGTTTGCAGCAGTGCTATAATCTTAAATGGAAACCCGCTCATATTTTTCACGCATTACCATTCCGCAGTTCAGTAATAATGACCAACCTCTGCGTGTATGCGGCCAGCCTTTCATCTTTCTGAACAATCGCTGGCATAACTCTCCAGTTGGAAAGAATGATCTGACACAGGCGGCAATGATACTAAAAAGCACTTAGCGCTCCTCCCTATTGACAGCTCAGTTACGGCGTATTACGGATTTTCTCCCTTGTCTTCAAATTGCTTTCCGCTCGATACAAACATCTGCAGGAGGTCAAATGTGATAGTAACCTGCAGATTTGAAACCATCTGCCGCAAAAGTTTTTTTTTTTTAATCCAAAGTGGCTTATATGGATAACCGTGTATGTCTCGTGCCACAGAATGTTAGGTCGTAACATTTGTTTATTTTTTAATGTCTTTCTGGGATACATTCAGCGATTTATGTACATTTTAATTAAAAACAACTCGATTCACTTATCAGTGAAATTGCACGTTTTTCTACATAGTAGCATGTGTTTCATTAAAATATAGGAAGGCAAGAGAAGTAGAATTTAATTAAAGCTGCAGTTAGAAATTATGCCAAATATAGCATGGTAAGCAATTAACCAGACAGTTTTTGACATATTATAGTATTCTTCATACACAACAACTAATATTTAATTAAATATGAACATATCATTCCGACCAGCATTATCCAGTTCAGGATGTTGGGTTAGAACATCAAACAATACATTATTAATTCATTTTCAGAACAGCATAATTCTAATTAAAAAGGGAAACAATCAAGGAAGCATTTGGTGTAAACCAGGGAAACCATCCTTGAAAGGTCTGCTAGCTCATCATAGGGCACCCACATGCTTACCAGGTGTATTTGAAGTAACCAATAAAGCTAACCTGAATATATCAGAATTTTATGGTAAGTGAAGTATGTACTGATAAAACAGAAGACCAGTTTTGACAAGAATAATAAAGCTTTTCAAGTGTATTAACCTCATTTCTTTTTAAAAAAAACCCATAAGGTTGCATTGTAAAGGCCCTCAATGAACTACCTTCTGTCACACTACACTCTTAAAATCTTTCTTCAGAACGAGACCACAGAGGAACCATTTTTGGTTCCCAAAAGAGTAACTTACCTGAATATTGCAGATATAACTTTTAATTTAGAGCAGATGTGGGCAATGTTGGTCCTGGAGAGCCGCAGTGGCTGCAGGTTTTTGTTCCAACCCAATTTCTTAATGAGATAAGTCAGTTATTGCTGATGAAGCACTTATTGCTCAAGTGACATTTTGATGCTTCATTGCAGTGGTCTTGCTTGTTAAAGTCCCCCCCACCCCCCCGCAATTGCTTAATATAATCTTAAACGTCTGTTTTCACTGTTTTAATGACTCCTTATTAGCAATAAGACGTAAATAACAAAGCAGCCAGCACAGTTCTCCATCTAGCTTGTTTCCATTTACATCTGTGTGTGTTCATCATGTACTATTTGATACAATAAAACACTTAAGAGAAAAATGTGACAGACTGAAAATGATCAGCTTTAGGCTTCAAATCATTTGGATGATATCCTTGGAAAGGAAATAAATCTTCAACATAAGAACCTAACATTGTAGACTAACAAGCCATAAAATTAAATAAGGTCTGAGATTGGCAATCATTAGTTTCTAATGAAGCAATTGGGTTGGAACAAAACCTGCAGCCACTGCAGTCCTTCATGACTGCCATTTCCCACCCCTAATTTAGACTAGACAAAGTCAGTCCTAGAGGGTTTCAACATAGAGGGAGATCTATCTATCTATCTATCTATCTATCTATCTATCTATCTATCTATCTATCTATCTATCTATCTATCTATCTATCTATCTATCTATCTATCTATCTATCTATCCATCTATCTATCTAACTGCTGGCTCTTTTGTCATTTGCATCTTATTGTTAATAAAGAGCCATTAAAAACAATGAATGCGGCTGTTTAAGTCTAAAATAAGCAATTAAGGGTGGGGAACCTTAACAAGAGAGACCACTAAAATGAAACAGAAAACTGTCTCGTGAGCAATAAGTGCTTCACCACCAGTAATTGACCTCTCATTAAGAAACTGGGTTGGAACAAAAACCTGCAGCCACTGCGGCCCTCCAGGACCAACTTTGCCAACCCCTGATTTAGACCCATTAACTGGCTTGATAAATGTCCATGGACCGATGATAGCAGATTTATGAAATACCAATATGTTCAAGGTTTTAAAAGGATTCTTACTCAGGATGAAGTGGGTATAGACAATGGAGAAGGAGGTGAATATTCTTGCTGCATGTATTAACTCAGGCTCTGTTAAGGATTTCTTGATCTTTTGTGTTCTGTTAGGAAGCATACTATATATTAAATATTTCTGTTTGTTCAAGTATGAAGGACCCATTTGAAGCCCAAAGAACCACTTTCATATGCAAACAACCCTTCACAGTTTTAAGTATTTTTTTGTCGAGCAACAGTTCTATGAGAAATCACACAATGCAATAAAGTGCCATTAAAAAAACAATATTTTTAACAGTGAAGTTTGTCTGTGTTAGATTTAGTTGCAAGTGCTCAAAATGAACCTAAATGTAAATGTAGCAAGTTTTAATTTTCATGTGCATGTAGCTGGTAATTTATTCCATGTGTCTATGGCCCACTGCATGAAGAACAACCTTCTGATATTGTGTGACATTTACTCGTAACATGTTTCCATGTCATTGTGTTCTTGTTGAAAGACTCATTTTTAAATAGCCACTGAGTTCCACAATACTAATTCCTTTTATCATTTCAAACACGTCTATCGAGTCGCCTCTAAATCTCAATTTCCTTAAATCAGAAAGATTCAATTATTTAATCTTTCCTTGTTACTCATAACTTCTAGTTTCCTAGAATCAACCTAGCCACTCTTTTCTGTTCTTTCTCTTGCACAGCTATGTCTTTATAACACTATGGAGACTAAATCTCCAGATACTCCAGATGAAGCCTTGCTAGGGCGTTGCCTAGCTTCAGAACAACCTCCCTAGATTCGTACTCGACACATCATCTTGTATATAAACGTCTATGCGTGGAAGTGTGTGTGTCTGTCCGGTCCGGAATTGAGAGGTGGAGTCGGGGGCTCCACCGCTGAGGATACGCAAGCGAGGTGAACACGTCAGCAAAATAAAACCTCCAAAGAAAGTCACTTGTTTAGCCGCTAATACAGAAGTGAGGTGAGCACATTGGCAAAATGGTATCCCTTTTATATTTCCCCCACCAATAATATACAAGCGAGGTGTACACGTCAGCAAAATGAAACCTCCGAAGAAAGACAAAGTCACTTAGCCGCTAATACACAAGCGAGACGAGCATGTTGGCAAAACGAAACCTCCTAGGAGAGAGACGTCCAGAGTAGTTACTTTCAATTACCTGCGATCTCTTCATTTCAGTTTTTTTTCTGCCGATTTCAATAGTTTCTAGGACCCTGGGCTTTTTACAGCATGGGCTTACACAGCTAGTGCTATATAACATTCTCCTGGCATCCATAACCCCTTGTGTTTGCTGGTTCTATGTGAACAGTAAAGAGTATACTACAACTGGCAAATTCTTCTCAACAGATATAATTTAAACCTTCAAATCTCCCAACTTGTATTGAAATCTAACATTTTTCTTTAAAGTGCAATAACTTACATTTACTTATAGTACATTAAATTTCATCCAGTCTGAATTCTGTCCAGATCCACCTGTAATTAACTTTAATGTAACTTTACAGGACTTTCTATTCTAACTAGTTCAGTGTCCTCTGAAAATCAACCTGTTATTTTTATTTTTTTCAAAATCATTTATACAGTGCTGATTAAAAATATTCACCGTGTGAATATTGGTCTTGTGATGGCAGATGGTAAAACGAATGCAGCAAAATAAAAGGAAACTCTGCAAGAAAACATGATGCAGTCAGGAAGAAACCTGCACCTTGGAAGAAGACTTACTTTCCAGCCAGACAATGACCCCAAGCCTTAAGCCAAAGCTACACAGGAATGACTCAATCCAAGTGAGAATCTGTGGCTGGACTTGAAAAATGGCTGTTCACTCACGATCTCCCAACAACCTGACAAAGCTCAAGCAGTTTTCAAAGAGTCATGAACAAACATTGCATTGTCCAGATAAAGAGAGAGAGAGACATACCTATATACACAGACTCATAGCTGGAATGGCTGCCAAAGGTGCTTTTTCTAAATACTGACTTGAAGAGGTGGAAATGCAATTGATCACACAAGTTTTATATTTGTAGTTAACTTAAACCACTTTGCTGAGATCTGATTCCACTTTGACATTAAAGATTTTTTTTATTTGAAAAATGTCAGCTGAAGCCAAATAAAATCCACTGTGATTCAATGTTTAATAATAAAAAATGTAAAAACTTTGGTTAAACACTTTCTATAGGCACTGTAGATAGATAGATAGATAGATAGATAGATAGATAGATAGATAGATAGATAGATAGATAGATAGATAGATAGATAGATAGATAGATAGATACTTATATATTAAAGAGCAGATGGATCCTAGCACTGAAGCCTGGGAGACACCACTTTTAACATTACCTCATTTGTAAAAGGTTTTTCTCCATAAGCCTTTGGTTTCTATATTTGAGTCAGTTTCCCACAGATCTAGACAGATCTTGAAGTTCCACTTCTGTTAATTTGATCATTAATCTGACATTCTCTGTTCTGTCATAAGCTTTTTCAAACTCACGAAACATAATAATGCATGTGCCCCTCTCATCAAATACTTTTATTGCCTTCTCATAGAATTCTAGCATATTAGTGAAACACAAGGTCTCACTCTAAACCATTCACTAACTCACCTGTTCTTGGCCTGTGATCCTCAAGTCTTTTCTTTAATAATTGCTTTTTTTTAACTTACTTATGATACATTTTAAGGTTATAGACATATGGTCACATAGGCCGGTACAATCACATTTTTAATATAATTGGACAACATTTACTTCTAGCATTTAGGCATTTCTCCCAGGGCGCTATGATTTCCTCAAAATTACATGTTAAGAATTTATATGTGTCTCCAGGAAGGATCCTTATCTCCAAGGCGAACAAAACTGGGGTAAGGTTATTGTGTGTACAGTGCCTCCTCAAAGCTACTACATCAACAAAATAATCACATTAACAACACAAATCAACCATGACACAAATAGTAATTGTATGCTTAGTTTTTATTAAATAACCTTTCAAGTCCATGAATGCTCTGTCAGCAGGCCTAGGATGATGAAAGCAACAGTCAGCTGAGGTACTCATCTTGATAGCTTCTCCAGATGTTGTAGGAGTGGACAGACGTTTAGAGCAGGGAAGGTCATGGATAGCTACAATCCAAAAGTCTTAGGGATGAGCAAGTCTCCCATTTCTGGAAGTATCTGCAAATGAAACAACTTTATCAGCCTTTCACCTGGCAAGGTCCAAGAAATGCTTTTTCACAGATTCATATTAGAAAAAGAATGAAAAGAAAGGCTTGCAATGCATAATAAAAAGGAAAAGTGAACAATATAGCATAGCGCTACTAATAATAAGCAGAAATAAAAGATATATACTGTATATTCTATATGAAAGAATGATACTTCATAAGCAGGCTATTTATATTAGTGCAAAGCTTATTAAATATACAATCCACAGTGGGACACTGATCTTCACTGCTGTCTACAGTAGGTAATTATAAACATCCATGAGCATTGTAAGATAAAGCTTCGGTAAAAAGTCACATTCTCCCCTAGGCACAAATAAACGTCTACCTGTAAATGTTACCATGTTCCAGCAATTTATTTAATTTTAGTCTTTTTAATCTTTGTCACATTTCTCTTTCTGCTGTTTCCAAATCATGTAATAGTCACTGTAGCTGCTGAGAGGTTAGTGGCATCTTCACATGTAAAAAATTGAGAAAATTGTCAATTTAGAGCATTTGCTATTTCAGTTTCTGTGTATTTAAATTCACCCTTGCTATCCCTAATACATTCCACCACCTCCTTAACCATTCTTTTCCTTATAAAATACTGAATGAACATTTTCCTTTTCTAAAATATTTCTCTCTAACTATCTTTAAGTGTCTGTAACTTTTTAACCATTCCTCTAATGTTCTTATAGGACTAATATCAGCTTGAATTGCTTCATACATGTTACATGAACTGGTTTTTATTTTGCTCCTTATTTATTTACTGTGGATTACTGTAAATTTCCTAAGGTTTCTAAATTTCTGGATATGCTTGTCTGGTGCTATACAATACATAGTATAGTTTTAAAACTACTGCACTGCTCTTTCAAGATCTTGTACCCCACTCTTAAAAACTGCCAAAGTGGTTCTCCATAGGAATCCCATTTGGATTTTAAAATGACTATCCACATGATGCTTCCAGAAAAAAAAATTAGATCTGTAATATGCTCCCTAAATAGCAGTAAACAGATGATAACATATTTATGAAAGACCAATGAGCTCATGATTTTAAAAGAACTCTTCCAGCTTAGAATAATGAAAGCTTTGTTGCTTCTTTCTCGATCTGTCAGTAGCCTGCTAGGGTTAGGATTAGGGTAGCCTACTATATATTAAGCATTTACTGCTTGTCTTGTCCACACATTTAAACCTTTTCAAACCCCAAAGAACCCTTTTCAGAATGGCATGTGTCTTTGTCGAGCAGTAGTTATATGAGGAAACACACAACCCAGTAAAGTACTGTATCTCACTAAAAGTAAATTTAGTAATTTTAATTTTCAAATACATGCACTGCTGAAACATCCAAATCCTGTTATCTTTTGATCACTAAATTCAAATTGCTTGATCACCTCCACCCTTGGTATTAAATCCTGATTATTATAGAATCACATATCCAGACAGACTTCTTCTGCTTTAAAATAATGGATGAACACAGTGCTACTCTCTCTACAGGGTTTTTCCAGTTAATATTTGATATTAAATATACCTAACACATTATCCTTGACTGGGAAAGATATGATTTATGAATATTTTGTAGCACAGTGGAAATGATATGATGATGAAATGATTGTGTGGCTATGAAGAATATTTGAAAGCATTACTGCTTGGCAGTCTGGCAGCGATAAGGGAGCACAGGAGGGTGGCTTGCTGCCGACACCTGTATGCTAAACATTCACAGTTGTTAATGACAACACTGCAGGCCTGAGGCAAGTGGGGGGCATCAGTATGAGATGACTTTGAGTGCATTTTGACAGTTTAGTTTACTATTGTATTGGTTTAGCATACAGGTGTACAACCAGCAACTTCACAAATAAAAAATATCAATACAATAAATATAGCTAATTATTTTATTTGATCCATTAAGGGACAAATGCAGTGAGAAGCTTTGATTCCATTTCAGTGACTAGATGGTGATGGGGCCATTATACACATGCAACTGCTATATAAGGGGCATAGTGGTAGGTGCTGCAGATTTACTGTTCCATTGTAATTAGGTTCAAATCCCAGTCTCGTTCTGAATGGGGTTTGCGCTTGAATGTTTTCTTGGTGTGCTCTGGTCTTCCACAAAATCCCAGACCCATGCATGTTTGGTTAATTGGCAACAGTAAGCTGGTTGAACATTAACAACCATGCAACTATGCACTACAAGGCATTAAAGCTCATTCCAGCGCTGGACCACATACCTAATGTAAACAGTGCAGATCTCTACTTATTGAGAACTTGTAACACATTAAACAAAATGAAACAATGGTGAATGGACCCTTGTAGACAGCAGACTGGCATAGTGTTGCAATCAGAAACAACTAATCCTTAGGTTAGCATCCCATTTGAGAGCCTCTTTGTAGGGTTTCTCCAAATGCTCATTTGAGTTTACTTTGTAGAACCCCAATTTCCCCAGCTGACAATTTTTGTTGGTTTTATTGGTAATAGAAATGAAATCCTTTATGAGAATGTGATTAAGTTTATGATACCATGGACAGATATCCCTATGCAGTGCCTGACAGAACCTGAATACAGTATATCTTGGCTTTCCATTACTCTGTAGGGATAGACCCAAAAGTAGATGAATGGTAGGTTGTGAAAAGACATAAAAATAACTAAAATGAAAATCATAAATCCAAAGGGCAAACCCATAAAGAACAACAAGAAGTCCAAATAAAACATGAAAAGCTTGAATTAGTATAAGCTGCCTTAATTCAGGGCGTTCACAAGAAATGTAATGATTTACTTCATGAGGTAGAAATTCATAATAAACAAGAATGTTTGTGTCAGATATCTGAAATATTAAAATGTGTGCTTCCTTATAAATGGTTAAAATCAAGTCAATTCAAGACCAACTTTATTCATAACTAGCAAAATACCCGCGCTTCACAGAGGAGAAGAAGTGTGTTAAAGAAGTAATGAAAAAGATAAGGAAACATTTTAAAAATAACGTAACATGATTGACAATGTAATTGTTTTGTCACTGTCATGAGTGTTGCTGTCATATAAATATACAGACAGACACACACACACACACACATATAAACATATATATATACATATATACATATCTACATAAATACATACACACATATATATATATACATACATACAGTATATCACACACATACATACTGTATATATATACATACACACACACATACATACATATACATATATACTGTATATATACACACACACATATATACATATATATACATATCTATCTATCTATATACTGTATATATATATACCAATGTAATAGTTTTGTCAGTTATGAGTGTTGCTGTCATCAAGGATTTGATTATCATTATTTCTTTCAATCAGATTTGTATTTGGAGAATGTGTTGTGTTCACGTTATATTCCGTGTTTGTTAACCGTGGTAAAGATAACAGGTTTCATTCATCGAAGTGTTCACCACCCAAATCTGTACTCGTGAATCTAAGATGTTTATCAGGCATTCCCGGTATTAAGTTGCGGATTTGCCTGCGAATATTTAGCGGTAGCATGTCTATGAACTTAATTTAACCTTTCCCAGTTCTGCAAAGTCAGTTCACATGAGCCGCTCGGAGTACATGCATCGAAGCTTCTCAGCTGTGCTTGTGCTATCTTGTGCGATCTCGCGATGTCCACGGCTTTATTTAATGTTAGCTCAGACCTGGCATACCAGCAATTTAAACTCTGTTACAGCAATTTTAACTCTGTTACAAAGTGATCAAAAGTCTCGTTTGAACCCTGCGTCTTCTCATTAAACTTGCATCTCGCGAATATCGTATTCGTCGTGGGCATGACAAACGCCAGCGGCAGCCTGTCTATGAACTTAATTTAAACTTTAGGTTTACACCATGCTTTGTTTCCGAAGTAGCTGCACTCATGAATATGCTTGTATGCATCACTCGCTTCATATTCTTTTGCTGCCTTCTCAATTGTGTAATGCCTTTTTTGTTCAGCGCTCTTTGGAGCTGTTGCTTTTTGTCTGCGTACTGCGTTCACAGTCAGTTTACGTTAGCTGCTCGGTGGCAGAGTGTTTCTATTGGATTGCCGCTAATGGACGACCTTATATGGACAGGCACTCAATTACGTGGGAGGCGTGACGATGAGGGACGCAACTCCGCCTCACATGGCGACCGAGCTGCAGGCTATGGCCTGTAAATATATGTACATAAGTAGGTTCCAGTTATGACCGTTACGCATAGAATTTCGAAATGAAACCTACCTAACTTTTGTAAGTAAGCTGTAAGGAATGACCCTGCCAAATTTCAGCCTTCCAACTACACGGGAAGTTGGAGAATTAGTGATGAGTCAGTGAGTGAGTGAGTGAGTGAGTTAGTGAGTCAGTCAGTCAGTGAGGGCTTTGCCTTTTATTAGTATAGAAGCACATTTGAAACAGCATAAGATGAGTGCTATACAAGATAAGTAAAAGAAAAAAATTATATATACACATGAAAAAGCCACAATCATGACAACCCATACTTAAATGACATACTCAAAAAAAAAAACCACACACACACATATACTGTACACTAATAATAATGAATGTATATGAACCAACTCTTACAAACATAATATTTAACCTCTTACAGGGTCAAAGACCAGCAAAAAGAAAAGTCTTTAATGATGACCTAAAGGTAAGTAAAGTCGTGGTAGACCTAATATAATAAGGAAATTATTCCAAAGAGAGGGACAGGGCCACTGCAAAAGCCTGATCTCCTATTTGCTTCCACCTTGGCCTTAGCACCATGAAGGGCATCTGGCTAGTAGACCACAGTGTTCTTATTGGTGTGTTAAGCTCTAAACATTCTCTGTTATAATATAAGTTTACTATATATATATATATATGTATATAATATAAGTTTATCACTTTTCACCCTCTGAATGATGTCCACTGAGGCCTAGTCTGGCTATTAGAAGGCTAGGACCACCAATTAAAAATATCATACTTGTGATCAACAACCTTAAACCAGCATAAAATGACACTGCATATGCCTAAATGTGATCCCAATTTCTTCAAAGTTATGTGAAAAAGAATAACTGACCCCTCATATTCTATTAGTAGGTTCACCTCTGGGATCAGTTGATGTGGTATGTACAACTTCAAGTCCTTCTGATCACTTTGGCTTAAGACACCTATTAGTTTATTCTTTATCATAAAACTAAACTTTTCCTGCACAAAATTATGGTTAAAAAATTGCCTTAAAATGAGGGTTTATCAGATCTACAGAGACAAAAATAGTGGCAACCCCCAAAAGGTTGATGTCTTGTATAACTAGGCCACAAGATAAGTTGAACAGTATATCTTATGATACCAGTAAGTTTGGAGGCACTGATCGAATAAAACTGAAGTGATTTCAAAGCTTTCATAAGTAATTCTTAAGAACACAAAAATTCAAAACAGAAAAATACAAGGGAGGCAACCAAACAATGCTAAGCAGAAGCTAATGCCTCAGCAACACACCCTCTTCAGACAAAAGGTGAGACAAAGGCTCCAGTGGGTAGAAACAACTGGCTGTACTCCCTGGTTTTTGGCTGATAACTATTGACAATTTCCTGTGTAGCAGAGGGGGGATGCAGAGTCCCCCTTGCATGTCTTAAAGTCTGTTGACATACATAGACTACATCAAACAGCTTTGCACTAAAAGGATAGTTTGTTAAATGCTGGTTGGAAATGGGAGTGAAGTGCCGGTGTGCATCCATTAACTGTCGGTACATCTAAGGCCAGAATGGTGAGTAATGGCCCACTTGTGCACTACTGCAGGTGGTTTGTATAATCGTCCTTAGGTCACACCTAAAGGCCATATTACATTAATAGTAGGGAAAGGTGATGAAGTACAATTACAATAATTAAATATAAACAGAAAACTAGCAAGGAAAAGGGAGAAAAGTATAAAAATTAACAAAAAATGAAAAACATAATAAAACAAAGACAAAATCCTAACAGTCATTGTGCTCCACATATTTAAATTAATGCAATGCAGTATCTTGTTATCCAAACATTGAATCAATTCTAAACAGCAAAACAACAAGTAATTCTGCAATAGTTAGGGGTATGAAGCCAAGTTTATGTTAGGACATTTTGCTTTAGTTATTTTAACTTGGAACTCGTTTAGCATGTTGGGCTTTGATGATCAGTGTTGGTTGCTTCTTATGATTTCTTGACCCAGTCTGTTTAAAAGCTATATATTTGCCAGCTCTCTTTGCTCTCTCCATTTTCCAGTCAGGTTTTTGGGCACTAAATTACAATTTTGAATATACATCCTTGCCTGGTATATGCCTTGAAAATTACTTCTGTGTCTAGGTCGGCTTTTTTCCCACAACCCAGAACTGTGCATGTTAGACTGCCTGGTGATTCCAAAATGACCCTCTGTGAGTGTGATTGTGTCTCCACAAACGATTGACACACTCTATCAATGTTGGTACCTACCCTAAATGAGTGGATTTGCACACATACAATACAATACAATACAATTTATTTTTGTATAGCCCAAAATCACACAAAAAGTGCCACAATGGGCTTTAATAGGCCCTGCCCCTTGACAGCCCTCCAGCCTTGACTCTCTAAGAAGACAAGGAAAAACTTCCAAAAAAACCCTTGTAAGGAAAAAAATGGAAGCAATCTTGGGAAAGGCACTTCAAAGAGAGACCCCACATGTAAAAAGGATTTTTTTTTTTTATTTTAAATAAACGTGGAATATGTTTTAAAAATTATATCACTCAGCCTGCCTAGTTGTGCCTGGGAATTCCATAGAATTAGCAAGGAACTGTTTCTAAGGATGGTAATACCTGTTCCACCTAATTTAGTGTGTTGCCACCACAACCCACACTAGGAAAGTGAAATGAAGTTACAATTATATTTATCTAATGTCTATAATATATAATATATATATAAAATCCCCTGCTAAATTCCTGGCCATGCCCCTGATTTCAATGCTAAGGGTCTGGTAGAAGAAGCTGCATTTGGCATGGCATTTGGAACAAGTGAGTATCATCAGTCTATCTATTTGTACTTGTTGATGTCTGTGAAACGCCAGTCATCCTTGGCAGAGGGCAGAGATATTGGATGTACCCTGAACAAACAAGAAAAATCATTGCATTGGACTGATAAAAGGTCACTTTATCATTCAGGCAGTGCCCTACAGTATTCTGTCGAAAACTGTATGATGGTACTGCTATAGTATGTCCGTCCATTTATTTATTTATTTTTGCCGGATGCCAACTAATTTGTCTGCCAATACTTGCTACAGGCATTTTCTAGTCTATTTCTGTCCACTGCTGTCGCTTCTTTGATATCACTTTAATACCTTTCCTATTCATTACTGAGATATCTTGGGACTTCTGCTACTAGTACTGAAACCACATGTTCACCATACAATTGCTTTCTCAACACCTGCCTTCTCCCAAACTGGAATATATTTATACATTTTTAATAGTTGCCTGCAAATATCAACAGTTTCACCACTGTAGTGCTCAACTTTATTTTGATGTGTCTAGATATCAGGCTTTACTTTTCTTGCCCATTTTGTGAGTGCTTTATTTATTCCGGTATTTTCAACATTGATATTTCATATGCCTTAGCATTTCAATATTTATTCATTTACATTGCTTCACATCCAGTCCCTGTTTTAAACTGCTTCTTTCATGAAGGGTTTCTGCGACCATGCGTCTTAAAACAGAGGTTTTGGTTTCCTTTCACCAGTGATGTTCTTCCTTTTTACTTATGGAGGAATATTTTGGGCAATATTATATAAATAATTATGCAAATAAATAAAAGTAGTGAAATATGTGACAATAAATAAAGAAAAGGAGCATAAAATATGATTGTAAATAAAGGTGTCATGTAATATGTCTTTTGTTGCTTACTTATTTATTTAATTGTATCTGTAATATTCCTCCAAATGCAATATGATATATGGCTTGAATTTATAACTGTCACTTTCACTCATCAAAGTCGAGAGGGCAGGCTATAATTATAATTACGAGTATAATAGAACCTGTTATTGCCTTGTTTTTTCTAATTTTATTATGTTGTTCTCTGTATGAGTTTGTTTTTCATTTTTCACAATTGAGCCATAGCATTTTGTACGTAGGATGGCACAATGGTGTTTGAGGTTTGCATGTTCTTCCCATGTCTGTGGAGATTTCTTCTGGGTGATCTGGGTTAGTCCCACAGTTCCAAGACATGCAGGTTAGGTGGATTAGTGATGTGTGTGTGTGTGTTTTCCTGCAATGGATTGGCACCTTGACCAGCAGATTGTTCCTTTCTTCTGTTCAAGGCTTGCTGGGATAGGCACCAGCTCCTCCACAAACCCTGGTCACAATAAAGTGGCTTTGAAAGATGGATGGATGGATTGTGTGTGTAATTCTCTGGAATTGGTTGCTCTTGTCTTATTTAGACATTCTTTCCTTCTGTCTTACTTTCTTTCACAAATTTTTGATGTTCAGCACAAAGACATGAAATAGCATCTCCCTTTTATAAGTTTAGGACACATTGTTATCTGCACTGATATATCTTGTCTCTTCTTAATTTTTAACAGGCAGCATTGTTAAAAAAACATGTCAGTTGTCTGTCATGTAGATAAATACGCTATAATGAATATTAATGCCATCATTCCTAAAAATGGTCCTGGAGATTCTTGTAAATATTTATTCATAGTTTACATCTGAAACAGTTTGCTCAAGTGGCAGCCCCATGCATACACTTCTCACCGGGTTTCATTTTAAAATTTCTGAAGACTTTCACAATCTGAAAAATGTAGCCACTCAACCATGTAGCCCACTTTCAGCTGCAAAAGTGCACCTCATCTTCTAATAAGGCAATGCTCTTCATCTTTTAAATAATATTTTAAATCAAATAATGGCTAGATGTGTACACTTTCTGCCATTCTTTGTGGCAATTTATGACATTTGACACCTGAGGGGAAAAGACAAGGGATTGCTGTTCATGCATCTGCTTACATGTATTTTGACTTATCTATCAGGCAATAGTGACACGGGGTGGCATGGTGGGGCAATGGTATGAGACTGGGGTTCAAGTCCCGGCCATCCATATTTGGAGTGTGCATGTTCATCCCATGTCTGTGTGGGTTTCCTTCCGTTGCTCTGCTTTTCTCCCACAGTCCAGAGATATGCAGGTTAGGTAGTCTGGCAATGCTAAAATTGGCCTGGGGCGAGGAGTGTGTGTGTGTGTGTGTGTGTGTGTGTTTGTGTGTGCTCACCCTGCAATGGACTTGCACCCTGTCTAGTGTTTATTCCTGCTTTGTGCTCCTGCACCCCTGGCGACCCTGTTCAGGACTAGGTAGGTTAGAAATGACTGACTGACTAATAGTGACATTCAGCGGAATTACATTCTGCCTCTGGTCAAATTCCAAAAGGCAAAAAAGCAAGTAAGGGTAAAAGATCTCTATATTTTTGTAGCTTACAGGTTGTTTTAATTAACTGCTGAGTTTTAAAGGATTCAGACCTTTTAACATATTTGCATTTTATGAAGAGGGTAACACCGTGGCCACAGCTCTTAAAGGCACAGATCCAATTCCTAGCCTGTCAGCTACCTTTATGGACTTAGTATGTTTGTTCCATGTCTGTGTAGGACTTTTCTTGGTAAAGACATGTGTGCTAAGTGTCCATGTCAATTGGTCTGGCATTGAACAATCACACATAAACATACCACAGGGCAGTGTGGTGTAGCGATTAAGGCTTTGGACTTCACACCCTGAGGCTGGTGGTTTAAATCCTGCTACTGGTTTATAAAGCCTTAAATAATCTCGCCCCATCTTATATATCGGAATGTCTGACACCTTATATACCAAATCGTAACCTCAGATCCTCAAATGAGTGTCTCCTTAGAATTCCAAGAACAAAACTTAAAAGAAGTATTGAGGCAGCCTTCTGCTGCTATGCACCTAAAATCTGGAATAGCCTGCCAATAGGAATTTGCCAGGCTAATACAGTAGAGCACTTTAAAACACTGCTGAAAACACATTACTTTAACATGGCCTTCTCATAACTTCACTGTAATTAAAATCCTGATACTCTGTATGTTCATTTCATTATAATAACTATTCATGATGGCTCTAAAATCTGTATTAACCCCTACTCTCTCTTCTGTTTACTTTTCTGGTGTCCTTTTGGTGGTGGCGCGTGATGTTCCAACAATGATGGATGGATTAAAAGCCAAAAGTCTGTATGACCATCTACATCAAATGACTCCATGAGAACCCTAAATACAAAGAGTACTATTTCATTTATGTTAGGTAGAATGTCCAGAGGGTACTGGGCGGTCTCTTGGTCTGGAACCCCTGCAGATTTTATTTTTTTCTCTAGCCATCTGGAGTTTTTTTTTTTGTTTTTTCTGTCCACCCTGGCCATTGGACCTTACTCCTTTTCTATGTTAACTAATGTTGTCTTATTTTAATTTCTTATTTTGTTTTTATTTTTCTTTTCTTCATTATGTAAAGCACTTTTAGCTACTTTTTGTATGAAAATGTGCTATATAAATAAATGTTCTGTTGTACTCATGCTCTGTGATCCCGAGTAAGTCACTTGACCTGACTATGTTCCAATTGGAAAAGCAAAGGAAATGAAACCAATGCTATCATAAATGTTGTAAGTCACCTTGGATAAAGGCATCAGCTAAATAAGTAAATGTCATGTAACATACTGCGTTTGGACTATATAATGAGCTGGTGTCATTTTCAGGACAGATTCCTGTCTTTAAGTCAGTTCTACTGAAATTGGCCCTTACTTCATATTGCCTTTTCTGGATTAATTACTAGACTAGTGGTTGTGAGAATACAGTAGAATAAACAAATAAACAGAAAAAGTATAATATTAATTGTCTGCCTGACTTCAACATAATTCATGTAATTTGTTTGGACGTTGAATCCTATCTGTCCAGCAACTTTTGAAGATAAGCAACTGCAACCCTGACTTGGATTAAGATGAATCAACAATGGATGGATGGGTGGAATCTCTGAATGTGTTTGTGTTATAGGTATTAATGAACAATTGACATACAAGTATTTATTTAAATAGTATAAGTGGCATTATTGTAAAACATAACAATTATTGCCAGGGTAAACATTGTGAATCTCTTCCTCATACTGTGTGTTTAGCTGTCTGTCTTCAAGTTTGTAATTACAATGAATTCTTTCAGGCTGCATCACCACAATGCTGTGAATTCACACATCAGGTTCATGTAACCTGAACCAGTTAACATGTATGTATCCAAAAAGAGAGAAATATATTGAACTATATGAAATATCCATCCATTCATACATATATCAGTTTTATGAACTTACTTGCAAAAATAGCAGCAGTTTTTAGGATGTGAGGATTGCACATTACAGAGTGAATGCACACAGACCTACTTTGTATGCTAGCATAAGTTAACTGCATCTGTAGTGGTCTTTGTAGATCAGGCTCCGCTAGTGTGCCATACAAGATAGCCAGAAAATTCTTGGATGGGTAGATAGTAGGAGGCTGAGTTTACATACATGTGGACCAAATGGTCAATGGTAAATTAATCATAATGCCCACAGGAGCAGTCACCCTCTGCTCTATATTGGGTATGAGTCTACAGTTACTTCATTTGTTACACATTTTGCTACAATGCAATTTTGTTCTAAAATCATTCAAATTCTTTGTTTCTCCACATCAAGGAACATTCAATACCCCAGTGAAACCAGGATTTTATAAATGTTTGCAAATTTATTAAAATAAAAACCTGAAATATCACATTGACACAAGTGTTCAGACTGTTTCTTTGGTACTTAGTTGAAGCTCCTTTGGCGTCAATTGCAGCCTGGAGTCTTCTAGGGTATAACAAGACAACCTTTGCACGCCTGGACTAGGGGGATTTTCTGCAGTTCTTCTGTGTAGATCCTCTCAAACTGGTAGGATTAAACTTGTTAGTGGACATCTTATTTTCAGGTCTCTCGAGAGATGTTCAATTGGGTTCAAGTCCAGACTCTGGCTGGGCAACTTAAGGACATTTCGAGAGTGGTCTCTAAGCCACTCCTGTGTTGTCTTTGATTTGTGCTTGAGGTCATTGTCTTGTTGGAAGGTGAACCTTCAGCCCAGTCTGAAATCCAGTTCACTCTGGAGCAGGTTTTCATTAAAGAACTTTGCACTGTTCAGGTTTCCCTCAACTCTCTCTAGTCTCCCAGTTACTGTCATTGTAAAACATCCTCACAGTATGATACCACCACCATGCTACACTGTTGGAGTGGTATTGCACAGGTGGCGAGTGGTGCCTGCTTACTTCAGACATGAATCTAAACATGAAGAATTTTGTTTGTCAGAGTCTGAGAGTCCTTTAGGTGACATTCTACAAACTCCAAGCAGGCTTCTTTGTGTTCTGAGCAGAGGGTTTTGTATGGCCACTTTCTCATAAAGCAAAGATCAGTGGAGTATTGCAATGACTGTTGTCCTTCTGGAAGCTTCTTCCATTTCCAAGCAGGTTCTCTGGAGAGAAGCCAGAGAGACTATTAGGTTTTTGGTCACCTACCTGACCATGCCCCTTATCCAATGATTGCTCAGTTTGACAGGGTGCCCAGCTCCAGGTAGAGTTGTGGTTGTTCCAAACTTCTTCCATTTAAGAATTATAGAGGGCACTATGCTCTTGGGTATATTCAATGCTGCTGAATTTTTGGTAGCCAGATCTGTTCATCAACATCACCCAGTCTCTAAGATCTATAGACAATTCAGTTGACCTCATAATCTTAGGTTGTTGTCAAATGTGGAACCTTATAGACAGGTGTGTGCCTTTCCTGATCATGCCCAATGAATTGAATTGACCACAGGTGGACTCCAAACAAGGTCTAAAAACCTTTCAGGGATGATCTGTAGAACGGGATGCACCAGAAACACATTTCAAATGTAGCTGCAGTGTCTGAATAGTGGTGTCAATGGGATCTCTTAGTTGTTTAATTTTAATAAATTTGCAAAAATTTCCTTAAATTCCATTTTCACTTTTTTATTCTGGGGTATTGAGCACTGGTTGATGAGGGAAAAATGAAATGACTTTAGGACAAGGCTGCAGAATAGCAAAATAATTGAGAGATTTGAATACTTTCTGAATGCTGTGTATATACTGTAACTTGAATCAAGTGAGGTAACTCTAGTGACTCTGCCTTCGAAAACGAATACCTTCAAGAACATCAAGGAGACCATGACAGATACTTAAGCATGAATGTGTGACAAAGTAGCACAGTCTGCACAGATCTCTCCACAAAGATCAGCCATCTGATGAATCTTTCAGAAAGATGATTCTGTTTCTATAGAATCCATACAGTACCTTTATGCCACTTCTGTCTTCAGATTGTTTACACTGTCAACACTTTGCAGCATACCAGGACACACAGTTGCTAAATCTATTCATATAAGCTGAAATAAGATCCTAAAATTGATATGTGGTGGGTTGACTTCTTCATGTAATCATTCATTGATTAAGTTAATCATTTTCTGAATCCAATTATTCAACTTAATGCTTATGAGCAACTAGAACCTTTGTCAGTCTCACATAGGGTGCAATCCAGCATGGAGCACAGAAAGGATGTCCATTTGCCCCTGGGCACACTCATACGGGGCTAGTATAGAGCAGGTAATTATCCAAACTGGCATGTCGGGGTGAGAAAAGAAAAGGCTTTAGCAAGGAGTTGAACATGAACCTTACTAATTAAAAGCACAAAGCCTTGACCACCCTCATTAGATACATTAGATTTTAATAAGGTTTAATTCTAGCAATAGCGCAATTCATCCATGGAAATGATTTGCACTTAAGGAGGTTTGAACATCTGGATATACAATTTCATGCACAAGCATATTGATTCATGAATTTTGATTTAAGTTTTGACAGATGTTACTTTTCTAGCATCTTGGTTGGACAGCCTGGTCTTTGCGGAGTGTACACGTCCTCTCTGTGTTTTTTGGGTTCTCCGATGTTCATCCTCATGCCCAAAGACGTAGATGAACTCGCTCGTACGCGTGCGTGAGTGGGCTCCGCCACGCCCATGTGCATTGTCCTCAGTTGCTCACAACCTTGCTGGGATAAATTTGGTACCCAACAAATCCGGATTGGATTAAGCGAATTTAAGAATTTAGCCCACCATATTTTGGAAGTGAAGTTCTGCAAAATATCAGCTAGCCGTGTATAGATTTAATTTTTTTTTTACTGATCAATAAAAAACCGCACCTCGCATGACCTCTAGTGGCACATGGCAAATGTAAAAAGGTAACGAATTGTTTTAGGTAAAATCGCAGGTGCTCGTTAGTTTAGCCACGTTTTATCGAGGGGACAAAAAAAATCTTCACCTATAGTGCGTACAATGTCTAGCATGCGCCATCGAACCGAAATCCTTATGGTTTATACTTCAGCGCCACACCTTTTGTTTTATTTACGTGTCTGAGTAAGGTCAATTAATAGTGATCTTTCCGCCAACTTATCAAGGAGTGAGCACAGAGATCAGTGAACCCGGCTGAGTCAAAGCTCATCGTGACACCAACCAGCTCCCTCTAAACCTTTACAAAGCATCGCCAATTCATCCGTATACTCACTTAATCAATCAATCGCATATTTTTACTCTGTGCAAGAGGGCGTATTAAATGAAGGACACCTCTAAAAAGCATCACATCGCCTACTCTACTGTACGTAAGCAGTCGTTCGATCAGTCAATCCAATCACTCAATCAATTAATCACTATTTTTATTAATGAACCTTTTAAAATGTATTAGTATTCTGTCATAATCAATCAAACCAATACTGAACTAATATACCAACTGCACTTTCTATTCTGTGTAAGAAGGCTTGGAAAAATTAAACTTTGAAAAGCAATCAATCAATCAATCGATCAATCAATCAATCAGTTGGTCGTACTTTTATAACCATGGCTAAAAGCCTGGAAATAGAACGAACGCATCACCCATCCTACTACTTAACACCTACTTAATAGATGAATGAATCAATCAAGCAAGCAACGTTTTACTAATATTTAGGGGGCTTAGAAAAATGCACGAATAGATCTCTAAAACTGCTCAATAAGCATTACACGTGACTCAACCATGAGTTTCGACCACCTAAATTTGTGAAACTGCAACAGTATTTTGCAGCAATTTAAATACCATTATTTCAGTAAAACGCGGCAGATGGGCTAAGTAAACACTTTGGTCGGTTTTCAGGCGCTTCGCTCTAGGGGTTAAAGATGTGATAATTACTCGGCATTCTTCGACTAAAAGCAATCATGCTAGTCGGGCACACGATGAAGAAAAAGAAGAGTAAAAAAAGAGGGGTGTGCTTTACACAAAGAGACAGGAGATTATGCAAATTGTTTCTGAATGGCGTCTTGGTCCTCTCCCGTGGAGTGCATTTGCCCTGCAACATGTCCAGACCCAACAGAGGTGAAATCTATTCTTCAAACGAGGAAAGATTTATTTATTTGCGTGTCTTGATAGTAACGCATGATTCATCCAGTCATGCCAGTATTTCATTGTTCAGTTAAATTCTTACAGACCTGCAAAGCATCACTGGAAGGTGCTTGCTGTAACAAAACAGTGCCTTTAATTGTTATACATTTTCGGTATCCTTTATTCATGTTATTGTAGAGCTCTGTTGCCTTGACTGTAATTTGTTACTGCATGACTGCAGTGTGAACTGAAATGTTTATAAGTCTACCAATCCACACCCAGTGCAGCAAAAGCCTCACAGGTCCCTCTTGAGCCCATTCTCTTGTGACAAATGACAAATCAAAAATTTACTGCAGTTGAATGCACCACAGTGTCCGATTTCTGGCATTGCACCATTAGTAGACTTGACAATAATAATAATAATAATTAATAATAAAAGTACATTTTGTATAAGGCTCCTTTCATGACTTTCAAGGTCACTTCACAGAGTAAACCAGACTACTATTAAAATCCACGGTAATAAAACAACAATTAACATTAATCAATACTGTTATCGGCATTAACTAAGCGATAGTGGACAACAGTAAGTAGTATGACGAACTATCATCAAGTAAAGGCAATTTGAAAATGACACGGTAACGTCAAGGGATGGCAGCTGACACAATAGGACATGTTCGTGGTGGCTTCTGGGTAGTTCGAACACGCATAGCGCAGCACTCTGCAGTTATTCGAGTTGAAGCCAAGGTCGAATGAACATGGAGGCTCCACTCCAGGTTTACATCGTTGTTGACTAATGCACTGTAGTCAGTTTCCTTTGGGCAGAGGGAGAGAAACCTGTTGAAATTCAGTGAAGATCCATCCATCAGGCACCAGATAGTGGAGCCTGATTCATCACGCAGATTACACGCTCCACTGCTGGATCAGGTAAGAGTACAAAAATAGTAGTCTTAATAAGCAATTTAATAAAACTTCACAGCATAAAGGGCAATGTTTTTTTTCCCAGTTAAGATAAATGTATTATATTAACTAAGAATATTTTAGTGGTGACAGTCCAGTCACAAAATTCACAAGCTGTCAAGTTTAAACTCAGTTTTTTGTCATAGTGTATATACAGTACTGTGCTAAAGTATTATGCAAAAAACTACTTTAAGTTAAGATGATTTTTAAAAAACAATGAAAGTTGCTAAATATTAAAAAATATATTATAAATAGCAGTAAGCATAAAAACTAAATCAAACTAAATCAAATCGATATTCCATTTACTTTTAAAGTGGTTTCAGTTACCTAAGAGCCAGTGTTGTGCAGTTTAATAAGAACATCAGCTGGTAGTCTGTTCCAAGTGTCTTGGAGAACTTGGCCCATTTTTTGGCAGACTTTAGCTGTCTCTGTTGCTTCTGTCCCTCCAGGTAATCCAAACAGCCTTGATGATGTTGAGATCAGGGCCCTGTGGAAGCCATACCATTCATTGAACAACATCTTGTTGTTCTTTGTGCTGAATAGAGTTCTTTATGACCATGGATGTGTGTTTAGGGTCATTGTCCTGCAGCAGAGTGAATTTGGGACTAATCACACACCTCTTGATTGTACTACGTGATGGATGAGAATCTGTTTATACTTGAGGATTCTATTAATTCTCACCAGATCACTAAGTCCATTTGCAGAAATGCAGCCCCAAACCTAGGATCCTTCATGTGCTTTACTGCCAACTGCAGTGATGCATCCATTAAATGATCTTCATATCTATTACAGGCAAACTACCTCTTGTTTTGTGCCAAACTTTTCAAAATTTGACTTACCAATCAAGCGCATTTGCTGCCATTGTTCAACAACCCAGTCCTTATGTTTTGGCGTTTTTAATAATCTTGCATGAAAAAGGGGCCTTAGCTGTTTCAAAAGCTTGCATATTGTAATCTGGTCAGTTTGCCAATAAAAGGTGTCATTTTGCTTGACTTCTCGTCACCACTTCGGTGGAATGGCTTTTTATTGACTCCTCTTTCATGAAGACCACTCCAAGCAAGACTTTTCTGGACTGTAGAAGGGTGTACTACAAAGTCATCACGTTTTTATCTGAAAAGTGGCATGTTACTTCATATGTTACTTTCTTTAACAAAATGCACAATTGTTCTTAAACATTTAATATTTTGGAAAATAAGTCATGAATGTTTGGAAATGTGAAATTTGCCACTTCTCAAACACTAATGTACACACACACATGGTCTCATTCTTTTATCCAACTAGAATGCCAATACAATGGAGAGATTAGGGGAGGCTCCATATAAAGGCTGTTTGCTTTCCCAGCCTACTTGATGGCAGTATAATTGGTCTTTGGTACCCATTCAGACACCTGCAGGTTATTCTGGAAACTGTACTCTACAGTAGTCAGACAGCCCTGTTGTGGTCTGTGGGTGTCGCTGCTTTATGGGACCTCTGTATGATCTGAAAGTAATTCTAATGGACAATGCCGTAGCACCAGAAGTACTTCTGGGTCTTCAATAAAAGTAACCATGCTGCCTTACTCAGGTAAGTTGGAGCAGACAACAGGGAGGCAGACAACACTCATCTGGGATGAGTAATGGAGAAGAAAAAGAATAAGAAGGAATTATATTGCTCTGCTGAGGTATTCTGTTGAATTCTGTTGAAGGAGTTTATTGGTGCATTTGTGTCAGGAGTTTGTGGCTCTGTGGTGCCTTTTGTTGATAACTATATATATATATATATATATATATATATATATATATATATATATATATATATATATATATATATATATATATATATATATATATATATATATATATATATATCCATCCATTATCCAACCCACTATATCCTAACTACAGGGTCACGGGGGTCTGCTGGAGCCAATCCCAGTCAACACAGGGCACAAGGCAGGAAACAAACCCTGGGTAGGGCACACACACACCAAGCACACACTAGGGACAATTTAGAATCGCCAATGTACCTAACCTGCATGTCTTTGGACTGTGGGAGGAAACTGGAGTACCCAGAGGAAACCCACGTGGACACGGGGAGAACATGCAAACTCCACGCAGAGAGGACCTGGGAAGCAAACCCAGGTCTCTTAACTGCGAGGCAGCAGTGCTATATATATATATATATATATATATATATATATATATATATATATATATATATATATATATATATATATATATATATATATATATATATATATATATATATATATATATATATATATGTGTGGTGCCTGTCAAATAAAATAAAGAGTACATGACACATGTTTCACCCTAACTGGGGCTCATCAGGTGTATGCACATTTGTGTCCCCATAAGTGATCAAACCTAGGACGTCAGCACCTGAGGCAAAGCCTCTGACATTGTGCCATGGTGGCTGGTTCACTTGCTTGACAGGGTGAAGATCAGGTTGTGATTCAGACCAATTAGTGTAATACTCTGATCTTCAGCCTGTCAAGTAAGCGTGGTGGATTTTGGCTGACCAACCTCAAGCGTTACCTGGTCGGTAACCATCCAAAGAATCAGATTGTGATTCAGACCTATGAATATATATATACATATGTGTATATGAGAAATGATTTGATAACACACACAATGCCAGTAATGATTTTGCAGTGGAGGACTGTGGGATAGTGGGATATCCTGAGAACATATGGGTTGTTTTTGAAGGTGCTGTAGAAAATGAAAAAGAAGATCAATGATGGAGTAATAAAACAAGTTATCCTCAAAATGCTATGACCCTAGAAATAACCATAGGTTCCCAGGGGACACAATAAAGCACAATACACAACCTTTCGTCAAGGCTATTTTAGGATCATTAATTGTCTAAAAATGCTGGTTACTGGGATGAAATGTGGATTTCAACCCAGGTTATTGCACTTAAAACTGCACTCCATATCAGACATACTTACTTTTCTTGTTTTCTCATGAATGTTACACAGAAATCGTATAGAGGTTAGTGACCTTGTTTCATTTTATTTTTTATATTTTCATCATATTTTTCCCTGTGTAGAAAACTGAGAGGACTGCAACTAGCACTATGATTCAAAAGCAGTCTTATAATAAAGTTAAAGGTTTTAAGGTGTAACTATAAATGTTATAGGAATGTCTGTAGAAAACAAATAATGAAGTGGAACAGGTAATGAGGTGGGGCATTAGACACAATTAATAAGATGAGAGTTTGAGTTGAACGCCCTTCACCCCATCATTCACGATTTCATCCTGGTATCTTGAGGACAAAAATATCTCGCCTCCTCCCACGTATTCACACATAATGAGCAGGCTGTCATGCAAATGCACCTGGCTTATAATTGCTGAATTCTTCCTGATGTTAAATGTTACCTAAAATACTACATAAATATTCAAATGAGTTCAGATTTTAATGCATGCTGAATCTTACAGTTTATTAGTTTTGTTTTCTTTGGTTATTATTTGAGTGAAAAATATGCGTCAGCTTTTTAAATAGCAAGTTCTCTTTGTGTGTGTGTGTGTGTGTATGTGCATCCATCCATCAAATATCCTTCCATCCATCTTCCAAGCCTTCTTATCCAGATCAGGGCGACAAGAAAGCTCCTATTCCAGTAAGCATCAGGCACATGGCAAGAACAATGCCAGTCAATGTCTATTTCATACAGCAACTTTCATAAACAGCAGTGTTATAGAACTAACCAATGAGCAATAAATTAATCCGTTATCAATCACTGCCAGTGCCATCTCTATGAAATTATGGCCTTCTACACTCAGTGGTCACTTTATTATTACTAGTACTAGGTACTGTAGGACCACCTTTATATTCCAGAACAGACTCAATTCTTTGAGGCACTGATTCAGAAAGGTTCTAGAGACATTCCTTTAGGGAGTTGGGTCTATTTTAACTCAATGACTACACATTCATGCTAAACCTGTAAACCTTCTGCTTCACTTTATAGCTGAGGTGCACTGTTGTTGTGCGATATGGGGACTGTGCATGATATGGGAGTAAATTATCACCATGAAATCAACTTGATGTGCATATACTGAATTCTCTTGGTGTATCCATGATGATCTGTTTCATAAGGTGTAGAGTGTAATAATAAGAGAAAGCATATGATTAGTAAGAATTCTTAAATATTGCAATGGAAATCAAGTTTTGCTCATTTGGTATTAAGGGGTCTAATGTGTGCAAAAAAAAAACCAAAAAAACAGCCATTAGACTTTCCCCAACTTCCTGTATTATGGACACAAGAAAAGATGGATCAATGGTCTCATGTTATTTACTCCAAATTCTAATCCTAATATCTTCAAGCAATCGAAGAAATCAAGATTTGGCAGACCAGCTGACATTCATCCCAGTCTTCAGTTTTCCTGATTTGGTAATCTGGTGCCTACTGTAGTTTCATCTTCCTGTCCCTTACTGACAAGAGTTCAACTCTGCATTCGTTATCTTGTGCTTCAAAGTCTGATTCATTGTATGTTCAAGATGCCATTCAACACATCATTGTATTAAAGAGCTGTAACTTGAGAATTAGTGGTCTTTCTTCTATCTTGAATGAGCTCTTGCATTAACAAAGCATTTTCATCTGCTGATCACTGGATGGTCTTTGTTTTCCCATAAACTGTGGAAACTGAGAACATGAAAATACTTGGAGGGATGCCTATTGTAGAGATGTTGATATCAGCATTTTTGGCACCAACAATCAAAACACAGTCAAAGTCCCTTAACCCTTTATATATATATATATATATATATATATATATATATATATATATATATATATATATATATATATATATAGTAGGAGTAGAACGGACATTCCTGCGGTGGGTTGGCACCCTGCCCTGGATTGGTTCCTGCCTTGTGCCCTGTGTTGGCTGGGATTGGCTCCAGCAGGCCCATGTGACCCTGTGTTCGGATTCAGCGGGTTGGATAATGGATAGATGGATGGATGGATAGAATGGACATCCTGTGTGTGAAAGTTCCATTCCCCATACGACAGGTGGCAGTGGTCCTCATATGGCAACCCAGTTGGGACACCCACAGAGGTGTTAGGGAATTGAAGTCTGGAAGTGCAGCCCTTTCAGGGTCCCTGGGTCTTGTTAGAGGGTACTGTTGTGGTAGGACCTCCCTACTTTCTTTATGGGCCAGAAGTGCTTCCTGGAAGACATGGAGTGGCACCAGAAGCATTCCTGGGTCTGACATAAAAGGAGCTCGCTGCCTTAGTTCCAGTGAGTCAGAGTTGTATGACAGTGGGCAACACTCAGTGAAGGAGAGAAGGAGGAGGATTTGATCTTTGTGTGTTTTCATTTTGCTTGTGCAACTGGATGAAGAGGTGATTTGAAAAGGTGCTTGTGAAGAGAATAAAAAGACTTTATTTTATCCTACAAATGTGCATTGCTTTTCTGTGTTTGTGGTTTGGATTACAATAAATACATTTTTTTCGCAGGTCTTCTGCCAAATAGTCGGCCTGAAAATCCAGTGGACTACACCAATTGTGAACCAATAGAGGGCACCAGAGATCACCTAACCCTAGACACAATTGTACCGCCCCAAGTCTTGTTAAAATAACGTTTTATTTCACAGCTAACTTCCACAAAGGTTCCAGAAGTGTAATAAACACAAATCCTTCTCTGCTGTCTCATTTCTTTCTCCTCCTCTCCACCTCCCAGCCAAGGTTTGTCCACTTCCACCTGGGGTATGAGGGATGGATATACTCCCGAATCTCAGCTTCTGCTGAGTTATCCATTATTTCTTGTCAGATGGACAAGATGTCAGTTCTCTACCTACACCTATATATGTAAAATAAAGCACCACCATTTGTGCATGTGTGTGTTCAATCTGATTGGTCAGTTTGGCTTTGGTGACAAGAACATAACTGAAAGGGCTGGGCAAGAGAGGTTAAGAAAACATCAGGAGAAAGAGTAAAATCATAGTAGGCACACTAAGAGTCACCTTCAAAGACTGGAAGTATAAAAGCAGACAGGAGATGAGCAAGGTGGTCCAGGAGAGTCTGAAAAGCAGGTTTTACGGGAACAGAGAGGGGTAGTGTCAAGCAAGAGTGGTTTAGACATATGAGAATACCAAGGAAAGGTGTTCAAGGAATGCTGAAAGTACATGTAGGACAAGAGATATCAAATATTTAAAAATTTCCACTATTGGTAAGGTGGGTAGTGTGTGTGTGTGTGAATATTTATATACATATACTGAGTCGATGCTGTGTGATTGATTATATGGAAGAGCAGGCTATTTGTGCTAATGAAGAGATGGGACTACAACAGAGGCCACTGGATATATACATAGCTGCATGTGCAAAATCTTCTGAATATACAGTGCAATCTATGATGTTGAACATGAATTATGTCCTTTAATATACCCCATCATATCTTTGCAGACTGAGGAGTCATGCATGTGCACTGAGCAATTAACACCCCTAAATCCATCCACCCATTTTTCAGTTAAGGGAAACCATCTCTATAATGGGCATCATTCCACTGGAGAACATGATACCCTTAAATCCATCCATTTTTCTTCCTCTCTTAGTCCCATACCGGGTCTTAGGGAGCAGCATGCGTGCAAAATGGGAACTAACTTAGGAAAACATGGAGGTCAACAAGGTGCATAATACAAGCAAATACGTTGTTTAAATATGTTACTTACACTTCATCCAGTCATTCGCTCATAAAACAACCCTGGCTCACACAGATGGTATTCACTGCTGCCAGTCATGCTGGCTACCTCCTGCGTGCCTTTGTAAAACTTATGATTGACAAGATAATGGGCTTCACTCAGCAAATCTTCACGCCACAGATGATGTCTCCCCAGAAGCATTGAAAACGCATTTTAGAAAAAAAAAAAAGTGAACCAATCAGTAAGTGCTCTCAGAATTCTTGTACAATGGCCAATTAGAAAAAACATCAAACAGTGACTTATGCCTCTGTTGATTTCTCATCCATATATATGCACAAAGCAGTGCTTCACTCAGAAAAAAAGAGATTTTAGAATGAATGTTAAGGAGGACAATGTTTTCTCAATGTACAGTATAAGAAAAAAGATTTTTTTCTTGAAACACCTCCCTTACTTCCTAGGAGAAGAGACCTTTGTAACAGGTGCACATATGAGGGCCAACAACATGTCAACATTCATGTAGACAAGTCTCCTATAACTGACTCATAAAGCAGCATTGACAGCTTTAAAGAGCATTTGAGGCAGAGTGTGAGCACGTGAGGCTTTGTACGAGTGAACAGCTGGGAGGGAAACTGGAGATGAAAGCTTGTGTCGGTGAGAACATGTCTGTGAACAGAAGATGTGCATATATAAGTGAAGGCAGGCTTCATAAAAGAAATGAGTAAGAAGCAGAGTGAGAAGGCACTAGCATTACCCACCTGCTTCAGTGATTGGCATAGGTAAACAGCTAGTTTGCATATGATTTACATTTTTTAAAGCTGGCTATCTTTTTTGTACTTCTGTGGATTTTTCTAATTCATTATTCTAATATTCCGTATTATATTGTATTCTCACTACCATCTGGATAGCAATGTTGCACAAAGCTCTACCTCGCGGCCTTAAGGATCTGCCTTCAATTTTCAGCTCACTTGTTTAGACAACACAAAGCAAAGAGTTTATTTGCTTCTGTGCTTTTTGAATGGCAACCAGACATATTGTATATCTATAATGTTACACTCAGTCCTTCACAAGACTGTGCGAAGGCTATCCCATCAGAATTTAGAATGATTTGTAACTCTTAATTGTGTGAGAGGGAGCATACCCTGTGATGGACAGGCACTCTAGCCAGGTGTGATGTGCTTCATTGTAAGTCTAGTACTTTATAAAGAATAACTTAATTCTGGGAAGGGTTTTGTGAATATGTTAAAAGGAAGGCTGTGGTGTGCTGGCGCCCTGCCCGGGGTTTGTTTCCTGCCTTGCGCCATGTGTTGGCTGGGATTGGCTCCAGCAGACCCCCGTGTCCCTGTAGTTGGGATATAGCGGGTTGGATAATGGATAGATGGATAAAAAGGAAGGAACTAGCTATAGACTGGACACCAGTCCATCTCAGAACCCACGCAGTTGTCTTAAACTAGAGCCTTCCAACATATGAACTCCACACTGACAGCAATTCTAATGCAGATGCCTGATGCAACTCCAGAGTGTCCCCTGATGTGTCATGTGTTATATTAAATAAAGTTTGATTGTAGCAATTCATAAAAAAATTATTTCTTACATTTCTCTTCCTGGAGGACGCATTCTGCAAACGTGTCCTCTCAGTGAAAGCAGATGTATTCTGCAGTGTTAACAAAACATATTTGGCAGTTTGAATATGAAAGGGATGTTTTCTATTCTTATTATAGTTTGTGTTAATAACTATTTTCTGTTTGACACAGTGCCCCTGCTTTACATGTCCCAGCAATGTGGTTTGACTCCTGGCCTGATCACCGTTTGTGTAGAGTTTGTACATTCACCCCTGTGTTTGGGATGGTTTTCCACCCACATCACTCAAATGTGTGTGTTTTAGCCCAATTGATGACTCTAAAAAGGCCACACATGAGTGAATGTGGGAGTGCATTCCTGGGTGTAGTCCCTGCAATGGATAAACAACAATTCCAGAGTTGGTTCCTGTCTGCATTTAATGTTGCTGAGACAGGCGCCAGCTGCTCATGACCAGTGTTAAGCGGGTTCAATATAGAATGGATGGGAAGTTATTTTTGTGCTGCTGCTTTATTAGTTAAATGTACCTTTGATGTTATAATCCACCTACTCCTCTGTACGTTAATTTAACTGGAAGTATAAAAGCAGGCAGGAGATGAGTAAGGGGGCTCAGCAGAGTCTGAGAAGCAGGTTTTACAGGAACAGAGAGAGGTAGTGTCAAGCAAGAGTGGTTTAGACATATGAGAATACCAAGGAAAGGTGTTCAAGGAATGCTGAAAGTACATGTAGGATAAGAGATATCAAATATTTAAAAACTTCCACTATTAGTAAGGTGCAATTATATTATTGGTTTTCTAAAGTATGTGGTAAAAGGTGCTATTTAATGAATATCAATGAAGGTCTGTGAATTGGATTGAAAATTGAACTCAAACACAATTTTACAATCATGTAACTTTTTCAGAATTTGTCAGAGATCATTCTTTATTATGGCTTTTGGATTATTCCACTAAAATCAAGAAAAAGACACTGGCCATTGACTGAAGTAGGCTTTGGAAATGTTTCTACTCTAATGATGACTAATATAATATAATATAATATAATATAATATAATATAATATAATATCCATCCATCAATCCTTTTTCTAACCCGCTGAATCCGAATACAGGGTCATGGGGGTCTGCTGGAGCCAATCCCAGCCAACACAGGGCGCAAGGCAGGAACCAATCCTGGGCAGGGTGCCAACCCACTGCAGAACACACACAAACACACCAAGCACACACTAGGGCCAATTTAGAATCGTCAATCCACCTAACCTGCATGTCTTTGGATTGTGGGAGGAAACCGGAGCGCCCGGAGGAAACCCACGCAGACACGGGGAGAACATGCAAACTCCATACAGGGAGGACCCGGGAAGCGAACCCGGGTCTCCTAACTGCTGAGGCAGCAGCGCTACCACTGCGCCACCTTGCCGTCCCATAATATAATATAATATAATATAATATAATATAATATAATATAATATAATATAATATAATATAATATAATTTAATATAATATAATATAATATAATATAATTTAATTTTTGGCCTTGTTTATATGTTTAAAGAATCTATATGTCCACTTGTAAAAAAGCTTGTTTCTAGTACAGATACTTTGGTATCCATTAACTGACAGATCTTTGGACAGGGTGAATTTACCTGTTACGGCGCCCTCTGTTGGCTGACTGTGAATAGTACACTCTTCCTTAAGGGCCAGTTGATTTATTTACTAGCAGTCAAGGCACGTGAAGAAACGACTTGCAGACAAAGAAAATGTATACGTTATTGATCTCCCCCATCCCATACACCCCTCAAAAAGGCGTTCAAGTATGCTGAAGTGACACTTCAACACTTTAAGGCGCAAACAGAAAACTTTTCACTTTTTTTTTCTTCACCGCCCTCACGCAGAATGAATAGGCTCTCCAGTTAAAAGAAAAGGCTGGAATAAACTACAATGCACCGCTCATCCATCAGCACTGAATAGACAGAGAAAATCCCAAGGCCCAGGGGGTCGCAGTTCTGTGAGCTGCCTGTAGAGCCACAAGAGGAAAAGAAAAGACTTGGCGCGCAAACATCCAAATATTTATCACTCTGCAAACTTCAGACTCAGAACATAAAGCTCTGTGCTTGAATGAGCAAAACTGAGGCAAATGTGTGTGCACTGAATTAATACTGAATCCAGTGGCATTTGGCCCGATAGTGATGAAGACACACAGCTTGAAACTGGAGCAAATGTACGTGGGGGCATGCATTGGGCCTAAATCCCAGTGTGTACTGTTTCTGATAGACACAGGTTTTTTTGTATACATTGTGTGAGTGGGCCATTTTTGCCTCTTTCATGGTAGAAAAAAGTGAACAGTCTGAGTTAGCTTTAATGGAATATAGAATATTGCAACTCATATGTCCTTTTTAATGGTTACTTGATTAGTGTTATATTTTCTCAGAGTCATAGCTGAGTTTGGATTTTACGTCTTATGCAGAGTCATTACTATTAATACAATTTTACTTTTAGACTCAGATAAGGCTCCCAATTGCTTTCTGTTCTATTTATGATCTTGAGCAAGCTGTTCCACCATCCACAAATACACAATCCTAGTTGAAACATGTAATATGTCCTCTAACTTTGCAAGACTTATTGGTTTCTTCTGACAACCTAACAACTGTATGTGGAATGGGAGCATTTATTTTAATCACATTCCAGCTATTTCATCTTTCAAGGGCTTGTGGGCATACAGGTCATTTTCTTGGCTAATCTGTGGCAATATTTGATGTTCCTTTATTTTGTAGGATATCATATAGTAAGCTTTATGTATGTATTAGAAAGATTTGTGTGAGAGGGAGCGTACCCTGTGATAGACAGGCACTCTAGCAAGGTGTGGTGTGGTTCATTGTAGCTTCATTGCTGAACAAAGCATAATTTAATTCTGGGAGGGGTTCTTTGCTTATAAAGTTGGTTCTTTGTGCTTTGAAAAACATTCCTAATATGTAGAAAAAAAAAAAAAAACAAACAAAATCATTAATGTATAGTAGGCTACCTAACAGAATACTAATAGATTAAGAAAGCGTAGCTTGTATTATTATGTGAATGCAACAAGAGTCTTTTTTAAAATCAGGAACCCAGCTGATATTTCACAGATCTCTTACTATCTCTTCAAGGAGCCTGTTATGGACCTAATTAAATAAAAAGTTCTTTATAGAACCTTCACATTGATGAGAACCAAAAATGGCCCCCTATTGAATTGCTCTGAACTACTACTCTGACACCTTTATTTTTAAGAGTGTATTTTCCCTAGTCATGCAAGAAATGGGATAATTATCACCTTACACCTCATTTGCTGTTAAAGAATACGTTTGTCACCATTTTTAAACTGCAAGAACAGGCACATTATTTTTTTCTATTTAATTTAGAAAAAACACTTCAATAACAACATACTTGTCTATTATAAGCCAATATACTGGAAAAAAATAGCAACCTCAAAAATATTGAACCTGTCTTTTAATACTCTGAAGTTTTGGCAGGAATCATCCATTTCTAAAAAAAAATTATTTTTGTTTAAGATGGCAACACCTAGTAGATACTAGGCTCAAGTTCAAGTTAAACGTTTTATTTACCAAGCAAATGGTACCTTCTTGTGCTGTTTGTTGAATCCAGCTCAAAGACCCAATAAAACAGGAATTATCTCTTTTGACCACCTTAGACAGTGGTTCAAATTTGGGACCTAACCATTGCATGGTGAGTGAAAAAGAAAAGTGTGAATGAGTGAAAACTGTATTAGCTGGTATAGCCAAAAAGAACCTCCGGCTTTCTCACTATTAGTACTCTTAACTGCAGGGTCTCATTTGTAACAGGCTAACTTCACTTGAACCCCTCTGCAATGTGGGCAACTCTATCCATTCATCCATTATCCAACCCGCTATATCCTAACAACAGGGTCATGGGGGTCTGCTGGAGCCAATCCCAACCAACACAGGGAGCCAGGCAGGAAACAAACCCAGGGCAGGGCGCCAGCCCACCGCATGGGGAACTCTATTTGTGTCCTAAATAGCTAGTGTGCTAATGCAAATTCTTTGTTCAAAATATTATACTTGAATGAAAACAGCCAACGAAAGGTAGAAAAAAATGTTCTTGTTGAATATTTTTGTCAGTATTGTTGATCATTTGGTTTCTATCTGTCTATGTATTCTCTATTATGTTTCATGGGTGGTTCCTCGAGAGGCGGGGCCACCAGTCCTTCACCGTCAAGGGACGGCCTCCTGCCTTTTAAAGGCTGAGAAAACAAGCAGTCCGTTGTGGTTCATTTGAATTAACTTGGCTGTTTTAGCAAGTTCTAGTGATTATCATTATTGTGCTTTTTTACGGGTTTATTGGATTTTGCCCCCCTGTTCTGTTTTTTGACCTCTTTTTGGATTTGTGTTTTTAGGACATGCTTGCCTTGAATTGCCTTGTTATTTCGGACAGCTTAAAAGTCTGTGACTTTTGTGCTCTTCAGAGCTTCATTGTTAAAGTGCATTATTTGATTAACAAATATTTAATTTATAAAGATTCTTTGTTGCCCTGTGTTTCAAACAGAATTTTGACGGTCCCTTCCTGTTGTCAGGGTTTTGGCTAGAGTTTTTCAGCCATTTATACTAAAGTACACCCTAGTTCATGGCAGTATAACAATAAAATGTGAAAATTTCCAAGGGTGTGAATGCTTTTCATAGGCACTATACAGATATTTCCAATTTTCTAAATCTATTCCTTTTTGGTGCTGACAAACAAGTTGTCTAGTGTGATCATTGAAGGCTGCCATACTCATGCAAAATCTTCAGGTTTAAGACTACACATTTTGTCTTCTTCGTGTCAGCTAACAAATCTCACCCTTTGCCCATTTAGAACCAGCACCCTTAGAAATATATGCTCAGAAATGTGTTCAATCATGGTTGGCGATCAGTAATTTGCCTGTTTTTATTTTCTTTGATTGCTCTACTTTATCTCTGAATTATTCTGCATCTCAGACCATTTTTCATTTTACACTATTCTTTGCGTTGAATCTTTTGCTTCCACTGTGCAGTGATTGCTACCACTAATTATTTAACCCTGCCATTCAGAGCTATGCAGGTGTATCAATTACATTCTTTTCATCATATGAAGTTCTTTTGTGATGCTGATGCAGCATTTGATTGAAGTATAAAATGTAAGCATATCAAAAGCATGCAAATGGCCCTTTCTTTTGAGTATCCAGTCCTGTTCTGCTACAATATGAAAGAATGTCTTCTCTGAGGCTACAATCATGCACGTTTGAGGTTACTGCCCCCTGGTGGTTACCATTTTCATGTGACAGCGATTTCTCATGGAAGCCGAACAACATTTATGACATTAACATAAAGAAAGACAGAGAGAAAGAGAATGGAAGAAACTGACATAAAACTGCCTTATGTTTATCTTGATGCTGGCAGCTTTAGGAGTTTAGACAGATTATACTGAGTTGTCTTTGTCACTTGCTCCAAACTCTATGCACAATTAAAAGCGTTAGTGAATAATCTTGAATAAGCATACATATAAAAGAGACAAAAACAAACTTCTATAAATGAATTAATAATGTATTACTTAAAACTGCTTTGAAGAGTTTTACAAAAAGAGCACAAAAGACAGGCTGGATAATCACCCGTTTCTGAATGACATTTATGCATCTTTTCTACTGAACAATATTTACTCATGCCATGGAGTTGGGCACTGACTTTTCTGCTGGGGCAGGGTTCATTTTTGTTGTTTTGCAAAAATAGATGGCTGGATAGAGAGAAGTGTGTGGAATGCATAACCCGGGTATGTCTAAACATTCAGTTCATTACATGTGACCACTGTAATCTTTTATCTTTTCCCTTTTGATGTTTTATTCTGCTGACTTACACCACTTAGGGTCAGGGTCAGTTTTTAATTAAAGGCTAAAACATTGCTCAGTGATCACTTATACTGACAGATGCATACACCCCCTTATATTGCATTTAATATTTGAGGTTTTATTCCTTGTCTGGACTTGTATTCATTGCAAGGTGCTGGTCTTGTACTGCTGCCACTTGTCTTTGGGAGACATGCATGTAAAAATGTCAGTGTTCATCATAATCCATGTTATTCATATGATTTAGTCTGTTATGATTGTGAGTTTATTTTTACTGGGTTTTGAATAATTAAGAATTATTTATATAATTTTCTTTTTCTTTTTCTTTGTTTTGATGGTGACATCAACACAGCACCATATTGGATTTCAGTTTTATTTTCAAGCTTCACAACTTTGTGTGTTCTTATCTGGCTATTATGTGATGTCATGATACAGTATTTGGATACTATTTCCTTTTATTGTTTCCTTTTCTCCTAAACACATGTGTGTGACAGCGGCACCCCCTCAGCACAGACATGTCGGGTTGGGTGTCCTGCACCGAGAGGTCTTGAATGTGTGCGAGAGCATAGGCGTTGGTGTGGAGAGATCCCTTCCGATGAACGAGCGAGAACTTATAAGGTTGCAGATCAAGGAACCACCTAGTAACTAAAGGGTTGGACTCCCTATGCAGGGTCATCCACTGTAAAGGTGCATGGTCCGTAACAAGTGTAAACTCCCGACTCAAGAGGTAGTACCTCAACTGTGCAATCACCCACTTAATCACAAGAGCCTCTCTTTCCACCGCCACATACCTGGGGCCTTCATGTATAAATGGTGCGTATGCACAAAAATGTTGCGTAAGAACGTTTCCACGTTCAAATCGCGATGTATAAAACCTACACTTGGCCTAAAGCCACGCACTTTTCCACGGTACCTCATACCTTGTCGTACGCAAGTTCTCCGCTCGGTTTTGCAGACTGACGCCACCCAGCGTCAAAGCAGTGCTACTGTTCCTGTGTGATTACCCATTATTTGTTAGGACCACATTCCTGATGTGGCTTTATAAACACACTGAAACTAACCACATATTGTTTATTAGTGTAATGCATCTGATTGTAATTAACGTGTAACAATATAATGGTCCAGGGAACAGCCATAGTATTCCAAATACCATAACTGCTTTAGCGTTGTTACTCTCACTGTACCTTTTTTTTCTTCTTTCAGCTGCTCCCGTTAAGGGTTGCCACAACAGATCATCTTTTTCCATATTACTCTCACTGCACCACTTGGAGTATTTATATAACTGTATCTGAGTGGGGAATCACAGCAGCAGCTGATCGGAAAGAGAATTATCGGTATACAGCATCAAGCCCACTCTGCCTCAGCCACGGCAAAACGTTTTAAAGCCTTTCCTGTACGGACCTCGCGGTTCAGAAACAGTTTCATCCCAAGAACTATAAATGCACTCAATCAAGTGCTCCTTGTAGAACTGTTTGTACTTGTAAGTACAATCACCCCACTGCAAACTTGCACTACTGTTATAATATTACACAACCTGCGCCACTTTAGAAAGCTCATATTTACATATGATGACGATATCATTTTTAAGATGAAATGCAGCAAAATATGTTGATTATATTATACAGATACAACTTTAACTTCATTTAAATAATCTGTATTGTTAATATTTAAACATGTGAGGACATGGTGCCGCAGCGCTAGCTAGTTCACATATTGTTCCTGCCTTGCGCTATATATTTGCTGAGGATGGCGCAACACTGGAAGGATAGACGGATAGAATAATTAAACATGTACTATGAAGATATTTCAATGTTCCTTAAAAGTTTTGAAGAATCATCATTGTAAGCTTACAGATGGCTTAACGTCTATTACAGAGCTGATTGTGTGGCGATTGGGTATTTGGAGAAAGAAAAGGAAGGACAGGAATTTGAGGTCAGTATGTTTGAAAGAGACAGTACTGCTACAATAATTTCATCGAAGGTCGCACACAATCACGCACCGTGTTTCCCTGTTTAATAACATGCTTAAACTCCTATCATCATGAAAAAGATATCACGTATACATCTCAGTATTTTAATTATTCAGAGAGCTGTAACATCAAAAATGTAATGGATTCTGTGTCCTGTCGGAGAAAGAGAAAGAACAGAAGCACGTAGTGATTCACACACATAGAGCACATTGAAGATCAAATACAAAGCAAAGCATTTAACGTGCTAGTTACGATGGGATTTGAGAAACTAGTAAATTAAACGATTTTAAGATGAAGTTTATGTTCTACTTTAATGACAAAATAAACTACATGATTAAAGTGGATATTTCGAGGTTGAAGTTAACATTTCGTGCTTTTTTCCTACTCTGTGCCTTTTTTTCCTCACTGTACCCTAATAAGCTTCCATATAACACTCGGACTGTGGGCTACGTCTCGCCTTTTCACAGCGACTTTGATATGTGACAACTTCTTTATTATGTTGGGCACTGCGCGACTTTGTGAACTTGAGCTTGTTTCTCCAACACGCTATGTCACTCGATCAACTTCCTTTTGTTGATTATACCACTGTATAAACCAACAAATAGTACATTTTTCTTTGCCTCCACTTGGTATTCGCTGAAATTCTTATATTTTCCCTCTTGCTTTTTCCATTGCCTTTTCACAGAACGCTGAGCTTAAGGTCTATTTATATTGATTTGCATATTCAAAGAGGCATAATTCTGGGAGGAGATGGGGTGGGACAGAAGGCGCGTGCACGTGCGTTAGTTTTCATGCTGATCGGGATTTATGGAGTGGAAGAACGCGGAAGTTGGAGTACAGATTCCTGCATCTGGATTTTTCTGTGTGTAAGCAAATTTCGGCCTTTGTGCTTACGTTATGTTATAGTGCGAATTCTACGCACATCGTTATGCATGAGGCCCCTGGTCTCCCGATCTAGCAGTTTCCAGCACAGGAACATGATGGGGTGTTCAGCACCATCAACGCTTTGGCTCAGCATTGCTTCTAGGCCTATGTCTGAAGCATTCGTCTGGAGGATAAAAGGAAGCTTAAAGTCAGGTGCTTCCAAAACAGGTGCTGACGTCAGAGCCCATTTTAAATCACTGAATGCAACTTCCGTCATAACGGTCCACACCACAATGTTGGGAGCCATCTTCTTTGTTAAATCACTCAAGGGCACAGCTCTCTCTGAATAGCATAGTACAAACTGGCGGTAGTACCCGGCTAAACCGAGAAATGCTTGGACATGCCGCTTGGTTTGTGGATGGAGCCATTTCAAAATGGCATCTATTTTAGATCACTGTGGCTTCACAGTACCACGACCCACCAGGTAGCCCAAATATTTGGCTTTTTTCAACCCAAAAAAACATACACAGTCTTAACTTTTGCGGAGTCCGTTAAAGGAACCTGCCAGTACCCCTTGGCCATGTCAAGTGTAGTCAGATATTCTGCCTGTCCAAGCCTTTCAAGGAGGTCGTCCACTCGAGGCATAGGATAAGCATCAAACTGTGAGATCTGATTAAGTCGACGGAAGTCATTGCAAAAACTCCAAATTCTGTCAGGCTTACTAGCCAAGACTATTGGGCAGGACCAGGGACTATAACTTTCCTGTATAACTCCTAAGTCCAGCATGCACTTGATTTCAAGTTACAGTTAACTGCTTTGAGCTCTTGCCTCTGTCGGGTATTCAAGTTAGAGCCAAAGTTAAGTGTGTTGGTCTGAGCAAAGAATGTGCGAGGTTGGCTAGAGGAGGGATCAGGGTCCCTTTCCTTCCAACGGTTTCAGCAGATTCACATGATATATCCACTCACTCGACCCAATAGTCGATGAGCCCTTTCCTCTCCTTAACTTCGTATCGTCCCTGCCAATGGGCAAGTAGTTTAGTAATTGGGAGGTGGGAACCAACACCATGACCCGATCCCCCGGTTGGAACTCCCGGAGCGTCGTGCCATGGTCATAATAGCGGACCTCTGCTGCTTGTGCCTCTTCCATGTGACTTTTTAATATGGGTAGAATTTTCTCAAATTTATAGTGTAACTGCGCGATATATTCCAAAATATTAGTCGAGGGAAGAGCCTCTCCTTCCCAACCTTCTTTTAAAATGTCCAATATGCCCTGGGGTTGTCGTCCATATAATAATTCAAAGGGTGAGAACCCCGTCGAGGCTTGTGGGACTTACCTGTAGGCAAAGAGTACGAGGGGGAAGAGTTGATCCCAATTCCTTTCGTCCCCGCTGACCACCTTGCAAAGCATCTGTTTGAGAGTCTGATTAAACCTCTCCACTAGACCATCGGTTTGAGGATTATACACAATGGTCTTTAAGTAACTTAGCCATTTCTGTGAATGTCTCCGAGATATACGACATTCCTTGGTCCATAAGGACTTCTTTAGGAATGCCAACTCCTGCATGGCATCCCGTGGAACAGCTTCTGGAAATCGGTTTGCATAATCCACAAGGACTAATATATACTTACGTCCTCGGGCCGAAGGTTCCAGGGGTCCCACTATATCGACCCCTATTCTTTCAAATGGGACATCAATCAAGGGAAGGGTAACAAGAGGAGCATGGTCCCTCCTAGGAATTTGGCACAGCTGACACTCATGACAAGAGATACAGAGGCGGAGAAACTCCTTGTTATTTCCCGGCCATTAAAATCGGAGCTTGATATGCTCTGTTTTCTCAGTGCCCAGGTGGCCTCCTAGGAGGTGGGTGTGCGCTAACTCACAAACCTGCCGCCGGAAAGTTCGTGGGATTTGCAACAGCTTACACACACCCCCCTTGTGCTCACTGACCTGATATAATAAATCATTTTCAATAACAAAGTAGGGCCCCTGTGGCAAGGGCTGATGGGTGCCTTGGCCATTGACTAGTGTAACTGCATTCTTTGCAAATTTAAGGGAATCATCATTCCATTGTTCCCTTTTAAACAAGGCCAGTGTTTGTCTAAATTAGAAGCTTAAATCTGAGAGAGGGTCCGGTCTGACCTCAAGGGGCGGGGAGTCATCCCGTTCCGCCGAGACGTGGACAGATGACGGAATGGTCTGCGACGGCCCGGGAAGCTCCCCATCCTTCTCTTTGCCTCCCATATTTCTCTCTGCTGGCTGAGTACACGGCGTGGAGACAACCTGCGACAGAGGATTTCCGTCTGTCACTAGGCCCAAATTAGATTTAGGAGGGGTCAGTACTTCACTATTTTACTGTCAGACCAGCCCAGCCTCAGAATCACACTGAAAGGTGGATTTGGGAGGACCACTACGGTGATTCTTTTAACCGATCCTACCTGACTGATGAAACATCGGGTGGATTTATAGAATCAGATATCCCCGTGTACACAGGTTATGCTGGTCTTTGTTTTTATCCACTGTCACGGTAGTACATACCGGCGATCAACAATGGAAATGTTGCTGCCGGAATCAAAAAGGGCTTCCACTTAAAATCCATTAACCACTACCTCTCCTGTATGAGCCATTGAGAAAAGGTTTGAAAGAGCACACAATCCACCCCCCTCTCTCCACTTACATTCCGCCTTGCTCCCAAGGGAGGGCCATGCCCGCGGAATGAGAGACTCTGAAACAAACTCCGGTTTATGCCGAGGGGGCAGATTAGGAGGTATGTAATCTCCACAGCGTCCGCTAAAGGACTGCTCTGTTCTCTCAAATTGTGAGGCTGTCCTAGATGTTTCGATAAGTTCAATGAGATCATTCATATTATAAAAGTCTCCCTAGACCGGCTGGGTGAAATGGTCAGGAAGATTTTTTATTAATAAGAAGCAGGCTACTTTTTTCACTATTTGGTAGGTGGTACACTCAGAGGGCTTTAACCATCCTGCCAGTGTTAACCACATAGCATCAGCCTGCTCTTGGGTAGACCACTCAGGATCTAGCCTCCATGCCTGTAATGGCTTCATCTGCTGGTCTGGGGAATTCCCACTTTGCTCTGGGGCCTTGGTCCCTGTGGGGAGGACAGCTTTCTCCTCCGAGAGAGCATAATAAGTCCCTGTCACTTCCCCCATAGAGACCAGCCACATCTGGGTGTTCCATCGACACTCTCCCTATTTATTTTATGTGGCCCAGAATTAGACAAAGGGAGTGGAGTCTGCACCGGTTCTTTCCGAAATCCGAGGCGAAACCCCCACCCGGAAGCTTGGTGCCGGTACTCTCCCACCTGGTCATGATTCAGGTCTGGTTCTGTTTTCTTTTGGGCTTTTATCATCCTGCCGACTACACCACTGTAACAAGAATGACCATGAGACATTGCGAAGGTTTGGGGCAGCCACCGGTAAAATTTTTCCCGACTGCAAAACTGGTTCAATATGACAGACATGTTCACACGACTGAGTCCAAAACAGAACTGCTTTGGTATCAACAAGATTGCGGTTTTAAAGGCCAGCAAAGGAAGTGATGTCATCAGGACCAGAAGTGACATCATTGGCTGCCCCAGAGCCGGGCGGGATTTCCCTAGAATGGTCTGTAAGAGATAGAGAGAGAGAGAATTAGTGCACTTCACCACCCTGTGGTCTGGCGTGGAATTACATGTACTCAAGCCCTTTAGATGTCTCCTAGAGCAATTCCTTAGAGTGATGCTAGAGGGGAACCATTTTTGGTTCCCAAAAGACCCATCCACATGAAATTTCCAAAAAGAACCTTTATTTATTTAGATCTGTAACAGACTCCATACAGTAAATAACCATGAATAGAAGGTAACAGATTTGTGAAATACGAATGGCTCATGATTGTAAAAGCACTATCTCTGCATGCATTAACACAGGCTAAGTCCTGGTTTTCTTAATATGTTTGTATCCTGCTAGGTAGCCTACTATACATTAAAGATTTCAGTTTTTTTCTACATATTAGGAAGTTTTTTTACAGCATGGAGAACCAACTTCACACATAAAGAACCCTTCCAAGACTGAAATGGTGCTTTGTCAAGCAATGCCTCTACAATGAACCATACAACACATTAAAGAACAATAAAGTGCCCTTAAATAACTATTATTTTTTAAGAATGTTGGGCTAAGAAAACCAAGCTAGATTAATGTAGCAACATGCTTCACTGCTGGTTTGCTTGATTACCTGGTTTCTTGACCTTTCCTTTTCTTTTAACCACACTTTTTTTCTCCTTTAACTCATTATTTAATTTCCTAGCCATTTGTTAGCCTCTCCTACTTTTCTCCTTGGCTCCTGAATGAATCAGAACACTGTAGGAATCACACAAAGGTTTTATGAAACACAAGAAGAGATGTAAGTAAAACATAGTGAAGGTCCATTGGGAAATCAAAAAATCTTAACCAAAAGTACCAAGAGGCTGTGGCCAATGGGGGGCATATCTTAGAACCAGACACCACACCCACAACTACCAAAGACATTGTTCTGGATTCAAAAATGATTCTCTTATATGATAGGATGCCTTTACAGGCTTCCTCTAGTCAGAACAGCATAGTATAATACAGTATGAGTCAGTACAATATAACGTGTTTCTTCCCTTTTACTCCCTTTCCGCTCCTCCTTGCCAAGCTTTGTCCACCTCTTCCCAGTTCCTCAAATGAGGCAGATGATTCTTTTTTATACCAGACCCAGCAGTATTTCTAGTTTTACAGCACTACACACCAGAAGCACTTCCAGATCAGGTGGAACAGCCGTAAAGTAGTGGAGAACTCCTCCAGCAGCACACCATGGCAGATCCCAGGGCACCCAACAGGGATATCCTTCCAGACTACAGCTCCCATGAACCTCTGTAGGAGCCCAAACTGGGGGCATGCCCATGGAGCACTGCCACATAGTCCACTCAGGCACTCTTTACCCTCACGGAGCAGTCTGTCATTGTCTTTCCACTACACTGACCTCCCTGTCAGGAAAGGGCATGTGGGTTCACCCCGACTAGAACACCAGTCCACCCCGTCTATCCGTCACAATGTGAACTAAAAATCAATGTAAAAAATCTTAGAACAAGGGCCAAAACCAGAAAATAAAGTGGCAAAAGGTAGCACACAAAAGGTATTTGAGGACGAGGAACTAATCTGATAACTGACTTTTTTACCCATGGCGTGATTAATGTTGGGGTTGAGACCTCTGGGATTCCACCCCTAACAAATGCCGAGGTTGCCAAGCAACAGTTAGGCAAAATGGCGACTCCCATTATGGATAAAATGACATTATAGATGTTTCAAAACAAAAATGTACTTGCGGATAAGTTCTCTCGCGGATAAATCGGGACTCAGTGTAATTTCTGATATTTTATAATGTTGGTCATATAAGTCGAATGCATATATCTCACAGTTTTCGTCCAAGAGATTATGATATGCTAACATCCACCTGAAAGAGTAACCATGGAGCACACGGCCTTTTTTTTCTATGCATTGTGCCTATGTGACCACATGGTAATAACCAGACTATTCCGAAGCAACATCTGCACTGATTTATGTTTTTTGTATCTCACACCTTTATCGTAAGACCTTCGGAACACCTTATCGTAACACCTTATCTACAATGGAGCGCTCGATCAGAAGAAAATATGAAGCTGGTTTTAAATTAAACGTCGTTGAAGTAGCAAAAGAAATTGGTAACTGCGCTACTGCAACAAAATTCAATGTGTCTGAGAAACTGATGCGAGATTGGAGGTAGCAAGAAGATGTAAAAAAAAAAAAACATTTAAGTGTTGCATTTTTGAATGGCTGTATAAGTCAGGGTCTGACTTTATAATCAATTTTTCAATTTTATAATCAACTTATACATGAGTATATACGGTATTCATAACTGAAATAACACAATAAATAAAAATTCTGTTACAAGATTCAAAGTCCTAGGATAAGATAACCACAGAACAGTGTTTTAAATAAGTACAAAAAATGACTAAATACATAGATCTCAACAAAATAAGGTGACATATAAATATAAGACATCACAAAGAAGAGTACCCATACTTTGGAAAGGTAGTAAAAATCAACAACATGGCCAAAACCACAACAAAATGGACAACAATAAGGTGCAGAAAGACGTCACTGTCACTACAACATGGTACCATACCATTTTCTAAGCCCACTAAATCCTGAGCAGTGTCACAGGGGGCTGCAGCCCATTCCAGTAAGCCTCGGAAACAAGGCAGGAACAATTCCCAGGAAAGGGTGCCAATCCATTGCAGGTCAACACACTCACACACCCATCCATCCATCCATTTTCCAACCCGCTGAATCTGAACATAGGGTCACGGGGGTCTGCTGGAGCCAACCCCAGCCAGCATAGGGCTCAAGGCAGGAACAATTCCCAGGATAGGATGCCAATCTATTGCAGGTCAATACACTCACACACACTCACACACCCACCAGGGCCAATTTAATATAACCAGTTCACCTAACCTCCATGATTTTAGACAGCGGGAGGAAACCAGAACACCCAGAGGATACCTATGAAGACATGGGGAGAACATGCACTACGCAAAGATGACTCAGGACACACTCCCTGGTCTTCTTATTATAAGGCAGTATCACTACGCCACTGTACCACACACAACAACAAGCTATTTAACATTTTTCAAAGACAAATAAAATATACTAAAATTGCAATAGCAACACTATAATTTATGCTCTCTATGCATTTTATCAAACTCTGTTCTTTTCAAATACAACTCCTGTCCCCTATAGTAATCCTACGGGCTCTTCTTTCTGTTCTTGAATAATTTATTATCGTTAACTTAATCCAAAGTCTTGTGTGCAACATTTTTAAATTGTGTAGTTACTCTGGATATGCTTATTTGTTATATCATCTGAACATTTTTTTTTTATTTTCAGTTGTCATTATTAGGGAACTGGCAGTGTGGTGCAGAGATTAGAGCTACTGTCTTTAGATCCACTTCTTGTGTTTGAAAATTGCACTCAGTAAATTTTATATGTTCTACCCTTGTATGTGTGGGGTTTCCTCGGAATAATCCAGTTTTCCTCCCATATCCCCAAAATTATGCATGTAAGGTTAATTTGCAATTCTAGATTACCCTGTGTGAATGAGGCTGTGTTTGTCCTACAATGATTTGGTGCCCTACACGAGGTTGCTTCCTGCCTTTCACTTTGTTCTTTGGGGACCACCCCTGTCCCCACAACCGTATAATTTACAACTGCAAGAAAAAATCCTTTGTATTAACTGCATTTATGTGTAAATATAGTCTGATATCCATCTATGTTACAATAATGAACAAACAAAATCTATTTTATCTAATAATGTACAAATTATTGTATTGTTCTTGTATATATAGAATACGTACATCATTCAAACATTCACAGATGTAGGCTGGAAAAGGTATATGTAACTCTAGAACCCAAAACAAGCTAATTGGAGTCAGGAGTTAGCATAACTAGAGTCCAATCAGTACTGAGCCTGCTCTCCTTAGACGTTGGCATCAGCCAAGATGACTCTAAAGAAACAACACAGAATGCTCCGTAAGGCAAAAAAAGAACCTTAAAGTAACAGCCAAAGGCTTGGAGGTATCATTGGTACATGTTATTATCTCAGTTCATGAGTCTACCATGCAAAAAAACATTGAACACAAATGGTGGCTATGACAAGACACCAAGAAGGAAGCCACTGCTCTCCAGAAAAAAACATCACTGCAGGCCTAACATTTACCAAAGACCATCTTGACACTTCAGAAAGCCATTGGGAAAATATTTTACGGACTGATGAAACAAAGGTTAAATTGTTCAGGAAGAGTATGCAGCAGTATGTATTGCTTAAACAACATGGACCATCATCCCGATGGTGAAGTAGGGTGGAGGAAACATGATTTGGGATTGCTTTGCTGACTTGGGGTGTGGACAGTTTGAAATCATTAGGGAGAAAATAAATTTCCAAATTTAACAAGATATCCTACAAGATAATATCAGGGTGGCTGTTCACCTGCAGAAGTTCAGTAGACGTTGAGAAATACAACAGAACAATGACCCTAAACATCAAAAGTAGATCTACCACAGAATGACTTTAAAAAAAGAAACTCCATCTTTTGGAGCAGCCCAGTCGAAGCTCAGACCTCGACCTAATGGAGATATTGTGGAATGGCCTCAAGAGAGCCTTTCTCCCCAGACATCCTAAGAAAAGGGCTGAGCTGAAGCAGTTCTGTAATGATGAATGGTCCCGAATTCCTCCTGAACATTTAGCAGATCTGTTCCACAGATACTGGAAGCACTTGTTTGAGGATATTGCTGCTGAAAGAGGTTCAACCAGTTATTAAATCCAAGGATTCACTTACCTTTTCCACAAAATGTTTTATAGGTGTGCTCAGTAAAGAAATGGAAGATTATAATAGTTTGTTATTAGTGTAAGCCTAATTGTGTTTTGCTATACTTGTGACTTACTTGTGTCACATTTTATGACCAGTTAATGTAGAAAGCCAGTTAATTCCAAAGGTTTCACATACTTTTTCTTGTCTCTGTAAGTATGTATATATAATTTGAGACAAGCTTCTGAGGGTTTTAGTGCCACATGCTACATTAATTGTACTCCTTTCAGAGATAAGCTATGGATCTCCACTCCTCTGTAGCTCTCTTCTCTTTTTCTGGAACATTGCACTGCTGATCATGTCTTAAAAGATGAACACTGTAACTGCTGTGGGGGCTTGTATGAGATGTAACTCTTTAGCAGTGACTGGGTGCTGGGATCGGACCCATGGCACACTAGTTTTAAAGGCAGCACCACCTATTGACCACCTTGTTTTTATTGAAAGGAGGCACAAAATGGCTTTGAAGAACCAGAATGTCCACCACTAGCCAGATTCTTATTTTTCACTTATCATAATATGAGAAATACATACAAAATAGCATGTTGTAAATGATTAGATGGAGGTAAACATCCTACCTATTAGCAGCATAGAGGCAAGGGACTGAAAGGGTCAGGTTAATCTGCATTCCTGTGTGTACAAGAGAGGCAATCAGCATTGCTTTAAAATTCTTTGTTTTTAGGCAAATCATAATGTACGCTTTATACAGCCTGCTGTTACGTGCTGTTATAATGTAGGCCTCTTTTGTTAGAATCTCCCTGCTGGCATTCAAATGAAGCGCATCATTTAGTGTTCAGATGTCTGCCTATTTATCAGGAAAAAGCATGCGACTGCCAACATGCCCCAGTAATTTTTTTGAATGTCTGTTCTAGTGCCACGTAAGGTTAACCCAGGGGTTTTCAACTCTAGCCCTCAGTGGCTACTGGATCTGTTTTCAGCTAATTTATATTTTAAACAACGGTCACTAACGTTATTTAACCTTGTGTTTAATAAATGGCTTAATTTGACTAACACAGATGAAAAAATTGATATGTATATAATAATCTTAAAGCTTTGACAAATATTGTCCCAGTAAAAATAAATATTTCAATGATTAAAGCTTCATTGTGACTGTCAAAGTTGTTTGCAGCATTCAAGTTATTGTCTTGTATCACAGTGCCATAACTTAAAGATAAAACTCTTTGTGACAGTGTTCATGATGAAATGTACTATATACATTAAAGATTAATTGACTGCAACAAGCTGAGAATATACTGTATGCAATCTGGAACATCGCCATACATCATATTCAGGAGTTTCAATGCAAGTGATGAGTGTACTTACTAATTATATCCATCCATCCATCCATCCATCTCAAGCTGCTTTTTTCCATTTCTGGGGCAACAGACACAGCACCCACCTTGCTAAAGAGGGAATTACTTCTGGATGAAATGCCAGTACTCCAGTCATCATCCATAACATCTTTTTTGCACTATAACATCACTCAGACTAAATAATATAACAAACATTTCCACATTGACATAATTAAGAGGTGCTGAGTATCAGAAATCAAAGTAAGAAGCTAAATAAATGTGCTGTAGGGGTAAAGGTACTGCTTATTAAAGTAAACATGTGCAACTTAAAATGATGTGACAAACTGAACCTTATATAAACAAACATTGGAGTATATAAAAGTTTTTTTTTAATGACAGTTTTTTTTTTAAATATACAGTAGCTAAAAGAAGTGCTTGACACTCTGGGTAAACCCTATAATGCTATTTTAAAGGATTAGACACATTTGTCCTGACCAGCTCAATTTATTATATGAACAGCAAATGGGGAGCTGAAGCAGTTATGCAGAAAACAGTGAGCAATTGCAGTCAGTTGCTTAATACGGAAGGGCATTTGCTGAAAGGCACCATTTGGCCCTTCCCACCCTGAGGATTCCAAAAGGCCTGCCCATATTTGATGCTTTGTGCAGTATGCCAGAATGATACTCCCTTTCCCTGTGTGCTTCAGTGACCATTTGATATCCACCATTTGCTAGGTCACAGACTTAAATCAGTCAGCCGCATATTTCAATTTGTGCATTTAGTTGTTTATGACACGGGTAAGAACAAGTGCAGTAGAGTGTATCATTTTAAATTCGTTATGCCAGAGAGGTTTTTGTATATACTCTCGTACATTATTTAAGTGCGCTCATTATGTCGGCTTCAACATATCAAGTTAGACTTTTCTTTGTCATTCGGGGAATGTGTTTTGTGGATGCTGGGCAAGTTATTTGCATCAAGCTTGTAAGTTTTTTTTTCTTTAATGTGTTTATATATAGCTTGCCGCATTGAGAAAGTAAAAAAAGCTATAAAATGTACAGACACCCACATTCTATCTATCTATCTATCTATCTATCTATCTATCTATCTATCTATCTATCTATCATATAGTGTCTTTTATATCTATTTTATAGTGAATTTCAACTCTATCTATCTATCTATCTATCTATCTATCTATCTATCTATCTATCTATCTATCTATCTATCTATCTATCTATCTATCTATCTATCTATCTATCTGTCTGTCTGTCTACTGTAATTAGATAAAAGACAAAGTGTTTTGGGGCATCTTCATGGCCAATCCATATATTAAATGGACACAAAAGGACGTTAAAAAAGGTGCGTGAAGTATTGAGTTGTTCTGGTTTCCGTAGTCAGATCTCTGGGTGTACCACAATTGCTATATGTATATTTGTACATACACACATCTTTGTCCCAGACAAAGGTGCAAACAAACTGGTAATGCAATCCCAAAACAAACATCTGAATTAAAGAGAGAAAACCACATTGATAAAATGAGAGGTCCTAAATATTCCAGTGAGGCATTGGTCTCTAGGGTGAGACACATGCTGTATGTATATCTGTACATATACACATATTTGTCCTAGACAAACGTGCAAACAAACTGGTAATGAAATCCCGGAACAAACATCTAAATTAAAGAGAGAAAACCACATTGATAAAATGAGAGATCATAAATATTCCAGCGAGACATTGGTCTCTAGGGTAAGATATGTCATACCAGTGTGAAGGGCCTTTGAAGTCTGTATATGGTTGTTGGGGAGGAGTTTGGAGATTTCAAGAAAAGGGAGATAGTGGAACTGTGGGAAGAAACAAGTAATATTTCCCCGGTGTGGTAAAGGGCAGAATATCCATTCTTCCTTTAACAAAGAAATAGAATGAGAAGCCATGGATGTGTATAAGAAGGCTTGGGGACCTGCAGGAAATGGGCAGTATACAAGCTGATTTAGGAATACCTGCCTGGATTACCCGCATATCAAAGAGAGTCACTGCTGACTGGAAAATCCTGGAACAAACAAACTGGGAGGTTTAAAGCCACATAATGTCAAAAGCCAAATTGAACACTAAGTCAAGAGATGAATTTGGGATGAAGGCTCATGAATAACGGAGAAGAAGATTTATGTTGTCATATGTGGGTGCTTCACTAACCACCACACTAACTATCTGATTGAATTGTCTACCTGCACCAAGTAGAGATGCCTTTCTTGATCTGTAATAAATACTGTAATGTTCTGACTTGTAAAGAGCATACTTTTAGAGTTTACACAGTCTTAGGCTCTTTGTCTAGTTACCACAAGGGGCGGTGTAACAGGAAAATTCCTTGACTAATCATCAGCTTTTGTACTTATTCCCTTTCCTGGTTTGGCAGGGTTATGGACCTTCTTGGCACAAAGAACCCACATACAGCCTCAGTTCTATGTCTTCTTACAGACAGAAGTGATTTGACTACTGTTTACCCTCTGCATCCAGTGCTCACTGTTTTACTTTAAGAGTAGGAATCTATAACGAGTTGAGGACTTCCTTTCTTCTAATACAGTGCTCCCCTTTACATCTGATATTAACATGCATTTCTGGCAATCCAGTCACAATCTGCTAACACTTGACCACATCAAACGCACTTGTGATCAGATCACTTAGACCACAGAAGCAGATGACAAGTGTAAATGCAAACGTGTTTTCTATCCATGTACAACAACCAGTTAGGCAGAAGTTGATCAGAGTTTTCCATATGAAAGGTTATAATGGAACTTCATGCCAAGACAATGTAAACACTGGTGACACATTCTTAATGCAAGGTGTAAATGTAATCAAGTTAAGTTAATGCACTTAAAAATGCATACTAATACCATGTGTATGGGGCAAATGGTCCTCACAGAATTTACAACCAACGACCTGCTTGCCATAGGTTGAACCACGTTAGGACAACAGTCAACTTAAAAAGCTCCACTTTGTTTAACTATATGTATCTTTGTAAAAAATACTAATGCTGAAAATTGACTTTATTAGATAATAAATTGTGGCTCCGTCCGCATATTAGTGAAACAGGACAAACTTTAAAAATTAATAAACAAAAGGTATCACTAGCTACGTGGAGGCAAGGTACCCTTAAAAACACAGAGGTAGACTGACTCTCCACTTCTGACGTCACACTTCCCCTTCCCCTTGGCCCTCAGCTTCTTTCTCGGATTAGTGTGAATATATCACTCCTGCAAGTGAAGTTGAGAGAAGTTGCAAAATTATTCTGGAATGTTAAAGCAAATTCAAGAAAAAAACCCAATCTAAATCCGTTAAGTAGTTCTCTCATTCGCTAGCTAAGCGAATGTAAGGTATGCCCTGAGGCTCGTGCGTGAGTGAGAAGGGCCCGCTGTGTCTCTCTCAGGCCACTGTGTCTCGCACGAATAAATCGGTACCACAAGCAAACTATGATACTTAGCGTGATGAGAGAGGTCGCAAAATCAACCGGAATGTTCAGACAAATTATAGAAAAAAAAATGAACTAAATCCGTTGAGTAGTTTTCTCATGAAAGTGGACAGACATACAGACAGACAGATGTTGGTTTTATATATATGAAGATGTGCTTCAAAGTCATAAATTTCAGCTATTGATCCATAATAACCCTTCAGCCCTGACTGTATGTTGCAATAGCAGGCACAGTAGCCTGACAGCACTGATGCAACAGAAATATTGTGTATCAGGGGCTACATGGCATTAATAGATGGTCTTTGCCATCGTGGATGAGAAAGAAAGATTGTACAGTGATAGAGACTGGTGAGGGAGTGCGAGTCAAAAGCAGCGTTGAAATACAGAAATGGAGAGAGTGAGCTGAATAGGAGTGGAACAGTAATGAGTGTAATAGAAAAAAAAGAAGCTGTTGTCATCTGTAAAAAAGTTGTGCAGAGTTTTTGGTGATGGCTGTTTTAGAACTGCTTTCCATAGCCTTAAATTCAACAAGGAATGCAACACTGTGGTAGCACCTTACTCATCATGACATTAAAAAGCACAGTACATAACAAACTAGCATACCATAATGATCACTTTGTTTCAGGTACAGTTACTGTCATCTTACAGACTAATTGATACATTTTTGCAGACCACAGGTATTTCACGAACCACACTGTGAAAACATCTGCCTAAAATATTGTATCAAAATGAAGTTTTAAACCTAAATGACAAAATGGAATCTTACTCATTTTATTGGTTGTCTTATCTAGCTTACTATCCTTTGAAGGCTATACTACATGATAATGGCCAAAGTGTGGCTGTTGCGGGGTCATCTACTGGTCCTTTGAAAGTTGACCACTATAACCAGGATTCAAGGTTCTTAATGTGAAGTTGCATATGGTTTCTAGGCTGTCAAGACCACCTAGCAAGTCCACAGAAGAGCCCAACAACTCCACTTGCCGTTATGATTATTTTTGAACACTTGCTTAAGCCTTTTTCTTAATAGTTATTTCCCAGTCTGCATTTTTTTAGGTATGTGTTTTCATTTCATAAACAGTTTTCAGTTACTATAAATCATTTTGTGCCTTTTTTGCTATTTTGCTTTTCCTAGAGTCGCCTCAAAGTTACACAATCAACGTTATCCATGATGCCATAATAATCATTGTGTCTGGTTGTGTCACTATCCATGTTTGTAGATATTTTTAGAAAACAGCCTTCATGTGTGTGTTATTTATTGTTCTTCCTATTTCCCAATTCATGAGTTTTGCTTTTAAATTCCTTACTATGATGTTTGGGTTTTGATTCTGGTTAGACAAATGATTGGACTGACTTTAGTTTTTGACTGTCTGGCTTGTTTATATTTCTTCTCCTGGTCATCCCTTTTAACTTTTTTTGCCATTCCAAGTGTTAGGCTAACACTTGGTGTTTTGCTACATTGGGCCATAGGTCTTGTCCTTGTCCTGTTTCTGACACCGATATAATAATATGGAGTTCTAGACCATGAGGGCCCAATGAATTCTAACTCATTTTATTGCTTTTTTATTTAGCTTGATATCCTTAGAAGGACTGCTCACTACGCAACACTAAGATGGTGACTGAGTGGCTGAAGTAGGTTTGCCATTTATAGGCTCCTCCCAGAGATGGTACTGAAGCTGCTCATTTTAATAATAGTCTGCCAGCTCAGATTGCTGTTATTTCCAGCCCTGACACTACTGCCAGAATCAGCACCATTACAATCTAAAACAGGACCTCTTCCATTCCTTATTTATCAATTCTGTTAGTAACAGGTGGCTTAAAGGAATGATACTGCTACCTGCTAGTTACCTATGACACCTCTCTTAAAAGTGTGCTTAAAGTTGAAGGGACACGTTCTGCGATTACACATCTTACATTTCTCTTGGTTATTCACCTTTTCCCAAGTTTCTTCTTTAATTGGGCATTTCTCTTGTCCGGTGCCTTGGAAACAGGCCATAATTTGTACATGAAGAGCAATGTGTGTCTACTGTGCTCTACATATTGTGAACCATGGGATCTAGAGCATTAAGAGAAGAGTCAGCACTTCAACCAGAAGAAAGCAAGTAAAATGTATGGATTCAAAACTAAGGTGAAATTAAACTGTCTTTGAACTTGCAGTTGGCATTGGTATTGGAATCATTCAACACTTTACATTTACATTTGTTCTACTTAAATATGTTAAGAATGTAGAAAACATTGCTGCTTTCAGCCAAGGCAAAACTCCATAGAGAAAAGAGAAAAAATGCACTTCAGAAGAATTCATGTGTGTCCTTTGTCCTGATTCATTCCAATTCTTGAATTGCAAGGTCAGAGCGAGGCTCTCAGTAACTGAATGAGATAATGGGAGTGAAAAAGAAACTTGAGTGCTCAGGTTTCTTGTTGCGTTAACAACAGGATTATCGTCTGAGTTCTAAAGTAGTTGGGCTTTGTGTCCGTTTTCCTAAGTTTAAGTCCATGGTCTGTGCTTTCTTTGAATTTTGTACCAATGTGGTAGATCTGTACTGGTGCTGGTAAGGATATGTACAGCAAAGGTGACCATAACACATTTGTGGGATAAGTGTGGGGTTCCACAAGTACATCATCCTGTAATACCTCTATAGGCATGTTTAGAATGAGTGATGTGCATGAAATACAACAGGTAGGTCTTTTAAAAACAAAGCCATCAATTAATACATTTTTAAACTGAAGGATGGAAGTCAGTTTTTAGTCTCACTAAAACATTCAATCCCTGGGGACAATCTATCTATCTATCTATCTATCTATCTATCTATCTATCTATCTATCTATCTATCTATCTATCTATCTATCTATCTATCTACTGTAATGAGATAAAAGACAAAGAAAGTGTTTTGGGGCACCTTCACAGCCAACCCGTATATATTAAATGGACACAAAAGGCGTTAAAAAAAGGGTGTGTGAAGTACTGAGTTGTTCCGGTTTTCGTAGTCAGACGATGGTGTTGCTTTGGTTTAATAGGCATTGTGGGAGTAAGAGGTGGGTCCAGGTGATTTGACCCTGGAAGTGACATCATGGGTGGAATTGTGTCAGTTTTTCTTTTCTATAGAAAAGTAAGGAGAAGGGAGTATGTTACTGTACAGCACCACCTCATGTCTTGGTGGAGAATTAGAATCACATAAGTCCTTAAGCTACTCCCTATGGGAACGCGTGTGACACTATCTATCTATCTATCTATCTATCTATCTATCTATCTATCTATCTATCTATCTATCTATCTATCTATCTATCTATCTATCTATCTATCTATCCTTCCTAATGGCCATGCACCTGTAATTTGAAGACAGTATACATTTAAAAGTAATTTGTTTTGCCATAACAGTTTAAATGTTTATATCAAAATATTTAGGCTCACTTTACCTTGCAGCCATTGCTATCAAAAATGAAACAAGCGTTATACACATGCAGACAAGTCACTGACACTGGAGCAACAGGTAGACAATGAAAGCAGTGCAGCCATCTAGAGAGAAATGCAATACAGAACCGGGTGAAAAATACATGGGCATGGGGAGAACATGCCGACTTCACACAATCACAGATTCAGCAGGATTTATATCCATTCTCTAGAGACAGTGACACCTCAAAATGATAAATATAATGAATTACTAAGGTATTGCATAATTTGATGAGATATAAGCCACAGATTAACATTAAAACTTGTATTTTACATTTGAAAAACAGTGACTTTTTTCTTTAATTAGGCAAAACTGGTTTATTACCATTTACTCATGCAGTGTATGAACATTTTGACAGGATCAAAGGTACATATTATATTTTTCTATAAATGAGCACTCCTTCCTGAATTACCAATTGACTTAAACAGAACACATTTGGAGGGTAAGAGGGTTGGCAATAGCAACTGAATGACAGGGTGGTCCGCCAGCACAGCAGTTACAAATTGCCATGAATCTTATTTGAAAGTCAACTTGTTAAGTTGGGTGAGCACTTCTTATGTTCAGATGATCTGGTGACCTCGCTAGAATGAGCTAGCATGGCCTTGGAGCAATGGGTGCGCTGAGGCGCAAATTAGGACAAAGGTAGCTGCTGAAGAGACAGGCTGAAGGGAAGCCAGCGCTGAAGAAAAAAAAGAGAGGAAAAAAAGGAGCAGACAACAAAAAAACCCTTCTAAATCATCATTGAAAAGTCATTAGAAATCTGGCAAGGGGAGAAGCACAGATTGCTATGAGATAACACAAAACCACTGTTTTCCACAAACAATGACAGTAATGAGCTGGAAGAGATGGGGAGGGGCTGAAAAACAGATTTCCTGTCGATTGCTGAAAGCTGTTTTCTAACATTATTTGTAACAGTAGAAAGATGTGTTAGAATTTTATTCATGTGTTGTTAACCATTGTATGGCTTCTGAAACAATTTTATCTGTCTGACCCTAACCCCTGCCATATGTCCAGACAGACACATCCTCCAAACTTTTCTGATGGAAATGCCACTGAGACATCTGTGCAGAGTGCATTAAATGCTGGAATGTACTGTATGGGCCTCGCTGTTCTTCACTTGGTCATTCAGCTGCAAGACGGCCTTTTATCAAAGCTCTTACTGCTTGAAAAGTGGGAATCCATCCACCTAACACACAGACTGGGGTACAGTAGGTAGACGGAAGGCCAGAATATATCCATAAAACTAGTCAGTTAGCAACACACGTTCATTTTGTTTGGTTAAAATGTATACGTTTTTATAAAGTGCACCTCATATCCTGAATTGGATTAAACAACTTTTGGAAAGATATGACACATAAACTACAGTGGAGTCATTATTTTGTCTAATTTTCTTTACCACATCGAACATATCAAAATGAATCTTTACTTGTGAAATGCGGAACAAATGCATTAAAGAAAAATACTGCTTATAATGCTGCTCCCACCACCATGCTTCACAGTGGGGATGGTGTGTTTTTGATATGGTGCAGCAGTTTTATTATGCCAGTCTGTTTAGTGTCATGGTTAATAATCTCAATTTTGGTTTCATCAACTCATACATCCTTTGTCCAGATGATTTTTGAGTCTCGCATGTGTCTTCTGGCACACCCTAGCCAAGATGTCATATTTTTTTTTTCCCCCAACAGTGGCTTTCTCTTTGCCACTCTTCCATAAAGTTGTGACTGGTGAAGCACCCAAGTTATTATCTGCACAGTATCCTTAGTCTTACCCACTGTTGCTTGTAACTCCTACAGGATTCTCCTGGATCTTTTGGTAAACTCCCTCATTAGTCCTCTTATTGCATGATCATTCAGTTTTGGTGGGTGGCCTGCTCTTGGCACATTTACAGCTGTCCCATATTCTTTCCAGTTTCTTAATGAATGATTCCACTGTAAAATGGTAAAATGGTAAATGGCCTGTATTTGATATAGCGCCTAACTAGAGTTCAAGAACCCCCCTAGGCGCTTTACAACACAACAGTCATTCACCCATTCACACACACATTCATACGCTGGTGATGATAAGCTACTATGTAGCCACAGCTGCCCTGGGGCACACTGACAGAAGTGAGGCTGCCGAACACTGGCGCCACCAATCCTTCCGACCACCACCAGCAGGCACTGTACTCTAAGGGATATTCAGTGACTTGTCTATTTTCTTCTCTCCATCCCCTGACTTGTGCTTTTCAATCACCTTTTCACAGAGATGCCTGGAGTGTTCTTCATTGTGTACGTTAGGCCACTGCTGTGTTCCATTTGGGAAGCTGGAATTTCCAAGTTCCAAGTAGGAAGTTTCAACTGGAATTCCCCCACAAGTCAGATTTCTTATTCAGAAAGTCAGGAGAGCCTCACCGACCCCAACCTCAAAAGCCAAGATGGCTGCACTGAGCATCAGCAGAAGTGCAAGCCGTAGCATTATGCAGCTTATTAGTACTTCTGTGTATTTGTACCTCATTAAATCAGTCATTCACATGGTACTATCCCGCTTCTATCTGTGGAGAGGTTGCTACAATTCTTGCATGCAGAAAATACTGCATTATTTGTTGTTATCAGCAGTGTTGTCTCGATTCTGAAAGAGCAAGCACAAGAAAGGTTTTCCTGAAGACATCTATATTGGTTTTCCAAATGTTTTACTGGAATGCGGTCAGCTTAGGTGTGATGTCATTTCCAGCTCCGACATCTGACTTCCAAGGTAAATGGAACACGACACATAATACCGACTCGCCACAAGTGGGACCTTCAAGATGAGGAACATTTATATTGGAATCAATTGAAATACCCTCATTACAGACAGGTGACCTCCATTGAACTAATTATGGAACTTCCAAAACCAATTGGCTGCACCAGTGAGGATTTAGGTGTGTCGGTGAATACTTAATGCAATTAATTATATTTTGTTTAACATTTGCTTTATTTTAGTTTACCTTGCAGGGATCTGTTTCCCCTTTGATATTACAGTCTTCTTCTGTCGATCAGTGTCAAAAATGGCAAATTAAATCCACTGTAATTCATTGTTGTATTAGAATAAAATGTGAAAACTTCTAATTGGGTGAATACATTTTATAGGCACTGTATGTCTTCCATAAAATGGATTCGTCCATCCATCCATCCATCCATCCATTTCTTTAACCCTTTTCAAATGCAGGGCTGTCTGAATCTGGAGCTGATTCTTGTAGCATTAGGTGCAGGGTAGCAATCGGCCATGGACAGGACACAAGAGTCTCCCAAACAAGACCGACTTACACTTAAAAATAACCTAAACTATGTGTCTATGTAATATGGGGAGAAAAGCAAAAAACAAAAAAACAAAGAAACCATGAGAACACATAATGTTCATAGAGACAATGGTGTACTAATCCCAGGGCCATTAGAATTTAATACTAACAAGTCTGAATTGGCTAAAATTCATGCTGTATTAAATTGCTATATTCAAGTCTCTATTGTTACATAAGCAATCATTTTTCATTTTCATCTTTTAAATGTATTTACTGTGTAATTCTATTATTTTATTCTCCCACTGAAAGCCAATGGAGCTGCTTTTGGTATTGTGTTTAACAAAGACACTGCTTATTTAATAGTTTATTAAATGAATTATATCAAACAACACCATCTGCACTCCTTCCAGTAAAATAAATACATTCTATTGTATAATCTATAAAAGTCAATATCTTAGGCAATAGTGAAAGAATAAGGAAACAACCATAATTAAGAGTATTCATTTTATTATAATTGTCATTGTTCCAAGTTTTAAAAAATCCTTTGTGTTTAAAGCAAGTGATACATACAATTAGAAGCAAAAAACTGTTTCAAAAAACATATGAAGCAAAGCTTTACTGAATAGATGTCATGGTTGCAGGGACATTCAGTTCACTCTTTTGTCGACTGAGAGGCCCATGCAGCACCCACAGGCTGCTATAGCAATCTGTTGGCTGTAACCAGTTTCAGCCAGTTTCAGAGGTGGCAGACAAATTACTGAGGTGTGATTATATCAGCTGCTGCATGGGCAGCACCGGACAAATGGAGTGGGTGGTCAACAAAAGTGTTCAATTAATACAGGGAGTAAGGGTGAGATGAACTCTTCCTGCTTGCTTTAAACAAGGAAAGTCATTCTGGGTTAGGAAATAAAAAGAAGGAAAGATACAGGGAAAGAAACAAATATGAAACTGTGGAGAGTGGCTGACACTGACCGAGCCATTTGCCTAAATTAGGTAGTTGTAGTCAATCTGTCACATTGCAGTCACTGATGTTTAATGTAGCACCTTTCATGGTCTACAGGATACTGAAATAATGGCCTCCAGTTTATCATGCAGGCTGATTTTATTTGTGGAAAAGCAACTGGTATCAAACATATGTATATTTAGTCTCTTCAGTAGATCATCCATTTACATCTCCTAACTCCTGTAATATCTTAAGAAAATCTTACAAATGAGTGCAGGAATTGTTACAGGACTGGAGGGTGTCATCTATGAAAACTGAAGAAACTGAAATTTTTCATCCCTAGCAAATGAAGATTGAATGGAAGCAAAAGAGAAGTGTTTAAAATTATGACGACAACAAGCAAGGTGGATGCCATTTGTTACCCTATAATAAGTACTTTTGTGAAGACAAATGAGCCTGACTGGAATGTGATTTCTTGTAATGTTGACAACGTTTCTGTAAAAAAAAGATAATTACAGATTTGTGAAAGAAGTTATCTAGTTGTGTGGCTGACAGCAGCAATTTTTTATTTGGATACACAAAGTGATTAGGAATTGACAAGCTATTTTGTGCTGAATTACTTCTTGTAAAGACTTTTTATGTGGAGGCATTCATGTGTTTTGGTTTTTATCCTTGTCCTTCTTCCTCTTTTTTAGTTTGAAAGTGTAACTCCATTGAAAAAGGTAAAATAATGTTTGAAATATGCAGAAAAAGTAACATATCAGGGTCAATCTCTTTTATTTATCATTTTTTTCATATATTTAAAAAGTCATTGATAATATATGCTTGGAGGCATAACTTAATCTCACCATGGGCTGTTTTGTAGTTTAACTGCATATTGTTAGAGGTTGTAATTGGGAGGATATGAAGCAAATTAACAATGGCTTGGTCGTGAGAGAAACTCGTAAAAGAAGAAACATGGCAAAATAGTAAATAACCAGAATATTTCACACAGGATAAGTCAAAGAGGTAATCTGAAGTCAAAAAATAGAAAATAATTTCTAACCAGAGAGAACTTTAGCAATAATAACACAAGGATTTTTTTTGAGAGTTAGGAAGTCTATAACGCTGATTGTTTATGCTGTTGCGGTAAAGACATCACACATCGTACACTCCTGGTGTTCCTGTCTAGCAATAGTCTGGCAACCCTGCATCACAAACAGCAAAAAACGAAAATGTCCTTAAAGAAAACAAAATGATGCTGCAGCAAGACATATTTAACCTTTAATAACCCATCCATCCATTCTCTTCCGCTTATCCGAGGTCGGGTCGCGGGGGCAGCAGCTTAAGCAGAGAGGCCCAGACTTCCCTCTCCCCGGCCACTTCTTCCAGCTCTTCCGGGAGAATCCCAAGGTGTTCCCAGGCCAGCCGGGAGACATAGTCCCTCCAGCGTGTCCTGGGTCTTCCCCGGGGCCTCCACCCGGTTGGATGTGCCCGGAACACCTCACCAGGGAGGCGTCCAGGAGGCATCCTGATCAGATGCCCGAGCCACCTCATCTGACTCCTCTCGATGCGGAGGAGCAGCGGCTCTACTCTGAGCCCCTCCCGGATGACTGAGCTTCTCACCCTATCTTTATGGGAAAGCCCAGACACTCTGCGGAGGAAACTCATTTCAGCCGCTTGTATTTGCGATCTCGTTCTTTCGGTCACTACTACCTCCGATGAAGTATAAAAACCTTGGATGACGTTTTACCTTGCCCGGACGTGGGTCACTGGGGCCCCCTCTGGAGCCAGGCCTGGAGGTGGGGCTCGATGGTGAGCGCCTGGTGGCCGGGCCTGCACCCATGGGGCTCGGCCGGGCACAGCCTGAAGAGGTAAAGTGGGTCCTCCTCCTCATGGGCTCACCACCTATGGGAGGGGCCAAGGAGGTTGGGTGCAGTGTGAGTTGGGTGGTGGCCGAAGGCGGGGACCTTGGCGGTCTGATCCTCGGCTACAGAAACCTCTAATAACATCCTAACTAAAAAAAAACTGACCATTTAATTCTTTGACCTCTAAAACTCCCAAAACAATGATTTACACCATTTTTAGAGGTCAAGGAAAAGACTGTAAAAATATAAAACAAAGAACAAATCATGACAATATTGAAAGTGCAATGCAGCAATACTGACTGTAATAAATGAAAGCAGTTTGAGTAAAGAACCAATACAATTTGATACAACAACTGATATTAAGATTCTTTATGTAGACTATTTTGCATTGTAAAACTCACTAGTTTTTTGGGCTTTGCTCCCTAAAGCTTTGTTCACAGCTCTGTGTTTATCTGCATTCTTATGTGAAGCTGTGTTAAGCATGCAATATGTACCACACCAGTAAAATCATATCTATATCTGCCTCCCATGGAACGGTGCTTACATTTTTAAAAATAGGATATCCCTCATATTTTCCATGTGAAGACCCACTAAAATGCACCATTGTCCAGACGACCTCCACCACACCCAACACCATTACCTACCATCTACCATATCTGAGTTGAGGCTGTGCACACATTTTTTTCTGTTACAGATTTTAATTGAAGTGCTAAATGATAAACAGCTTCACACAGGAACTGAATTCCTTTCTTGTTATGCTAATGGCATGAAATTTGCTGGAAGTGAAAAGCAATTTATTTTGCAAATTTTGAAAAATTCAGATTTGCTGTGAAGTCAGTTTAGCTTCAATCAGTTTACTCATCCCTAGTCATAACCAGTGAGATGGGCGGCCACGGACACTACCTGGCTAAGATGCCAACAGAGTGGAAGGACCAGGGGAGAGGGCATTGATGAGGCAATACCTCCCCAGGGACACTAGAGGGCAGCCCTCCTGGGCAGCTGTGGCACCACAGATTTGCACAAGGCATGTCAGGAAATGGAATTCGGTGAAGCCCTGTCGGGTTCAGTGGGGGCCGCCAGGGGGACCTCCAGCACACCTGAGAGTGATTCCAGGTAATACTGATGAGCCATCTGGAACACTCCCAGGACCTAAATAAGAGAAGCCACCTCATTCCATTGAAGGGCCAGAGTCGGGAGGAAGAGGACAAAGCCTGAAGAGGAGTGGAGGCGGATGGAATTGTGGCAAGAAGGGACTGCGTATTGGTGTGTTGGTGCTGGTGATTGTGCACTTTAAACTGTAAATAAACTGGGTTTTGTGTTGAACCCGTGCCCTGCCTGTGTGTGTCAAGATTAGGGTGGCTGTTGGCTTCAGATCAGTAATCAATTCTCACGCAAAGAAACTAACACTATGGTTTAGGGTTGTATGCGCAAACTTGGATAAATCAGGAAGTGCATAACACTGATATTTCAAGCTGCCACATAAATGATGTCACATACTGCACACTCCCAGTCATCCTGCCTAACAACAGCATACAAACCATCAAAATAACGGCCTAATAATGGCAGGATCCATAAGAAAATCAAAAAGGTGTGGCAGATGTGAAGGAAAAACTAACTGCTTGCAAGTTACTAAGGGTTAAAAAACTGACAAAGCTGTTTTGCTATAATGGTAGGTTATTCATACAGGCATCTGTCATAAGAGAGGGTGCAGTAAGCTGACATAGGACAAATTCCTCTTTAGGAACGCATCTGTTAGGACACAGGAAAGATGACTTTTCTTTCTTTAGGGCCCATGTGACATGAACACAAAATTGAAACAGTTAGCAGATTCACACAATGTAAGACAAAATGTTTAGATAAACATATTGTGCTTATTGATAAGTAATGGGGAGGGGGAAGGAGGAAAGATATTAAAAGTCGACCGAAAAAGGACAACCTTGCTCTTCTGCTTTGCAATGTAGAATCCATGTACTCATTTGTGACTGAATAAAGACTGATTGATTTAAATGTTCCTGCCTTCCTCCGAGATCTCCTTCAACACAGGAGAATGTGACTTACTTTAACAATATAAAAAAAAACTTATCAAATTTGAAAACTAATATAACCATTACAATTCTGGGTCTCCTGTTATGTCAGCAAACTGACTAGATTTGGAGAAATGGCTGGGAGAATTGACGAGTTAACAGAAAAAGGGTAAAAACCATCAGATTAAAAACATGAGTGTCAAAGTTAACTTAATGAGAGACAAATATCATGGTCACAAATATGGTGCAAAAAAACACATCATATCATAACCTCAGTAGATATGCCTGTTAACAACAAATGCCATCATGATGGAAACTGCAAAATGTTGGTGAGTGGAAAAAAAACAAAATGGTGCATGAAATGGTCGAAAAAATTCTTAATCTTAATAAACTTTGAAAACAAAGAACTGTCACAGACAAATGTCAGTCAGACTCAGTGGCTCAAAAACCCAAAACAAGTTTAAGAAAGAATCAGAAAAAGAAATCCAATTCTAACAGTTTCCATTACCCCCAAAATTGCCCCAAATGTATTTCGAGACTAAGGAAAATGAAATAAAAATAAATCCCAGACCATGACAGCAGCTTGAATGTACTGTGCTGAACAAACAGACTGATCCTTATAAAGTTATAGGTATAAAACATTTACATAAAGCTTTTTGGACAGTCTATCAATTATATTTTTTTATCTGTTATGATTAACTCTATGGTTTTGAAAAGTGTTAATTTCATTTCTAAGAATGTTCTTTTAATTTTAATATTGTTGTATTTTTTTATTCATTTCAATTACATCACCGTATTGTCTTTTTATATTCTGATTTGTGCTTCCCTGATGGCAGTTTGATTTGTATTGAGACCAGAAGATGACGAACCAAAATCAACAACAAGAGGTCCAATGCTCCAAATAACCAGTTCTAAACAATAAACCAAACTTGTTGAAAAAAGCAGCAAGCATGATAATGTTTTACCAGGACACTAAAACGCACAAACACACCCATAAAGTTTTTACAGGAATCTGTAATCTCAGATAACCAGGTGGTACACAGTGCTGAAACTTTAGACCATCAAGCAACTAGAATCACATGCCACACAATCCTGACAATCCCTACATAGTAATGCCTTGAAAAAAAATAAGACTCTCCCACAAGATTTATTTTAAACTACATTGATTACATTAAAATATAGTTTAATCTAGAGATGTGTTACAAGAACAAATACAAATACTGACCATGTTTGTTATAATTGCCTTGATCAGTCACTAGACGTGATTGGAGAAAACACATCATCATACTGCCAGCTCCTGGTGCTATATAAGACAGAGAGAGGTTAGGAGCATGCACTGATACAGTGCATTGCCGCACCCACCACACAAGCTCAAGATGGTGGTCAAAATTTTTCAGACTCGTGAATACAACTTTTTTGCGGTTGTCACAATTTTAGTGTTTTTTCACAGTCTCAATTGTGTCCTACATTTGGTTTGTGTTCATATGTCCATTTTGACAGTGTTATTTTTTCTTGTTATATTTATTGATTTATCAGTTTGCCATTTTGTTTGTAGTTTTTGATTGTTGGCCTTGCCGTTTTAAGAGGTTTTAGGCAGCAATGGCCGTATTATTGCTAGTGATGCCATCCTGTTACTATCATGTGACAAAAGGTAGTTTTGCCACATGCATACATGGATTCCTGAATGTGTCTGCCAGGCTAGGGGACTGTCATGAAAATTAACCCAACTGAGTCTTGGAAGGTGAGCATAGGTATGGTGGTAAGGTTTTAGTGTCCCCTGAAAGGTACATTTTTGGTTAAGATAGAAAACTCTACTGAATTTAGACCTAGTGATAGGTGTTGGCCTATATTGGTTAGATGAGTTATAGGGTTTAAATGTTTACACTGAAATTCTTGCTTGCATATGCTTATCTCTCTATTATAAAAAAAATCTTTGAGAGGGAAACGAGATGTGATCTTCTCAGAAGACAATTTGAAGTCCTGCGAGAGACACTTTAACTTGCTCCCAGCTCTCAAAACAATGACAAGCAACAAGCAAAACACGCAGCTCACAAGTAATAGAAAGCAAGCAGATGATCCAACCCCTTCTTCTTGCGTGCATTCAGCCACCCTAAAACCCTCAATCCCCCCAAAACATAAGCAGCAGAGACGCGAAGTGGCAAAAGGACAGATGCTGTACAGGCTTTAAAATGATCAATGGTCAGTGTGACAGCAGCAGCAGAAATACAGCAGATGATCCAACGGCATTTCCTTAGCATGCATTCAAATCCCCCTTCACAACGCGAGCAGCACTATATGTCCTGCAAGAAAGAGATTTGACAACGCCCGGGACCGGAAATAAAGGAAAAGTGTCGTTTTTACAACGTCATGCGAGACAAGGCAGTGAGACCTCATTTAAAACAAGTTCACGGATATCTAACCTAGCAGTTATTGGATTGCTTTTGGCAGACATGCTTCATGTGCTCTCAACTCTTAAAACAATGACAAGCGACAAGCAAAACACGCAGCTCGCCAGCAGCAGAAATCCAGCAGTAGTGTGCGTTCAGCCACCCTAACCCTAACCTCACACAACGAGAGCAGCAGAGACACTAAGTGGCAAAAGGACAGTTGCTGTACAGGTTTTGAAATGATCAGGCAGCGAGACAAGCAGAACAGGCAGCTTGCCAGCAGCAGAAGACAGCAGATGATCTGACAGCATCTCCTTCGCTTGCGTTCAGTCGCACCCCCTTCACAATGCAAGCAGGGTTATACGTCCTGCGAGAAAAAGATGCAACCATGCCTGGGGCCAGAAATAAAGGAGAAGTATTGTTTTTACAAAAGTTTTAAAGTAAAAGTGAAAATAATGCATGTGTAATAATTCCCATGAAAATAACAATCTCTTTAAATTGTATATCTGGTAAACCAAACCCGGGGGTGGGAGAGCGAAGTGAGCAGGGGGCAGAGCCCCCTAGTCAACATAAAACATATTGCCACTCTCCAGTGTCATGATTTGTGAGCAGAACAAGCAAACCTCCAAACTTCTTTCTTCCTTACCAGAAAAAAAGCATGTTTAATAAACTGAGCCAGTTACAGTTATTGTTAAAATAGGTTGATTTTATCAATTTTTATTTATGACTGGCTGTTCAGTAACTTTACAAACTGTGGATAGAAACTTCAACCTGCTTTAATTACAATTACAACTTATTTTTTGTATAGTGCACTTCAGTGAGTCCAGGCGCAGAGTACTGTAAACAATTCTCAGTTAAAACCCAAGTATAGATGTTTCATTAATCACTAAATACAGAACTGGTACACATAAAAAAATACAGATTTGTTAAAACACACCGAGAACCAGCAATGTCTGTCCATTATTTAATTGATGAGCTATGGCCAGTTGATGATGGAGGAGATTAAAATCATAAAAGAGAAAGTCAAAAACAAAGTCAGACACAGTCACAGTCCTAGAGACCTTGAATAATAAGCTACCTAACCCCTCTCCTGGGCATTTCAGAATGAGGTCTGTGCTGAGCCGTCCTATCTGTTGAAAGATTCCTTCCATTTGATGATTCTAATGTTCCTTTATCTGGGATATCTTCTTTATATGCAGTAGATCAATGACATCAAGTGAGACAAATAGAATAGAGAAGGGTTTATAAATATTGTGTTACTTATGTTTCTACACCAATGACTAATAAACAGAAATGTAGTATGGACAGCTGATCTACAGCTCTAGTCAGGGTATGCTAGACTAAAGTAGTAAGTCTTAAGCCATTCCCACTGTTATTTTATTAATTCTTGGAAACTTAAGTACGTCAACATCTTGAAATCTCAATGTGCACTCTGGTTTCTAAGTAATGAAAAGGTCAGATAAATAACTACAGCCTTGGCCATTTAAGGCTTTATAAGTTAAAAAGGGGATATTGAAGACAGTCCTAAGGTTTACTGTGAGCGTATTTTCTGGGTCATATAAAAATTCTTGCTGCAGCATTTTGTATTAACTGAAACATTAATAAAAAATTAACACAAAGAACAAAGATATAGAATTGGGGGAATAATTACAAAAACAGCCAATGCAGAAGAGTAATGTCTTCTCAGATGTGAATCTAACAACGACTGCCATCTTCCAATGGTGGCCTCCTTTTAGGTGGTTCTGGGAGAAAGAGTTGGGTTTTTTTTGCAGAAGCAGTGACATCATAGCTCCTCGTGCCAACAATTTTCTGCTCTGAGGGCAGGTGAGAGGCTGTGAATGGCAGCCCAACCTTGGCTAGGAGTTTAATTACCATTCACATATAATCCCTGAAGACATCTTCTATTCAAACATGTGTGAAAGCACAAATAACTTTTACTTTTTTTTCTTTATTCAGGGTTGTGATCTCTGACTAATTTGACACTCGAGTATCTGTAATGATTAACAAATGTGTAGTTTCTCACCAAAAATAAAATGGTACATAAATGTTAAATAAACTGAATACTAATTTTCTCACTGCAGTCTCAATTGTTTATCTGTCTTCCAAAGGTAATGCAGAAAAATAATACATAATAAAGTATTAAATGTGCTATATGCCGATGGCTTATTGTATGTTGTGTAGGTCTCTCTTGTTAAGGCATTTTAGCCATCTGTTGTATTGGCACATACTTTGTCACTTGCAACTTCACTATTTCTTCAAAATTAGCATATTTAATAGAAATTATATTGATGGCCAGAACATTATTGTTGGTATCTCTGCAGAATCACTTGAGTATACCTGGATGTTTAGAATGCAGATTGTGCAAGTCATCAGGTACAGTGCTGTATGTTGTGTGTCCACAAATTTCAATGCCATACTTTGTTCAGCTCTGGCAAGGACAGTCTCGATTCAAACAAACTAATACCTGTGATTTTTGTACACACGTTTATGGATGGAAGGCAGCCAAATAATTGTGTTATTTCCCAATTTTTATTCTTGCAGGATAGGTTATCACAATCTTTTTCTATATTTGTGTTGTATTATTCAATGCACAGCATGTATAAGCAGTTGGGTTTTTCCCTAATTACCAGCTCTTCATGTTAAGCATCATATTATATAAATCATGTAAAATGTGTTGTCTACTCAGCTAGTATAATGAAGTTATGAGATTATGTTTCATGCCTTAACAATGTGAATAAACCAAATGCCGATATTTCAATAATGCTCTTTTATTCAGTGTGTTGACACGCACAAGTGTTTAGGGACACCATCAGGGCTCTGTAAAGGGATCCAATACCACCCTGAGTCAAGAGAGGGCTCCCTTGCTAAGACCATCTTCCTTTTCACCTGCAGTTCAGGGGGATGCCAGCCAGAGAATGACTGACTGCACTTTCACTTCCTCCATCAAGACTTTGCCCCTTCCAGAAGCATACTACTGTATAAACACAAAGAATCCACCAGAAGTAGGCATTCATTTTAGGACCTGCATGTCTAGAGGCCAGAGCTCTGAGAATTCAAATTCTGTCTACATGTTCTGGTTTATGCCAGTAGTTTTGCATCCTTGTGTGTTTTTTCATTTGAATTCTTTGCCAACTATTAAATAGATATGCCTGGTTGGAGTCCAAACTCTTTGACTGCCTCTTCTCATTTTGTCTTATATTCTTTATAGATTGTGGCAGCAGTAAATGAGAAAGGAGGTACCTGATATCATGAGCTACATGAATTCATTACTCAGAATGCATTTATGATGGTTGCATGTAGTTCTCATCATTCAAATTTCTAGGTATTGTGAAAGAATTCTCCTGTGTATTTAACTAATAACAATTAATTTAGGGAGTCAAGACTTTGCATGAACATTTGGTTAGAATTTGTGGCTTTGATGTATTAGGTTGACAAATGTTTTGACTTTTGACCTTTGCTTATCCTTGACTATGTTTTTCTTATGTTATTCTGTACTTGTGGTGATTATTTTTGAGTCTACTTTTTTCCTTTGTGACACAATGCTATTAATTGTACCACAAAAAAGAACAAAGAGGGATCAGGTCTTCCAAATGATAGAAGGTCGGATCCACCATGATACTGGCCTGGGCTCCGGGAATATGCCTCACCCAAGGTAGCATTAACCCTACTTAAATGGCTGGCTTTATGGTCTGCACAGGTCCAAAATGGGGTTAAGGCTTTAAAAGTCTGAAATGGTCAATGTCTCAAAAATGAACAGAGAGAAAACTGAAAAAAATCTGGTCAAAGGGCTAAAATCACATTATTTAATAATTAAAAAAATAAATATTTTCTTTTAAAAATTCAAAAGGTATTGTCAAAAAAAAACAAAGAGCATAAACAGAAACACAAATCAATTTACCTAAAAAGCAAAACCTAAAAGTAACCAAATCAAAGAAAATGTCATCCAAAAACAATATCTTAAGTGAAGGCAGGGGTCAAAATCCAGGAAATCCAAACTACAAAATCAGTAATCGTACCACATGGACTCAAAGAGAGCCATGGCAAAGCAGTTCACATTTTTTTGTTATGGCTTAAATGCTGCTGTGGTCAGTACCCCGGCTGCCTAATTAGATGGACCCGCTTCCTTAGGTTCCACATATTTGAATCAGCCCATCCATCCATTATCCATTATCCAACCCACTATATCCTAACTACAGGGTCAAGGGGGTCTGCTGGAGCCAATCCCAGCCAACACAGGGCACAGGGCATCAGCCCACCGCAGAGTGCGCACACACACACCTACACACACTAGGGACATTTTAGAATCGCCAATGCACCTAAAATGCATGTCTTTAGACTGTGGGAGGAAACCAGAGTACCCGGAGGAAACCCACGCAGACACAACATGCAAACTCCATGCAGGAAAGACCCGGAAGGCAAACCCGGGTCTCCTAACTGTAGGGCAGCAGCACTACCCACTGCTCCACCATGCCACCCTGAATCAGCCCATATAGCAAATAACACCAATTATTAAAATAGTAACAAAATGCATAAACAACGTAACAATAAAAATGATAACATTACATAAAGATACAGATGAGATTTGAAAACAATGAAAATAACCAAAGCCAGATCAATGACCCAGGCTTAACCACAACACAGAATTGTGGTGTTTAGCTGGCTTTACGGAGTGAGGACCTTGTATGGTTTTTGACAAAGAGTTTGGATTGCTTATTGGGCAAATAAAAACTCAGCTTGTTTTTGACTTTCAGGTTGCTGCCATCTCATGGTTCTTATATTGGTTTACCTAATTCCATCCAGGCAGAACAATATCTCAGGAGAACACTCTGCGTTTTCAATTGGTATAATAGTTTCGGTGTATCCTTATTTCCTATTTAAAAGCCTTGTACTTGCCATTCTCAATGATTTATTTATCTCATCTGTCTCTGTGCTGCCATGTAGATTATATGGGAGCGACTGTGCTTTCAATATTTCATAACTTTAAGAATTTGGTGTAGCAGACGCATGAAGATTCAAGTTTGTTGAAAATTAGCTTTTTACTTGTAGTCATTGTTAGCAGTGGTCATCTTTTTAGCACTGTTTATGTATTAGCCAGAAATGCATTATATTTTTACAGTGTGATTAATAAAGGCACAACTGGGATGATTCTGTTTGGTATTGTTACCTCATATCTTCAGAGTCTTGCATTTAAATTCCAATTTACACATATGCACTTTTCCCTGTGTGTGTGTGTGTGTGGAGTGTTTTACAGGGCACTGTGGAAAAAAACAAGTTCTCGTTGTTTATCAGGAGGAATGTTGAGTCTCATTCACAAAACTTGATATCAAGGAGATTAAGATAATAACTCCCCGATGCTAACCAGAACAATGCTTGTATCCTTTTTCATGGCCACAGAATATATTTAATATACAAGTTAAGCACCTGCAATGCTGTGAACGTATGGGGACTGATTTAAATGGACAGAAGGGGACTGAAGAGGGTTAGGGTTGGACCTTCTATAATTTTTCAGTTTATGTTACCAGCACAGTGGATGTCCCATCTGATGGCTGAAGTCTTATCCAGGGTTTTGTCATTTCCATCCCGGTGAAGACAGGAAGTGAGCATCATTCGACTATATAAGCACAGAGATGACACCTCAGGCTGACACATGAAACATCTACATTTGCACTATAACTAATCCAAGAATCTCTTAATTCAAGAAACTCTTCTTAAATGTGGTTTCCCATCTAGGACCCCAGTGCTTTATGTTTCTTTTTAATCTTTAGAAAGAACAAGAAGATAATTTTACTGGCAAACTAAATGTAAAGCAAAGTGTTATGAAGCAAATGCCTATACAAATCACAGTCTTGTTTCCAAGAATTGTAAATGTTTATTCTCTTCTGTTCTTGGCTAAACACCCAGAAAAATGTGACAATTAAACCTCACAAAACACTTCACAGATTCAGAAGGTCAAAGCACAGTTATGTGTAACAGTGAAACAAAGAATCCCCTCTTTTGATGTAGTGCTTTATACAAAGAAAATTATTAGCAAATTAATCAATATACAGTATTTCAATGAACTTCAAGAGTCATGATCTAGGGTTTTTTTTCTAGTTGCATTATAAAATTCAGTATAATTTTGTTGATTTAGCTTCCATTTTTAATGTTATGTTTTCCTGGCTGACTACTGAGCTAAAAATTTCTGTACTGAACCTTATCAGCTCTCCTATTTACTATGACAAAATTAAAATTTTGGCCACTGTGTCTTGGCCCAGTAAAATCTAACCACAATAATTATTTGATGTAAAGTAGAAAAGCAATTGGAACCATGTCCACAGATGCACCAGCATACCCCAGTCTATTATGAGGCAAACCCATGGATTTTCCAGCATGGTCGGATCAAGGGATCTCTGTTTTTTGAGAAAATTTTGAAGATACTGGCCTTTGCACTTTGCAGTCCCTGACGCTTGGCTATTCTATACCTTCCTCTTTTTTCTTTTCCACTCTGACTTAGGTTACCCATTAAAGCCTACAATATCCCACTTTCATTACTGTTCCCTTTATATCCTTTTGTTAAAACTTATAAGCAAGACCAGTAAGAGCTTAGTATGCAAGATGGTATCCCCATTAAATTTATTTAGTAAAATAATCTCACTAGAGCTCCTCCAATTTCTTGGCAATTCAATCAGGAACCCCAATCTTCAGAGTATCAAATTTAGATCAATACACAGGCTATACCTGACTCTTTGAAGAAAGTTCACAATGGAGTTAATCACATATTCCTTCAGCCTTCTAACTCAAACAAGGGCATCAGGAACCTTCATGTGTTTGGAATGTTCCACTATTGCTGCCCTTTGGTCTAATGTTGCTACCTTTATACAATATCTTCCTGACTTTTTTATGGAAATACCTCAATTACCTCAGACCTTCCCTCAGTTATATGCAACAAAGGCTATTTTCCCCTTAGTACAACAATGGCCTCCAGTTGGAAATCATCAGTTTTTGTAATGCTTGAAAAGTAACTTTTCTCAATCTGTTCCAATTAGACAACTGAGGAGTTAGGATTAATGGGACCTCTGGGAACAATATTACCAAATGGCATCATTTGGCAGATGTAATGCAGCACCAAATATCTGGTCGTGCTGAGTGATAACTGAAAAGGTGTCCTATGGGATGTGGCGTCTGCTGTGCCTTTTCTCATCTCTTCATTCAGATCGGACAACTTGATTCTCATTCAATAAGCTTTCATCTTGAAGGAATAGGGTGAGCGTGGGTGTATAGGGGGCATTAGAGCTTTTTTAAATTTTTATTTTGTTTTTACTTTTTACACAAATTACAAATATGGTTATACAGTATTAGGATAACTCATAATGTATAGCTGTATTTGATTGGACCTGAATATAACCTTGATCACACAAAAAACATGTTTTTTTTTTTCCTGAACCTCCATTTTGGTTTTTGTTGTTAGCAACAACCCCATTTGCTAACTTGTAACATGATGTCGCTACTCTATAGTATAAAGTAATAGTAAAAAAGACCAATGTTTTCGACTTATTATTCTCCTAAATTCTGACTATTGAATGCAGACCTTTTGTGACATCATTTAAAAAAAAAGCCTCTTAAGGTTTCTTGATTTTTGTGTGCTTTTTGACAAGTCTGTATAGCAAGTATCCTTGATTTATTCAGGTTCTTTTGACTCTTTGGCTTTCATCTGCTCATGTATTTTGACCGCAATTTCTTTGATCTTCTTCTTGCTATTTTGTTCTCTGCCTATTCCATTCTTGCAGAACACACAGTACCTCAGTTCTCCTTCCAAAACCCTAGGATTTATATACTAGGTTAATTTTTGACCATTTTTAATCTATCTAGTATTTTGACTCTGATATTTGTTTCCATTTGCTTTAATAATAATTAACGAGCTGTGCTACATGTCTGAGAGGTGCTGATATCCAAATAATTAACTTAGACCACAGAGTTAACATTTGCAGTGCACCATGCAATGCCTATCTCTGCTATGTGCCATTTGGTATGGAATTGATAAAAGCTGTATTTGTGTTTCGCCATCTACTGGAAAGACAAATGCAATGCATTTTACTGCTAAAAATGATTGTCATCTGCCAACTTTTGGAATGACAAGAAACATAGCAAACAGACAGACTCATGACACTTATTCTTTTATTAAGGTGGATATAATTTTTCTTAATTATTTAATCCTTATGATGGTCAGTTTATTGTGTCTCCATTTTGTGTTGGTATTTTCTTGCCACCGCTGCCATTTTACTTATTTTTGGTACAGGTAAAGTCTTGTTGTTTATGGTAGCTACTCATGTTACCTATCATGTGGTCACCACACAGAGGTTGGGAGCATGCACTGATAGTGTGTTGCTGTACCCACTACATGACAATCCACCTGGATTGGCACCCGAGTGCAGCGGATGACACCTCAGCACCACACTGGAGCAGTGTGAAGTTGTTTTTTACAGTGGCTGGAGTGCCAATCCTGCCACCAACCCCAAAGTTTTCCCTGTAAATTGGAGGTCCTGCTTGCAGGGCTGGATGCAGATTAACATCATACTGCAGATTAACATCATACCGCAGATTAACGTCATATCTACCACACAGTTACTGTACATGTATTATGGCTGCCAGGCTTTAAATGATGGCAGTGCCTGTTTCCCTACAGCAAAACTATGTATTCAAAGCTATACAATTAATTATCTTGAGAGCTGTTTATTTTGTTGAATTTTGTGTTCTTTTGGTGATTGATTTTTGGTGGTTTCTTACATTTTTTCTGACTCCTGCCTGTCCCCCTCTCCTGTTGTTTTTTTCACCCCTTTCCTAATTTCTTCTTTTCATTTTTCACTGGCGCCTTCTTCTTTGCAAGGTGTCCATAATGGTGACTGTTAAATGGCCCTGTTTGGTTCTAGGAATGTGTGTGCTCAGTGTGGCACTGGTATCCTGCCAAATGCTGTTTCTGATTTAGGCCCAGTGCTGCTGGGATATGCTTTGGTCCCTTGCAAATGACAGTGAATGGATAGAATTGCATAGGATATCTATTTTGACAAACTACTTGAATTAAAGTATTACCTTCCATGGTATTTTAAATATACACATCAACGTCATGAAAGGAATATACTTAAGAGCAGTCAGGTTGAAATTGCTTCTTGAAAAATGCTAAAAATCGATTCTTAGCTTCTACACATTATTTTAACATGGCTTTGTCATAGCTTCATTTTAGTTTAATCATGATATTCTATATATGCATTTAATTATTCATTATCATTCATGGTGGCTCTGAAATCCGTACTAACCCCTACTTTCTCTTCTGTTCTTTTTCCGTTTTCTGTGGTGCCACCACCACCCGATCAACTTACCGTGATGTCCCTCCATTGATGGATTAAAGGTGAGAGGTCCACTTGACCGTCATCATCAGGTTCGTCCATGTGAACCCTGAATACTTTGAGGACTGATTGAAGTCATTTATGTCAGGTAGAATGTCTAGAGGGGGCTGGGTGGTCTCGTGGCCTAGGAACCCCTGCAGATTTTAATTCTTTTCTCCAGCCAACTGAAGTTTATTTTTGTTTTGTTTTTTTTGTCCTCCCTGGCCATCGGACTTTACTTTTATTCTATGTTAATTAGTATTGCTTAATTTTATTTTATATATTTTGTTTTTTTCTATTTTTTCATCCTGTAAAGCACTTTGAGCTACATCATTTCTATGAAAATGTGCTATATAAATAAATATTGTTGTTGTTGCGAATTAAAAGATTAATTTCAGAACGGAGGACAGGCACTGATATCAGGCATGCAATCAGAATTTTTCTCTCTTTTGTTCAGCTCTCCATCTTAAGAATCAATGTGCTAGTTGATGCTTCAAGCGGTTGGGAAGTGGAGTCCTGGCCTTTGTCGAAAATCATAGTTTTATATCATCTTAAATATTAATATAAAATGTAAATAAAATGTATAACTTGTTTTCAGATAAGGTACTGGTAGTGGTACTATAGTGTACTGGTTTTTCATTTGCACAATTATTGTATTGTTCAATTATAGCCACCAGAATCTTTCTGGAATGTCCATTGTCACATGTGTGTGCACAGGAAACAGCTTAAGAGCTTTGATGATGGTAATTACCGTCCGGATCAGAGGCTGGCGCTGTGTATTAATACCTTCTCTTCTCCTCCCTCTGCAGATCAGAAGACTAACAGCCACTCCATCTGTGACATCACTTCTGTGTCTGTCCTTCTTGACCCTCCCCTCCTCTTCCTGCCACTTGACCTCATAACCCAGAAATCGGCCATCTTGATTCACTTCCTATTTAGAACTCTGGTCTGAAAAGGCTACTCCACATTTATTGTGCGTTTTCGTTGTATTTTTTTTCTTTAATTATACCATGGTCACCCAGGTGGTGCCAAACTCTTTATTGCAGTTTGTGTACTATTTTATGCCATATATATAGTGTTTATTCTCATACAAATTTAAATCGTCTTTGAAGTATCCAGGCGTTTGCAGACCTTAACTTCAATACTCTATCATTCATAGAATGTGACTTGTTCCTAGGTTGCTTCAGACATAGTATAGCTGATTATTGTCATCCACTTGTCTCTAAAACAGATAGTGACGGAGGAAAAGTGACTGATAATGTGGGGCGTTGAGCAAGAGGGGTCTCATATGTTTTATGGTACTTTGTAAACAAACTCATATAACTTATACTATTAAAACCACAACATAATATTCTCATTATTGCTTAATCCAGTTCAGGGTCAAAGAGGGACAAAGCCTATCCCAGCATTGTAGTGCCCACTCACACAAAGCCAATTAAGCTAAGCAGCACATCTTTGGGAGTTTGTTAGGAAAAACTGTAGTATTGGTAGGCAGACCCCCACACCCAAAAAAAGAATTCCATTTGCAAACTCTACAAAGACAGTGGCTGAATATTGGATTCAAATCCAGGGCACTGGATCTATCAGGCAGCAGCGCAACCCATTGCACCACCACGTCTCCCAGAGAAACTATACAAAATCTTTATTGCTGAACTGGAACACATCACAGTCCAGCTTCCCTCGAGCTTTTCCAAGTCTTCTTAATGAAGTGGGTGCAGCATCTCGGAAGCAGCAACTATTGCAGGGGAAGGGAAAGAGGATGGGAGAGTGAGCTGAGGCTGGTCGGAGCTGGGTCTTTAAATGTTCTAAATTTTGTACGAGAAGCATGTTACGAGGTAATCCTGTAGGCCTGCAGGCTATCCTGCAGGTGGGATGGGTAAGAGTGTGATTGTTTCTCATTGAAATATTGTTTAAGAGGGACTTTCTGAAGGGCAGCTGTGTTTCTTTGCCATAGTTTTATTGTTTAACAGAGAGACAGCTCGCAGTTTACAGCATATAAGTAGGAAGCTACTGGTGCTATGCAGTAGGGAAACAGAGCAGAGCAAGGAAGGTACTGAACTGTCTATGTGAGAAAGTTGCTGCCGTTACGGGCAGCTAATAGGCGGTGGTACCGGCCACTATATTTATTGGCTGGAGCCAATCCCAGCCAACACAGGGCGCAAGGCAGGAAACAAACCCTGGGCAGGGCGCCAGCCCACCGCAGTATATATATATATATATATATATATATATATATATATATATATATATATATATATATATATATATATATATATATATATACACATTTAGTATTTTCAAAGTAAGACAAAGATCACTGTCTTGAAATTAAAATAGATATATATTCATTTTACTATTAACATATCACTTGTCTAAGCTGCTATTCTTTTACAGAAGTCTGTCTTTGGAGAATATTACCTGTAATACAAGTTTCATGCAGGTAGAAGTGTGAATAGTCAAAAGGCTGAATCTAAAAAAAGAAAAATCTCAGCTTTGCTTTAGGTCATGTGGTTTAAACATAGTACTGTATTAATCAAACAATACTCATTTTTAAGAAACAGTAAAGCAAATGGGTTTGACTGATGAAGTACCTTGGAATGTTTTTACAATATAAAATCTGTATACTGTACATATACAGTAAATATTGTCAAGATCATGGGCATGAATTCTAAAGCATGACTCCTGTATCTTTTGTAAGGTGCTACAGCTCAGAGGATCAATTTAAAGTTGATTGAATTGAAGGTCAATAACTGTCCTAGAATAATAGCTCTGATGCTGCTCCAGGAACAAGAGAAACCTGCAGATATGAGATTGTCCTATTTTGGAGAGTGTTTATTTGAGGTGATACTGTTTGGCCTGATATCTGAGGTGGATCAAAGGCTACCTGAGTATTGTCTGTGCTCTGTGGGAGATTGTTGCAGTTTCAGTTACTTTAAAATGAATTACTCATATATTGAAGCTTTGTTTATGACATTATATATCTACACATATAATAGAACCTAATTTGCACCTTGGTTTTTGATTAAAGATTGTTTTTAATGGTTACAGAAGATTCACAAAGTATTCAGGCCCTTTCACTTTCTTTATTGTGTTGTACATTTAATTTTAAAATTAAAATTTTTTAAATAAATTTCCCATTTTTGCCATCAATCTTCACTCAATAGTGCATAATTTCAAAATGAAGACATTTTTTCAGAAAGATTCTTAGATTTATTAAAACCAAAAACTGAAATGTGTCATTTCTATAAGCTTCCAGACTTTTTGCTGTGGCACCCCTGGTCAGGTGCATCCTGTTTGTTTTAGTTATGCTGGAAATGTGTCTAGAACTTGATTGGAGCCCAACTATGGCAGACTGGATTGATTGGACATCATTCAAAAAGGCACATATCTGTTTATATAAAATCTCACAATTCCTACTGCAAGACAAAAACCAAGCCATAAAGTCTAAGGACCTCCATGAAAAAATTATGAGGAAGCATAGATCAAAGCAAGGGCGTAAAACCATTTCTAAAGCTTTAAGTGTTTCCAGGAGTACAGTGCCCTGAGTAACAGGCAAGGAGGACCTTGGTCAGGAAGGTTACCAAGAACCCAATGGTCACTCTAACAGATCTGCAGAAGTCCCCTGCTAGAAGAACTAGATAGACAGAAGAACCTGCCAGATGGACAACCATCTCAGCAACACTCAATCAATCAGCATCGTTTGTTATAATGTTGCTATGCAACAACCCTTGGAAGTGCAAGGAGCTGAGGTATCACAGCAATGGGATTAAAGGTCAGCACTGTACACTTCCTGGTTATGAGAGTTTGTGGATGATTCAAAAGTAGTCCCTGTGTATGTGTTTTTTTGTATTCTTTTTCAGAGTTATGAACCCTTTTTTCTGAGTTTGATGGCTAATTTAGCATTTAGGTTTGAGAAAAGATTGAATAAATGCTTGGTATTAAACTTTTTTCTGATAATATTGATGTTTCCCCACCTGGTCACCTCCATTAATCTAGTCTGCTATTTTTTACTTGGCAAACATATCAAAGATCCATATCATGAATGTTCACACTACTCTCCTATCTCGATGAAATAGTACCATAATCTGATGTTTGTTTTATGTATATTTTTAATATTACTGTTTGTCCTGGGCAATTTATATGCTCACCTGAGAAGGATAAAAATTGAAAATAGCTGGTAAGGTCTTAAGCCAATCAGAGTTAATAGAGTCATGTGTTACAGCTTCATGGTGGCTCTTGTGGTCTTTTTGACAGAGTGGTCAGGTTTAATTTAAACTAAAAGTATATGTTATGTTGAAAAGAAACAATTTAAATGAAATTGCACACTAGTGTTCAATGACACTTTATATGAAGGTACTATTAAATTGATTTAAAAATATATATGAAAGATATTACTACTTTTCTAATTGGCCATTACTGGTTGAAATCACTGATTTATAATATAATAATCACATACAACTGCAAAGTCCTGTAAGCACCCATAGTTTAAATTATCATGTTTGGTTGCTAATTAGTTTTTACAGAAACCTTTATACTGTAATTATTTTAGCAAAAATTATGTTTGTTATTCTGCTCAATAAAGCAAGTTAATTATTTCACCTTAGGCTTCAACGTTCTGGCATTCTTGAAGTTCAATCCTAGGTTAAAAATGGTCAAATTGAAACATGTTTGTCATGAAATATGTCCATCTTTTATTCTTTTGCAAAATGAAGGCCATTCCATGTGACAGACTGGTAAGAAATTGAACATTTCATACAAACGCAATCAATACTAAAAGGAGGCAAACTGCATTTAACCAGATAGAAAAATAAGTGCAAGGTTTGAGATGCATAATTTCACAATAAGATAAGCACATGAAAAATATGAAATTTGGGAACCAGGTACCTTCAGGATCCTCATAAATTTTTTCATAAATATTCACCAAATACCAGCGTCATCTGCAACAGTTAAATGACAACTACAAGACACTGGCCTTAGAGGCAGAGCATCAAAGACAAAAGCATCCCTGAAAGTCGCATATAAAAAAGAAAGGTTAAAATGGGCAAAAAAACACAGATGCTGGATTTAAAATTTAAATTTCTGCATTTCTCCAGTGGTATTCTGACCTTTGCCTGCTTGATACCAACATTTGTGTCTGCTTTTAATTAGTTTGTTTCTCTTTCACTTACTCTTGGGTCTTTACTTTCACAAAATAACTACAATAGATCCCGTCTTTATGCTATTTTATTATAATGTTCATTATGGATTCACAGAAAGCCACAGGAACAGAATTTTGAAGCACAGCAGAGTTGAGCTAATGTCTTCATTTGCTGTGTGGAAGAGGCAAATAAATAAGCAAGTGTCCGTTACTTGCAAAGTCTCAAGTTTATTCCTCAAAGCTGAAATATTAACTAGAATTCAGAGGCAAGAAAACTCTTAACCACATATATTCCCTTATCTTTTTCATTTGCTTTTTTCTGATCATCATTAATACGTCAGTCTTAAGGTTTGGACATTTGCTAGTGCAGATGGCCATACTTTTGTAATGTCTGCCATGGGTCACACAGCTTTTACATCAGGTAGCAAGCAATAATGAAGCATTACAGAGAAAGAACCACAAAAAATTGTGGCACCTCTAGGAAAAAAACATTACCATAACAATATAACAAAAACCAAATACATTAAAAAAATCAAAAACACACAGGAAACAATATGAAGCAAAGTAGATAGAACTATAAAGTGTACCTAATATTTATGAATTTGTTTTTGAGAGTTTAACTGGAAAATAACTATGAAAATAATCAATACCCTTATTGCAAGAGTGCCAAACTCTGATTCTGAGGGCTGCAGACTTTTGTTCCAGCCACTTTCTTAATTAGTTACCAATTACTGCTAAAACTGAGCACACTACTTTTGTCTTCATTTTAATTCACTCATTTCCTAACATCATAATCTGTTAAATATTCTGTTGTATTAATCAGCAGCTAAACATTAATGAGAAGCCAAGTGAGATAAGAGATGACCAACTAACTTAGCTACATTTGCACCACAGTATCAATCATACAACATCTGTATCAACTAAATATTAAAAAAAAGTGATCGTCTGAGAAATATGCATCTGCTCAGACCAGAAAAGATTTCAATTGTGAGTTTTAGAATAAAGGAAATGGATAATTCTGGAAAGGAATGGTATAGCAGAATGAGAGCACTTAAACTAGCTGCATGTGGACTTCAGGACACAAATAGCCCAAAGACTCCCTGGCCGTTTTACTATATTCGTGAACTTGGAGAAGCATCAGCTAACTCTTAAGAATTATCAAGGCCAGAGGACGTGGACCCACCTGTGCTTGCTGCCCCACTGACTTTCATAAGAAGACACTGGTGATACAAGATCTTAGCCATATCGCTGTCATATGAGTCCTATTCATCTTTTGTAATGAGAAAATACCTCCAGATAGACAATGTTTTTAGTGAAATCTTCAAGCCTTGTCCTCTAGTGCTGAGGTGTTTCACTTGCACGTTGTAGAGCCCCGGAGTTTGCTTCCTTTCAAAGTTGTGTCTGTTCATCTGTGTCATTAACATGACATTGTTGTTGCACGACAGATCTTTTACAGTGCGAAGTGAGGTACATGCATGCTCCATCTAGTGGCTGTGGTTGACCATGAGCAGAGTGGACTGCTCCACACACACACGTAGGTCTTTCTTTTGTATACTGTATGTCTAATAATGTTTCACTAACTTCAAGCTTTGGCTTTTAGTTAATAAACTGGGTGGAGTTTAAATTTTAGCTGTATAGGAACTGAATTTGAGAGCGTAGAGTTAGTTGGTCATCTGTTGACATATTTTTAATCTCATTGTGTGGCTTAAGTTGAACCAAATGAGCAGTCTGAAATTCAAAAAAATCAAATTGTCAAATAAAGGATGTTCCATTAGTAGCAGTGATTGGTCACCGATTGAGAAAGTGGCTGGAATGAAAACCATAATACAGAGTGTTTGACCCCATAACCAGGTTCAACGTGCGCCTGCTTGCCCACTTCAGTGCACCCACTAATGCTCTGCATGCTTACCTTCTTCTGTCTATATGAGTCAGTGAGTGAGTGAGTGAGTGGTAGGATTTAATTCTACACTCCAGGGTACAAACTGACCTCACCACCTGTTAATATCATTGCTATACTGACACTGACACATTTTTTTTAATTTGTGCGAAGGGTGATGTTTGCTTGAACTGCACTAAAAATACAGCAGCCTTAATGTTTCTATTCATAAATGTACGCTTAAAGGAATAAATTAAAGTCAATCTTAAAAGAAGGCTGATTTGAAAGTGGCCTTGCTCATGTAATACATACATGTAATGTAAAGGTGCCTTCCTTGTGTCTAATTGTCTGTTTCATGTTAGAGAAGTGAGACAGAGAGAAGGGCTGCAGCTCAAGCATTAACGCTCACTTAAAAGGGAATTAACACATTCTCGCCGACAGAGTTCTGCTCTCATCAAAGGCTTCAAAACCTCTTACCTCTTTAATCACTCTCAAGTGACAAGATTGTGCCTTGTTAAGCTAATAGGAAAGTTTCTTTTTTTACATTCTTCCACTTTCTAGGCTGTTAAAGCAGGCTTTTGAATCTCCAGGCAGGCAATTAAAAAAAAAAAAGAGTAATCTGCATTTATATGTCAGCCTGAAGCCCCCGTGAGGCCAAAAGCATTTAGCTGACATTCCACATCCATACTGACTGCAAATTTTTCCCTTTTTTAATTCATTTATTTGGCAACACTCAACACTTGTTTTCCACTTACGTTCAATTCAAGACAACAAAATGGACTTTTAAATCAGCATTTTTCCTATGACAATAATATACAGAGCGTCGGCAGAGAAACACATTTTCATTAAATCTGTAATTTCCCTGGTGCAGATGATATCAACCTGTTAATCCATCATTGTTTTTTAAGTACTGTATGCATAATCCAAGTCCATCATAAAAATACATTCAGTTTGTTATACAAAACCATGCTATATCAAGAGCAGTACTTCTTCTTCTTCTTTCGGCTGCTCCGATCAGGGGTCGCCACAGCGGATCATCATCTTCCATATCTTTATGTCCTCTGCATCTTGTTCTGTTACACTCATCACCTGCATGTCCTCTCTCACCACATCCACAAACCTTCACTTAGGCCTTCCTCTTTTCCTATTCCTTGGCAGCTCTATCCTTAGCATCCTTCTCCCAATATACCCAGCATCTCTCCTCTGCACATGTCCAAACCAATGCAATCTCACCTCTCTGACTTTGTCTCCCAACAGTCCAACATGAGCTGACCCTTCCAATGTACTCATTTCTAATCCTGTCCATCCTTGTCACAACCAGTGCAAAGAGCATATCATTTATACAGTATATCAAGAGAAGAGAAGTATATCAAGAGAAGAGTATATCAAGAGCAGTATTGATCCCCTAAAATGTAAAATGAACTTTAGCATCCTTAATGGGACCAGCAGGAGTGGCGCCAAGCCATATCCTTGCACTGTGGCCTATGGTGTGCTTATGCCAATGCTAATACTAACACAAAATAGCTTATATGAGAATTCTTCCAGCAGAATGTTAACAATGGCCTCATTCCCTTTCATTGCTTTACCTCTTATGTCACATGTAAGGGAGAAGCCGTACATCTCAGCGTTTATCCTATAACTCTTTTCTAAGAATGTCCATTTGAGTTTATCAAATCAGCCATCCTAAGTACATAAGTAACCACAATGTTTCAGTGTACTAGGGAGAAAATACACTGCCAGATTAAGTAAGAACCTCCATATAATTTGGTCGTTTTCATGGAAATTGTGCAAAATGTCAAGTTTAGGAATATTATTTTAATCTGTGTTTTATATTTTACACTTTAATAAAAAAACCTCAAGCAGTATACACCACAAACATGGTTCATTTGAAGCCAGTCAGTCAGTCATTATCCAACCCGCTATATCCTAACACAGGGTCACGGGGGTCTGCTGGAGCCAATCCCAGCCAACACAGGGCACAAGGCAGGAACAAACCCCGGGCAGGGCGCCAGCCCACCGCAGGGCGCACACACACACACACACACATCAAGCACACACTAGGGACAATTTAGGATTGTCAATGCACCTAACCTGCATGTCTTTGGACTGTGGGAGGAAACTTGATCACCCGGAGGAAACCCACGCAGACATGGGAAGAACATGCAAACCCAGGTCTTCTTACTGCGAGGCAGCAGCACTACCACCGTGCCACCATGCCGCCCTTCATTTGAAGCACAAAAGGAAATGCAGCAGCCCAGAAAAACACATTGTAAAGTTAAACTTAAACACATGTCACAGTTACGATATACAATACATACATACTGCACCCTATAAAATGTTTAGCTCATGCTATATTGCCATAATTTGTTTTCACAGGGAGTGGTTTCTTTTTAATATCTAATATAAAAAAACAAATAACTTAAAATGTTAATAATATTTAAATTGATTGATTAAAGGAATACTCCACCCAAAAACAATATTTCTTTATATATTGCTTACCTGTTGAACCATGTAGTGATGGCCAAGAAAAAATTGTAATCTCGTGTTTTTGTACAGAACAGTAAGAAAGAATTTTATAACATAATAAAGGCAATAGTGACCAGTGTTGTACAATGGTACATAATGTGAAAAATGAAAATTGTAAAAGGAAAAAAAAAATTTTGTAACTCGTGTTGCATAGTCCACATGTCCATTATCGAATCGTTATTCTCATAACATTCAAAATGTATGTTTTTTAGCTTGTTATATAATTACATCCTTAGTAATCCATGCATACATAAACCAGAATCCGAAAATCTAATTGGAAATAGTTTTTATACTGAAGACCTGGCTCTACTCCATCTTTCATTGGTTGAGAAACCTGTCTTCAGTTCAATAAGTTACTCCCATGAGGCTCCGATGTTTAATATTTATGTGCTGATAATTCTGGAACTAACTACTGTATCTAATGATATTTTGGCAAAAATGTATGTGTTTTGCACACTTTGAGCCTAATGCCTGTGTAACGGACATGTGAATTATTTGACATGAGTAACATACTGTATCATGCGAAGGTTGTTATTAAACTGCAGGAGACCAGGATGCTGGATGCATTGTGTAGATCTGCACAGAAATGGCTTAGGCACAGAAAACAATGTAGGAACGTTTTCAGGAACACCGAGATTGGAAATGGGATTCCACAGATGTTGGTGCTGGTGCTATTTGACGTTATTTAAATGAGCGACAGGAAAATGTAAATGACATTTTTTTAAATGATGCTAATTTAGGCAAAATGGCGGCCACTGATTAAGCACTGCTGTTTGACAGAAACTGTGTTCTGAATTCATATAAAAAGCCTGGTCAGCACATTCTTCATTAGGTATTTATTGCCTTCGTACTTTGGTTTTCCTACATCCTAACACCATCTTCACACATAAAATAAATATACTGAATAAAATGATACAGTATAGGGTCTGGGGATACATACCAAGAACAGTCTGTGGAAAGATCTGGGAGTTTGAGTAGACAAATCTCCATCCTCAACAAAACTGGGCACAAAAACAATTAAAATGGCTAATTGTATCCTACAATCCTGGGCAGAGCACAAGTCCAAAGAGGTTATTGTAAAGCTACATGGCACACTTTTGTGGGCAAATTTGTTAAACTGGAAGCCAATTTGATCTGTGAATTAGATGAAAAAAAAAATCGCAATGAAGAAATTCCAGTGATCATAGGATTCCTCAATTTGAACTGTACTGATGTTGAATCTTTTCATCCTGAGCAAAAGCATAGTAAAAGTTGACATTGTGGGAGCTTTTTAATTATGAAGGGGTTAAGGAAAGTGGATACTAATAGCTACTTCAAAACTTGAAGGGCTCGTTGGATGTTAGTTAGTATGAAAAGTTGGTTTAATAAAATTACCTCTATACATTAAGAAATATTATATGTACTGAAAAAATTTCCAGAGAAAGTGAAAGAAAGGACAATCTCCAAATTTTGATTTGACAAAACTGAATATTAAAGATGCCACAAGATGCAGTATGTTGAGCTACAGCATATAATTTAAAAGTTAACACCTTTCTTTCTCAGCAGGTATGGCACAAGGTAAAAAAAAAAACCCTGGACTCTGTGCCAGTCCACCTTCACAATTTCACACACCCAGGGCCAAGTTTGAACTCCTAATTAAACTAATCTGCCCATCTTTAGGAAGTGGCTGAAGTATCTTGAGAAAACATGCAAACTCCGCATAGACAGTGACTGGCCACTCGAGAAGCTAGGTCCGCAAGCCAGTACTGCCACCCTATTTTTAAATGTTAATATGGCTTGCCTGATTAAGGGGTCTTAAAGTCAGTTGCTGGAGGGCCTCAGTGGCTGCCGGTTTTCATTTCAGCCAGTTTTTTTTAAATAGAAGCTGACATTTGCTGTTAATGGAATGTGACATTTAATTAGATGACTTATTATACTTCTCTGTATGCCACATTAGAAATTCCTGGCCAGAATATATTTTCCCTGACTGAGAAAATCAGACAAATTGCTTTTATAAGATTTTTTTTTAATTTAATTTTTTTTTTTTGCCCTCTTTAATCTTTAATTCTGTTTAAGGTTTTGGGACTATAGACTTCACACTATTCAGTTAATTGGAGCTGGCTAAATCATTGAGTCATGTAAACCTTTGGGCTGTATTCCCATTGAATGCTATAGATTTAACTCTTTGTATGCATTTGTGTTGTCCTTTGAAGTAAAAGTAAATAGAATGCAGGCTCTTTGTGTATTTTTTGTATTAGCCTGTTCAACGTGTGTGTGTGTAACAGATAAACCTCGGTACATTAGAAGAAGATAATTCGAATGGGAGTTGGCGAGCGAGAAGAATAAGAGAATGAAAGATAGATTAAGAGGCAAAAGAAAAGGTAAAAAACAGAATATATTACTGTAAAGGTGAGTCTTCACCCCAGAAATGGAGTACAGGAAGAGAGAAAGAGGGAGACAACAACAGAATGAGTGCTTACTATGAATTTGTTCCTAATGATGAGTCCTTGAGGAGACAAGATCACAAACAGCCACATCCGACTTCATCCAATTCCTGGCACCTCATTTAGGGACACCAATTAATTCCTGCAAGTGCGTGCGACGTGACCAGACCTTGTTAGCATTGTGGAGGTATTTGCCAACACTTTTTGGTGTCAGCTGGTACTTCAAAGATTTTTTTTTCTTTCCTTTAACCTAACATTTAAAGATTTACTCATTATTAGCTTGAAAGAATTAAGACATGATTAGTTCTAGGTGGGATTATTCCCTTCAAAGGGCCTTTTCAATTCACTATTTTGTATGAAGGTATTTGGGCCTGATTAACCTCAACTCAGCCTGTACAATTGCAAGTGTCCTGAGACTCTCAGTGACACAATGAGCCACTGTGTTGATGATTGCACTCACACGGCAGGATCCTCCACTTAGCTGAGCTCTCAGATGTTTGAGTTGTCTGAAGGCAGTACAGATACTAATTATTACTCCGGGAAACAACTTCAATTTTGACAGCATCTAGGCCAGGCCTGCGGACTCATGCGGCTCCAGCAGCTAATTTTGCTCTTTGCTTTCCACTTCACAGCTTTTTTTTTTTTTTTTACAATTTAAATTAAATTTAATTATTTTGAAGCAAAGCAGATGAAAAAAAATGCTGTTGGCAGAATTTCAAAATATTCAATGCCATTTTTCTCTTTGCCTCCCTAAATAGTAATAATATTTAGAAGTACAGTTTCTTTTAAAATAAGTATCTTCGGTGGCATTTTGAATGAATAGCAAAGGCCTGGAGTAATAGGCACTGTTAAAAAAAACTTTGTTTCATATTTAATTGCACATTTGTCAATTTACCCATTACCCAATTTACCCACTTTGAAGTCAGTATCACTAAGGATGGATGCTAACTTAGTTGGAATATAGAATAAACTGTGCTGTAGTCATTTCAAGCAGATCCCATGTTATTCTTATTGGCAAATTATTATTAAAAATAAAACTAATCATCCTGTATTAACATCTGATTGACATGATATTAATACATATATATATATATATATGTATATATATATATATATATATATATATATATATATATATATATATATATATATATATACATACAGTACAGGCCAAATGTTTGGACACACCTCCTCATTCAATGTGTTTTCTTTATTTTCATGACTGAAGGCATCAAAACTATGAATGAACACATGTGGAGTTATGTACTTAACAAAAAAAGGTGAAATAACTGAAAACATGCTTTATATTCTAGTTTCTTCAAAATAGCCACCCTTTGCTCTGATTACTGCTTTGCACACTCTTGGCATTCTCTCGATGAGCTTCAACAGGTAGTCACCTGAAATGGTTTTCACTTCACAGGTGTGCCTTATCAGTGTTATTTAGTGGAATTTCTTACTTTATCAATGGGGTTCGGGACCAGCAGTTGTGTTGTGCAGAAGTCAGGTTAGTTGGACGATCATTTATTTTTCAACAGGACAATGACCCCAAACACACCTCCAGGCTGTGTAAGGGCTATTTGACCAAGAAGGAGAGTGATGGAGTGCTGTAAATGGTCATGAAAATAAAGAAGACACATTGAATGAGGAGGTGTGTCCAAACTTTTAGCCTGTACTGTATATATATACAGTATATATATATACTGTATATATATATATATATATATATATACAGTGCATCCAGAAAGTATTCACAGCTTATCACTTTTTCCACATTTTGTTATGTTACAGCCTTATTCCAAAATGGATTAAATTCATTTTTTTCCTTAGAATTCTACTCACAACACCCCATAATGACAATGTGAAAAATGTTTACTTGGGGTTTTTGCAAGTTTATTAAAAATAAAAAAACTGAGAAATCACATGTACATAAGTATTCACAGCCTTTGCTCAATACTTTGTCGATGCACCTTTGGCAGCAATTACAGCCTCAAGTCTTTTTGAATATGATGCCACAAGCTTGGCACACCTATCCTTGGCCAGTTTCGCCCATTCCTATTTGCAGCACCTCTCAAGCTCCATCAGGTTGGATGGGAAGCATTGGTGCACAGCCATTTTAAGATCTCTCCAGAGATGTTCAATCAGATTCAAGTCTGGGCTCTGTCTGGGCCACTCAAGGACATTAACAGAGTTGTTCTGAAGCCACTCCTTTGATATCTTGGCTGTGTGCTTAGGGTCGCTGTCCTGCTGAAAGATGAACCATGGCCCCAGTCTGAGGTCAAGAGCGCTCTGGAGCAGGTTTTCATCCAGGATGTCTCTGTACATTGCTGCAGTCATCTTTCCCTTTATCCTGACTAGTCTCCCAGTTCCTGCCGCTGAAAAACATCCCACAGCATGATGTTGCCACCATGCTTCACTGTAGGGATGGCGTTGCCCTGGTGATGAGTGGTGCCTGGTTTCCTCCAAACATGAAGCCTGGCATTCACACCAAAGAGTTCAATCTTTGTCTCATCAGACTAGAGAATTTTGTTTCTCATGGTCTGAGAGCCCTTCAGGTGCCTTTTGGCTAACTCCAGGCGGGCTGCCATGTGCTTTTTACTAAGGAGTGGCTTCCGTCTGGCCACTCTACCATACAAGCCTGATTGGTGGATTGCTGCAGAGATGGTTGTCCTTATGAAAGGTTCTCCTATCTCCACAGAGGACCTCTGGAGCTTTGACACAGTGACCATCGGGTTCTTGGTCACCTCCCTGACTAAGGTCCTTCTCCCCTCGCTCAGTTTAGATGGTCGGCCAGCTCTAGGAAGAGTCCTGGTGGTTTCGAACTTCTTCCACTTACAGATGATGGTGGCCACTGTGCTCATTGGGACCTTCAAAGCAGCAGAAATGTTTCTGTAACCTTCCCCAGATTTGTGCCTCGAGACAACCCTGTCTTGGAGGTCTACAGACAATTCCTTTGACTTCATGCTTAGTTTGTGCTCTGACATGAACTGTTGACTGTGGGACCTTATATAGACAGGTGTGTGCCTTTCCAAATCATGTCCAATCAACTGAATTCACCACAGGTAGACTCCAATTAAGCTGCAGAAACATCTCAAGGATGATCAGGGGAAACAGAATGCACCTGAGCTCAATTTTGAGCTTCATGGCAAAGGCTGTGAATACTTATGTACATGTGCTTTCTCAATTTTTTTATTTTTAATAAATTTGCAAAAATTTTAAGTAAACTTTTTCACGTTGTCATTATGGGGTGTTGTGTGTAGAATTCTGAGTAAAAAAATTAATTTAATCCATTTTGGAATAAGGCTGTAACATAACAAAATGTGGAAAAAGTGATGCGCTGTGAATACTGATTATTAATTAATCTTTCACACAAAAACAAATTTTTCACAGAACTATTCCAAACACAGTCCCTGGTTCAATGAAAGTATTTTTATCCCAATGTATTGTATGGCTGTGTTCGGGTCCTACTTTCGGACCCTGATGTAGTTCATCGTTTGGTGGGTGCAGCAATGACCTATATTAGTGCATGCTCCCAAACTCCTCCTCCAATAACTTCTTACAAGGCTTATTTAAGAATTCTCTTACTCTATCCTTTCTTTCTTTCTTTGAAGTTCTTCTTTTTAACTTGGAACCAGGAGCACTTTAGGCATAAGAGCACTAAAGCCAGGAAGCATTTCCAGGTCAAGTGGAATGTCCTCTGACAGGGGCAGCTCACTCTAGCTGCACTCAAGGACCACAACAGGATTGTCCACCAGAACTACAATGTCCATGCAGCCTCATGGTTGTCCAAACAGAATTTATACAAGAAGGATGCTGGTGTCACTAAGGAGATGCGAGTCGTGTGGACTGCACTGGGTGACTGTCAGAGGGGGTGACACTGAAATGAAAATCATCAAGGGGGATACTTGATGAAACAATTGAGTGTCTGCACACTGAAAAACCAAGAGGTAAATCTAAGTTGCCCAATGCAACAGTCTAGTGTCCATATACCATTAAAAGTGGGAATTACCACACTGCATTAAATGGCTGGGTGTCCATGCACTGCATTGTTTAAAGGAGACTGTTGGGGTCTTAAACTAGCCTTGGTTACTGCACTGGCCTACACCAATCTTGGTAACACCACTCTCTGTGAGGCAGTCTACCTCTGTCCTTCGTGCTATAATGGTCTCCCTGCTGGTAGGTTAGTGGTGCCCATCCATTCACATCCTCCTTTACTGGTGGCAGAAATGAAAAGGACAGGGCTACATGCCTTCACCTGGCAGCTTCTCAGCACTGTGGGGAAAGAACAAGATGACAACATTAGTTGCAGTGCCCCCTCTTGCCTTGGTGGTTATTACATACCTCAACTGAGCCTTTGAGGAGGTCCACTGATGCACATGCATGACAATATATATATAATCCCACACCTCTTGACCGTCTGCAGTATGGACAGGTTGGCCACATGTCAGTGTCAATTTTTTCCTGGGTACTCAGGTTTTCTTCCCACATCCCCAAAGATGTTTGTGTCAGATTGATTGGTGGTTCCTAATTGACCTCATGTGGATGTGTGTGCAAGTCATCCCTTCGGTGGACAGGCACCATGTTTATGATTGTTTCCTGCCTTCTTCCTAGTGTTGCATTGCCAGTGTTGCCATGCACTTGATTAATCGTTTTTGAGAACTGTATAAGATTACTCTGTAGAACAAAGCATTTAATCTGGTTTGCAAATTGTACAGTGTACTTAGTCATTAGGTCCAGGTTTCAAATCCAGATTACTTTAGTATTGAGGCAGACATCCTCAGTATTACCATGCTCCCCCAATTTAAAATACAAAAATTAAAATTTCTCTGTAAATCATCTGGTGTCAATTGTTGACTGGGGCATTTATCAGCTGGTAAATTTCTAGATAATGGTTTATATCAGGTCAGGTCAGATCAGGTTGAGGAGCATGCACTGATACAGCACGTTACCCCACTCACCAAACGACAAACACCTTGGGATCCCAGTTGACAACCCCCCAGGCAGACATGCAATTCAGTTCCACCCTCCGGAAATGACCATCTGTCTGCTGCAGCCAGATGTTACACGAGCAATCCCTTTGCCTGATCTGACCACTCAGGTCCTCAGCAAAGTAAGGATCTTGCAAGCCGGATCATCCTTGGGGAATTGTTCCACATGGCCGTAGTGCCATAACTGATGCGCCCTCACAATGTAGGTATTGTGCCTCCATGAGCAACTGCTCTTTTGAAACAAAGTCAAACCACCGGTACCCAAGGATTCTTCGAAAAGGCACAGTTCCAAAGCAGTCCAGCACATAGCAAAACAGGGAGCACCAGGATTGAACTAATGACTTGAACCTTGGTTCTGTTGCATAGATATTGGGATTGCCACACACCCCTTTCCAGCGACCTCATGATCCCCCATGCTCTCCCAATCCGTCAACTGACTTCATAGAAAGAGTCACCAGAGACATGAATGTCACTGCTGTGATAAGTAAACCTCTTGTTGAGGTGACATTTTTTCCCTAGACAGACACACTGCTGATGGCTGTGCCTAAGGCCTGGATCTTGGATTTTATCCAGGACACTTGCAAGCCCAGACACTCAGACTCCTAACTCAGTCTGTGAAAATCCCCAATCAGAGCCACCATTGATTCTGTAAAAAAGGTTGTAGCAATTTTGGCAAAGTCAAGATCAGTGAATCTTTCTTCATCAACAGATATCCCACAGCCACTGGACTCCACAACCCTGCCCAATACCCAGTGCATGCAAACATTGCAGTGCTACCCACTGTGCCACCATGCCGCCCCATTAGTAGGAGCAACTGTATAAATTATGTATAGTGAAAAACAGGAGCCCACAAAGTGCTTGAAACTGGAAGAATGAGAGTTAGCATCCTGTGTGAATAACTGATACCTGAGACCCCTGTGACCCTGTGTTAGGATATAGCAGGTTGGATAATGGATGGATGGATGATCTTGTTCATTCCTTCGGTACAATTATTGTCATCTCTAAATAACTATGAACTGAATAAATGCATTAGAAAACTTATAAAATAACATCATTTCATTAACATTTCTTAATAAAACTTAGGGTCACCAGGAGTATAAAGCCAATCCTGAGAGCACTGGGTATAAAGCAGTAGGCAATTTTAGGCACCAGCCCATCACAGGGTCCTTTAATGCACTGTTACTAAATGGTGTTGTACAAAATAAATAACATTAAGTCTTAATATCAGTGGTTAACTTTTGTAGTAAAAGTCAAATGAAACAAATTGAGAATATAAAAAAAACCCCATCACCTTCACTCTTTCAAATTTTTCCACTAACATTTTCTTTATGGAAACCTCAAGCCAGCTTGCATATGACATCCTCGTGTGGCCAAAAGTGGAATAACACGAGAGTGGAATTGGTAGGCTTTATGAAATTGTGACATTTAACAATATATAGTAATCTGAGAAAGCCATTATCACTTAGCCATAAATTAACATCTGTTTTGAGGTTTGGAAACATTCTCATTCTCACTTCTTCAGTACAGCATACATGTTTTTTTAATCCAAAGTATTATCCAGTTAATCCCAAAAGTAGTTTCTTACCTGAGACTTTATCAGTCCACATTTTGATACTGTAATGTTATTTTAGACCATTCAGTTTAAATGAAACAATTGGGTGTACACAATAAACATATATTCAGTGTATTCAGCCTTTTTGTCATTGGAATCTGTACTGATGGCTGTCCACTCAATCTGGTGTCCGTCTGAGAGATTTTAACACTTACATGGGGAATGATGGAGGTATCTGGGGAGACATGGCTAACAGAAATAGCTAGTCTGAACCCAACACCTACATCATTTTTGGATTTCTGTTCTAATTGTGGACTTATGAACACCAAACACAAGGATGTCCATACAATAAGTGCACCTCTTACCAGAATACCTTGAAGCAAAGAGCAGTAATTCATTTTATATTTGTGCCATGTGAAGTGAGGCTGAATGTTCCAGATGCTTACATAAAGAGAGGTGCTGAGCTGTCAAGTGATGATCACTTGGTAGTGAACTGACTAAGACTAATAACAAGAGTGCTGGACATACCTGCATGGTTCAACTGGGTGTTTGTCATTAGTCCAACTCTCATTCTTGAGAGACCTTCTTCTGGCTCTCAGGAGAGATTAGAAGAACTTAAGTCTGACTGGACCAAAGCTCAGTAATGGAGGTAACTACAAGAAGCTCTGCCTCAAGGTTGCTGGTGCAATGTTAGCAAGAGGTTAGCTAAGAGGTACCAGTAGGCCAAAAAGGTACCAGCTAGAGTAGAGGCTGAAATGAAAGTCTATATGTGGGTGGCCTGTGTTCTAACTGGGAAAATTACTTTTGGATGGCCTTAAAGTGGTTAGGGCAAACAACTCAATGACACAGAAAGGTTTCACAGGTAGTTATCGAAATTGTTTTCAGCAAGAGTGAGGAAATGTTGACCAAAATTGGGTAGTAGTGTTGATAGGTAGAAGGATCCTTTTGCTGAACTTCTAAAGGTATTGTAGACACCCTCCTCATAAGAGGCAATACTAGAAGCATTGGAGTAGGTCCATCTCTTGACGATTTAAAACAAAAACTTGGCAATGTCAGGGCCACAGATGTGGATAAAATCCTGTGGGAAATGTTGAATGATTTGCATATTTTTAACGTGTTTTGAGTAGCACGTCTCTTCAAAGTACTATGGTAGGAGTTAATAGTGCCGTTTTTAATGGAAAGAATATGAAAGTGAAGCCAAAGGTTGGAAAGCATTCAGTCTGGGAGCCTAAATATTGAATCTATGCTAGATGTAGATAATATCTTTCTTTTGACTTTATTAGTCTGTGATTTCTAGCATGAACAGAAATGGTGTGTGTTATTCAGTTAAGATGAGAAACACCACCTTCAAATCTGAAGTTATTTTCTTCCAGATAAAAGTGTTTTTCCTTGCTGGTAAGGAGTAATGAGCTGCCCTAACTTCCTTGGGGTCTTATTCATGAGTAGTGGAGGAGGAGGGATTGAGAATGATCGAAGAACTAGTTCATGGGGAGAGGTTCTGTGAATATTGTACAACAACATAGTAATGAAGTGCAAATCAAGTCCTTAGCCAAGCTTTTGGATTGCCAGTCAGTCTATATTTCCATCTTCACCAGTGATCACAATCTTTATGTTGCAATTGAAAGAATGAGATTGTGAGGTAAAGTTGCTATAATAAGAATCATGTGCAGGATTACTATCCTAATTCTCCATGATAAGGTGAGGAGATAAGGAATTTACAAGGACCACAGAGTAAAACTGTTGCTTTTCTGTTTTGAGAGTAGCCAATTGAAGTAGTTCGGTCATGTAGGTAGACTGCCCTGGGGCACCTAACATGGAAGGTTGTCTCAACATTCCCCACTGGAGTAGAATCAGGGTAGATTTAAGACACCCTGAAGGGATTATATATCTCTCTGGGATGACAGCATCTGGGAATTCCACAAGATGGGTTGGAAGAGGCGGCTAGGAATTGGATGGCCTAGCTAAATGAGCTCAGCCTTTTGCTACCATGATTTTCATCAGGATAAGTGGAGTGAAAATGATGAATGGTGATGATAACTGACAATGGAGATTTTGTAGGCGAGTCTAGTTTTGACAGGTAGACTTTACAATTACCATCTGCAAATATAAAGCATGTTAGTGTATTTACCTCTGTTTCCACATTTGCATCCAAACTGAAGGCATACGTCTTCTCAACAGCTTGAATAACCTACATTTTTACCTATTAATACGTAATATATAATACAGCAGTTTCTGTCCATAGCTGTCAGAATTTGATCATCAATATTTTGAAAGGCCCAGTGGATTTCATTAAGCTTACAAAGCACACTACAGTATTTCAAGATTCATGCAGCGATACATTATAGATAAGTGTATAATAATATAAGTTTATTCCAGTTTTATTAATGAATATTTTGAAACGATTTGTATAAAATGGATGACTTGACTATTATTGTGGCACTCAAAAAGCCAAATATGTTATCTTCCTTTATCCACTCTGTTTTTGAATATGCTGTAAAACTCGCTCCACTGCCACTTTGGCCAAATTACTTCCCTGGACCTTAGAACAGGACCTCATAATGCAGAGGAGCACATGGAATCGCAAGAAAGAGGCCCCATCATCACATAGTTGCTTCATTTTTTGTTTGTAGTGCACACTAGTCTGTATTGTAGTATATTGTAGAGTGAGCAGGAAATGCCAGAAGACATCCATCAGGTGGACTTTATCTTTGGCTTTCGCAAGGACTGTCAGAGCACCCAAGGTTTACTTTCTCTTGAATAGGTATGTGTTTATAGCAGGGCACCTTTATTCACAACATAACAATAAATCATCACTTCCAACCTGCAATGTTGGTTTCTGGAGCTCATGGTGTTTACTGCCCTCTCATCTATATGACTCAGTAGGAAGCTGGATTCATCTGACCAAATGATGTTTTTAGTTTTCCAATAACCATTATTTGTGTTCCTTAGTCCAGTACAAATGCACTGTTTGGATTTTCATTAACATTAGTGAAAGAAAGTCATTTGGATCATCTATAGCCATTATCCATCCATTAGAAGTTTCAATGAGTTGTCCTTTCAGATATACTTATTTTGGCGCCACTATGGTACTCATCATTCAGTTGACTGTTGCCACTCATAAACTCCAACAGCTTGCATTGACCCCATTTCATTATCATGTTGCTTAGGGTCATACAACTGATTTTCCTGTCATGATTTTGGGATGCAAAATGTATGTAAATTGTATCAGGTTTTGCCTTTCAGATAGACTTCACCAGAAACATCTAACAACTGTCAGTACATCATGTTTAATTCCTGTCTTTTTATGATTTGCACACATGTGAAATCTTTATTCATGCCCTCCTTCTTCAAACTGAATTGCGTCCACATATTGCATGATATTCTCTCTGATTAGTACTAACTTGATGAAGCTTCGACAGATAGTGATTTAAGTCAGGTCATAAAAGGGCAGTGAATATTTTTTACATATTAGGAATTTGGATTATTGTTTTCTTCTTAAAGGCAAAAGGCACTCTTGGATGGAAACATAAGGAGGCCCACAGTGAATTTTCATAGTCTTCAATTAGATCTCCTCGTGACAGGATGCAAACAGGCATCCCCCTGAGACAAATGGGATACCTCTCAGCAGGGTGACATCAAGAGTGCTTGATAGCTGATGGATGATGACTTGAGACTGCTCATCATTCTGATTGATAAACAGGGGTCTGTAATTTTTAACAGGGCCGATTGTATGAGAAGACAAATTAAAAGTAAACAATTAAAGAGATGGCATTTCATAATATGCTGATATGAGATTATGACATTACTGTGAAAAAGATTAAAAGATGAAGAACACAAGCCATTAAAACAAGATGAAGAAACTCTAGGAAGATGTGTGTCAACAAAGTCACACATTTCAGTTGTTTATATTTTAGAATAAAATGAATCGAAACTATCTTTATGAAATCAGCTGCTGAAAACCTTTTTACATGCAATATATAGTACTTACAATAAAAATGTAATGTGGTTATAAAATGTATTGAACCTTTTTACAGATTTGTACATTTTATTGTTTTAATATAGCATTGTGGTGCATGGGGCATGTAATGTAATTCAAAAGCTTTCTGGTTTTGGGACTCAGTGAGTAAATACCAATTTTCAATTTGTGACACATATTCATGACTAAATTAGGCTATAGGCTTTGGATAAGTTCTTATTCTGCTTCATCATATAGAGGGTTTGCAGAATGACGGGAAATGCTACGCTTGATTCAAAAATAATGTTTAGGGCTTTAGCAAAAAAGATCTGTTTTGGTCTGATTGGACCATAGAATAGCGTTCCACCAGGTCTGAGAGTTTCCTTTTTATCTAGCTACAAAATTGTATTTGAGATCTGATGACACTTTATTCAACATCAATATGATTCCATGCAGGCGATATTCATTAATCATCCCAGCAGTTGTTTTCCACTTACGTTCAATTCAAGACAAGAAAAATTGACTTTTAGATCAGCATTTTTCCTATGACCATAATATATGGAGTGTCGGCAGAGAAACACATTTTCATTAAATCTGTAATCTGTAAGTCCAGCATAAAAATATGTGCTTCTTCTTCTTCTTTCGGCTGCTCCCATTAGGGGTTTCCACAGCAGATCATCTTCTTCCATATCTTTCTGTCCTCTGCATCTTGTTCTGTTACTCCCATCACCTGCATGTCCTCTCTCACCATATCCATAAACCTCCGCTTAGGCCTTTCTCTTTTCCTGATCCCTGGCAGCTCTATCCTTAGCATCCTTCTCCCAATATACCCAGCATCTCTCCTCTGCACATGTCCAAACCAACGCAATCTCACCTCTCTGACTGTCTCCCAACCATCCAACTTGAGCTGACACTCTAATGTACTCATTTCTAATCCTATCCATCCTTGTCACACCCAATTCAAATCTTAGCATCTTTAACTCTGCCACCTCCAGCTCTGTCTCCTGCTTTCTGGTCAGTGCCACCGTCTTCAACACATATAACATAGCTGGTCTCACTGCCGTCCTGTAGAGCTTCCCTTTCACTCTTGTTGATATCTGTCTGTCGCAAATTACTCCTGACCACACAGATTCACTGTATTTTTTCGATGTTTAACAAACTTCACGTGCCTTGAGGGTTATTTAGTACTTGTAAATTTTCTGAAATCCTTCCTATAATTGGTTCTTTCTAGAACCTTAGCTTTCAACATTCCTTTGTATTCCTATTGGAGTATTTTTCTAAGAACAGCACTAGCCAGCTATGGGATTTCATCCTGAAAAATGTATTAGGCATCAGCTTCTTTCGGACAACTAAATTGCTCACAGCTGAGCTCCACTCAGCTCATTATGTAACATTGAAAGAAAAATGGCTGTTCCAGAGTCTTATTTGGAATATTGTAAAAAGAAAGTGAGTACTTGTGGAACCAACTGTTGTAGTCACAAATAAAATAGGGAGGATGCTGTATATTTGTTTTTTATTGCTAGTAGCGCAATTCACCTAGTAAACACATTAGCAGGCATACCAACTGCATTTCAAAGCAGGTCATCCACCTGAAGCTAAGCAGGTTCAGGCCCAGCCAGTACTTGAATGGTAGACCATCTAGGAAAAATATGGGTTGCTGCTGAAAGAGGTGTTGGTGAAGCCAGCAGTGGGTGCTTACCCCGTGTTCTGAACGTGGATCACAATGCCACTAATTCAGTGATAGGGACACAGTGGTCTAAATATGGTGCCGTCCTTTGGATGAGATGTAAACCGAGTTCCTGATTCTCTGTCGTCATTAAAGGTTTCCGGGAGTCATTTGAAAAGGGTAGGGAGTATCCCGATGTCCTGGTTAAATTGCACTTGTCATGGGCTCATTCATTGTGCCCCCCTTGTCATCCCCTGTCTCTAATTGGCTATCTCTCTCACCCCTTCACCACATACAGTAATAGCTTATGTGTGGTGAGTGTACTGCCACATTAATGGCTGCCATAGCATCATCCATGTGAATGCTACACATTCGTGGTGGTTGAAGTGGTTCCCTGATGTCTATGTAAAACATTTTGAGTAGTGAGAAAAGCACTCTATAAATATAATTAATTTTTATTTTATTATTATTAAAACTACTACCACATTCTTTCTTACATATGGTAGTTCTCTAAATTTTTGGATCAAACCTAGAGACTCCTGATTCAGGAGTAGAAAAGGATCGACAGGACTATTTTTGAAAAGGGCTTCCACAGAATCAACAAGCTGATTAAGAAGGAAGACTCCGTCCTATTCTTGACCTACTAGGGGTACTAGTGGAGAAAGAATGAAGACAAAACTGATGGCCATTATAAACAATGCTGCATGTTCTGTCCCTGACACACTGTCATTAAGTACTTTTAGTTGACAAATAATTCAGAAGAATCAAGCCAAGAAATACTATTGAGGCTCCTTTATTCCTAAAGCAATACGCCTTTACGATGCCTTGTTCTGACTGCTCGTTTATCTTTAGCCAAGTCATAAATATTTCCTTTTTTTGATGTTGTTGTTATTTACTAGTGATGAGAGGAAAAGCAGAGTTTCATTTTGAATACTGCTTTGTAAAATCACTTCTAAAATTTGCTTTGAATGTGACTTTGTAGTTGTAAAATGCAAAGCACAGTAAAGCAAAATTTTGTGAGTTTTTCACATTTTTTAGGGTGGAAAGTAAGGAATATTGCTCCCTAAGGATTATTCCACAACCAAACCTATCCTTGGCCACTCTTCAGCGCCACCCATAGCTCCAGCCATGTGGCTCCATGAAATATCTCATATAGCATATTTACACCACCAGTTCTGCCTAGCACCGTTTATTTGGGCCGGAGGTAGTATTCACTTTACCTAATCTTTGTAAACCTGTCCAGTGGCCACATATCTGGGCCAAAGAATTTTAGTAGCAGCAAAGTTCTTGCAAGTATTTGCTCTCTAAGAGAACCCCACCATTCCATGCTCAGCACGATAAAAAATTGTTCTTTACTTTTGTTCAAGGAGAAAAAGTTTGCAGATGAGATGAAAATATGTGCTAATGTGCTAATGGTGCGGATTTTAATTATGCTGAAATATAATTTGTTTCGCCAAATACTTTGAAAAACAAAACTCTTTTCATTTTGCTGTGAATTCAGTCTCAAGTGAACTGTTTCGCTAATCACTATTAGTCTATATTGATTATTTTATACTATTAAAATTATTTACAAAGCGAAACTCTTAAGTTTGCTATAAATTTAGTTTCATGTTAATAATTTCACTATTATAATATTTCTTGACTTTTGTAAAAAGTTTAATTTCCCCTTTTAGACAAATTATCTATCTATCTATCTATCTATCTATCTATCTATCTATCTATCTATCTATCTATCTATCTATCTATCTATCTATCTATCTATCTATCTATGTAAGGGGAAATCGAGAATTATTGTGCAATATCTGTCACTATTATGTATATGTTAATTGAATTTAAAAAGCTGAAAATTGCACATCAATAGATTGTTGCCAAACAAAGGAAAACAATACACAGTATGCACAAAACACAAAAGAAGTAATGACATGTCTCCCTGGCCACTAGGTGGCAACCACACTCAATAATGCGGCTGTCCCTGTAGCACCAGGAATCCGGTGGAGGCATTCAAGTTGACACCCAAGGATATTTAGGATAGCCATGAGAGGTGCTACTAAGTGGAACATTGTTTTGTACAATCTCTTCTTCATTTGTTCATTCTTCTTTCTAAAATTTGTCCTGTTTAATAATGTTTATTTAGAGAAGACTTCAGGTAGTCTGACAGAAATGTGAGTTGCAGCACAATCAGATGGTACAAAAAAGGGCTTAGTACTTTATATCAGTAAATTTAGCTCATACTGTATAATAAGCTTTGCACGAATATGTATAAACTATACTCTCAAAGTATTTATACTCAAGTAATCCCACTGTTGCCATGACTGCACTGTTGCATCAATTTGTTCAAGAATTCAAATAGATAAGCTGTATTAACAATACAGACCACACCATATCTTCTTCAACAAAACAGAGAATGAAGTGTATTTTGTCTGCTTGTTGGCACTCTGTTGAGCAGCATTGTTGCCAACTGTGCCTCCAAGGTGTACCCACTGCTTTGTGTGATAATTCATAGCTGAATTCTGCCACAAAGCTAGCTTTCTTATTTAAAAGCATATGAATAGTCAATGAAATAGTACTGGCTGCATAAAATGCATGTTGTGAGAAGATTTTGTTGAATTAAACAGCAACAGATAAGTAAAATCAAAATATAATGCTGTATTTACCAAGAGTCAAGTAGCTTGACTAGGAACAGGAATTATCAGGTGTAATGGTGTCGGGGAAAGCAGACAAAGGGATATGCCAAAAAAAATTTGGGGTACCACCCTGGTAACCCCTTTTAATATTATCAAAAAAAGACAGGTTACAAACATGTAAAAGGAAAACAGTGTGTGACTTAATTAACAAGGGCTAGAACTCGGGAGCTCTGTCCTTCACGAGTATCATTTGGGTATCTAATGTCACCTTCTGGGAACAGCTGTCTTTATAAGACTGAGACCAGAATAAGCGGGGCTTTCTTTCAGTGGGGTCAGGCATAGTTCTTGAGCATCTTTCTTGGCTGCGGATGAGGAAGTAAAAGATAATGTTGGTGCCAGTGCCCCCTCTCATCCAGGGGTGGAACTGCTTACCTGACCAGAGCCAGAAGGTTGGTCCTCAGACATGCATGCATGACACAGGAAATACAGGTGCTAGTAACAATATAATGATCACACTTCAGTTGAGGAATCAAATATAATAAGACTTTTGAAATTTAGACAATCATAACCTAATATTTTCAAACACACCATTCAGAGTCACAGAAGGCCAATGCCCATCATGGTAACACCAGATGAAAGGCAGGAAACGTCCGTGGACGGTGTGCTAGCTAGACAATAAACAAAGAGTAAATAAAAAAATAATAACTGCTAATCAACAACAAATTCTTTAGCAATGCACTAGTGGCAAAGTCTGAACTTCACATCTGGGAGCCCACTCTCTTAATAATCATTTAGCTGAAAGGGAACTTTCCTAGTTCAAGTGACTATTGTGACTGTCGTACAGTCACACACATTGTAAAATGCTTTTCAGATAAGCCATTGTTACATTCTCTCCTGCTAAACTACATCCTCAACTGCATCCTCAAGCATCTGTGATGGCTAATAGCTACTGTGTAGTGAAGCACACTAAGGGTCCGTGGTGGTTCTGAGTTTTTAATCAAAACAGTGATGCAGACCTCATGATGTATAGGTGTGTGGGAGGAAAGCCACGTGGCCATGGAGAAGTTAATGAGGAAATTTGTGGATTGCACTTAATGTCCACAAGGGCAGTTTCTGCAGTTGTCCCTCATCAAGGCTCTGCAGGTCATTTGGTTACCCTGCACTTACTGTGTATAAATGGAAAGAGAAAGCAGGAGAGCAAGAGCGAAGAGGAAACTGGGACGCCCTGCAGTGGAGAAGAGAATAAGTGGCCAATTGCTCCCATGGTTGCTCCACAGACACCAAAGGATGGCCAGATGTGTAGATAGGCAAGTGAGCAGGGTTTTTAAGTCTCCACGTTTGCCAAATGGGGAGAAGAGCCAAAGGGTGTTGATTGCGCTCACTGGCCACTTCATCTGCTGAGCAGACCTGAGGGGTGAGTAGAGGAGACAGGTTTAAGAGAAGTTCGAGATCTGATGGAAGGAAAAAAAAAAAAACAGATGATCGTGACTGTGTTTTAATTATTGATTTTTGTCTTTTTTTGGTTTTGTTAATTTATGGAATTTAACCTCCAAAATGACTCCAAAAGACTTTGCACTGCACTGTTTGCAGTTTGCCTGTGTTAAAGTAAAACACAGAAAGCAGTTTCTTGCACCAACCTTGCTTGTTTGTGTCGTCACTGCAATAGTCCATCCTCGTCTCATGATAGTCAATGTTCTGGGAACAGGAAGATGCCAAGGCTATGGGCAACTGTGGTATCACACACTGATTTTTTTTTTTTTTTAATTCAGCACCAAAACTGCAAACTCAGATAGAGGTGGTATTTCAACACTGTGATTGCATTCCTCTTTGGAGATACAAACTTAGATCCTAGAACTCACACTTACTGTCTATGGAGTGATGATCATCTGAGCTAATGGGAACTGTCTCCTCAAGTCCAGATATATATTTGGGATTTTGATTGCAGGGGTGGGTGTGATATCACTCATACAATACAGTTTGTCCAATCACACGTGCACATATTAATCTCAATCAATTGAGATTTATTTCTCTGTAAGGCACAATGTTAATACACATAGTAATTCAACCCCAGACATCCTATATTTGCAGAATTGAAGTCAAATATCTAAATAAGATGGGCACACATAAATGCAGAGTATAGGAGCTACATATACTTTCAACAAAACCACCCCCTTGGGCAAGCTTATAACCCTTATACTGTAAAACCACATTCCAGTTTGTCACTTTCTTGCATCTTTAAAAACTTATTTTATGTCATTGTAACTATTATATATGCTATGAAATATATGAAAGTCAAGTATTATACAGAAATTAAATAAAGTTTTGATCACCATTATGTAGTACTAGGGTGTTGTACCGTTTTAGCCATTATGGATGTAGTGAGAAGTTAAGGAAAATGACACCTTTTATTGGCTACCTAAAAACATTACAATATGCAAGCTTTCGAGGCAACTCAGGCCCCTACTTCAGGCAAGATCACCATTATGGAAAATAGTGAATTGACATTTTCTTTTTAACAAAGACTAGTCATTAGTACCACCTGCTGGACTATAAGAAGTGCCTGGACCATTAGAATGATAGATAGATAGATAGATAGATAGATAGATAGATAGATAGATAGATAGATAGATAGATAGATAGATAGATAGATAGATAGATAGATAGATAGATAGATAGATAGAATTTTATTTGTCCCCTTGGGGAAATTTGGCTTTTTACAGAGGCTCATAAATTAAATAAATGCATAAATAGATACACACTATGGTCTGTGTACACATCAGAATGGCTACAAATTGGAAGAAAATTTAAAAAGAAAGAAAACTTTTGACTTGGCTGTCACAGTCACAGTGAGGCATTATACACATGTATTGCTGTTGGTATAAAGGGGGCCAAGTAGCTTTTCTTGACACACTTCTGCTGAAAGATGTGTAGCATTGTTCATAATGGCACTTAGGTTTGTTTTAATTCCCTCATTTGCTACTACTTCCAGGGGGTCCAGAAAGCCTCCTATAATTGAGCTTGGCTATTTAATCACCTTTTTGAACGGTACGCCTCTATTGAAGTGATGTCTCCAGCCCAGCAGACCACAGTGTTAAAAATCACACTGGCCATCACAGAGTTATAGAAGATGTGAAGGATGTCATTTTCCATATTAAATGAATACAGTCTTCTAAGAAGAAAGAGTGTGCACTGACCTTTCTTAAACAGTTCCTCTGTGTTCCAAGACCAGTCCAACTTGTCATTAATGTGGGCCCCCAAGGACTTCTGGGAATGCACCACCACTATATATATGCACTCCTTGAATAGTGACTGGACACAGAGGCTCTTTGGTGTGTGTGAAAGTCAATAACCAGTTTCTTAGTTTTGCTGATGATACATTGCTGACAATTCTATTTGCACCACAAAACAAAGTATCAATTCACCCCATAAATACAGAGACATCTGAGAATTTCTGCAAGTGACATGACCTATGGTTATATTTATAGTCAGAGGTTTACAGAGTGAAGAGAAAAGGAGACAGGACTGTTCCTTGTGGTGCTCCAGTGTTGCTCACATCCATATCAGAAACACAGTCCTTGAGTCTCACAAACTGCAGTGTGCCCCACAGATAGTCCATTATCTAGGATACCATTGCCTCATCTACATTAATATCTCTGAGTTTAACACTTAACAAGATTTTTAGTTTGCATTTTGCAGGTTTGTCACCATTTAATCCTGGGTTAGGTTGGTACATTTGGATTTCTTGCACCAAATCTTGCCATAATCCACAACTCTGAACTTGAAAATGCCACATACAGTATAATTGTGTGATGATTTTATTCAACACACAAGACAGCTTTCCAAGGAGATAACCTAGAGATATTTAAATAGTGGGATTCAGACTAGTAAACACACTGGCATCAGAAGGTCTCAAATGTTAAACCGTCTGGGATTTTGGAATTTACAGCTTGGTAGGTCAGAAACAGACCTTTGAAGATTATATGACATCACATAGGGAGTCAGTGTACACAAAGGACATGGATGATGGTGAAGTTACCATGGTGTTGTAATCTGTTAACAAAAAAAGCACTTTTTTTGTTAAAACTTTTCTGTGAAATGCTTTCTAATCTCAATTTAATGCAATGCAAATGGTTAAGAGGCATCCATGAGTTTCTGCTTAAATATTCTGCTTTGTAGCATGTACTATCTAATGCTGGACAATCTTAAAGCTACAGGGAGCCTGCATATTTTAACAATACTTAACCTTTATCAGTCAAATCACATTTATTTTACTGTATATACTGTCTTTTGTGATGTTTATCGCAAAATGTATGCTGACAAATATCTTCTTTTTCTTATAATGACACACATGATTGGACCCACAGTCATGGCTTACATGTACAGTACATTATTCCACTTTTTCTACAGTATTTAATAATTAAGTAGCAATTTTTCATTCCGGCTTGAACAGCTCATGAAGTCCCATAAATAGACAGTAATAGAGGAACTGTGGGTGTTTAAGGAAATTATGAGACAAAAAAAATAATAATAGCACCAGGATTTGAGGCCACTCATCTGAGTTTTGCAAGCTATTACACAGTTTACAACTATTTGCCAGCTGTCACAGCAAAGGCATATTCAACAATGGAATTTATCACTGCTGTGACGTACATGGTTGGAAAGATAGAGAGCTCTTTCTTTTATTTTCTTGCAAGAGTGCCACATTTTTCTCATGACACCTGGCAAACAAGGCCCCCTCTTTTTTTTTTTAACTGCCCTGCAAATAACCATTTTTTTTCTCTGTGTCACCCAATTTTTGTGCACAATCTACTGTTTAATTAGTTTATTACAAACCCTTATGGCTCTTTTCTTATCTGCAAGACCAGAAAACCGATTTGAAATAAAGCCTGTATTCTGAAATGTAATAATAACAGAACATTTTTGCTCATCTGCATTGCTAATAGTTCAGTGTCTCAGTCCATCTTGTCTCACAAGCCAGCAGCATCCTCAGTTCAGTGGAATGATTAGGCAATTTTATTTCAGGCTCCTACTATATTCTGTGTAAATAAGTGTTATAACAGTGTAGATCTCCATTTCTAACCAACCTCTTGTGCAGGTTGCACCCTTAATTCAGGGTCAACAGTGAAGTATTTAAGCACGATAATATAATATCGCTTATTTCAAGAGGTGTCTGCTGGTGAAGAGGTTGCCAGCACTACCAAAACAGTTACAGGAGGCCTCCTTGGCAAATGGAGAAGTCCTGCATATTCCACTGTGGGAGTACAGGAGCTGTAAAGAATGGTATGTGTGAGCAGGATGCCTCTGAAGGATAAAAGACAAGAGAAACCAGTAGAGAGGAGAGTGAGATACAGCATAAGTTAAAACGTGTAATGTATCCCCAAACCTTCAAAAGACTGATGACACAGCCAAATCTGGCTGTTCAAACTGTTCTCTATACAGCCTCCAGTTAATCCAAAATGCCGCTGCAAGAATTATTACAAGAACAAGAAAATATGAACACATAACTCCAGTTCTTAAATCTTTACACTGGCTCCCAGTTAAGTTCAGAGCAGATTTCAAAATCCTCCTTTTAACATATAAAGCATTAAATGGCCAAGGTCCGGCTTACTTGTCTGAACTTATCATGACTTACAAACCTGAGCGCACATTAAGATCTCAAGATGCCGGTCTGCTTAGGATTCCAAGGATTAATAAAATAACATTGCGAGGTCGAGCTTTTAGTTACAGGGCCCCTAAAGTGTGGAATGGTCTTCCTGCTTCCATAAGAGATGCCCCCTCGGTCTCAGCCTTTAAATCCCGGCTGAAGACTCACTACTTCAGTTTAGCATATCCTGACTAGAGCTGCTGATTAACTGTACATACTGCATCTCTGTTGTTAGTCATTAGCACTATAACATAAGTAACATGAATAATTATATTTGAATACTAACCCTCACCTATTCTGTTTCTTTTCTCGGTACCCAAATGTGGCCATTGGTGCTACGGCCCACCTGCCAAGTTGTTTGCCTGCCTATGGTAAAGTCATCCCTGATGGAGGATCGCAGGAATCATGGGAAAGAGGGGTCCTTTCATCGGAGCAACGTTTCAGCCGTGGCATGGCCAAATGGAGATGCAGCTTGATGGATGAGGTCTCCAGGACTCTAAAAATATCCAAACCTAATTATGTCATATCATCTACTGTTAAACCGTAATTCTAAAATTTTTATTATTATGCTGTCTTAAGGAATTGTTCTGTTGTGTATATTGTATTGTATTGACCCCCTACTTTTGACACCCACTGCACGCCCAACCTACCTGGAAAGGGGTCTCTCTTTGAACTGCCTTTCCCGAGGTTTCTTCCATTTTTCCTTACAAGGTTTTTATTGGGAGTTTTTCCGTGTCTTCTCAGAGAGTCAAGGCTGGGGGGCTGTCAAAAGGCAGGGCCTGTTAAAGCCCATTGCGGCACTTCCTGTGTGATTTTGGGCTATACAAAAATAAACTGTATTGTATTGTATTGTAAATCTCCATAGAGAGGTGATTCTGGGTACAGAGAGATAGTAAAAGGCTTTAACTTTCAGAAGTGGGGTCTCAATGCTTTTTTAAGGTGGAGATTGGCATGATCACGAACTACCAACCTTCAAGGCTTTAAAATGTTGCGACCATATTGTATGTTTAAGGAATGCAAGTGAGTGGATCCCTGACAGCTGGGCTGGTGCGTTAAATAATGTCACTTAAGGCATGATACATTTTTGCTGCCCACCCTTCTTACTAGGCCAACACAATATATATTGCAGTATAGATGTCACAATACTATACACCGTTGATCCATTGCAACCTTGTAACAAAACAATAAATAAATAACTAATGTAACTAATAACTAGTGTTGCAGTGGTAGCAGTGCTTCCTTGCAATAAATACGCCTGGGTTCACATCTCAGGTGCTTACTCCTTGGAGTTTGTATGTTCTCATTGTGTCCATGTGGGTTTCCTCTGGGTGCTCAGGTTTTCTCCCACTATCCAAAGAAATGCAGGGTACATGAGCTGGTGTTGGTAAATTGGCCCCATTTCTGGGTGTGTGTGTGTTTGCCTTGTGATGGACTGGCATCCTGTTTCTGCCTTGCCCTTGGTGATTGCTGGGATACACTCCAGCTTCCCTGCAACCCTGCCCTGGATAAGCAAGTTAAGAAAATGGATAGACATACATTATTTTTGGAAAGCTGAAAAAGATTACCTTTAAAACAATAAAACACATAACAGGCATTTAAACAATGAAAACAAATAAATTCTTCACTGCTTCTGTTGGACCCCCATAAAACATTTTTAGCTTTGCAATTGCAAAACTGAGTGCAAAATAAAACTCAACAGCTTAACTCATGCTGTGTTTTTTCTCCCTTCGCACTACTCTGTCCTGCAAGCCTAAAGGCACCTGCCCTTTCCAACTAAACATGAGCACTGCAAAATTAAGAGGCATTTAACAGGCATTGTACATGTGACTGACAGCAAAATAAAATTCCAGAATTGAATACAATCCTGCAGAATATATTAACACAATACAAAATATGAAAATCAGGAAAATGCACAACAGTATTATGTATGCATTGACATGTTGCTTCAAATGCGCATGCACCAATTTGATTCTTACCATTAAAATGAAAATGTTTTTAGTTTTTAAAGGTAGTATATTAATAAGAAACGGCATGAGTTTGTAAATCTTAAAGTTCATAATTAATTCTCAATTTTCTGTGTTATTACACAGAATACATTGAAAAAATACTGAATGTTGCATGGAAATGCGCTTGAGGCACGTACCTGATCACCTCACCCCATGTGCTGGCCCTGGCTGACGGAGCACAAGTCGCAAGAGCAACTGATAGTTCAGGTGTACAAGTACAGATTGCCACAGTATGTTCTAGTAAGATATTTCTCCAACAAAAAATAATCAGACCTTGGCTGACAGTGGCCCTTACCGGGAGTTGAAAATCTCCCAATGGCCAAAGGCGCTTCAAGTCTGGATATGGGAAGTCATTTAAAGCGGGTGATCCACAACTCCTGGTCAGGAAGATTCAAGACTTGTGTAGTCAGGCTCATGTAAGTAGCATGTTTTTTCTTTATTTCACTTTCACATTTTGTGTTCTTCCCATTTTCATGCTTTTCTTGTGTTTATTTTATACTAGCTGTCCCCAGCAGCTGCACCCACGTAGTAGTGAAACAGAACAAACTTTAAAAATCAATAGACATTGTTACTGTATCTGATCATGTTTAGGACTGATGGGAGAGCGTCCCCCGTGTGCGAAGAAATGCATGTGGCCGTGATAACTCTGGCAATCATCAGGTACCCTCTAAAACAAACATAGCTCTGGTCTCTCTCTCAAAAACATCAAAAGTTACTCTTTAACAATCTGTAGATGATAATGTCTGTTGAACAAACAGGTACCACTAGCTAAGCAGAGGTAAAGTACTCTCCAACATGTGGAGAGAGGTAGAGCGACTCAGACGGAGACTGGCACCTGAGTGAGGAAGGCCCTATCCCCCTCCCCAGAGTCCATAGCTCTATCTCGGATTAGCGTGAATAAATCGCTCCTGCAAGCGAACTATAATACTTAGCGCTCTGACAGAAGTCACAAAATCAACTGGAATGTTCAAAGAAATTATAGAAAAAAACCCAATCTAAATCCGTTAAGTAGTTCTCTCGTGAAAAGCAGACAGACATACAGACAGACTTTGGATTTTATATATAGAGATATAGATGTTATTGTGGTGTGGAGAATTGCTACTAGAGCACCTGTTTCAGTTACAAAGGTTACGTAAAGCCAGCTTCTTTATTACGTTAATGCAGCTTTCTAAATATCAATATTAAAAAACTTTCCTGTTTTTAGTGATGATCTATAATTCAATGAGTCACTGAATCTTGTTCAGTTGAAGCATAGGACTGAAGAAGGAGAAGATGATCAAACACACGGGATAAACAGGATGTGTCACATGGTGTTTTGTTGTGTTAGGGTCCTAGGGTGCCTCTATTCTCCCCTTTATGCTATTTATTATGGAGACCTTAACAACATCAAATCCTTGCTTTACGCCTCATATGTTTCATTTGCTTTTATATCGAAGACGTCAGGCAATAGCACAGAATGCTAGAGCAGGCAGGAGAAAGTTACATATTTATTTATGTATCACTGATAACAACTTTCATTATAACTAATGCCATATAAAAGCAAACAGAATGTTGCATTACAAAACATACAACCTGATAGTGCTTGAAGAGTAAATTCAGGCGGCTCATAAATTTGTAATTACACTTGATTTCCCTTGGCCAGATCATTTCAAGTCAGCTCTTCTCAGACCATTATTTCTGGTCTGCTTTCTTCAGTTCTGGCCAAGCGGCGTGTCTGAATATGACCACCAAACAAAAGAGAAAGATGCTCTTCTCAAGATGGAAAATGACAGCGAGAGAGAAAGAGAGATAAGCAGGCAGAGAGACCAAACGTATGCCAGTCCTTTAAACTGCACACGTTGTGGACCAATGGTATGTCGTGGTACAGAGTGACTTTCCTGGTTCAGCGGCCAGTTTTAATCAGCCACAACCCAGTTCTCTAATGACTAATGGACTCCCTGTTTCTTACCAGTTCTTGTCTTAGTATGACCCCCATTTCATTTCCAGACTAACCTGGTTGTCTTTTCATATCAGGCTAGCTGGCCAGTTTCAAAGGTTTACTTGTCCCTTCTCCCGGAGGATGGCTCATAGAATGTACTTGTAAAACCTGCTACACGTAGATTGGTGAATGTCTCCAACCCCCTTATCAAAGCAGCATATAACAAAACGTTCTTATCAGTGATATAAATCCTACAATTACAGTGACTTGTTCAAAGAAAGCTCAAAGTCACTAATTAATTCTTAAATGGCAATTTACAAACAATTATCAAAATGTTAAATATTAACCTACTTTACCTACACTTTACATAATAACTAGAATAGCCCAAAAATGTGAATCACATGAGACTGTCATATAATTTTGATATGCTCATGTATATACAATGAGAAAGATTATTATCAATTAAGCATCACAAAACAAGGGCGCATGACTCAATGAAGAGAGCCAATCAGAGCTGAGCCAACATCTGAGTTGAGTGTGGCTCTTAGCCGTACTTCTCTGGATCTTTCAGTACCATAGTGTCTTTTTAGCACAGTAATCCCATCTACACACAAAACAACCAAAGTAACATCACTTATGCATCACATCTACATTTTAAAGTATGAGCTGGTTGTGCATTGCACTTCAGGGCCACCGTACAGTCCATCCTTCAAACTGCACATTTTTTAAAAATACCAAATATATTTAATTATTATTTTGAAATTCTTTGCATACTGTTTGAAGAATATGAATATTCTACAACTTGTAAAACAAGAGAGTTTTGGAAATGTTAATTTTAAAATGCAGATAGTCTGGGATATTTCCTGAAGTAAATATCAAAAGGTAATGTCCACATTTATGTTAATATGAAACCAAAAAACGGTACAGTGCCTGCTTCAGTTTATTTAGCATCAATAACAGCAGAACATGCAAACCTTTGGAATGTGCAAGGAAAACCAGAGTATTAGGAGACAGCCAAACTCAGTTGGACACCCAGTAGATGTACAAGAATGACTTAGATCCAAACCAGGCTGTGATGTAACTCCAGGACTTCAAAGCTGTAAACGCACCATGTTTACCTACAGAGCTGCCACCCCAGCTGCTTCTCTATTGCAAGAAGAGTTTCACTTGTAACCATCCTCTGTCTTTGAGCTTTGCAGTTGCCAGTTAAAAATAGCATATGGAGCATGACTGTTAAATATTCATTATAATGTCAATGGCTGGTTTTGGCCTGCTGCTTTAATGGATGAATACAACAGATGGTGCATGAATATTCAATGGAGGTATATGGGTTTGAAGTATCAATATGACACCTGTGGTCGTGAATGATATAGAAAAGGAATAGATTTGTTGTTAAAAGTATATGTGATGTGTTAAAAATCTCTCTCGTGGTTACACAATCCAGCGTGTGTCTCCTCAAAATATTATGCATGTTTGTCTGTTGTCTACTCTTTGTCCATTAAAGAGATTTAATGCTTTGACACAGCAGATCCATCCATCTCTCCATCTTCCAAACTCACCTAAAGCAAACCAATGTTGTGATATCAGATGCAAGGCAGGAATCAGTGATGGGATGGAGGCTAGTCCCTTGCAGTACACTCACTAACCATACCCCAGTTTACAGCTAGAAGTTAACCTGAAACTAACATTATTGATCATGTGGCCAAAACCTCGTGTTGGGCAATAGGGTCAGTGTTAGGGCGCTTCACCACCATGCTATCCAAGTCAAAAGGTGGCATCTGCAAATGCAGTTAGGCTTTTTCATCTCTCCGCTGATAAATGCCTGCAGTGAGCATTTCAACGCAACAGATGGCATATGCCAACGTTAAACTGAATAAGTTAATTTGTAGATACAGTTCATCACCTTGCAATGGACTGGAGTGCCATCCTGGCCTGTCTTGTGCCTTTTTCTGCTGGGGCTCCAACACACCAGCAATGCTGAATTGGATCATGTGAGTCTGAGAACATTATATGAAACTATGTTATATTAAAATATGAAATTAAGTCTTGTCTAATTCCCTGTTTATTCCCTGTTAACTCCTTGTTTCAGACTTAGAATCCTTGATGCATCATGTCCTTTAGCATAAAACTTTCTAATCAACAACATACCCAACCTAGACACATTTGAAGTGTAACCCAAGGTTCAAAACTATGATGTGTTAGCATTGATGTGTGCCCTTAATGCAGCCATATGCTTTAGCATTGCCAACGCCTCAGTGAGGCCCACTGATTTTTTAAAACAGTTTCCTTCTATGGTTACAAATGGCACAGGGATGGAAACAGCCAGGCATATTGTGAGAGCACTCATGAACACAACGCCTCAAATGTATCTGAGGGCATTTTAGGGATGATAAGTTATCTTGCAGTGTTTATTTGGAGTATGGGATGAAACCCATGGGAAAACAGGGAGAACATGAAGACTCCACATAGAAACCAACCCAGCTGTGGAATAAAAGCAGCCGCCATTCACACCGATGAAGCAAAACAACTTACTGTACCATCTTTTTTTTCAGTATCAGTTCTTCACAACAGGCAGGATTGGAGTGCTGGAATGAAATCTGTATTTAATAGTAATTTAATCTGCTGCCACTAGATGTGGGATTTATCTTTTGGTCTAAATTAAGAAACACCAACTTCTTCTTTTTTGCTTTATTTTTTTAAGCACCAAACTCGTCAGTATTCCAAGGCACAAAGCCAATTATTAAGTGAAAAGTGAAACGTTCAGTTATTAGAAAAGGTGGGTCTGTTCATAAGGAAGTGGCATCTGTTTCTCTTGATACTTAGAAATATTTTAAGATATCTTTAAATAAACTGAAGATGTCGTTAAATGTTTTAAAGCAATCTCTAAATGATAATTTGGCTTGCCATGGGATCTGCACAAAAAATTGATGACTAGGAAAGAATTGATTTTTTTGGATTATAAGAAGAACTTTCCCATTTAAACAAATGTGTGCAACAGATCAGGGCTAGTTTCTATGTGGAATTGGGTAAAAGAAATATGAATTTGCATGCAAATCAGGTTTTATTTTCAAATGAATATAAATGCAAGCGCTCCAAGGGTAGCCAACATAAAAAAGAAGACTGCACAAATGAAATTACACCACAGATGCTCATTAACATACATCATCACTTGCTTTACAGTGGTGGAGACATTTTACAGATATTTTATTGCACTCTTGCCGTTGATCGAACTACACTGTGATGCAGTTGCTTTGCAAAGCGGAATGAATGCTTCCATTGCCGGCCTCTGGGGGGGTCTGAAGTGAGGAGGATTTTTATTCTGGTTTATTGATTCCAAAAAAGACACAAGCCCATTTTATTATAATTCACATGGATTTGATCGATTTAAATGGAACTTTCTGTATGCTCCCTATTATAAGGCAGATCAGTAGCTAAGATCTATTAGTGACACATACAATAAACAGGCTGACCCAGACTGAAATAACCAGCATTACAAAGGCACTACCTCGGCTGTCATTGCTACAGGACACTTGGCTCCTGTCTGTATCAGCATGAGGTAAATGAAACCATCTTAATGTGATAAGTAAACCAGCTCATCTGAATCAGAACAAAGGCACACTGTTATAGTAGGCTGTGGTAGACATGCCACATTCCTACAACTCAGGCAGCAGGAAGAATAAAAGTTCAGTAGGTTTGTTTTCATCTAGTGACTGACTGCATACTTTTTAAGGCTGTATTAGGATCATCAAGTGCATAGAATATTGTGGTGAGTTGTAGAAAATATGAAAGGAGCTATTTCAAGTAGCATTAAATGTTTTTTCCAAAGTTCTTTTCTGTTAAGACTACTCTGCAGCACTGTTGCCCAGTAGTGCCAATAATTTAGCAAAGAGAAAGCTGCCATCTGCCAGCAAAGAATATGCATTTGGAACTACAAACTTGCACAACTAAGGTAGTAAAGTCAACTTGATCTCATGTTGCCCATACTTTTCTCATACTTTTCCCATACTTTTCTCCACCAAGTGCTTAAGAATTTTCATTCCAAATCATTAATGATTCTGGTTACCATGTCGGCGCCAACTGACTGACTCATTAATCCTGGTAGATGAATCAGTTCATTTATCAGTCTAAATCCATAATAAAATATGTACCTAAGTGTTCCTGGATTGATGGTAAAAAGTAATCTACCCCTAGAAACCAATGGACCAACATCCAAGAGCACAATTAGAGCACAATCATTCAGATAAACTGTTCAATCCACATTTTTCTGTGAGATTAAAGCTGTTTGACAAAAGGGACTTTTAAATGATAGGGCGGTGCAGTGGTCAATACTGCTGTCATAGATGCACCCTTCTAAGTTTCAATCTGTGCCCACTTTTTGAGCAGTTTGCATGTTCCTTCTGAACATGTGGATGGGATTTACTCAACATACTCTTGTTTTTATTCCCACATCACAAATAATACATTCTTGGTTTTATCAGTGATTCTGTTATCAACATAAGTCATGGTGTCCTTGGACTGATGCCCCGTTAGGTGTGTTTGAGACTGTTAGGCTATAACACAAATCTGAGACAAAATTAGGGGGTGAGAAATTAATCCTGCAATATCTGGAACCAGCCCCAAACAGGACACCAGTCCATTGCAGGGCCAACCCTGTGCCAATTTAGAATCATCACCAACCTAGTGAGCACATCTTTGTGGAAGAAAAGAACATGTAAATGCCACACAGACAGCAGTTAGGCACAGAACTGAACTGGTCCTATTTCTCATTTTTTGACCAGTATTGCTAGGATAAACTCCAGCCCCAAGTGACACTGCATTGGACTGAGTAGGGTTGAGGAGATTATATATTTATATTGCACTTTTTATTTGCAATGGAGATTAGGAGTGTAGAGACTTAATGTAGGACTTTATTATAATACAGCCAGGTTGCTGCCCTGGCTCAAGATTCTACCTTGTTCGTTTAATCTTTTAAGTTGTTTCATATAATTTTTCTGTTATTCTGTTTTTACTTTTCTTCTGTATATATTTTATTTATTTTCTCTAATTTTTTTTTATTAATTATTCTTCAATTTTGTATTATGTTACATGTCTATGTGTTAGTGTTATCTGGCCTACTTAATATATGGGGAGCCTAAAGAGGGCAATACAAATCCCAGCATTATTTAAGCCAAAGCTGAAGAAGGCTGAACAGTTTCAGCAAAGGATTGTGGTTCTTGTTACGATTTTGCAGCTTTGATCCCTACAATGTATTTCAGATACTGTCTTCTGGCTTGCCATTTATTAAAACTGTCAGGTTTACCTTTAATCAAACCTATTTTTTCCTTTGTTGCTCCTCCTTCTTTTAAACAATCCCTATTAATAATAATAATTCTTTACATTTATATAGCGCTTTTCTCACTACTCAAAGTGCTCTCCACACAGGGATGACCCAGGAAGCGAACCCACAATCTCATTACTGCAAAGCAGCAGCACTACCACTGCACCACCTGCGTGGATTTGAATCATCTTTTGAATCATCTCAATAAATATTAAAGGAACTTTATTTAATATTTAGGTAAGAGGATTTTTAATGGTTGCCCTTTCTGGACATTTTGATCTTCAGATGTTTTAAAGCCTTTGTCATATTTTGTTTTGTTCTTTGAATTTGGGGCTTGGCTTTAGTGGTGAGGCCTGCACTGGTCTAGCTGGTGGTTACAAGGCCCCTTCCCTCTTTTTGTGCTTTGTGGTAAAAGGAGTTACTACAGTCTTGTGCTGCAGTTACTGTATAACCACCTGAAACTGAAGATTACCAAGACGAAGGAGCTGGCAGCAGACTTCCAGAGTGCCAGGGACCCTGTTTAAGATCAGTCATCATAAAAAGGAGGAAGTAGAGGGAGTGAAGACTTACAAATACCTGACAATGTAAATGAACAGTAAACTGGATTAAGTAAATAACACTGACATGCTATAAAAAGGATTAGATAAAGCTCTCTCCTTCAGAAGGACCTTAAATATGTGCAAAAAGCTTTAGGGGATGCTCTACCAGTCTGTGGGTACTAGTTTACTATTCTACACTGTTGGGAAAGGGCAGCTGCATTACAGCATAGACCCTGGATTCAGCAAAGACAGTGCAGAAATGAAGATGAGAGCAATATGTGAGGCCATCTTAGCTTATGTCAATCCTGCTTTTGATGTGTGGTCCTGGATCACCTTTAACTTCCAGCACTTTCTACCCAGTAATTCTAGGAGTCACTAGTGGAACTCTTTCTCTACTTGCAGGCATTAAACGGCATAATGCACCCTACTCTGATGACCATGTTTACCCTAGTCATTTCTATTGGAAACATTATTATTTATAATAGAATCCATTGTTTTTGTGTGGAGATCTATCTATCTATCTATCTATCTATCTATCTATCTATCTATCTATCTATCTATCTATCTATCTATCTATCTATCTATCTATCTATCTATCTATCTATCTATCTGTGAATGAAGTGATGTCGTTTGGGCTGGAAGTGATGTCATCAAAGGACCCACACACCCTGGCACCAGAAGTGATGTTGTCTGGACCGGAAATGACATCAGCAAAGGGGCTGGCACCGAAAGTGTTTTCTTCTCTGGCACCGGAACTTTGCAGGATTTCCCGGGACAGGTCTATAGGGAACTGAGAAAGACAGTCAGTGCACTCTGCCACCCCCGGTCAGATGTTTTATTACAATTACTCAGGCCCTTTAGCTGCCTCCTACTTGCACGTGTGTGACACTATCTATAAAAACATTTATTATTGTGATTATTTACTGATTATCTTAATACAGCACACATGTTTAGAAAGTCATTGGACAAGCCTGAATTATTATATTTAAAAAAGTAAAACTAGATTGATGGTGGGGTCCACATAAACAGTTAATAGTTGAGATCCCAAAAATGTCAGGCAATAGCTTACCTACATGTACAGAAATAATATTCCATTGTTCCATGAAAATGCATTATGAGTTAACTATTATACTCTGTCATCAGTGTGCATGGTTTTGAGTACCTTGCATTTTAGAGGTTACTCTAATAATGTTCTATGAGCTCTGGCTTAAGCTTAAATTTGTTACTGGTTTTCATGTTTTGAGGGACATAGCAAGAGTCCCCTCTGATGATCAAAAAGGGGCACTTTTCTGGGGTGGATGGTTTTGGCTGAGGACACCACTATAGAATTTGTTTTTGCAAGATAAGGAAAGCTCTAAAGCAGATCGACCGGTTGATCGGAAAGGCAGTGAAGGTAGATCATGTTGCATTCAAAAAAATTTTTTTTTAAATGTTAGTCTGTATATCCTCCCTATGGCATTTGCCACTTGATTGACATACAGGGCGGCCAGTCTGAGATCTCTTTCCTTCTAACACACCGGTCATCCCGCACGCACGACCAAACATGCAAGCTACTGCAAAACTCCGGCTATCTAAGTGATCTAGTTAGCCTTCCAATTTATATCAACTAAAGAAGGGATTTAAAAAAAAATGTGTTGTTTATGGGCTTTATGGGGCATTAGAAGAGGATTTATTTCTCTCACAATGTCACAATCAATGTGCGTTTGTCTGATCTGTCAATCTATCATTGCTATTCCAAAGAAGGAAAATGTGGAAAGGCACTTTTGAACTGTTCATAAAAACTACGAAACTGACTTCCTTCCGAAAAGCGATCTGAGAAAGAGAAAGGAGAGGAAACTAAAATCGCAGCTGAGATGCAATGGAAGGCGTGTGCGCAACTTGACAGCATACGCTACACCAGGGGTGGGCAAAGTCATTCCTGGAGGGTCGCAGTGGCTGCAGGTTTTTGTTCCAACCCAGTTGCTTATAAAGAAGCATTTATTGCTCAAGTAACTCTTCTGCTTCCTTTTAGTTGCCTCGCTCATTAGGATTTTGAACCCTTATTGCTTATTTTAGTCTTAAACAGCTGTTCTCTTGGTTTCTAATGGCTTTTTATTAGCTAAGATTCAAATGACAAAAGAAAGTAGCATTTCTCCATTTTGCTTGTTTCAATTTACACCTGTCTGTATTGTGCACTCTTTGGTTTAATTAAATGCTTGGGAGGAAAATGAAGAGAAAAAAGTGAAAGATAGAATATTATTCATACATTTTAGACTTCATATTGTTTAGATGATATCATTAGAAAGAAATAGAAATCTAGGATATGAGAATGGCCTGACATGGCAGAGTTAAAACACTAACAAGCCATGAAATAGAATTATTAGCAAGGATTGTTTTCTAATTAAGCAACTAGGTTGTTGCAAGAACCTGCAGCCACTGCGGCCCTCCAGGAATGACTTTGCCCACCCCTGCGCTACACAGAGCAGATTGAAAATTGTCTGTCAGACTTTATCAAATGGAAAAAAAGTAACGATTCGAGTGTTGCCCAATGTAGTGGAGTAAGAGTAAATGTAACTCGTTACTACCCACCTCTGATACTCAGTATATATATATATATATATATATATATATATATATATATATATATATATATATATATGTATATATTTATACAGTATATAATTTTTAATGTAGGTGGACCATTTTGACCTGGTCATTTTAAAAATAGCTCACAAGCTGAAGAAGTGTGGGCACCCCTGATCTAAAGCAAGTTCAGTCATTTTCAGAGTTATTGTAAGTCATCCAAATTAACAGAGATTGTGTAAATCCAAAGAGGACTGTTTCATTTATGTTAGGTAGAATGCCCAGAGGGGACTGGGCAATTTCATGGAATCCCTGCAGATTTTATTTTTTTCTCCAGCCGTCTGGAGTTTTTTTTTTGTTTTTTCTGTCCACCCTGGCCATCTGACCTCTTATTCTATGTTAATTAATGTTGACTTATTTTATTTTCTTACTGTGTCTTTTATTTTTCTATTATTCACTATGTAAAGCACTTTGAGCTACATTTTTTGTATGAAATGTGCTATATAAATAAATGTTGTTGTTGTAAATTCATTGCATGTACTCATTTTTACAAGATAAACTCTTCAGAGTTGCTCAAATCAAACATAAGAGGGAGTGAGGAGTAAAAAAAGATGGAAAGCTTGAGCCATACTTCATAATTTTAGTGTGGTTTCCTGAATATTGCATATTTACACACACTTCTCTATTTTACTAACCAGAGTTCAACACACAATAAAATTCAGAACTTGACATAAGCACTTGTTTATCGATAGAAAGGATAAATGGGTGAATGTCAAAAAATTCAGGTAATGATGGGTTTTGGTTCTAAGAAGGGGGGGTCTGTGTGTAGGAACAAGTTGGCAAAGGCCCTTTGTAGTGCATTAGTGTACATGAGTGGTGGCCGAGGAAGAGTGGCAGGCTCCTGCCATTAAACAAAGGAGCATTTATGAAGAAAGTAGAAGGCGCAATTGGGATTTCACACTGCTCAGACTCACTCAGATAAGACTGATACTCTGGTAAATTTTTACTTTTATGATCGATCTAAATTGCACTTCCTTTGTATAAAGAACAGCATGTGCTGTGTAAACAGAATAACCACAAAGGGAGATTTTGAAATCTCTTGAGGCCCTCTTAACAAATACTTAAGGTGTGCATGTAATATCTGCCAGCTGAAAGGTCTTTTTTTTCCTTTGTAGATTGAAGCTGAGTGACTGTGATTAGTAAACACTCACTCATTGCTCAATAAACATGTTCTTTTGTGAAAGCTTTGAAATATCAATGTTGTAACTTTGGCAGGAAAAGTAACTCAAAATACTATTACTACTAAAGTGTATTTATTATTATTCCTATAGACAAGTTCCATGACAAATGACACTTTATTCACTGCTGAATTTCATATTAAGCAGATGTACTGCACAATAGCTCTGCAAAACTAATAGAGATAATTTACTGAGTACACATAGTATAATTATGTACATTGGAGTTAGGGTGATAGGTTAGGGTTACATTTGCTTCAAAGTAAACAATGTGTCATGTAATGGGCCATGAAATATTATGGAACTGTAATATTCCATAGATTAACCATGTGTACCATAATATAATTATCTGTATTTTAAAGTTATCATAGGATTAGCATAGAGTCAGTAGATCCTATTCATTATGTGTTATAGCATAACCTGGTATTCTGAATATTATCCTATGGTATATCAGTGTAGTTTTTCATGAAATTATATTTAAATGTATAAGATAAGTTCAGCTCTAGCAATAGAACTTTAAGCATTCAGTTAAAAATTATCTATCTATCTATCTATCTATCTATCTATCTATCTATCTATCTATCTATCTATCTATCTATCTATAAGTTCAGCTCTAGCAATAGAACTTTAAGCATTCAGTTAAAAATTATCTATCTATCTATCTATCTATCTATCTATCTATCTATCTATCTATCTATCTATCTATCTATCTATCTATCTATCTATCAAAGGCCATTTACTCTAATGTAATGTCTGTGAACAGGTTTTTGCACATTTCATACCAACCTAATAAAAAATATGACACTTACCTTCATTGATTTACACCAAATATCTTTCTACAGTACATTTTCCGCTATACCATTTTTTAATATCACTGTTTGCACTGTGCAAATGAACACTCTCTCAAAAGCTTATAGGTATCAATTATCCACCATGAGATTAGCAGAATTGTTTGCTAGACAAAACTGAAAATCTTGTTGAGTGGGAAGTTACCATGTAGACACACATGCAGCACTGCCACATAACAACTGTTTTGGTTCAGACAAAAAGATAAACAATGTATACAGTTGCTATTATGAGTTATATTTTTGGCATGATGTTGGAATACAGTAGATGATTTTGAGATATACACCTTCTTACTATCTGCTGAGAGTTCTAGTGGCTCATATAATGGCAAGATAGCAAAATGTTCCTTCTCTCTCACTACTTAAGTTAGATTAACAGCCATTTGGCATGATCAATGATCCCCTGGGTGTCATGTTCTCCTGGTAGGTAAGGTCAGAGGTGAGGTGCTGACTAAGACTGACTCAACCCGAGACTCCCAGCAGGCTCACCATAGGTCCAACCAAAATGAGGCAACTTTCTGTGTCCCCTTGTCGTCCTGCACAAAGCTTGCTACATAGATACCTGGCAGGAAGTGAAGTGACATGATTCAGTACCCTCATTATCAAAAATATCAACAACTCCTTTTGGCAGACTCAACCTTTCTTTTCATCTACCTCATCCTTTTTCCTGTATCAAAGTCCTGCAGTGGTGGGCATCAGGCATAGAGAAGTACCATTGAGTGACTGTTTATGTTCTTAGTATGGAACCCACACGTATGTGTTCGTTGTTGTGATGGCTGTTCAGAGGCACACCCAGGACAAGTGCCTTGTCTGTGTCCTGCATACGTGACCAGGCAGCCTTTTTGATGGATAGACTGCCATGACATGACATTTGGGTTCACCAAGATTTGGCTAGTTGACTGTTTTCATCCAAGTATTGGGGATATTAGAGCCAAAGTGTTTACAGGAGTATGTACCTCCTTGATATCAACCTCCTTTAATTGCCTTTTACAACACTTGAGTGGAACGACGATTGGAGGATAAATGATGCAATAAATAATTGAAAATAACATTTTTGAAGGTTTCATAAAGGACATGTTGTTTTTTTTTTGTTCTCAACTTAGTTAGCATTAGTTATTCCTGTGTGTTAAAATATATTTTTTTCAACCTTAATTCATAAAATTTCTTGCTTCTCTTTTATTCATACTTCATTTGCTGTCCTGCTAAAAGTTTTGCACACGCTTCCATGAAGGGATGCCCCGCTTAGCAGCACTGTTCAGATATTGCATGGCATTGAAGTGCTGCTATACTATTTCAACAGACCAAATAGTTTGCACTGACAACACTCCCTCATATTTACCCCTGATGCTTATCTTTCTTTGCCCACTGCAACTATGGCTTCATGTTATATTTAGCACACACTGTAGCATCCTGAACACTGAATTGGACTAAACAAGTTGAGTAAACAGAATGACAGATTAATTGCATTCTTTCCCTCTTTCTCTTTTCTTGATACTGCGCCACCATACATTAAATGCTGGTGTCATCCATTAAGGTAGTGAAAATAAATTCTCCAACCATCTTTGTTATCACAGTAAAATTTGTAATTTCATTTATCATTTTTTTAGAGATAAAATGCTTTACAAAGGCTGTGTGAATGTGTGGGTGTGTGTTTACTTATATGCAATATATAAATAAAATTTATATACCCTGTGATGAAGTGGCATCCTATCCAGAGCTGGTTCCTGCCTTGTGACCAGTGTTGTGGGGATAGGCTTCAGTACTCTGCAATCCTTCAAACTGGATTAAGCAGGATGGAGAATGTTGAGCAATGTGCATTTATATATATTGCTTCACTCAGAAGCAGTGGAATAGGAACATTATTGATCTAGACCAAGGGCTGCACCCGTTGTTTGACTCTTAGTCCTGGCATTCATTGATACAAGTGCCAAATGATGTTGAACAGAGAATTTCCTTTTGTTATGCCGCAGTGTTCCACAAATACTCTTATCAAAATCAGATCTGTGGATATAGTTGGAGAGTGAAAGTTGTCGAGATAGTTCTATGTATGATGAGAAATTGTCTGCGATGGAAGTTAGCACATCAGATTTCCTTGGCGTATGGTCATACAAGTAAACTTTCCCTATCAAGCAGCAGAGGTGACCAAGCAATAGCTGGTGGTGTTCCGTAAAGGTGGGCGTGTTGTTTTGGAAGTGTGTTTTATAAAAAGTTTCTATGTTACATGGATATCAATGACACAGACATCAGCCTGGTGAATGTTTTAAAGGATATGTAGTGGAGGCACTAGGGAGTAGAGAGAAAGGGGGGATGACAGCAGTCACAAGACATCTATTCATTTTTCATTTTCAAAGATAAGTAATCGATGGTCACAATCGTAAACTCAGCCCTTCCAGCCACTCAGTATAATAGAGCAATATTCACTAAATGAAGGTATTCATGTAATAAACATTCTCTGGGAAGGAAGATCACATAACAGTCTTCAAGACACATGCACTTCGGCTATTACCTTTGCTTGGTGGTATTTTAACAGGGTTACCCTTTGGGTCTCCAACTTTTTCATGTTACCAGTCCTGTTTTCTATTACAGGTGTACATCAATTTGTTGAACAGGACCCATTGCTGAAAATGACCCGACATGAGTCCTCAGTCATCAATGCTGCTAGAATAGGACATCGGCTCTGGTGTTATACATGGTGAGCATTCAATAGTTAATGTAATAAGAGACGCCGTGTATGAAATCCACTAGTGGCCAATGGTCCAGTTGATCTGCCAGTCAGTATTTCCCTTCCTCATCTTTAGTCATGAATTCTGCACAAAGTGAATGAGGTGGCAGGTTCAACTGGCTCAAATGAGTCCTCAGCACAGAGTTGCTGGACTCAATATCTGTGATATGGCGAGGAGCTCAATAGTACAAAAGATCTCAGAAGAAGAAGACTGAGAGAGGCCAGTTAAATTGATCTGGACATGCAGAGGATATCTCAAGAAAGGTCATGGAGAAGGTATACATTTACTTGTGCATTTGTGAGGTATAGCTGGCAGTTTAGTTCCTTCAGAACTGACTTGTGACCTGCATGTCTGGTACGGAATTTCATATTCAAATGACTTTACTCATATTTGTATACACAACAAAATTGTTAATATTAAATAAACTCAATTTAACACTGTAGCTACATTCTTTATGGATAAATACAGTAGTTAATATTATCATTTTCATTACACAAGCCATTTGTTCATAAAACTCACCTATTTTAAAGGTTAGACATGGCTGCATTCATGTGTCTTCTTTCTATTTTAGCTCATTTTATTTAGTTCAGAGTCATTTTTTACATAATGCACATAAAAGCAGTTTCTTCTGTAGGTGAAATAAACTAAAAGAAAACAATGTCATTATCTAACTTTTCAATGAGATGAATATCATAACAGTGTTAATAAAATAAATACATTTTTATTTCTGATATTTTATGACCTCACTTGTTAAAAAAGGAAGAAAAAACATTCTTTTATAAAGTGTGATAAGTATTCCTGCTGAGAAAATAAACATATTGGTCACAGCTTAAACTTGCAAATTAAGTTAGCTGTAAATTTATGTTAATTGGAGGGCTGAAAGACAGCAGGTAGTCAATTCTGTCAGAATCCTATTTAGGTGTAGTGATACATTTAATTAAAAGCTGTTTTTTTAAGGATGCCTGCAAGCTCAAGCATGTTTAGATAACGAATGTGTTGCTTTAATCACAGAATCAAGATGTTCTAGTTTTGAAAATGTGTTTGATTTGGTCTTGTAATCATCATATAAATCAAGCAAGAACTGGGGCTGTGCAAGCCTTAACAACAGCTCCTTAAACTGCACTGAATGCTATTTTGGGTTTAAAACTGTAGCTAAATAATATTTTGTCAAATAAAAAGCAAGCAATTTAATTGAGCATCTATGATTAATTACCAAGCAATTAAAAGTGCAATTTCATAATGAAACATGAAAGAGGATTTGTATTTAATTAGCATTATGCACATAAATTGAAAGTTTAGATTTTTTAGAGAACTGCAGTTTGTTGGTTGCAGTGTTTCACCTCGATGTGTCCTGCTTGCTTATATCCCACAAATTTGCATGAAATTTTAGTTCTGAAATTAAGCTGTTGCTGATCCTTTTTTATTTTTTTTTAAAAGACGCTCTGCTTCCCGAGTGTAAAAAATTAGAGAATCAATAGAAACCATTTACCATTTCTTTATGAAAGATCCAAATCTTCCTGAGAATTACACACCAAATTTACCTTTACTTTCTCACGTCTTAGAAAGAAATTAAACCATGTTTTATCTTAGAGAACACAGCACCTTTTTGAGCCCTGGCACCTACAATAATGAGAATGGAATTATTTCAAAATGTTTGCTATCTCTTGGCCTTGTACTTTCAGCACCTTTCCTCTTTTTGGGTGTCTGAACCTCCCTTTGCCAGTGCTCCCTTGCTTGAGCGTGTTCCCATAAAGCCTGCTTCTCAGACACTTTATTTTTGAGGCACCTTTCAAACCCTCCTGTTCCTTTTTTATACTTGCCGTCTTTGAGGGCGACTCTTTCTGCATGGCTTATGTGCCTTTAACCCTTCTCGTGCATCTCACCCTTTTTTATTGTGTCATCATGAACTGACCAATCATTCCAAAGCCAAACTGACATTGCTATGAGGAACTGGACACACAGGCTGTGTTTTATTATATTGTACATTTCTACTTATCCTTGTCTTCGTTCACTCAGGTTATAGATAATGCTTTAATAATTTCAGCATTTGGAATGTTATAAATATTAGGTTTAGATTTAAGTGCAACATTTCATACTGTATAGCTCACCATTATGTCATACAAGTATCATGACCCAGCAGATCACATGTTAGTTAATTACACTGGACAACAAAGGCTTTTGCTTCCTGAACGCTTTTGGGTTTATCTTACAGATTTTGGCCTGCTGATCAAAAAATCCTATTATGTACTGTTTTATTGCACAAATTGTTACTTCCTCTCATATTTTATGTTTATTAATATGTGTCCCCCCAAAAGCAGGCTGTTTTGTTTAGTTCAGGCATGGCTTTGGACTATGAGCATGATCCACAATAATGGCGTCTTCTAATTGATTCATCACTGTTAAGTCTGCAATCTGTCTTATTAACCAGTGGCAATATCCACTCTTTAATACTCATTGGCTGTGCTGTACACATGGAAGAAAAGAAAATATAGTTATTGTTGTAACACAGCAGTTCTCAACCTGTAACAAACAAGGGGGCTCGAAGATGTGAAAAAAAGAAAAAAAGAATCGAAAATATGAAAAATACATCTATTGAAACCAAAACAAATTAACTTAAACTACAATCTGATACTAGAAAAATAAATACAGAGTTAGATAAATGTCAATAAAAGTTAAGTAGGTATAATAAAACTTGTAGCGGTGTATCAGCAGCAAATAATATAGGAATACATTTTATTAGGGTTTCAATAAAACGTTAGGGGGTGCGATTAAAACTGTTATGAAAACTTGGTTCGCAAATACTTAAAGGTTGAAAAATGCTGTTGTAATATATACAGTACAACTTGGATATCTGTGGTGATCTAAAACCAGTGGCACCGCTACTAGGTTTGCAGATATACAAAGTACTGTTGTTTCAATTGCCAATGGGACAGACTGGCTAAAGAGATATATTTCATTAAAAAGAAATGGCTGCTCAGTTAACATTTGGTTCCATGACAGAAAATGTTTGCCCATAAACTACAAGGTTTTGTGAAAGCAATGAATGAGATTAAGGATTTCATGTTTCCATGACTAACTGATGCTAAGAATAAAGGCTGCATTTTTGTTCGTCCACAAATCAGACATGTCATCAATGACAAGTAAGTTAAAAATCTAATAGTGAGACTGGAGAAAATCACATGGAAAGCATTCAAAGATGTTGTTAAGCATTTTCTTACCAGCTACAGAGTACTAAATTATGACCAAACAGGGTGACAACATGCTTAAAGCATACATAACAATGAAGATCAACATGTTGCTAAAGATTCATTTCCTGCGTTCATACTTGGACTTCTTCCCTGCTAATCTTGGTGCAGTCAGTAATGGACATAGTGACAGATTCTACAAGGACATTGTAATAATGGAATCATGCCTGCCAATCACCACCAGGAACTGCCATCCACCCTATAAATTCAGAATTCCTGCCAGTTCATTGTGAATGCACTCTGGTGTTGGCGAGTTTGTGTGCCTTTTGCTGTATTTGTTGTCAATTTTGACCTGTTTGCTCTGTTTTTGACCTTGCATTTGATTTTTGTTTGGGGATGTGTTTGCTTTGTATTGCCCTTTCTGGCAACTCCTTTCTGTCCTTTGTACTCTCTTTTTTTGAATAAATCTTTTAATTTAGTAAAGATTTGGTGCTTAATCTTATTACTAATGGGAGTTTGACAGTGATATCCCACTCTAGTGGGCACTATTGGAAGTGCTTTTGGAACCTTTTGGTAACTTAATGGGACTTATGTGCTTTGCAACTTCTAGTCCATGACAGGCACAAGACACACTCACCTATATAGAACCAATTTAGAGTTGCCAATCAATTTAACCTGAAATTAGGCTACCAGGAGAAACTCCACACAAGCAGTGATCAGACAAGTACTTGAAACCAGATGTCAGTAGTTTATTTATTTGTTTGTAAGTAAAAAATACTGTATATATTTTCATTATTGATCTATTTTCATAGTGTTTTGAATCACCACTTTGACATTTTCCTGTGGGAGATGCCATTTTTTGGAATTAAATTTCATAGCAGTTGTGATTATATAAGCTGCTTTTGTTGGCCTGTCACATCATAGATAGATAGATAGATAGATAGATAGATAGATAGATAGATAGATAGATAGATAGATAGATAGATAGATAGATAGCACTTTATTTGCCACCAAATAAATGTAGCTTTTTACAGGTGCTCAATAAAAAAATAAATAAATAAAAATACATACATACATACTGTGACACTAGGGGGTGCTGTCGCTCCTCAAACCCCGCAGACAAACGTCTATACCAAGTAAAAGGACCAGGAATACTTTAATTTCTTTTATTCCTCAATATTGTGCCACAAAGCACCACTACCACCATAATTAACAAATCAATAATACAATAATTATATTCCTACTCTACTCCAAGCAGCTCTGTCACACTCCCTCCCAACTCCGGCTCTCCTGCTGGGTCTCGACCAGTCCTTTAATACTAAAATTACCAGAGCCTACAAAAAACCTCGTAGATCCGTCCCACCTTAAAATGCTTTGAACTTCTCTATCAGTGTCTTTTGTCCTTTAAATGTGTTGATAAGCAGCAAGCAACCTGCTATCACATTCCCCACCGGCGCACAGTTTTCTCAGCTCAAGTCTGTTTACCAGCAGGGCTGTGAAGCTGAACTCTATCTCCCATGGTGCCCTGCAGGAATCCGGGGCATCTCGTGTCCTGGATATGTCGGCCAGGATAAGCTGCTGGCCATCTTTCACAGTTCCCCACAGTTCCCCACCCTTAGTGAAGCACAGTGGGGCATAGCGTCCTGCCCTGTGAGGGTTGTCTTCCCCCAGGAGGTGTCGTTTGCTGTAGCTGGTCCATGGCTTCGTCCTAAAAAATAATCACAGGAGAACCATGGGGAGACACTGCATACATGGTTCACTTCCTCCCCGGTTCTCCGTGGACAATTTCTCCACATATGGCCCTCCACGATCTTCTTAATTGAAGATGTGATCTGCAAGAAACTTTGTACAGGCTGGATCAACTTTTCCAGGTCCATCACATCAGTATTATTATTTGAATCGGTTGGAGGTGGGCTCGAGCCATCATTAGCCCCGCCTCCCATCCATGAGCCAAAGAGCAGGTCCGTTTCTGGCGCATGCTCTGTTGGGTCTCACAAGGGCAGTTGGGAATTGGAGTTCCGGAATGCGGCTAATGGCCGACTGTGATCTGTTTTAATTTAATGGCAGATCGATCAGTTATATCCCAGACCTCCTTGCCTTTGTGTGGGGTGAGTGATGCCTCGCTTGCCTCCCCCTTCCCCTTCGGAAAGTCCAAGTCCGTTGTTACATTGGTAAAGTAAGACGCAGCAGGACATGGACCTTCTCCTTCCCAAAATTCCTTGGGGTAGGTCACATGTCTCTTGCCGGCAAACTGTAGGCGGAAGTCTTCAGCGCTCGAACAATCCTTGGAAAGCACACTATCGTCTTCGGGATTATCTCCTGCCTCTCGCAAAATCTCCGGATGATCTCCTTCTACGAGGTATGAACACAGGACAAAATGTATTACTTTAAAAATGTTCTCAATCCCTTCCCCAGCACATACCTTGTCTTGGACGCCATCATCCGGAACTTTCTCCCGATACGCGTAGCTACTCCATTTCTCGTCCTGAACACAGGCAACGTTGAGTGCTTGACTTTCCCATGTATTGCCGGTCTGCTTCGCTTTCTTCTTCACTATGACGGACTGGCAAATGGGTTTGGCGTTTTCTGTGTGTCGTGATGCTGTCTTGTGGGTTGTGTACAACCGAAACCGAACTCCATCACCCATGGTGCCCCGCAGAATCCAGGGCACCTCTATGCTGCAGGGAAGATGCCATCTAGCGTCCTGGATATGTCAGCCAGGATGAGCTGCCGGTTGTCTATCACAACACATAAATACATACATACATAAATAAATAATATTATTATTAGACAATTATTATTGTGACAAACAACACACCTCTCTCAAATACACAATAGTATGACTACAAGGAAAAAAATAAATAAAAAGGAAAGAACACTTCTCAGTTGGCTGTCAAAATCCAAGGGACGCATTAGGCAAGCTTATTGCTGTTGGTATAGAGGAGTCCCAGTAGCATTTCATGACACACTTCTGCTGAATAATTCATTGGCTGAAAGTGTTCAGTGTTAGTGTTCATAATGACTTTCAGCTTTGTTTTAATTATTTCATTTGTTTCTACCCTATCCAATAATTAAGTCTGCTTTTAAAATTTGCTTGACTGGCATCTCTTGAAGGGATGTTACCAGCCCAGCACACCACACCATAGAAAATCACACTGACCATCACAAAATTGTAGAACATGTAAAGGATGATACTATCCACATTAAGGGATCATAGTCTCCTAAAGAAAAAGAGCCTGCTCTGCCTTTTCTTATAAAGTTCCCCTCTGTTATGAGGCCAATCTAGCCTTTCATTTATGTTGGGCTCCCAAGAACTTGTAGCAATGCACCACTTTCACATTCACTCTCAGAATTGTGAGCAGGCACAAAATCTCTTTGATGAGGCAAATGTCAATAACCAGGTCCTTGGTTTTCCTGAATTTAAATTGCAGGCAATTCTCTTTGAAGCAAGAAACAAAATTCCCCACCTGATTCCAGACGTAACCTGGTATGATATTCATAGATCAAGGTATACAGAGTAAAGAGAAAAAGAGACAGGACTATTCCTTATGGTGCTCCAGAGTTGCACACATTCATATCAGTGATCCATTCCTTGAATCTCACAAACTGTGATCTTCTGCACAGATAGTCCATTATCCAGGGTGCCACAGGCTCATCCAGCTGCATATCTCTGAGCTTAACCCCTTAACAGGGAAGAATGATGAAATTAAAGTCACTAGAGAAATCAAAAAAATGTAATAATCACAGAGCTTGCAGCTTTGTTCAGGTGAGAGTAAGCCTTGTTGAGGAGATAGATACTCCAGTCTTTGTTTAATATGTAATCTGCAATGAGGTCAGAGAGGACTCATATGGTCCAAGACTAACCTCTCAATGGTCTTCAGACATGAGTGCCACTGGTCTGTAGTCAGCATGCTGCAGTTTAAAAAATGATGGCAAGAAATACAAACTTTCAAATTTAAAGAAAAGACAAATACTATATGTAAGAAAGCTTCAGGAGTTTTAAAAACTTATTAACATTAGAGAGAGGTGTTTGATTCTGTTTTTGACTTTGTACGTTTTTTCTGTTTTGATGTTTTCAACTTTTCATTTATGATTATGTTCTTTAATAGGCATATAAATAGTTCTGTATGAACTACTAGGTTACTTTTTTACATTTAAACTACAAGAGTTCTAAAAATACAAATGTTTGCTTGGTAATATTTGCTTTTACATAGTTGGAATTATTTACCATCTTCTTTTAATTTACAGTGATGCCATTTTGTTTTTAAAGAATGCAATGGCAGATTGCTGGGGAATGCATTCCCAGAAGTCTCATCAAGTGACATCATCAGTGTGATCATATTTAAGTTGGCATCACAGGTAACTCTTTGCAAAAGTTTGTTAAAACTTTCTGAGAATCAAGTGTGATACTTAGTATGGATTTCTGGAAAATGAACTAAAACTCCTGTTTATCTTAACTTGATTTTTGATTTACACTTGGTTCTAAGGAAAGATAAACTTGGAATTTTTGGTTTTGACTCTTGATCTTCTGAACCATTATTACTTTACCTTGTGGTCATTAATTTTTTATCTCTTGGCAGAACAATAATTTAAAGACTCTGGAACTGTCAAGCATGAGTGCTAATCATTGCATTACTGTGTCCTCTTATTAGTCTACAAATATTCAAAATACTGCAACCACTAGAAAATGCTGGAAATACTATTGTAACATTATTTCTAAAATCACTGAATTACTTCCCAGTTACGTTTCAATTTTCTCCTGAAAATGTAAGAGTAAATTTAACTGGCTCAGGTAAAGTAATGTGATTTTTGACCCATTGTCCCTCAAAAAACATACTACTGCCTATACATCAAAGTGTAAAATGTGACTTCAAAATCTAAATCTTGTTAAAGATGTTGCCCTTCTGTTCAGTTACAAAACACTGGTAAACCTCTTAGGTTGCAGTGCAGGGTCAATGAAAGAGATGAGAGGAAGTATATTTTCCCAGCTCCAGAAGGTGGCTGACAGGGTTGATACTACAAAGTAAATGCCTCCACTAGAGTAGCATGGTGTTTTTAGAAATGTTGTAAAAGTGTTACACTATGGGTTGTGACCTATTTTGAGTCACCAGACATCTCTAATTGTCTGGCAATGACTCGTGAAATTACTGAAATGTAAAAGAAAGGGTTGAAAATGGTTTGCAGAAAGATGGGTCACCCCTCTGCAGCAATTCTCCAAGGGGGAACCCGGAAAATAATTAGAAAGGGGAAGAACGATGTTCATGGAAACTGTACGATGATCGTCCACTATTCTGCAGAAGTTACAGGGCAGAAAGACAAATAATTGACAAATCTGGGAAGCGAGAAAAAAAGGTTTAAGGACCACTGCATTAGAACATTAGAAAAATCTGGACAACAACAGGCCATTCAGCCCAAGAAAGTTCTCTAGCCGTATCCACTTAAATCTTCTAAAATAACATCAAGTGTAGCTTTGAAAGTCTCTAAATTTCTACTGTCTGCCACATTAGATGATAACTTATTCTTTGTGTCTATGGTCCTATGTGTGAAGAAAAACTTCCTAATGTTTGTGCAGAATTTACCCTTAACAAGTTTCCAACTGTTTCCCCGCTGAATTAATTTTATTGAAACAGTCTTGAATTCATAATTTGAACACCCCAATCATGTCACCCGTTAATCTTCTTTTGCATAAACCTAAAAGGCTCATCTCTTTTAGTCTTTCTTCACACAACATCCCCTGTAGCCCTAGAATTAGATTATTATTTTTTCTCTGGACATTTCCCAGCACTTCTATGTCATTTTAGAAGTCTGGAGACCAAAACTGGACACAGTACTCCAGATGAGCTCTAAATAGTGCGTTATAAAACTTGAGCATAACTTCCTTGGACTTGTACTATTCAGTGCATATATAGCTTCAGGTACCTCCCTGGTCTGTAGAAGTGATCCAAAATGTGCATCTGAAATGAAATTAAGCCAGAATTGAACCTAAGTCAATGTGAATAGGAAGAGAGGCAAGAGGCTTGGAGAGAGAGATGCACAGATACAGAGAGATACAGGAGGTGAGTATGTGAGTACAAAAATTTGAGCAGACATGGTAATGACCTTTGAAGACAGACCCAAAATGGCCACAAGGTTTTTGCCTGAAATCTTTTCCTTTATTACGCACAGTGGTAGCGCTGCTATCTCACAGTTAGGAGACCTGGGTTCGCTTCCCGGGTCCTCCCTGCGTGGAGTTTGCATGTTGGGGTTTCCTCCCACAGTCCAAAGACATGCAGGTTAGATGCATTGGCGATTCTAAATTGGCCCCAGTGTGTGCTTGGTGTGTGGGTGTGTTTGTGTTTGTCCTGCGGTGGGTTGCAACCGTGCCTGGGATTGTTTCCTGCCTTGTGCCCTGTGTTGGCTAGGATTGGGTCCAGCAGACCCCCGTGACCCTGTGTTCGGATTCAGCGGGTTGGAAAATGAATGGATTTTGAGTTGCTTATCTCACCTTTATGAAGCTTTATTTAGAACAATAAGGACACACATTTTTCAAATGTATTAACATTTTCTGGTTTTGGAGACAAGCCAAAGGAGTATGTACTTATTACAATATACATTCATACAATATACAATATGCATTAATATTTCTGTTTATATATTGCATAGTGTATCTATGTAGCCAGGGCTCTTTAAGCTGTTACATGTTAAAGTTATAATAACATTTCCATAAGTCTACAGTGCTCTGAAGCCGTAAATGAGAAGTGGATATATAAAAATAAATTTAATATTTTGAACTAACATCTCAGTTTGAGTCTCATTTACCCTCTTTACCTAATCTGTATCCTCAAGTATTCTTGATTTTTATTAGAATGCTCCATATACTGTCAAGTAACAATCTCAATTAATGTATAGAGGTGCAGTGACTTTTTTCATCTAAATACATTCAAGTAAGAGTGTGCAGTTTTTGAATACTTCTCCATGTTATGACAGCTTAATTCAAACTGCCAGGCTCATGGTAGTATAACAGAAAAAAGCAAATATAACAGTTAAAAATGAATATAATAAGAATCCTTAGCAGATGCTGAGCCAATATGTTTTCTTTGAGTTTTTGATATTTCAATCAGATATGCATCATTAAGTCCACAATTTGAAAGCGGTGACTTCCACAGTTCCTGTCACAATGTTTTCCCCACAAGAACTATCTTTTATTTGTCAGCGGAATGCTTTCTGCAGATGGAGGCATTAACTGTAGCTCTCTGAGATGCTCATAATCTTGGGCTAAGTATCAGACATTAAAGTAATGGGAGAAGTGATAAACAAGAAAATACTTTAAATTAAGGGTGCAAAAATCAATTCATGTAAATGTAAAAAAATATAAGGGACTGCTTTGAGGTGAAAAGGTTTAATAGACAAAGCAATAATTAATTATGTCAGTCTTATTTCTGTAACTGTACATTCTATTACTGACTAAGCTGTGTGAGCCTATATAAAAGATTCAACCTCTGATTCACTTTCTGGTGCCTACCCATCAACCTTCCATCGCAAGGATAGAACTCACACACATCCACAATCACTTATGTAAGTTCAAATTGGAAGAGCCAAATCAGCATAAGAGGCAGGAAGGAACCTCAGTGCCAGGATAAAATCCACATGGACACAGACAGATTTCGCAAACGCCAGAGCAGTGGTGTGGTGAAGCAGCTAAGCAGTATCGCCTTCTCTCAAATGCAGATAATTCACCAAGTAGTCAATAAGAGAACAAAATCTACACTATTCACTATATACGTCATGGAAGCTATTTTAATTATACTTAACAAAAGTAATTATATTTTTTATCTGCTTTCAGTCATATTTAAATATGCTTTTAAGCATAAGAGGCATTAAATTTTATGTACATTTTTCAAATGTTCACAAGTACGGCAGCAGGGTGTCATGTTAGTTAATATTCCAGCCAGAAATGCTAATTTTTTTTTTACTGCTTTTCAGCGCCAGGCACCCATTTACAATATGTGCTGCTATGATTAAGGAGCCACCAATACCTAATGTGTTGTCACCACTTTTGAAGTCCCATCACCACTACCTGATCTCGCCAGTCTTACTAAGCCTCCAACTACAATTTATCTTGAATGTTGCACTGAACCACATACACATACTGCCACACTTGTTGCTGTTACTTTTGAAACTTCTCTGATTTTGCTATGCATTAAACTTTGATCTACCAGTAGAGGTTGCTTTTCAAGCGGTTGCATATACCTCTGGAGATGCATCTTTTAAATTTTTGTTTGTAACCTTAGAAAATGCCACATTGGTGTTCATGATAGAGTGCCAGGAGTGAACTGCCACATCAAAATGCACGGAGGTCCCCTCTTTGACAGAATAATTGGATGTCTAAGAGACAGAAGAATGTCTTATTGTCTTGTCATTCCTCCTCAGAGATGACCCTTTCATCAAGTCATCCTTGCAGGATAAAAGTATCTTCATTTCATCCTTTCTGCCAGAAGGTGTTTCCTCTCTGCCTGAAAATGGTCTATGTGTTATATTGTCCCAACCCTGAAATGGATTTTTATTTCTTGGAGTTTGTCTACCATTCTGGGGAGCCTCCTGAGGCAGCATCTACGGGAGTGCCTCAAGGTCCAAAACAGCTACAATGCTGTTCTTTGGCATTGTGGGAAATGCTACTATGGCTAATTTTGAATTTGGATTTATTTTTATGCAAGTTCATTCTACTTATTATTTTTTTGTTTGTGAACTTTGCCTTTTTTTAGGTTTCATGTTTTTAGAGTATGGATTTTGTTTTTTTTTTGGCTTGGCTTTTATGCATACCTTTTGTTTCCTTTTGTTTTGGAATATTTTGCAATATTTTTGTAAATATAAAAGGAAATTGTTATTGTTGGCCAAGTTTTTTGAAAAATTCCCCTGTTTAGTCTCGTTATCAGATCACCAACTAACCTGTTAGGCTGCTTTATTAATGATGATAGGAAGAAATCTCATAAGTAGCTATACAGCTGTCACCTTTGCCTTAATCACTGACCATATAATACGTTGCATATTCCCATCCTGGGAACTTTTATGTTAGCCTGTTTTCTGACTGGGAATATCTTTATTTTGTAACCTTTACTTCAGACCAGCTTTAACATCAATGCAGGGCTTCCCAAATGTGTTCTTTTGTGTCCTTTAAGGGACTACAGCTAGACAAGGAATGGTCAATCCAGCTCCGGACTTGCTAGAAGAAACTAACTGTTAATAAACTAACTGTAATCTTTTATGAAAGTATTATACTCATTTTCATTAAACCTATAAATAGCAAATATTTGATGATACAAAGAATCATGCAACCTTCATTCAGTCTAAGTAGCAGTAATAAGATGCTGATGACCATTCCACTCCAGGTTTTTTTTTTTCTTGCAAGTTATGCATTGTCAAGGAAAAACAGACACAGCAAGAGGGAGAGAGAGAACTCATTGGTAATTTTAAAAGCAGCCAAACCCAAACACCCATTGGTACCAAAGCATGCTGACATTATCTTTTGCAGTTTTTCACAGGACAGAAAATGATTCACACATTGTTATCAGAAAGCTCAAGGTTAATTCTCTGAGATACGCAGCTAAGTAAGTAAAAAGCCTCTAAAGCCCTGCATCTTCCAACTTCCCTAGCATGCAGTGTACTTTTGTTCAGCTAGACAAGACATCAGACTAATAGCAAAAGTCCTATTATCTAAAAAGTTTAAAGTAACTCCATTATATCCCATTTTCCCAGTTCTGAGTTTGTTTTTTTATTATTATTATTACTTTAAAGCCTTTACCCATTTTTCCTGGGCATGCTTTATAGAGTTTGGCTTAAGTCTCCCCCTTGATAATAGGCTTGATGTGGGTTTCATGAGCTGGCAAAAATAATAACATTGTGTTATACTAGGACTAACTACATTATATTGGCTCAAGGTGAAACTGTTTAAAATATAGAGTACAGTGAAATACACATATTTTAAAGATAAGCTAAAGTCAAAAACAAAAGTCAGTTCTATCTTTCAAACAAACTGGAGATGTAAACAGAAATCAGTTGTCAGAATCAAGAACAAGAGATCAGAAAATCAGGAAGTCAAAAGGACCAGCGGGTTTTGAAAGATTTAAGTGCAGGGTCTAGCCAAAAAGTTATAAAGATTGTCACACACGTGCGAATAGGAGGACATTGTGTGGACCAAGTAAAGGTAATTCCACGCCAGGCCAGGGGAGGGCGGGGTGCATTAAACCTTCTCCTGCTATCTCTACAGACCAGCCACGGGAATACCTATCTGAATCAAGAATGTCATTTCCAGTTCCGGCGCCCAGAAGATTGTCACTTATTGACTGATATCAGAGAAACATCACTTCCTGTCTGACCGCCATCTTTTCAAACCTTCACCAGTTCTGTTTTGGACTCCGTACTGTCAACATCATTGACTAAACTTAAAAAAGAATCCTTTGCAGCTAGGAATATTATACGGGTGGCTGCCCCAACCTTTTCTACATGTATCGAGTTGCTTCTTTTTACAAGATGTTTGCAGTGACCTGAAAACTGTTACTCCAATGACATCACAGGAGGCACATATCCTGCGCAATTGTGGGAGGAATGCTGTGATAATAGGAGATGCCTAAAACCCTGAAACAGTGGTGCCAAAGCAAACAAAAATGGCTTTGTGGCATAAAGGAAAAATCTTGAACTCCCTCAATTTACACTAACCACAAAAACTAATCAGAAAATTGTACTAGATCAATTGTGTTAATCCATCCAGAAAATCCCATAAAAAACTAATAAAGGTAAGGATCACAATATAAATAGGGTCTAACCTCAATCTTAAAGGTAGCGTTGGACACATTTGGACACACTTGAAAGCAAAAAGTGCCACTAACACCTCGATAGTCGCTTTCAATCACTTTCTGAATTCTCTCTCCTGCTCAGTCATCTGTCAGGGTGCATTGCTTCCATAGTCGAGAAGGTCTTTGGTCCAACTCACCTACCAACTTAAAGCTCAATGCATGTTGGTAGGAAGCAGCATTTAAAAAACATGTCAGGATTACTTCAGGAACAATATTGGGGATAAGCTATGGTGTCAAGACTTCCTTTTGAATATTCTGGGGCTACCAAAGCACCTAAACACATCTCACTGACCTAGAATTGAAAAAAATAATTGAAATAATAGTAATTAATAATAACAAGTATGTATATTGAGTTCCAGTGGGTAATAATAATTAGAAAAGAGACCAAAAATTAAAAGCATATACACATTTTTGAATTTTTGTGAAATGCTTTGAGCATGAGAATGGCACTATATAAATAAAATATATTATTTTTATTAGCTGCTGCATTTATATCAAGGCAGCTTGATGGCACAGTAGGTATTAGTGTTGAAAAGAAAACAGTGTTCAAAATGCTTAGCCTAATTTTGTAACTTACCATAAATAAATGTGTCCCCCTAAAAATAAAAGAAAAATGAACAATAATAACTATAATAAAGAAGACTTTTCTGTGCATTTTTTTAGCTACTGCACACTTCACGATTTACAGACTGGTAAGCATATTGTGTAATTTATGCCATAAAGTACCAGTGTCATGACTTTTGATGTTTTTTGTTTTTTTCATGTGGGAAAATATTGACTTTATGGCTACTCGAGGCAGTTTTATAAAAGATCTGGAAACAAAAACATGACTCTCATTTGGTTTACATCTATCACAGAACTGTTTAGTGCTTTCTGTTAATAATTAACGTGAGGAATTTATATTGCTAAAGGGCCAGTCTTTGCTTTATCAATGACCTTAAATGTGTAGTTTACCTTTTAACAATGAACTTTTTAAAACTGGCACCATTGTGGGCTCTTTGGTTCACAGGTTTTTCTGGATTTGTTTTTTGGTAAGTCAATATGCTATAGAACCTTTTTCAAACACAATGCAGTAGTGCATTCATATATATGGTAGAAAATATTATTGAATAATGAAAACGACTGAATATTTTAACAAAAATAGATAAAGTGTACCCCCTCACATACACATAAACTCACAAAAAGACATTTCTGCTATGCTTGGTGCTGCACCAGTGCCTCTGCTTCCTCACACATCTAAAAAACAAACAGCACATAATTAGGAATAATGCATATGTGTTCATATTTATTTTAATGTGTACAAGATGCAATTAGATTCTTAGTTTCATGTTTCCTATAAACTATTGACAGTAGTATGATACCATTAAATGCAACTACTGTGGTGGGTTGGCACCCTGCCCAGGATTGGTTCCTGCCTTGTGCCCTGTGTTGGCTGGGATTGGCTCCAGCAGACCCCCGTGACCCTGTATTCGGATTCAGCGGGTTAGAAAATGGATGGATGGATGGATAAATGCAACTACAGACAATGAATCCAATATTAGATAATACAAATGTATTATCAGAAATGCATGCAAAATCAGTTTCTTCCAGGGTTCACATGGTTAGGTAAGTATCCTTTGCTTCCTTTCCTGACCTAATTGAGGACATATGATGGTGTCAATGACCCATCACTTACCCTTTTAAAGTACAGCTAAATTTAAGAAATGATGCAACAAGAAGATGATGCCATTATTTTCTACCTTGTATTACAGATTTGCAGGCTTACCCATGTAGCTGTCAGTATGATTATGGTGTTAATGAATGGCTGTTGAGTTACCTTATGTCTTGAGGATAAAACCTGTCCCTTGGTCTAGTGGTGCATGTTCTAGTGGTCCTGTATTACTTGTCAGAAAGAATCATGAAGAAGATTAGTAAGTGGGTATTATGACTAAGGTCTTTTTGCCTTTCTATACAAATGTCTGATATACATGGTTTATCCTGGATAAATAGAAGCTGTTTACCCAGAATAATGTGAAATAATTTCATCACCTTCTGCTTTGGAGTTCTGAGCTGAACAGGTGCCATATTAGAATGCAATGCAGCAAGTGAGGATGGACTCCACTGTGCACCTGTAGTAGGCAAACAGCATTGATAAAAACTTCTGGGATTTCATTAGACAACTGAGGATCCAAAAGCTTTGGCAGCCTTCCTGATGAAAGCTCTTCTTCATCCAAGCCATCTCAAAATTGCTGATGATTTGATTTATGATAGTGATGCCATTAGAAATTGTAATGAAATCTAAGCCAATAGAATGCTACCCTATGTGGGGTGTCAGTTTGGAGAGCATGAAGCTGCTTATCTGCACGTGATGTAGTCTTTCATATTGGAAGTCCAGAACCCAGTGGTAGAGGGTGTCAATAAATCCTAAATGCAGGCATTTGGGCATGAGCTTTGTTAGTGCAGTAGTGTTAAATGCTGCGGCTGTAGTCTATAAACAGTATTCTAGAAGATAAGTTTTTATTGCTCATTTGTGCCAAGATGACATAAAGTGCATACAATGTGGCATCCCCTGAGGACAGGCAAACTGGAGGTGGTCCAGTTTATCTTGAATGTTACACTTAATGTTTCCCAGCACCTATCTCTCAGATATAGTTGGTCAATTAATTAGGAAACATAGGTGGCCTCCTAGGGCACCATAATCTGAGGTGCTATTTACGGAAGTTAAGGGGTGTGTGCAACAGTCATCGAACTCTGATGATATTGAGTGGACGCTGTTATCTGTAGGTCGCCATTGATTAAATTGAAAGTGAGCATGCTCCTTACAGTAAAAGGTGTGTGAACTTTAAAATCTATGGAATATTCACAAAGGGATGTGTTGGGCTGGCGCCCTGCCCGGGGTTTGTTTCCTGACTTGCACCCTGTGTTGGCTGGGATTGGCTCCAGCAGACCCCTGTGACCCTGTAGTTAGGATATAGCGGGTTGGATAATGGATGGATATTCACAAAGGGGTGCCATTTACACTCTGAACACTGAGGATGACCCCCATCTATCCTCCCCACAGGGCGCTGAAGTCAGCTACACACAATGAACAATGAGGGCCAGTGTCCATCCACTCCACCTAGGGCTGCAAATGGGCTTTGACTGACAACGCTCTCAAAGCTCTTCTTCACAATGGGAGTGAATACTGCATGTCTGTTGACACTGAGACTACCCATATATATTTTTGTTTATGCAGAAAATATCGATTGGAAAGTGTAAATTCAGCTAATTTGTAACCGTAGGTATTTAAAATGCAGCCTAACACTTCATCTATATTCGCTGTTCACAAATGTTGACTTGTTTAAACGTCCTCCTCATGTTCATCCACAGAAACAAGAAGAGGGAATTGCGACATGTGGCAAAAGAAGTTGTGTTATTGGTGAAGAAGTAATTAGTTAAAATATGAATGTGATTGAATTAGACTTTATGATGTATTCCCTTAGCATCAATAGGCCCTTCCATATCCTTGTTCATTTCAGGTTTTTCTCAGCATCCAATGCATTTTATGTGAATTACAACAACTTTAATTACTATTCTGAGCCCATTAATACGTTCATTTCTTGTATGTTTCCATCTTGCAGACCTGAAAAGTGTCAGTGCAAGCTTTCAGTAACTTATGCACGTCGCTGGTAATTCACGTTTTCTGATTATTTAATTGGGTATTGTTTTCATAGACGCAAAATTATTACCACATTTTTTAGATAAATCCAGTAATGACTGTTACATAACATTGGAATGATAGGGAGTTCAAACATGTTCCAGACTACAGATTTTAAACAATACTGTAACATACTCTTCATCTCTTTAGTCCCTTTTAGTACCAGGATTTTAAGCTTTAGTTTCTGCTAGTAAACAGGAACACTGAGAAGTTATATACAGTGCATTCGAAAGTATTCACAGCGCATCACTTTTTCCACATTTTGTTATGTTACAGCTTTATTCCAAAATGGATTAAATTCATTTTTTCCTCAGAATTCTACACACAACACCCCATAATGACAACGTGAAAAAAGTTTACTTGAGATTTTTGCAAATTTATTAAAAATAAAAAAACTGAGAAATGACATGTACATAAGTATTCACAGCCTTTGCCATGAAGCTCAAAATTGAGCTCAGGTGCATCCTGTTTCCCCTGATCATCCTTAAGATGTTTCTGCAGCTTAATTGGAGTCCACCTGTGGTAAATTCAGTTGATTGGACATGATTTGGAAAGGCACACACCTGTCTATATAAGGTCCCACAGTTGACAGTTCATGTCAGAGCACAAACCAAGCATGAAGTCAAAGGAATTGTCTGTAGACCTCCAAGACAGGATTGTCTCAAGGCACAAATCTGGGGAAGGTTACAGAAAAATTTCTGCTGCTTTGATGGTCCCAATGAGCACAGTGGCCTCCATCATCCGTAAGTGGAAGTTCGAAACCACCAGGACTGTTCCTAGAGCTGGCCGGCCATCTAAACTGAGTGATCAGGGGAGAAGGGCCTTTGTCAGGGAGGTGACTAAGAACCCGATGGTCATTCTGTCAGAGCTCCAGAGGTCCTCTGTGGAGAGAGGAGAACCTTTCAGAAGGACAACCATCTCTGCAGCAATCCACCAATCAGGCCTGTATGGTAGAGTGGCCAGACGGAAGCCACTCCTTAGTAAAAGGCACATGGCAGCCTGCCTGGAGTTTGCCAAAAGGCACCTGAAGGACTCTCAGACCTTGAGAAACAAAATTCTCTGGTCTGATGAGACAAAGATTGAACACTTTGGTGTGAATGCCAGGCATCACGTTTAGAGGAAACCAGGCACCGCTCATCACCAGGTCAATACCATCCCTACAGTGAAGCATGGTGGTGGCAGCATTATGCTGTGGAGATGTTTTTCAGCGGCAGGAACTGGGAGACTAGTCAGGATAAAGGGAAAGATGACTGCAGCAATGTACAGAGACATCCTGGATGAAAACCTGCTCCAGAGCGCTCTTGACCTCAGACTGGGGCGACGGTTCATCTTTCAGCAGCACAACAACCCTAAGCACACAGCCAATATGTCAAAGGAGTGGTTTCAGGACAATGTCCTTGAGTGGCCCAGCCAAAGCCCAGACTTGAATCTGATTGAACATCTCTAAAGAGATCTTAAAATGGCTGTGCACCGACGCTTCCCATCCAACCTGATGGAGCTTGAGAGGTGCTGCAAAGAGGAATGGGCGAAACTGGCCAAGGATAGGTGTGCCAAGCTTGTGGCATCATATTCAAAAAGACTTGAGGCTGTAATTGCTGCCAATGCTGCCATCGACAAAGTATTGAGCAAAGCAAAGGCTGTGAATACTTATGTACATGTGATTTCTAAACTTTTTTCACGTTGTCATTATGGGGTGTTGTGTCTAGAATTCTGAGGAAAAAATGCATTTAATCCATTTTGGAATAAGGCTGTAACATAACAAAATGTGGAAAAAGTGATGTGCTGTGAATACTTTCCGAATGCACTGTACGTCTGACCAAGATTAAGATGGGATATTAAGTGGGATACTTAATCATTTTGAGAGTAATAGTGATCCAGAGTGCTAACACCCCTGATATTTTTGGTATAGATTCATTAAATATGCATTAATTAAGTTTCTGCCAACAATAAATAATTCTTCAGGATGTACTGTAAACAGCTCTATTTTGTATATTTTGTAGTATTCTCAAAGCAATGCTATTCTTGGCTTCCATTGGAATGTAGACACTCATCAGAAAACAACTCTGTTGAAATGTAAAACAGGCAGTTTATGATCATTAAACACCAAATAAAAATGAGACAATTGAAACATTGGTACCCCATGAGTTATTTGGCATAAAAAACATGCCACTCCTTCTACTTTACCCTGGCCATTCAATCATGTAAATGTAATACTTTGAACAACTATCTAGATGGAATGTATTGACTATTATTTCAAGCCTTCTTGTTTTATTTACATGAATCCTATCATGTTCACAATTAATTCAGTCTTCCTCTCAAATATCAAGAGTCTGTTATCTAGAGAATTAAAATTGGCCAGAAATACAGGATGCTGGACATGTGCGATCAATAACCTGTTTTTTTTTAACTTCACCTGGATATCTTGTTTTTTGTTCCACTTTGGTACTTCTCTTTATATGGTAATGTCCAGTTGAGTGGTGCCAGTTGTGCAGCTGCGGATTACTGTAGATGGGCGACATTCGCCAAAGTATTTTAAACAGTGAATATGTTCAAATAGTATATGACCTTGTTCACTGAAAATATGCCTGGAAATTCACCAGCTTAGACATACTTTTTTGCCCGGCACCTGATGATGTTCTGAGAGGCCTGTACAACATGACAGAGCTGTAGCAGCAAAGTTCAGAACTTTAGTGTATGCATACTGTAAGATCGTTGCTGAACTGCTTCTGGCATGTGTGACATCTGGACCTGATCAGTACTCCAGCATTCCAGTCTGCACATATTTAGAAAAGAAAAAAAAAGAAAAAATTTGAGGGGTACTTTAGATGACCATAATGAGAATATTATGAGTACTGTCACCAGATATATAACACTGATCCATGTTGGCTGACAGCACAGCACAGCATGTCTAATTTGCATGCATAGCTATGTGCTGGAGCTATCATCTAAAATAAGCCTTAAAAGAGCCCTCCCCCTTCCCCTACCTGAGAAAGAAAACACTTGTGACTCTGTGAAATAATAATAACAAAAAATGTATTACTGTTTAAAAGGTATCTCGATCTTCTTCATATAAGAAAAAAGTGCAAAGCATCGGCACAAGAAGTAAACAAAAAAGACAATTCTGCTGTGCCTGGTGCTGCACTTTCTAACAATTTAAACAAGCTGGTCCCATGCCGCCACCTCCTCACACAGTTAATTAATTATTAATTTTAGGGTTTGATGGATTTTACATAATCGATTTAGGTAGCACTTCTGCCTCGCAGTTAGGAGACCCGGGTTCGCTTCCTGGGTCTTCCCTGCATGGAGTTTACATGTTCTCCCCGTGTGGGTTTCCTCCGGGTGCTCCGGTTTCCTCCCACAGTCCAAAGACATGCAGGTTAGGTGCATTGGCGATTCTAAATTGTCCCTAGTGTGTGCTTGGTATGTGTGTGTGCACGCCCTGCGGTAGGCTGGTGCCCTGCCCGGGGTTTGTTTCCTGCCTTGCACCCTGTGTTGGCTGGGATTGGATCCATTAGACCCCCGTGACCCTGTAGTTAGGATATAGCGGGTTGGATAATGGATGGATGGATCGATGGATTTAGATAAGTACGACTCCTATCTGACTTTATCTCAGAGGTTGCCAAGATAAGCTCATAGTACAAGACTGTTTTGTGTGACTCTGATGACAGAATAGAATTGCATAGGGAAAAGTGAGTTTTATATTTATGGTTTTAGTAATATATACTAACAGTTGGGTAGAATTGACTGTGCCTCAGGCATCAGGAAAGGAGGGGGGGGTGTGGACACACTGTTGAAACATCCTTGGTACATTGGACTTTAAACGCAGTGAAACATCATTTGAGAGAAGGTGGACCTCCTGATGACCTCTGTGATTCTCCTGTGTGACTAATGTTTAAATAAGTCATGTCGATGGCATCATTTACAGCAGGTTGGAAAGCACAGCACATTTGAGTTTGTTAAGATAAGACTGCTATAATTTGTGGTTATCTGTTGTATTTTGGATGTGGTTATTGTTCCATCTACATTGTTTGAAGCATAGCTCTGCAGTGGTTAGCACTGCTGCCTGATAGCTCAGACCACATTTTTGGCCACAATAATCAGTCCAGCATAGTTGTCAGATGCAGTCATTAAAACACCATTGCACCATAATAGGACACTCAAAACTAATTCAGTTCCTCCTTCCACATTGAGTTCAATGTATTTCATGGAGATCAATGAAGTTCCCAAACATTTCTGTGTGAAGAGAACTCAACAGGGTTCGCACATCACCATTCTGGATTTCACAGGCTGACATTTAAATCCTGAAAACTGTGCCAAAGTTTAAGAAATTTGATGAGGATAAGTACATTTTGGTGGTAACAGACTGGGGAAAAATGACAATCAGAAGATGATATACAAAAAGTAGACAATTCTTCAAGGACCAACTTGTGCAACCACTCTCCATGAATACTGACATGGTTTTCTTTACTTTGGATGACAGAACCTGAAAACAAGTTTGCATTTGTGTAAACCGCTCTATTTTGGGGTGCTCATAAAAATGTAATGACTTACTTCTTTAAGGAAAATTTCATAATAAAGAATAGTTGTGTAAAATATTTGAAATATTAAATATTTGATTCTAATTAAATGTTTAATGTCTACATATTCTTGATGGTATTAGAAATGTGTCATTTATCACCCTTTGGTCCATAGAGGGCTAGATTCCTAGTAAAGGATCAAAAATCAAAAATAACATTGTATTTGTAAGCACTGACCTTGAAATAGTCTGAAATGATACCCCATATGCTTATGTTTGATTGTGACATTGTTAACCTTCCAGGATTGGCTTTTAGAGGGCTAGGGTCACTGATAAAGAATTCATCCATCCATCCATTATCCAACCCGCCATATCCTAACTACAGGGTTCACGGGAGTCTGCTGGAGCCAATCCCAGCCAACACAGGGTGCAAGGCAGGAAACAAACCCCGGGCAGGGCGCCAGCCCACTGCAGTGGTAAAGAATTGAGTATCAAAAATACTATATTTGTAATCAGCAACATCAAAATAGGTTAAAATGACACTCAACATGCCTATGTTATTGATTCACATGTTTTCCAAGTTTTGTGAAAAGGAGTAATTTTGAATTCTTGTATCCCATTAGGAATTGAATCCCTAGGGTTAGTTCATGTGGCATGCATGAAGAAACCTTTCTGGTTTATTCTTCAAGTTCAAAGTTTATTGTCATGTGCACAGTAAGGAAACACATTTCCCTGTACAATGAAATTCTTTCTTCGCTGTCCAAACTTTATCATAAAAGTGAAATTTCCTGCAGAAAAGATGGTTTAAAACTGGACTAAAATAAGGATTTTTCAGATCTAGATGGCCAAAAACAGGGGGAAACCTCAAAAAGCCCAGCATCTTGCACAACTACAGATTAAGACAGTATTATAATATGTGTGTAAGTGATTGAAAAAGTATACCTAAGTAATTCTTATGCACACAAAAAGGGTAATATAAAAGTGAATATAAAGTGAAATATAAGAATAACTTTATGAATGTCTAATTTATGATGCAATACCGCAAAAGATTATCTTGAAATAAAATAAGGCCCTTACTGTTTCAATGCAGTCCCAGCTCTTTTTCTCTTCTAGTGATTTTTTTTGCTAGGTCCTCAAAAATGTCTTCATTTGCACATACAGGTATTACCTTTTTAATTGCATTAGCATGAAGTTCTTTATAATGAAATAAAATATAGAGTAACCACAAGAATTATAAGAAAATTCACAACTGTAAAGGTAAAACAACCCAAACACAAGCCAACCCTTGTATAAGCCATGAAGCAGATATTTTAGGATAACCAGCTCTCCAAAGAAAAGGAGTGGAGGGGAAAAACTACAGTCATAGGGGAGGTTTACACAGAATGAGGGGGGATTGTTGGCATGGTGTTGTGCCTCCAAATAGATATATTCATTACTTAGATATATTATAATAGATATAAAAAATATGCAGAGATATTTGAACTTTGAGGAAGTGTGATAAAATCTCTTTTGCCAATCACCACATACCATTTTAATGTTGTTATCTGGATATTTTAAGCAGTCGTTTTTTTATAGAAAGTACTTGTCAGGTGGTATTACAGATGGTCCTTGTGCAATCAGAAATGCTGCTAAGATAATTGTTCACATTAGAATCTCCAGCTCTGCCTGAATCAGAATCTTATTAGTGATGAGGAACATATGGAATCAAATTGATAATTTTGAGTAAGAAAAGGAATAAACACATGTAGGACGTGCATAGATTTGCATTACATCCTTACATCTTGAGGCACCTGAATTGATTCCTGGCCCACTGAGCACAGTTTGCAAATTCTCTATGTGTTTTTTTTTTCCTTCAGTTACCTCAGTTTCCTTCTCCCTTCTTAGACGCACAAGCAAGTTACTTTAAAGGCTTAGTATGAGGGATGTGAGTGTGTGCCTGAATTTGCTCTTAGACAGATTGCTATGCCATGCTCTTTCTGTTAAAGCACTTCTACTATTTGCTTCCTCCAAGGTTGACCCATCCTTCTGAGTGCTGTAGTTCTTCAAAAATGGCTAACTCTATTAAAACAACATAATAATCACCATTTTATCTTTACATGATTATAAATACTCATTGTTGCTTCATTTAAGCTATTTAATCTTTGCATTTTATTTTAAAATACATCTGCTTTCTTTTGAATGCATACTGTACCTGCATACATTGTCAAACCTACTTATTCCAATTGAGAGTTGCAGTGGGGCTGAAGCCTATCCCAGAAGCACTGGGTACATGGCTGCAAACATGCTTGGATAGAGCACAAGTTCATTTTAGGGTCCACTTACTCATACCTCGCTCAATTAGGCCAGCTTGGGGCTGACAGTTAACCTATTACGTATGTTTTTACAGAGAATGTGTAAAATCCACGTGGTTGATGTCTGGGTTCAGGATTTGAATTCAGGTTTCTGGATGTATGAGATGACAGTACTATTCATTGTGCACTGTTCACAAATTTAATTTAGTATCATTTATTTTTTTGTATAGTGATCTTCACTAAGTATCAGCAGAGAAAGGCATATTCATTCTAACAACTACTGTATGATGAATTAGTAATATAGTATTAAATGATACAATATTCAAATAAATAAATGCAAAAAATTATTTTAAACTTAAAGTAAAACAGAATGGTTTCTCAATAATTAACATAAATAAATCATGACCATATTAAGCCAATGTAACATTATTATTGAAATAAGACTAGTTGAGCTGGATGGGAGGACACCAAGACTCCAGTTAACAGAATTCTTATAGAATTTAAACCTCTCAGTGGTTCATAATTAGCTACATTTTTAAAGCTCCCAATATACAGTATCTCTTGTCACTTTCTACGGGCAGAATTAGTATCTTGGCAAGCAATGACATCAGTGCCACAACAGGAAGCAGAGAAGAGAAATAGAATAAAAAGGATGCAGTAAAGTTCAAAATGAATGTCAAGCTTGTACTTATTTTCAAATAACTAGTAAATAGAATTGCTACATGGATAGCTGATTGGCACATCTAATCAGGGTATGCTAGACAAATGTAATGCTGAGACTGGCGGGGCATCTCTTACACAAGGTTAGGAAGACTTTAAGTAGACTTTAGGCCGACTTTATTATTTTAAATGTGGATCATCCCAAAAAAGTAGATAAGGACTCAATCTCCAACAGCAGAGCTACGTATGTTTTGAATCTTTAGAAAGCCTGCACACTAAGATCATGATGTAAACACCAGTATGCATACATTGTTAAGTTCTCTTAAGTAGATTGAGCCCAAGCCATTTAAAAGTTTATATGTTAGAAAGATGATTTGGAAAATAATCCTCTGTACTTATATTTCTTAACTCTAGTAAAGAGCCTTGCAACAACATTTCTCATTAACTGGGAGCTACAAATGGGTTTTGAGCATGCAGTCAATCGCACACTACTATAATTATTAAATTTGTCTGTATAAAACTTTTCTCTAACTGAAAACAATGCTGAATTAAAAATAATTTTGAGTGACAGCTGTGGTGAGGAATTGCAAAGGACCAACATCTGATGATCTCAGCTTTATTACATGCTGTGGGCCATGGGTTTGTTTACATGTTGCCTGAAGAAGGGGCCTGAGTTGCTTCGAAAGCTTGCATATTGTAATCTTTTAGTTAGCCAATAAAAGGAATCATTTTGCTTGGCTTTTCTCTTTAAGGGATAAAAAAAGTCAGGTTAAAGGCAAAGAATATCTGTCTTTGGTCATAGAGAATACCGAAAGTTGGCTCCGAAATTTACAAGAAGCTTGTGCAGCAACCTCTTTGGTTATCACTGATATAAAAGTTCCTTGTTCCTTCTTCTTTATCATTCCTCAAATAGAATTGTGTTACAAAATAAATCATACTAATTTTATCTTTTCAACAATCTTCCCTTAAGGAGTTTTAAATGACATGAACTGGATTACATTTTTTTTGCCAACATTCTAAACTGCCATGAAATGCCTAAACTACATAAAACATCTGGCTTACCTGACTTCCTGCCTGTTTAGGTGCCCTATTGAAGATGCTGCTGCCGGCCTATTAATCTAAGATACTACATCTCAATATATTTATTTTTAAATCATTTAGGATTAACATTCAAGCTAAATTTGCCAAATATTGCAAAGGCATACATCTCAATTCTTAGTGGACATTGGTTTAAACGTTGAGGGTGCTAACGTGTCTGAGAAGCTGGTGTCCTTCCCAGGATTTAAGTTAATGATAAAAATAAATACAAATGGCTATTTTGTACAGTATTTAATCAATGACATTTAATTTTATTGCTATGTCATTTCCATCTCTTTCCTAGTTTTGACAAGATTAGTGTTCTGTTGACTTTCTGGAAATGCCTCTGTATTCTGTAAAGTGAAGTACCGTAACTGATTAAATTATCATTAGCTCCTGAGCCTTGCTTTGTTACACACTGTGAGAGACTCTTGCAAAGAGAGTTATAATATTAAAATGCAAAGTAAGATTTTGGAGCTCCATATTCTTACCTCTGGGATTCTGGCCTCCCTGAAAGATGTAAATAATGTTGGAAGGAGCCATTAGAATATGGCTAAATGGTGGCCATAAAGGGATGCATAAGGTCAGGACAATACTCAAATAGGCCATAGCATTTGCGTGATATTTGATTGGTATTAATGTGCACAAAATGTGCCAAAAAACTATTCCCTATACCATTCCTCGTCCACCACCACCAGGCTGGACTTTTGACACCAGGCAAATCAGGTGCACAGATTCATGCTCTTGGCACCAAGTCCTGACCCTATCATCCGTGTACCTCAGCAGAAACTTGAGATTTGCCAGACCCAGCTGTTTTTCTAGCCTTCAACTATCCAGTTTTAGAGAACCTGTGAAAACTGTTTCTGGCTGACAGGAATGGAACCTAACATCGTCTTCTGCTGTTGCAACCCATTTGCCTCAAGGTTCGATGTGTTGAACATTCAGAGATGCTTTTCTGTTCACCACAATTGTATAGAGTGGTCACCTGTTTTATCGTAGACTTTTTGCCTGCTCAAACTAGTCTGGTCTTTCTGTTCTGACCTTTCTCATCAACAAGGCATTTGCATCCACAGAACTGGTGCTCACTGAATGTTTTTTGCTTTTTGAACCATTACAACTCTAGGGAAAATCCCAGGAGATCAGCAGTTACATTTATAATGAAACCAGCCCGCCTGGCACCAACAGTCATGCCATTATAGAATCACTGAGATCACATTTTTTCCCATTCTGGTGTTTGGTGTGAACATTAACTGAAGATTTTGACTTGTATCTGAATTATTTTATGCATATGCTGCCTAATGATTGGCTAATTAGATAATTGCATGGATACGCAGGTGTACAGGTGATCCTCTCTGGAATTCTTTACTGGACTAAGTGGTCTAAGAAAGTTGACAGACACATACAACTGAAAAATGTTTTTCAAGTTATTTACAATGTGATCTTAAAAAATATTTCATTAACATTGATTCAATTTTGCCAGTATCTTCATTTTTTAAGTGTGAATTAACAGTAAAATGAAAATGTAATTAAAAACAAATTCATCTTGATTAGGGCCCCTGAAACACAAAGCTGAAATTCAGCAAATAATTCTCACACATTGCTGCATATGTAGATAAAATCTGTAAAACAGTTTTCATCTCACCTCAGGTTCTGTTTCAGTATTACACAAGACTTGTGGTGATCCTGCAACTTCCCACAGTATTGCTTTGTTCAGTGTAAACTTGGCATAATGTACACTGGATTACACACCCTGATTCCTGAGGCAGTTTCAAATGAAGTACTTGATTACAAAATGCCCTGTTCTGGTAAGGAAGTGAAGGAAATTTAAAATAAATAAACAATATAGCATACACCATTTCTCAATACTATTTGTAACCATATAATCCTACTGCATATTGCTGACAGATTGCACATAGGTTATGAAATGGTTCTGCTGTTTGAACATTAAAATGAACTTTAAAACTTTTCTATACATTATTATGAGAATGCAGAGATGAAATATTTGACTTTGAAATATTTGCAAAACAGCTTTATGCATCTTATTCTTAAGATGTCTTATTAGCTGTAAGGCTCACTGTGGTTAAAATTAACATAGTCACATCTTCAGCAATTTTGAACATCTGAAAAAACTATTTTCTCTTTATGTTTTTGCTTTGGGCTTTTCATAAGTAACAGCAATATGTTCAACTCATAATGCACATTTTGAAAGTGCACTTGGATTTGAGTTAAATGCAGCAAAAAAATAGAAATCTAGAAAAATAACAGAATAAATCAAATTTTGTGAAATAATCAGATATTGAGCACCTGCCAATATTTGCTCCCACCAAGTATTAAGTGCTACAATAGCTCAAATGATTAGATGTAATCTGTTTTTGTTGAAACCAAAGTTTAAAGAAGGGGCAAGCAAATCTGCTCAAAAATTAAAGGAACACTTTGAAAACACATCAGATCTCAATGGGAAAAAGAAATCCTCCTGGATATCTATACTGATATAGACTGGGTAATGTGTTAGGAGCGAAAGGATGCCACATCGTTTGATGGAAATGAAAATGATCAACCTACAGACCCCTGAATTCAAAGGCGCCCCAAAAATCAGAGTGAAAAAATTATGTGGCAGGCTAGTCCATTTTGCCAAAATTTAATTGCAGCAACTCAAAATTGTGCGCAGCACTTTGTATGGCCCCTGTGTTCTTGTATACATGCCTGACAACATCGGTGCATGCTTCTAATGAGATGACAGATGGTGTTGTGGGGATCTCCTCCCAGATCTGGACCAGGGCATCACTGAGCTCCTGGACAGTCTGAGGTGCAACCTGGTGGCATTGGATGGACCAAAACATAATGTCCCAGAGGTGTTCTATTGGATTTAGGTCAGGAAAGTGTGGTGGCCAGTCAATGGTATCAATTCCTTCATCCTCCAGGAACTGCCTGCATACTCTCACCACATGAGGCCAGGAATTGTCGTGCACCAGGAGCCACTGTACCAGCATAGGGTCTGACAATGGGTCCAAGGATTTCATCCTGATACCTAATGGCAGCCAAGGTGCCTTTGTCAAGCCTGTAGCGGTCTGTGTGACCCTCCATGGATATGCCTCCCCAGACAATCATTAACCCACCACCAAACTGCTCATGCTGAATGATGTTACAGGCAGCATAATGTTCTCCATGGCTTCTCCAGACCCTTTCACTTCTGTCACGTGCTCAGGGTGAACCTGCTCTCATCTGTAAAAGCACAGGGCACCAGTGGTGCATCTGCCAATTCTGGTATTCTATGGCGAATGCCAATCGAGCTGCATGCTGCTGGGCAGTGAGCTCAGGGCCCATTAGAGGACATGGGGCCCTTGGGTCACCCTCATGAAGTCTTTCTGGTTGTTTGGTCAGAGACATTCACACCAGTGGCCTGCTGGAGGTCATTTTGTAGGGCTCTGGCAGTGCTCATCCTGTTCCTCCTTGCCCAAAGGAGCAGATACTGGTCCTGCTGATGGGTTATGGACCTTCTATGGCCCTCTCCAGCTCTCCTAGAGTAACTGCTTGTCTCCTAGAATCTCCTCCATGCCCTTGAGACTGTGCAGGGAGACACAGCAAACCTTCTGGCAATGACACGTATTGATGTGCCATCCTGGAGAAGTTGGACTACCTGTGCAACCTCTGTAGGGTCCAGGTATCGCCTCATGCTACCAGTAGTGACACTGACTGTAGCCAAATGCAAAACTAGTGAAGAAACAGTCAGAAAAGATGAGGAGGGAAAAATGTCAGTGGCCTCCACCTGTTAAACCATTCCTGTTTTGGGGTCATCTCATTGTTGCCCCTCTAGTGCATCTGTTGTTAATTTCATTAACACCACAGCAGCTGAAACTGATTAACAACCCCTCTGCTACTTAACTGACCAGATTAATATCCCATAAGTTTCATTGACTTTATGCTATACTCTGATTAAAAGTGTTCCTTTAATTCTTTTGAGCAGTAAATTACAAAGCACCTAGACCCAGAAATGCCCAAAACCTGGCTACTAGCAAGGGCAAAGAAGAACCTTTACACATAAAAATATTTATTCTTCACATGAAAAATGCTCTAAAACCTGAGAAGCTCCAAAGAGTATGAAAGGCATACAACACAAAATTCTACGAAAAGTAAAAAAACAGAGCAATAGGCCAAAAAAATCCAGCAAATGTTAAATCACAAGCAAAACACGAGAACTCACCACTCTGAAATGCATTCATAATGACCTTCTAAATTTATAGGGTGGAGAACAGTCCCTGGAGGTGATTAGCAGGTGGACCCACCTGTTGTGGGACAGCAAACAAAGCACATTGAACACAGCAAAGGCTGCTTATATACATAGACAAAACCAAAAATAAAAAGATGCACATAATCAACATAAAAAGAATCAAAAATTAACAAAATGACATCAAACTTTAATTTGAATCCCAGCTGGGGAGGAATCCTGGCTGAGATATGACAGCAAGATTCTATATGTTCTGAAAGGTATCTCTCTACTATCACCTGGCTGCATAGAAGAGCTGTGTTTCTCCACTAATAGTGTTCCTGGAACCATCTCGCTCTCTGACTTTGTCTCACTGAGGTGGCTTGAATCATCTACTCTCAGGGTATCATATGCAAAAACTGGTCATACTGCCCTCTAGCAGGCCTCCACCTACATTATCTGGCATGTACTGGTCTGGCATTCAGGTCTTAACTATGATCCAATCCTTTGAAAAACCTTTTTTCTGTATTTCATTGTCAAACCCTCTTAATAAAATTCAGGGAGCACAGCCCTGGTAGTACTGGTCCCTTATCTGAAACCAGCCTTGTAGCCATATAATTTAAAATTGTCTTTTAAATAGGGTAGTAGCAGTGGTAGTAGTAGTAGTGGTAGTAGTAGTAGTAATGAGAGAGTACTGTGAAATTCTTATTTGCATGTCTGATGAACCTGCAACATGTGGCCACTCCCCAGCACCATGATAAACAAGAAAATATTAAAATATGCAACTTCAAGTTGTATAATAGAAAACACAGATACGTTTATCAGACATACTTCAAATAGATGAGTGAAATGATTTTCATAAAAATGAATTTGTAGTGAAAAATCACTTTCACTTGTCAGAGAAATTTGCATAATGGCTTTTCTCATGGAACTTGAGTCATTGAGACAGGAATATAGGTGTCTCTGTCTAGATGTGTTTTCCTACATTAATAACAGATGCATTGGCTAATTATTTAGTATTTAAATAATGTTTTTATTTGGAAAGAAAGTGAAAAAAATCGCCAGAGTTAGTTCTTGTCACATGCAAACATTTTGTTGATCCATGAAATGCATGTTGAAGTTGTTCCTGTAGTATGCTGCTCACTTTACCAGTTATGTTGGCAACCTTGGCAATTTCAACCCTAACGTGGTGTCAGTACAAGAAATAATACTTGACGTTCCACAGCTCTTGTACTGTGCATATCCTCTGCTTCATCTTCAAAAATGAACAAACTAGAAAGGGTATTTGTTAGGTAATGGCGGAGTTGAGTGAGGGACTTTCTGCGTGTTAAGTTTTCCTCCACAGAAAGTACAGTAATGTTAGTGTGTTGTAGGGTGTCTTTGTGTGGAAATTATGCATTATTTTCAAAAAAATACATTGTTCTCTTCCATGAAGTTGTGAAATAAAGCAATAAAATAGAACTGATTTGATTGGTGAGCTGTGGGTTACTTGCTGCTGAAACTAAAGCAGATAAACACACAAGTGGGAATGTAACTTTAGGGAACAATATTAATTGATTTCCACCCAAAAAAAGATAACATTAAAATAAAAAACTTGAATGTGTAATGAATTTGGGCATCAGTTTCACAAAACTACAATATATGCAGAATGAAACTCGTCTGTTTCTCTCATCATGACTCCTCCATTTGTTCCCAGTTCCTGAAGCCTGGTGGAAAGGACCCTTAGATAACTAGAGATAATCATATTGTAGACATCATGTGCCTTTGTAGAAACCGTAAGGAAAGATGTTTGGAGAAGAAATTAATTAGGATAATGTAACAAACAAAAAACACCTAAGAAATGTAACTTGACATGCACATATTTGGAATCAGGGAGGAAAACTTAATATCCTGGAGAAAGTCACTCGCATAGACACACCATGCAGACAGTGATTGGACTGTTAAAATGGAATAGGAAATTAAGGCGCTTTCTAAATAAACAGGATTCTAAGAAATTAATTCATGCATTTATCTCTAGTAGGATTGACTACTGCAATGCGGTGTTCACTGGCTGTTCAAACTGTTCTTTATACAGCCTCCAGTTAATCCAAAATGCGGCTGCAAGAATAATTAAAAGAACAAGAAAATACGAACACATAACTCCAGTTCTTAAATCCTTACACTGGCTCCTGGTTAAGTTTAGGGCAGATTTCAAAATCCTCCTTTTAACATATAAAGCATTAAATGGCCAAGGTCCAGCTTACTTGTCTGAACTTATCATGACTTACAAACCTGAACGCACATTAAGATCTCAAGATGCCGGTCTGCTTAGGATTCCAAGGATTAATAAAATAACAGTGGGAGGTCGAGCTTTTAGTTACAGGGCCCCTAAACTATGGACTGGTCTGCCTGCTTCTATAAGAGATGCCCCTTCAGTCTCAGTCTTTAAATCCCGGCTGAAGACTCACTACTTCACTTTAGCATATCCTGACTAGAGCTGCTGATTAATTGTACATGCTGCATCTCTGTTGTTAGTCATTAGCACTAAAACATAAGTAACATGGCAGTTATAATTGAATACTAACCCTCACCTATTCTGTTTCTCTTCTCGGTACTCAAATGTGGCACTTGGTGCCACGGCCCACCTGACAAGTTGTTTGCCTGCCTGTGGTAAAGTCATCCCTGATGGAGGATCACAGGAATCATGGGAAAGAGGGGTCCTTTCATCGGATTGGCTGGCCCAGCACAGTTTCAGCAGTGGAATGGCCAAATGGGGGAGACAGCTTGATGGATGAGGTCTCCAGGACTCTACAAATATCCAAATCTCATTATGTGATATCATCTACTGCTAAATTCTGCACCATACTTCTAAAATTGTTATTTTTATGCTGTATTGAGGAATTGTTCTGTGTATTGTATTGTATTGAACCCCTTCTTTTGACACCCACTGCAAGCCTAACCTACCTGGAAAGGGGTCTCTCTTTGAACTGCCTTTCCCAAGGTTTCTTCCATTTTTCCCTACAAGGTTTTTGTTGGGAGTTTTTCCTTGTCTTCATAGAGCGTCAAGGCTGGGGGGCTGTCAAGAGGCAGGGCCTGTTAAAGCCCATTGCGGCACTTCCTGTGTGATTTTGGGCTATACAAAAATAAACTGTATTGCATTGTATTGTACTGTGATTCAAACCCAGGACTGTGGAAATGTGAGAGAGGAGCAGCTATTAACTGTATCGTCATCCCACCCTGAAATTTATTAATGTTAAAGTTAGTGATCCATTTGTCTTTATGTTTTAATCACCTTTGAAGATCAAAGACATCACCTGATCCCTGTAATCACAATTGCTTTTGAAAAATTATATATTTCCCTCAATTCCACAGAGTTCTTAAGAATGCCATTACTTACTGTATAGGTACTGACAGAAATAGATCTACGTTAATGTGACACCAGGGAAGGCAGCTGTTCATGCATCACTTCTCAATCAGGCATGGGTTTACCTAGAAATGTCAGTAACCAGGGTGAAAATGGTCATATGCTATTGTACATTACAGCCCACTGACACAAATGACAGATAACTTTTAGATTATTGTACTGAATTATCATCTCAGTGTAAGTCTGAAAAAGTTGATTAGCAGCTTTTACAATCTCATCTATCAAAATAGTCTATAGACAATAAGTAGATAATGTATTGTTAAATTAGAATTATGTAACTGTTTTTCATTCTTTCATCACTTTTCTGTTTCATAATTCTGCCCACTACTTCATGTATTTCACAAACAAATTGGCAATTCACTGTTTTGAACTAATGGCCTCCTTTACTCCTCAGACCTGCTTGTTCATTTTTTTATGGCTGCTTAACCAGCTCAGGGTTGCAGGGTTTACCTTGGGCAGTTGTGAGAAAACAGAACAGGAGTCAACCCTGGATGCTCACACTCAAACACACTTATTCTGGGTCAATTTAGGGTTTTAAATTAACCTTATAAGCACCTCTTTGAATACGGTAGCAATGCTGGAGTACACAGAGGAAAACAAAAAGTGAAACACTTCAAGAACTTGAAAACTATATGATGAAAGTGGTCAACTTTGGTCCTGGAGGCGACTACAAGGGTTTTTAATTTCATCCCAGTTTCTTAATTAGAAGCCAATCTTTGCCAATAACAGATCTTGTGTAATATCATGACTTCTTAGTGTTTTAACTCTGCAGTGTCAAATCATTCTTAAATCATATATGTATTTTTTTCCTTTCTAAGGACATCATCCAAATGATCTGAAACCTAAAATGGATGCGTTATTTTTCATTCTACACTTTCTCTTCAGTTTCCTTCTGAGTATTTTATTAAACCAAAAAGGGCAGAAGGATTACACACAGGTGTAAATGGAAACAAGCTAGATGGGGAACTGCTGGTTCCTTTGTATCTTATTGCTAGTAAGGATCAATTAAAATAGTGAATGCAGCTGTTTAAGACTAAAATAAGCAATTAAGGGTTCCAAATTTTAACAAGCTTGTGAACTAAAATGACAAAGAAAATGGTTGAGCAATAAGTGCTTCATTAGAAATAAATGACTTCTCAAGCAATTAGATTGGAATGAAAACCTGCAGCCACTGCGGCCCTCCAGGATCAACGTTGCTCACCCTGATTTCAAGGTTCTGAGCCTTAAATGATGTTAATTAGTAGCAAAAAATGAACACAAATTAAACAAATGGTTAAACTAAAAACCTGAGCCACTTTGGCCATCCAGGATCGGAGTTGGGCACCCAACTATACAGTGTCTAGTCTTTGCACCAACACGTCTACCTCATACCGTATATTCAGTGCCAGATTTAGGCATAAGCTAAACAAGCTACAGCTAAGGGCTTTGAAATCTGCATGGGCCTCACAAAATTTCATTTTTTTAGCTTTTAAAATTTTAAGTGGCGTTTTATGTGTAACTAGCAGAATACCCGCGCTTCGCAGCGGAGAAGTAGTGTTTTAAAGAAGGTACGAAAAAGAAAAGGAAAAATTTTAAAAATAACGTAACATGATTGTTAATGTAATTGTTTTGTCATTGATATGAGTGTTGTTCTCATATCTATCTATCTATCTATCTATCTATCTATCTATCTATCTATCTATCTATCTATCTATCTATCTATATATATATACCTCTATCTATCTATATATATATATATATAGCAAAATACCCGCGCTTGGCAGCGGAGAAGTAGTGTGTTAAAGAAGGAAAGAGAAAGAAAAGGAAACATTTTGAAAATAACGTAACATGATTGTCAATGTAATTGTTTTGTCACTGTTATGAGTGTCGCTGTGATATATATATATAGCAAAATACCCGATTCAGCGATGTCATGTGTTAAAGAAGTTATGAAAAGAAAAGGAAACATTTTAAAAATAATGTAACATGATTGTCAAAGTAATTGTTTTGTGTATTTGGTGGCAGCGTCACAAAGTTGTTTTCGTAGCTGCATCAGAAAATGTACCACGACGTCTGACACGCCTCCTTTTTACTGTTTTCTCACAGCTTGGATTGCTGCTGTCATATATATAAACACACACACATACATACATACATACATATATATATAATATACATATATATATATACACATACATATCTTCATATCTACATATCTATATACATATCTACACACACAAATTATATATATGTGTGTATGTATGTATGTATGTATGTATGTATGTGTGTGTGTGTGTGTGTGTGTGTGTGTGTGTGTGTGTGTGTGTATATATATAATCTAGATAGGGGTGTGTGTGTGTATATATATATATATATATATATATATATATACACATACATATACTTGTGTGTATGTTTGTATGTGTCTATATGTGTGTGTATAGCTTTGGTCACTGAGTGCAAGGGAAAAATAATGAAATATAGTCTATAAGTTATTAAACAGTAAAACATTAACGTTTTAAGAAGTACAGGTACATTGAGCACTACTGGAGTGGTTGCGGGTAAACTACATTTTAAAGACTGTGTAACACAACAGGTAAGTAACTAACAGCAGCTAAAATGTATATGGATCATCTCTCGGTAGTAGATCCCTTTTGAAAGGCGCTACACGACGGCTGTGGTATAGAAATTACATTTTCTATGTGAACGCGTTCAAATTTGTGCCTCTGGTAATGTGCCTTACCGGCAATTAAAGAAAATTATTTTTGTGTCCTCTGCCGTGTTAAGAGAGAAAGGCTTTGGTTTGGGATAAAAGGAAAAAGGTGTAAAGAAAGGAAAGTTGCCTTTTCTTTTATATAGTATAGAGAGATGTGTTCGCTGGCGTTATGATCGCCTTTTGGCGACAGTCGTGGGTCTTGTGTAGACTGGTGAGACGTCCCGCCATTAATCGGCTGTGATGGCACTGTGAGTCCTCCACTCGTATGCGTGTGTTCATAATCCGAGCTGAGGACCTGATAATCGATACGTGCAAAAGAAAGTGTGAATCGCCTTAATATTATTTTGCCGTGGTGTAGAAAAGGGGTCCCGTGTTTGCACTTGTCTGGGCTATAGCTCAGGGGGCGGATGAAAAAAATTAAAAGTGCTCACTTTGACTTAAGGCAGAAGCGCAGTCAGCGTCTCAAAGGCCGGCACAGCTATGCACTCGCTGGCTGCTCGACTTTTGCTGGGCAGGAGACCCCTTTGTACACACGTTCATGATATCAAAAGTCTCAGCGCTTTTGGAGGTAATTCATATATTATATATATAGCAAAATACCCGCTACCGCAGCGGAGAAGTAGTGTGTTAAAGAAGTAATGAAAAAGAAAAGGAAACATTTTAATAATAACGTAACATGATTGACATTGTCATGAGTGTTGCTATCATATATATTCCTGCCTAAATAAGTCACCCTCGCTCGCTCTTACTTTTTACCGTTCATTTAATCATGGCTAGTGGCGGAAAAATTATAAAATGGAAGGAGGATGGCTTTACCAAAACAATTATTGATGGCGAATCGATTATTCATAAAGCTTGAATTGGTGATCTGTTTTTCTGTGTTAACCTCATATTTTTCATACTTCTTCTCAAACTAAGGTGGTGCGAGGGTAAAATGAATCGGGATGCGCTGATCAATGTAATCGGTGTACCAGGAAATCATGCATTGACAAAAGCTCCCTTTTCTTGTAATGCAAAGTGTGATTAAATGCATTATTTTTCAACGTTATGGAGCACATGCATCGAAGCTTCTCAGCTGTGCTTGTGCTAAGAAAAGGAAAGATTTTAAAAATAGCGTAACACGATTGTCAATGTGACCTTTTGTAAGTAGTGCCTGGAGGATTCAGTGTGTTGAAACTCTAGAGACAGCGTGTGTATTAACTTGAGGTAAATGGGAGGGGAGATGATGACGTGACTCCCCACCGCCTTAACTGTCAATCCCCACAAACACAGTCTCTCGGAATTTGCATAAGCACACCCCTTCACCTACAATTTTAACTTAGTTACAAAGTGATCAAAACTCTCGTTTATATCCTGCGTCCTCTCATTAAACTTGTATCCCGCATTACCTGTGGGCATGTGAAATGCCAGCGGTAGCCTGTCTTTGAACTTAATTTAAAGTTTAGGTTTACACCTTGCTTTCTTTCCGAGGTAGCAGCACTCATGAATATGGTAGTATATGTCACTCGCTCGCTTCTTATTGTTTCGCTGCCTTCTCAATTATATAATGCATGTTTTCTTAAGCGCTTTTTGTAGGTCTTCCTGGTTTTCTACGCACTGCGTTGACAGTCAGTTCACGTGATTACGTGGGAGGCGTGATGATGTCACACGAAACTCCGCCCCCTACGTCTTTGCAGCTCTACTCCATTACAGTTAATGGAGAAAAATACCTTCCATTTATGACCATTAGGCGTAGAATTTCGAAATGAAACCTGTCCAACTTTTGTAAGTAAGCTGTAAGGAATAAGCCTGCCAAATTTCAGCCTTCTACCTACACGGGAAGTTGGAGAATTAGTGATGAGTGATGAGTGAGTGAGTGAGTGAGTGAGGGCTTTGCCTTTTATTAGTATAGATGTAGTTTAAAATGGAAAACGCATACGTTTGAAAATAAATTGTAATTTTTCAATTAAGATACATTTCTATTAAATAATTAAAAGGCATATATAAGTTTTCAATTTTTTTTCGGTGACACAAGGTCCTGGTTTGGTACACATCCTTGTGAGACCTTCTGGTGTATCATTTTAACAAGGGGCTTCCAAGCTTCATATAGCTTAAGGCCTCACCAAGTCTAAATCCAGCACTGGGTAAATAATGATGTCATAAATTTCAAGTAACTCATTTAATTTTTTGCTGGTCATATTGCTGCCAGGTATCATGAGAGAGTATGGTTATGAAAATGAATAATCTTTAGCCTGTTGATTTCTAACTACACTTACATTGGGCACACTTGGCCATGCATAACCATCATGGGTGCAGATTTTCAGTTGTAGGCAGTCTCAGAATTAGTTGTTATTTTACTCTTTAAGTATATAATGAAAATGTATTTAATTATACAGCATGATCATCTATGCCTGCTTTTAAAAGGCCCTAGCAGTACAGAAATTAGTGCAGATGTGGCTTGTCTTTAAGATCACAGATTGCAGATTGCATTCTGTCTCTTCACTCTCAGGCAGATCCTTCATTCAGTTTATTTAAAGTGGCTCATTTGTGATGAGCAAACACATGTGTTAATTATAGCATCTAATTAATACTTTGTCATTTGCACCTGTATCTGATCATCAAAAATTATCCGCCTTGTAAGAACTGTTTAACACAGGGGGTGTAACTTAAACCAAATCAAGTAAAAAACAGCAAGAATGGTTAAAAGAAATTTGATTGAATGGATTTTGTAGAAGCACAAATCAGCAGCTGATTGTCAGACTGGCTGCAGTCAATAAAACACTCCAGTACACAGTTTTAGAACATTCAGATGAAGATTTTTTTTTTAATTTCTTTGATTTTCTCCTGCTCTTTAGGTTCTTGTGTAATTTAGTAAAGCTCGGCATGACTACTGTATACAAAGAGGGTGACAGTAAGCTGATCCATTTGATTACTCATCTTCTGAAATCACCAAAGGTTAATGAGTGTTATACTTTACTAAAAAGTATAGAAAACTGAGTGCTTGTCATTTTGGAGCCAGAAAAGCTAACTATAAAAAGATCCAAACCTCTCCACTCTGACCCCACTTAGCACTCAGACTTGCAAGATCTTTGTTACATTGTTGATGCTTGAAAAAGGCAGAAATATTTACTTTAAATGTGAGATTTATTGTCTTCAGTTAACTAGATCACCCGCTCTGGAATGAAATAGTTTTAAACCTGTTTTCATTTAGGTCTTTACTTAAAAGCTTGGTTGGTTAAGTACTGCTAAGTAATTCTCTCACCATCATCATCATCATTTTGGGCAATAGGCTTAACTGGGCTGATCAAACCACTATCTCCCCAGTCCCTTCAGTCGAAGATATAACCTGTCCAACATGTCTAGAGTGTCTAATGATAAATTTTAAGTAATTTTTTTGCTGGTCGTATTGTTGCCAGGCATCATGAGTGTCTTTCGTGACTAAAGTCAATGGTGATGTCATAAATTTCCACTAATCTTTTGGTAGGTGTATTGTTTTCAAACACAGTGTCTTTCATAGTAGGGAAGCATTTTTTTCCTGGCATTGCTTGGGCCCCAGTATGATACTGGGTCTTTATGAATCGTGCGAAGAACCCCTCACACCTGCAGGCAATTGTAGAAATTTACTGATATACTGGAAAATCAAGGGAACGTATGAACAAAGTCGACATCTTGTAAAAATGATATCTTCAATTTTCTTGGGTTAAGATCAACTAAAACTCTCCAGAATTTCTTGTCTCTGCTTAAATGTGATCACAACCATTGAACTACATTAAATTTCACATAAAATGTTATAACTGCCCCAAATCAGATAAGCTGAAGCTACTGTGAGTGAACCAATCATAAGTGAGAGTCACATGATGGAGTATAAAAGACTACTAGCTGGCCCAGTCTATGATAAATGTTGGACTACTGGTCCACAGTTTAAATCTAAGTGCAAAGTGACATCTAATTGTAATGGATTCCACAGAGTGTAACCGCAGTCTGCAACATCCACAAAGTCGCTCATGATACATTTATTTGTGGGTGCCATTCTTGATACACAAAATCCAAGGATTTTGTTTTGTGTGTTAATAAAAGCATTTAATTTTTCATCCCAATAGATGGCGTATGTAACCATCACAAAAACCTAATAAAGGAAATTAAAAAGACTAGTAGAGGAACGGCTAATCTCATTGGGGCCCATTGACTGTCACACAAAGGGGGGAAGTACCTGAATGTATGATTAAGGGGGGTCTCAAATGCAGGTCTTGGGAGGCCTGTGTGCCTTCTTCATAGTTGTTAATGAAATTTGTTATTTATTTATATAATTTATTCACTTCTCTACATTAATGAATGACAATCACCATAATTTTTTGATGGACTTGATTTAGGATTAGTACTCCCCTTGTCATTATTATTAATATTGTATAATTGTTATTTTTAAATTTGACTTTAAGAAGTTATAGTGTCATTCTGTATGTTGCATCAATTGAATTCTCAACAGCAATGCAAATGTTTGCAATGTGTTATCTGTTGAAATAAAAAATACAACCCATTTTTTTTTACTCAACTCAGCAAATACAGACCGGCCTGCCTGTCTATTCAACACCAAATCTCTGTAACGCTCTGCTCTTTATCTCACTTAAACTTACCTAGTCAGTATATAACCTTGAGGTGATGATCAATGACCAGCTGTTCTTTACTGACCACACTGCAATTGTCTCTCATTCATGCATCTTCACTCTGTAATGAAAAGATGCAGCACAACATCGCTTCAGGCATTGGTCTTGTCAGGTCTTGACTGGTGGATGCACTACCAAGTCACTGCAGATGATTCAGAATGCAATGACATGTCTTGTTTTCAACAAGCCAAGGATGTGTGAATGAACTTTCCTGTCACTCCACTGGCTCCTGGTATCAGCAGGCATTAAGTTCAGACCCTTGAAACCTGCCTACGGAGCAGTCAATTGATCAACGCCATTCAGGTCTGCTAATGAATGGTGTCTGGTGATACCACCTCTATGTGGCATCAAATCTCATTCCAGACTCTTTTCTAGTGTAGCCCCTAGCAGATCAAATGAGCGGTCCACCTCTATCCAGACTACTAACACCGTCACTGTGTTCATGACGTCTTTGAAGACTCTTTTATTCTGTATATTTATCTACTTAATTTATAATGGTTTGATGTGGCACTCTTTGTAGTTAGTCTTGTTTTGTTTAGTTTTGTTCTGAAATCCTCACTTGTCATGGTCATTTACAAACTTGTCTTGCAACATTTATTTCAAACCTGTTCCCACACTGGAAACCTCTTTTGTAAGTTGCTTTGGATAAAAGCGTCTGCTAAGTGAATAAATGTGTATTGCTGTTTATTGCTAAGGTGCCAAAATGGAAGTAAAATGTAGACAAGACTTAAAGATAGGCTTTCGAAAACTGTGAAACAAATTTATAGTAACACATGTGAATCTTTTACATGGAAGAAAATGATGCTGATTTAGAACTTTTGGTATGATATGGGCATTTATTTCAAAGCTGTTCCCACACTGGAAACCTCTTTTTTAAGTTGCTTTGGATAAAAGCATCTGCTAAGTGAATACATGTAAATGTAAATTATTAAATGCCATCCATCCATCCATCCTTTTCTGCTTATCCGAGATCGGGTCGCGGGGGCAGCAGCTTGAGCAGAGATGCCCAGACTTCCCTCTCCCTGGCCACTTCTGCTAGCTCTTCCAGGAGAATCTCAAGGCGTTCCCAAGCCAGCCGAGAGACATAGTCTCTCCAGCTTGTCCTGGGTCTTTTCCGGGGCCTCCTCCCGGTTAGACATGCCTGTAACACCTCACCAGGGAGGCGTCCAGGAGGCATCCTGATCAGATGCCCGAGCCCTCTCATCTGACTCTTCTCGATGCGGAGGAGCAGCGGCTCTATTCTGAGTCCCTCTCGGATGACTGAGCTTCTCACCCTATCTTTAAGGGAAAGCCCAGACGCCATACGGAGGAAACCCATTTCAGCCGCTTGCATTCGCGATCTCGTTCTTTCGGTCACTACCCATAGCTCATGACCATAGGTGAGGGTAGAAACGTAGATCGACCATTAATTGAGAGCTTTGCCTTGCTGCTGAGCTCCTTTTTCACCATGACAGACCGATGCAGAGCCCGCATCACTGCGGATGCTGCACCGATCCGCTTGTCGATCTCACGCTTATTCTTCCCTCACTCGTGAACAAGATCCCGAGATACTTGAACTCCTCCACTTGGGGCAGGATCTCACTCCCAACTCTGAGAGGGCATTCCACCATTTTTCGGCTGAGGACTATTGTCTCGGATTTGGAGGTGCTGATTCCGATCCCATCCACTTCACACTTAGCTGCGAACCGTTCCAGAGAGAGCTGAAGATCACGGCCTGATGAAGCAAACAGGACAACATCATCTGCAAAAAGCAGTGACCCAATCCTGAGTCCACCAAACCGGATGCCCTCAATGCCCTGGCTGCACCTAGAAATTCTGTCCATAAAAGTTCTAAACAGAATCGGTGGCAAAGGGCAGCCCTGGTAGAGTCCAGCTCTTACTGGAAATGGGTTCGACTCACTGCCGGCAATGCGGACCAAACTCTGACACCGATCGTACAGGGACCGGACATCCCTTACTAGGGAGTTCGATACCCCATACTCTCGGAGTACCCCCCACAGGATTCCCTGAGGGACACGGTCGAACGCCTTTTCCAAGTCCATAAAACACATGTAGACTGGTTGGGCAAACTCCCATGCACCCTCCAGGATTCTGCTAAGGGTGTAGAGCTGGTCCACTGTTCCACAAAAATTATTAAATGTATTACAAAATACATTCCAATAGATGGTGCATCACAAATTTTAATGCTAAATATGCCCAACAGAGAGTAACTACTGGACAGACATAAACTGACTTATATTATATGCATGCTTAGCTTGATAACTTTTACAAATAAATTTGTTTGCTTGTTTAGTTTGCTTACCGACATGACAAATTCAATGAAAGTTTGCCAGATGTTTAGATAATGAAGCTATTCCATCTGAGCTAAAGAATACTTTAGACCAGTTACCATCGTCCACTTTGCGGTTGTGTTCATGTAAGTATTTCCACCAGCAAAAATGTATGCCCTGGAAAAATAGCAAGGGAATAACAGAAGTCAGGCATTATTCAACTTTGTGGATCAGTAAAAGATGCAGTAACATATCTCTTTGCATTCTTTTTTGCTTCACTTTTCTATATGTGGGTTTTTCTGTTTTTCATCATTTGTTTTGTTTATGAGTTGCATACATTTTTCAGGATTTAAGGATACTGTGCAAATAATACTTTGTCTTCAAAAGAGTAGCCATACAACAAATACAAAACTTGCTCAATGCCAGTCACCCATTCTATTTCCTTTAGACAAACATAGGCGGTTGTGGACAGTTCTGTTCATATTCACAGTACTTTAGGTTTCTTCATCCTGTGAATTAGGAATGCAATGTGTGAACACTACTGGTCATGGAAATGACTAGGTGATGGTGATATAGTAAATGTGAATGAGCAAACTGGAAAAATGCCCCTTGATGGCATTGGTGGTTTTCTAGGTTCACATAGGAAAGCTTATGGTTTTGTTGCCTTCCACTGGACATTCATTTTTCACGCCACAATGTAAACATATGGCATTTATGACTGTATGTTTATATGGCTGTTTTTTTTACATATTTTCTATAATGAAATGGAATTTTATCTAAAACTGTGCCCTGTCTTACCTGCAGTACTGTAAAAGTTTACACACAAAATGAGATGCAAGAATTGCCCAAGATTCTAAAGGGCCTAGTGGTTAGACAAGGCCAATGAAAGCACATGGGTGTCTTCCTTACACACCAAGTACAGAAAATTCTACAATCATCACAACCACAACAAATCAAATTTTCCCAGTAAATGAAAGGGTAATTCACGAAAAAGAAAAACACTCCTATTTCTTTGACAAATAATTGTCGGGGCACTCCTTTCTGTGACATTAAATGCTGCCATCATTGTCTTTTATGCAACAAAAGCTTCTTTAGGACTGTAGGATATGAGTTATAAGAAGAGCTCAAAGAGCTGTATCTTTACACTTTAAACAAATGGACATAAAGAGAAAGAAGTGAATAGCTGCCGGCCAGCCATTAAATTAAAATATTTTTCCACTAGGACATGGAGTACAGGCAAAAGCTGGACAAGGGAAACATTTGTTAGACAGGCGAACTGTAGATTGATGGAACAAAATAGCAAGTCATATAGTCAAGAAAAATACTTAGGGCTTCAAAAGTTATTAATATTTTGAAAATGTTACATGAACAGAAAATGGCAAGCCATTTTGAGATAAGCACCCCATTCTTGTGAAAGTGGTTAAACTGCCCTGTTTCACTAAATTGTCTAGCATATTATTATAGAGGCAAACTAGTTAATTTTTTTTTAATGGTCACTGTTCTAATGCATTCCCAATGAACAGAAAGCTCAGATAACAATACACATATCTCATTGTGCCATGTATACTTTAGTCTATTCATTGTAAAAGCACTGCCTTTAAAAATAAAAGCAAGCTGAGACTGTAAGAATGTGGCAGAGGTATTAAATATCTTTCAATTAAATTTAAAGAAAGAAGAACACGTTTTATAGTCTGTATGAATCTATACATAAGTACAGGGAGAAAAAAACAAGAACTCGTATTACAGAAATAGTGGTATGGGGCTTAGGGCAAAAATTTCCTACTAAGTCAGTTTGAAACTGAAACTATCAAGCACTGTGGCACTCCTGAGTTTTGTCCAAATGCCACTCTTTCATATTTTTCATATTTATTAATCTGTCTTTAACACTTTTCTATTGAAAAACTTAGAAAGACAGCCAAGATTCAGATTCTTCTGGTTGTGCGCTTTTAAAAAGCAAAGCATTTAAGTACACAGTACTTATAAAAAGTACTCACCCCCTTGAAAGATTTCACATTTTGTTATTGAACCTTGAATCACAGTGGATTAAATTTGGCTTTTCTAACATTGATCAACAGAAAAAGACTATTTCCTGTCAAAGTGAAAACGGACCTCTGCAAATTGATCTAAATAAATTAAAAACATAAAACACAACATATTTGATCATCAAATTGATAATCATCAGTGGGGCAGTCAATTGGCATTAGAGATCATATAAATAGTAAAATGAACATCACCTGTGAGTAGTCAAGTGATTTCAATTGGTTGTAGTATAAACTCCCTTGTATATTTAAAGGCCAGTGTGTGGTGAGTCTGTATCGTGACCTAACCTACATATTGAGGACAAAAAAGAACACTCCAAGCAACACCATGAAAAGATGATTGAAAAACACAAGTCAGTGGAAGGAGACAAGAAATTCTCCAAGTCACTGAATAGCCCTTGGAGTCCAGTTAAATCATTAATTAAGAAATATAAAGAGTACAGCACAGCTGCAATTCTGTAAAGAGTGGGCCATCCAAAAAACTGAGTAATCATACAAGAAGAGGGCTAGTGAGGAAGGCCAATAAGAGACCTATGAGAACTGAAGGAGTTACAGGGACCTTAGCAGAGACTGTGCAGACAACAACAGTAGCAAGGATGCTTCATCGGTTGCTGCTTTATGGGAGAACGGCAAAGAAGAAACACATGTGCTGTTTTGACTAGAGTTTGTCATAAGGCACATGGGAGACTCTGAAGTCAGCTGGAAGAAGGTTCTATGGTCTGCTGAGACCTAAATTGAGCTTTTTGGCACTCTGCTTGAGACGTATGAGGGAAGAGAGCAAAATGAAGAAAGCAAAATACAGTCAAATGCTGGAGGAAAACCTGGTGTAGTTTGCAAGAAACCTGCACCTTTGGAGAAGATTTGTTTTCCATTAAGGCAAGACCTCAAGTGTAAAGCCAATGCAGTGCAGGAATGAGTTAAAACAACAATATTAATATCCTGGAGTGGCCAAGTCAGATTAATAATTTGGGTTATTAAAAAAGGTCATTTACATGCAACCTGACAGATCTTTAGCTGTGTTGCAAAAAAGAAATGGTAAAAAGTGTTGCATTTAGATGCGCAAAGCTGAGACAGACCTATGCACACAGACTGAAGGATGTCACAGCTGCCAAAGGTTCATCTACTAAATACTGGCTTGAAGGAACTGAATACTTAGGCAATAAATGATTTAATGTTTTATATTTGTAATTAACTTAGATTACTTTGCAGAGTTCTATTTTCACTTTGTTTCATTGATCAGTGTCAAAAAAGCAAAATTAAATCTACTGCAATTCAGAGTTGTAGAACAATAAAATGTGAAACTATTCAAGGGGAAGAACACTTTGATAAGCTCTGTAGGTTATTTTTTATTTTCTTATCAGAATGTTCTCAAGTTCTGGTTAATACCTTAAAGAATCTGAGTGAGAGCCAGACTGGCTGAAATAAGGTTCCTATATAGAGATTCTAGGCTCAATCTCTGGGTTAGGGTGAACAGCTCAGCAATGCAGAAGAACCTTGGACTAGAGCTGTTACTTATCCAGACTGAAGGGACCAATTTGAAGTGGATGCTGCTTATGCAACAATTTTCAAAAGGTTCCCACAGTTTTTATTTCCAGCCCATTTATGTGAGGTAGCTTCCTTAGATGTCACAACATTATAAACCCTTAGTTTGGTGGTGTGGTACCTCTGCTACAGTTGACTGTACTGTCAATGTTCAAATTGCTTCTACGTTTTGAACATGACTGCTCATTTATCAGTTTGCAGAAAAGAAAAGCAAAGGACTGAATTGTTATTATTTGATAAGAAGGTTTTACATAAAGTTTTAAATAAGATCAAATTCAAACGTATGCACACCGTATGAGAACAATGTTTGCTAGCTGTAGTGTATATGAGTGGTTTTAGATGTTCAAGCCATACAACAGTGACAAATGTAGTTGATCTCATTGTAATAGGAATACTAGGAATGGTTGTTAATATACATGAGATTACAATTTGAAAAAATTCATAAGAGGTCGTGAAAAGTCTGGAAATTCTGTTGTAGAAGATGAATAAGTTGTTTGGATTAGGATGGCCTGGTCTGTTCAGCAATGGATGTTACGACCACAAATGATTTTTGGAAAACTGATTGAAGGTGAGGTAAAGCATTTTCTGACTTTGCTACTTATTGATTTTTGACCTATTGCAATGTATTAAAAAATCAATTTAGAACTGTCATAACAGTATGTTGTTAAACCTTTGAGAAGAAGTATAAAGTTGCTTGATTATTTACATAATACTCTTTAAAAAGTTTATCATGACTGTAAAAGAGAGGCAAAGGTAGAAAATGTTTTGGCGGGTCCACCCTATATATTGTACAGTAGACAACAAAACTTTAACGACAATTCCGCAGAGTAATCATTATAGACTGAGTCTCCAACAAAAGAAAGACTGAAAACAAAGGTTATGAGGGTGGTTAAATAGCCCCAAAATAAGGAAGAGGTGGGATAATGAGGTAATTGCTGGAAATGAGGTCATCATGGGCATATTGAGGAACCGAAAGAGGAAGATTAGATCTGGCTATTCTCTTTAGAGGATCTGAAAAAGGGGGGAGACGAAGTGTTAGTCCACTCATTTAGCCCCTGACCCGATGATTTAATCTTAGTCAGACCCTCGAGCTGCCTCTCAAATGCATGTGTGTGACATGGTAAATGCAGAAATAGCTTTTGACCTAATTTCATACAGTTATTGTATTAATAACATGCAAGTTAAAAGTGTTTAAAAGATAATTTTATAAAATGTGGAGGTGTTACACTGGTTCTATGTTTTAGTGTCTTGAGTTCAGGTCCAAGTCTAGTCACTGTCTGTGTGTAGTTTTTCTGGGTGTTTTAGTTTTTCTCCCCCATGAGAAAGACAAGTGTGTCAGGTTATCTTGTAACTCTAATCTTACCCTACATGAGGGATTATGAATGTATGTTCTGCAATGGACTGACATCCAGTCTGAATGCGTAGAAGTATGTTAAAACCTTTTCCAGGGAGGACTGTTGATTGCCATTACTGGCACACAATCCAAGAGATTGGATTTTAGTTCTAACACTATTCCTGCCTGATCTTGGCTTATTATAGTTTCTACACCTTCCTCATAGAAAATATCCTTTATAAGTTGGGTGAATGTGTTTACCCTATGGTGGGTTGGCAAGAAACTGTCTGTGCCTTGCACTCGATGGTATCGGTATATATATATATACATGTGTTCATTAGTTTACATATGCTGGCAGAATTTGTATGATGTGTACCATACTTTAAAGAAAAGATGACTGATCAAACAAAAGACATTTCATTTACTTTTAATGGAAAATAAGCAGTGCCATTTGTTTGCAGAGAAGTCTATATCTCAGCCAAAGCAGCTTGTGGGTTTTTCTTGGCAACTCAACAAATGATCCTGGCAGTTGTCGCTGAAATCTCAGTTGGTCTGCCTGACCGTGGCCTGGTAAGAACAGAACAACTTACTTTCCAGTTTTTTTTATCAAAGTTTGAACAATACTGAGAGGCATTTTCAGATCTCTGGATATCTTTTTAAATCCTTTTTCTGAATTAAAACAATTCAACAACCTTTTTTTCACAAGTCCTTTGACAGTTGTTTTGATTTCCCCATGGCTTGGTATCCAGCAAAGTCAGTGCAGCTCTGCTTGAATTTTAATTGACTATTACGCACAGACACTGATTACAATGCATGAGGTTATGGGTGTGACACTCTCCCTTAATTTGAACCTGTGTGTGTGTCAACTTGTGTGTATATCATCATCCGCAACATTCAATGGTTCGTAAACTTTTGATCAGGCCCATTTGAGCGATTTCATTTATCATTATGATTTAATAAAGGCACACACAATTATGTGATAATAAATTGCCACACCTGGACACAATCCATTAATAAAAAGAAAGTTTCTGCATGATACTTACACTTTCCAAACAATGGCCAATATTAATATAAAAAAATATAAATATAATACAAAAAATGTCCCCTGCCAGCATCATCACTGTTTCTTTGGCAGTGATCCCATGACTTCTAAGCCCTCAATTAGAGCATCCAACTAACTTGGGAGTCAAAATGCTGTTCTCGCTTGGTTCCTCTTTCAACCCATTGCTGTTTTGTCTGAAATACTGAAAGAAATGTACTGATTAAAAATAAAGCAGATATTGCACACTGCACCTCTGTGAGACCCACATCTATTTTATCATGTTCAATTTCTAAAATGTATTTATTTTGTGAAGATAAATGTCATTTTTTCCCCCAAAGAGCTTTTTATCTTCTAGGTAAATCAGGCACCAATGAATTCCCCTTTTATCTTAATATGCCATTGTGGAGGATTTGGATGTTGATCCCTTATTAGTGTGGGAAGCAACTGAACATCAATAACTGCCACCTACACACAATAAATATTATTCTGTAGTTAGTTGTCTCTAGCAGTGAATAGCACAATTCTTTTAATGTGTAAAGTCAGTGTTGTGGCTGGAAATCAGCAGGCACATGACTGACTGCAGAATTATGAAGACATTGAGAACTTGTTCATGCTGGCATCTCTCATAACTGAATATGGAAGTTTCAATTGTGGTCACAAAGTATAAGACTAAGGCTTATTAAGGATGATAGTCTGTTTTATCTTGGGTTACATAGAGTAGGAATAAAGCTTATTAAGAATGACAGCCATTGCAGATGAAGGTGTCTACAGTTAAGATATAAAGTTTTAAAATATCTGTCCATAAATAATTAAAATTTTACCCTGCTGTTTTCATAGTAGCTTTATGAAAGCAGTATAAGGAAGACTTTGAAAGTGAAATATAGCTAATGAACGTGGAACATGAAGCAGACTTGGAAATAATAGAAATGACAATGACCAAGATAATGCATGGAGTTTCATAGAGAGAGAAGAAGATGAATGCTGAGTTAAGAGGGAGATATGGTGTGGAGAAACTAAATAAGGTGGTTTGGGTATGTGATGTGAAAGGCAGAGGATGTTACGGTGAAAAGCTGCATTGTGTTGGAGGTTAAGACGATATAGTCTCGCAGGGCCATATCGGATTCTCAAACGAAAATATACATCAGGGGACATCCCATTAAAAATGTAATGTGGACAGCTGCAAAATCCTATGCTGCAAAGGCTACACCCATAGGGCTTCTTTCTAAAATACCTGCCCCCAATTTCTCTAGTCTTTGCATTTTAAATCACCGTTGGGGTTTCAGGGATAGAGAGCAAAAGATACTGAACAAAACACCTAACACGGAGAGAACATAAAAAGATAAAATTGCTGTTATCCTTTCAGGAACAGAGTAGCACAAGGTAACTTAAGCGTAATAGTTCTCTGTGACAATAGTAATATACAACAACATACTCACACGTAGACCACCGCAGCTGCTGGTCTCCACGCGTTTCAGAAGTGCTTCTGTCTGCATTGATATCTTTCTGTCATTTTAACAATTGCATAACTCCATGAAATTACAACAGCAAATAGAGTTTAGATAAGCATTGTGGATATGCAATGTATTAAAATGCTGCAACTAGGCTATTTTGTCATGGCATGTTTGCATTTCCAATTAGAGAGTAGTGTTAATTTTTTTCTTAGTTATTTGTTTAGTTGTGTAGTCAGAATGTGGATTTTGTGCAGCCCCATCTATGTATCTACTGGTGTTGTTAGGCAGATTTGTTGATTCATGTGTTTCTGAAATCTGCATCTCTTGTGACTCTTCATTAACAGTTCTCTGAATGGCAGAGCTTTTGATGGAGTGTGAGGCGTTGTTTACTTTGAATGCACATTTTGCAGTAATATTTTCATTAATATAGCTACCAATTCCTTCAAGCTTACATCGACTCCTACACTGTTGTCAGAATGCTGAACAATAGAGAGCACACACAGCACTTTCGACAACATATCGTTCATATTGATGCCATCGAATGCTAGTGTATGATCTAATGCTACAGAAAGGTTTTCTCCCTTGCATCAGGTTATGTTTATTTTTAACATGTGCAATGTTCTCTCTTATGCCCATGATCATTGGTTCAGCTGAAGCTGGATTGAACCTTTATCTATATTATTTTATTGGGCTTGTGCACTGACTGCATCACATTGCCTGACAAGGGCATAAATTATAGTTTTCTTTTTCCAAGGTTGTCAAGAATTTAATTTATTATTTTACAGTGCTAAAACTAATAATAATTATCATTACAGAGATGCAAAAACAGATACCAAAGCATCTGTCTGCATTATTATATTACTATACAAAGTTAATATGTACTTTGTATGGGGAAAAAAATATTTTATTAATGTTTTAAGTTAAACATTTATGCATTACCCATATGGAACATTGTAAAAACAATTTAATCAACAAGTTAGTTATTATTTTTAATTTATTATCACATTAAAGTTTATTATGACATAATATATCTTAAATTTGATTGGTCAAAAAAGTTTCCTTTTAAATGAATGGTATAAAACATTTGCTGTAATGTATGACAGTGCATGAAGACTGAATAAATTGGAAAACATGTTTTTGGTACTTTATCTTCTCCTGTGGCTTCATAAACAAGGCCTCCAGGCACAACAAGTAACGTATTGATTTTTTTTTAATAAAACTGGTAAATTATGTCTTGTATTAGATCATTACATGAAAATGTAAATTATTTTACTCTTTCTTTCAGACTACCATTCCCAGTGCTGAGAAGTCATCCATTCCTGGTGTTAATGGATATGATAATCGACCTGTGGTATGATATGCAAACACACGGGCACAAACACTATATTTGTATTTATGACTTTGTGGTTTAGAAATACTTTACCTTACAGTATATATAAGCCCTGCTTATCCTGGCTTTAAAAAGTAATGTCAATGACATTTCAAATTGAGAAACACACAAGGAGATATTGATATAATTGACCCAGAACAGATGCAGATAATGTTCTGACAATGTCTTACAAATATAAATTATATATATATGATATATCTGTATATATCTTTCTTTTTTCTCTGATATCATAAACACTTGCCTTTTCTTTGATTATTAGGTCTGCATGATTTCATATTAATATCTTTTCTGGTTATATGTCATTGTTAGCCTCGCAGTTAGGAGACCCCGGTTCACTTCCCAGGTCCTCCCTGCGTGGAGTTTGCATGTTCTCCCCGTGTCTGCGTGGGTTTCCTCCCACAGTCCAAAGACATGCAGGTTAGGTGGATTGGTGATTCTAAATTGTCCCTAGTGTGTGCTTGGTGTGTTTGTGTGTGTCCTGCGGTGGGTTGGCACCCTGCCCGGGATTAGTTCCTGCCTTGTGCCCTGTGTTGGCTGGGACTGGCTCTAGCAGACCCCTGTGACCCTGTGTTCGGATTCAGCGGGTTGGAAAATGGATGGATGGATGTCATTATTAAAGTTTGCACTTAATTTGTGTAAATTACTACTTTAACCTGTGACTACTTTAACCTGTCAATTTATCTTCTCCTTAAATTACAGTATGGTGCTGTGTGTTTGAAATTATCAAATGAAGGGATAACACTTTGTTTGAATAAATGAAAATTTGCACACATAAAATTAAATTCAAAGTGTTAGATAAAGTGGTGTCATTCTAAAATATTCTCGAAGAATGCTAGTGTTTGTGTAGAAATTAATTGGGCTTTATGATGTCTAGCTGTGCCCTCTCCAAAGCTATAACTTCCTTTTGTCCTTCATTGCCAAGGCAGGTTCTTCTCCAACTCTGCCCTAAACTGTATAGGGCATTAAACCTGTATTAACTATTCAAAACAGAAAATGAATGATTACATGCCTTTGTGTCTGAGTGGCATTGTAGCATGTTGGTTAATACTACCCCACAAGTCTAGGAATTGTTTGATTATTGATATTATTATTATTTTTTCTGAGGTGTTAGCCTCTTTCAAGATGTTAGGTTAGAGAAATGGAAAACTCTATCACTGGGATGGTGGCTGGAAAATCTAGTGATACCATTCAAACTTAAACACACATCAGGCTCCAAAGAAGTATACTTAACAACTATACTGTCAGAATCCAATGAACATTGATGAGTTTAATGCTTCTGTTTGAGAAACAATGGAAGCCAGCAGTTTAAATAATGTGTTTGTATGAATTTGTAGGTAGTGGCCCCTTTGTCACTTATTGGTGACTGCAAGGTCAGTAAATTCTATGTGGGAAAGCAATTGTTTTGATTATGACTTTTGTTCTCTCTCTGTATTTTCAGTTCTTGCTGTTTATAACAATTACATACCATTGTAAAAAAAAAACACTGCTTCTTCCGTTGTCTGTTATGTCACGGCTAGAGCGTTATTGCTTATAATGTACTCACCCTTCTTCTGATGCCCATGTGGATACAAAAATTCTATTAGTTTTTGATCATGTTTGCCTACTGGAAGCAGATAACAGATTTTATCCTATATAGAAAAACACCAATAAATGGGCTGAAAGGCAGCTAGAACAGGTAATAAAAATATTCAGCTTTAACTAATAAAAGCAGCAGCAAAGTTGTGACGGGAGAAAGTCAGTAAGCCCAACATAGTTAATCAGTCTCTATTCATGTAATTAATCATTTTCGTTGAATTGGTAGAAAACTAAATAAAGGACTAATTTATCTTTCTTTGGCAATGGGCTTCCTGGATTTAGATCCTAATCTTGAGTACTCTCTATGTAGATGTTTCATGTTCTGAATGTGCCTGTGTGAATTTACTCCAGATATTCAGTTTCATCATGAAGCCCAATAACATAGTTGCTCATTTAATCTGAGACAGGCTTCAATAGTGTGTGTGCTTCAATATGGGTGTTTCTGCTGGTGTAAATGTACCAATCAATGTCCTGTTCAGTCCTGGTTCTTGCTAGGATTTACAAAGCTGAAGTAGAATAAGTGGATTCGAAAAATAGAGAGAACAACATACTCTTTGTATATTGCTTGTTCAACTTTGAATTTTTCTCCATATTTCTCTGAGCAGTTAGTTGCTAATGTAAGTGGGATGGTGGATGCTGATGGAGTCTGTCAATGTGTAGTTTATCTCCCTGATGCCTCGTTCCCTGCAGACAGAGTGGAGCATCTTGAAATATGGATATTATCCATATTTACCGATTTACAAAAGGAAACTAACAAGGTAACTTTATGAAATCAATCTGCCAATCAATCAATGAATAAGCTTAGAGGAAAGATGAACAAATGTATCAAATGTGAAGGATCATTTGGTGGGAACGAAAAGAAAAACTAATAACTTTTATGAAGACACTTGGATGTATAATTAATCAACAGGAAATGTTTTTGCTGATACTTTTTTTTTTTATAATACTGTATATATTATAGCATAATAGCAAAGAGCCAGTGTCCCTGGTGGTATTATACTGGAGGTATAACAGAGACCATTTCCTCCCTGTTAACTGAGGACATGATATTATTTAAAAATAAAACTTACATTGTTATGTTTATTGAAGGCTCATAAAGCAGGAACAGCACAATAGGTTAAATAGTACACAGCCTGGCCACTTTCCTTTCTTTCAATGTACTATACCAACACTGGACAAAGACAATAAGATATGAAATGTATGGAGGGATGAAAACATTGAAAACAGAAATTCAAAAATCTGAGATTGTCCTGTGTTTGTGTTAGATAGATAGATAGATAGATAGATAGATAGATAGATAGATAGATAGATAGATAGATAGATAGATAGATAGATAGATAGACAATATGACATATGTAGGGATCACCTTCCTGGCTCTGACGAGGTAAGCAATACCACCCCAGAAATAGAGGGGGCACTGATGATAACCTTATCTTCAATTTCCTTGACCACAGCCAATATAAAAGCACCCAAGAAGATAACTAACCCCGCCAACTGCCAGAAAAACCCTGTCCCTTCCAGTCCAGTAATCCAGTGGACATAGCACCTACTGCTAACCTTAACCAGCAATTTAGACTACTTACATTTTTTGTTTCTACTGTTAATGTCTGTCTATTCAGTTTGCAGTTAAACAGGGCTATCAGATGTGGTACTCCAACCTTTTTTGGCTTCTTCCAATAAATATATATGTAGAAACTCTTATTTACTTTTATTTTATTACTGAAAGTTGTTTACTGTATTTGATAATGCTTACACTTTATAGCCATAACAGAGACTGGGAAGATGAAGAAAACTTGTAGGTACTGTAGATCATTCCAGAGTCTGGGGTTCCTACAGCTAAAATGTCTCATACATTAGTATTTTATCCTTCAAATGTTGAAATCTCAAAGTAGTCCTGCAGTACCAACACTAATATTTTCTGTAAGGTAAGGTAAAGATGGGGACTGAACCAATGGTAGCTTTATATATAAGAAGGAGAATTTTAAAATCCTGTCAAAACTAAAATTAAAATTTAAAGAACTGCTGTTATATGGTTACACTTCTCAGTTTTAATTAAGATGCATATGTTTTGACTCTGTGATCCGTGCTGCTGTGATTTGAATGACCTGTAAAGTTGTAGAATATGTTTTCCACAGCCTGATCAAAAAGCCTTAAACAATTGGTTTTATGCAGATAAACCAGCTTTTCAAGATCCTGCAGTGTACGAACCATCACTTTGTAATATTTGGAACATGAAATCTATTAATAATGATGCTTTAAAGGAGATCTGCATGCTATCTGGCAAATCTGTGGGTAAACTGAAGAGGTGTTACATGGTAGTGCTGCCTTCCATCCAGAGCCTATTATCTGGTCTACTCACTCTCAAGGAACCAATTTACAGATCGAAAAGAGAATGTCTGATATTTGTTAAGAAGCTGGAATACCCAAAGACAACATTCATGTTTGACTACTGGTTAAGAAAAAAAAAATGAAATACTTAAACGCCACAAACTTTAAAAAACAAGTGAATGAAATTCAATTGTTCTATTAATATTAGCTAAATGACAAAGCAATTAGATTGAAAATCTGTAGTTATCCCTCCAGGATCTCAGTTTGACAGCCTGTTGTATACAGTATGAAGAATACTGATTTTTAATAAAAACCATATGCATTTGAAGAACTTTTTCATTTAAATATTTTCCTATATAATTTTATGTTACTGCTTTATGTAAGATCCAGGAGTACAGCAGCAAAATAATACTTTATGAAGATCAACTAGCAAACCTCACTGTGCAGGTGGAGAACTTGGAAATCAGTGGAATGTCTTTCAACGAATTAGAGTTTGAATTAGTGAAGAATGAAATAAAAGAGATGGAGGTTCTGATCACACAGCTCAAGGATTCTTTGAATGGAAGCAACATTATCATTGACAACCTTTTTCTTGAGGTAAGAATGAATTAATATTCATGTCGCCACTTGAAAACTATATTAAATTAACCTATACAACAATATATAAGAAAATTACTTGTGACAGGGTTTGACTGAATGTCATCTCATGTCACTATTCCACAAGTACCAGAAAACTACATAAGCTTTATTGCTTTTTTATTAACATTTATAGAGTAACCTTTGAAAAGATGTTTTATTTGATAAATGGTATGTGATATTGCAGTTACTAAATGATTTCAGCCAGTCATCATACAGATGAGAAGCCTGTTCTTTAAACATTATTGCTCTACATGTTGTTTTTAGACAGCCATTTTACTCATTTGAATTTGTTTTGTTTTGTGTAATACTTGCATTGTAAAGTAGGGTGTAGATGCCAGAGGCACTTACAAGTTATCTCAAAATCCAAAAAGAAGCCAAAATAACCAAACCTAATAGTTTATTCTAATAAAAATGAAGGAAGGAGGTGCAAACAGAGTAAAAAAACAAGAAGAAAGGAAAACAAATACTCTGAGGCCTTTATGGAATTATATTTAGGAATACAGGTTTGAAGCCCCTCTCTGTATGCCTACTTACCCAACCAAATACTCTCAATCTCCTGTTTGAAAGTCTCCTACATGTCCTTGTCTCCCAGTATGGCCATCCTACCATCCTACCTCCTGCCAGATAAGCTTTTACCAACTCCTCCACTCATGACTCCAAACTCCATATACTGACAGTCAAATAGGCCTTTAAAACTATCTATCTATCTTAAACCCTGGTCCATTTTCACGTCCATGTTTCACAATGGCATTATGATGGCCTGGGGCTGTACTTCTAGAGTTCCTTCTAGCATTCTCAGATGTCTATGTGCCTTTCCAGCAGCATGGAAGGATACTGGTCATGCCCAGACAGCATGTCTTCAACAGTATACTAGAAACAAACTACTGTTCAAGGTCTATATAGCACTCTGTAGTTGCTTGTGGGACTCAATTTACTGATCAGAGTCTCAAGGTTTTATGTAACCCAGTTTTTTACAGACCACCCTCTCTGCTGGCCATTAAAGGAGATACTACTTTTGATTGCTTTGCAAGGGTAAGAATTGAACTTGATTAAACACTAAATACAAGCTTTTAACTGAGAATGTTTAACAAGACCTAGAACATTTCAAGCAAAGTTTGATAAACTGGAAGAGATTACTTAGTCCACCGTGCTCATTTAGTTAGCTAATAGGCAAATTATTCCAGTATGTTACCCAGACACTTTAAAAGTGATCAAGGTTTCATTCTTTTTTTAGTGTAGCCGCTGAAGTGTAAGGTAAGATAAAGCACAGGTAAAACGCGTGCCGAAAGAAATCTCTCAGTCCAAAAGTTTGTTTTAAAAATTATTTAGTTAAAGTTAAAGGCAAATAATCCACACAAGAATAAAGGAAAAAATAGTTATGTAGAATAAAAGGCAAAAAGAAGGAAAAATGTATCTTCTATAAACTTAGCTTTTCTTGAGAAACTTTAGTTATTTCTGTACTTCAAGGTTCTCAATTTCTTCTTCTGTATGCCTTAAGCGTACGGTACAGTACTTACTGTAAATAGGCACTGTTTTAGAGCTGTTTCACACTCAAAAGGGCCATAGGCCCACAGGCATGGTTTAAAACCTTATGCCTTCTATGCCTTACACATGGCAAGGCTGGTCACTAACTGAAGAATAATAATAATGTTTACTCAAAGCTGTTAGAAATGGCAAGAATATACCAATACAATTCTACTTATGGGGTTTAAAGGAACCTCCCATAGATTATGCATTGTCATCTAGTAAAATATTCAAGAATCTTATAGAACTAGGAAAATGGCTCTGACAATTACATAATTATGTAGTTTGTGTTAGATTCACGTAATTTTATGTGAAAAAAATGAATATTTATTGGCTGTTTTCTTGAATGCAGATTCAGAATCTATCAGCTGCAGTAGGTGAACTGGAAACCCTTGATAAAAACAATGTACTTGTTATTCGTCGTGAAGTCTCTGCTTTACGGAAACAGTTAAAGGAATGTGAAGAGGCCAAGAATCAAACTAGCTCTCCAATTATTCCTGGTATTTATTTTCTCTATATCTGTTGTGTTAGCCCTTGAGGGAACTGATTTTGTATAAAGCTAAGTAAAAAAAATGAATGTAGCAAAAGAGTATACAAGTAACATGCTGAGAAAATGAAGATATTGATAATTAATGAAAATTTTATAGTTTTTACAATCCTTATAAAAGATAAGCCAGGTATTGTACTTTGTATAAAAATTAAAGAGGAAAGCTCAGTTATCAGCTTTTTAATTATGTATTTGTTTCTTCAAAACAGGAAGTTGTAATCATGGAACTCTTTTAAATATGAGTGAGCCATTTATAGTGCAGCTGAACTGGAAAGGTTTTTCATACAAAGGAGGAGCCTGGGGAAAAGACCCAGAACCAGCAACGTCCAACAGGGAACTATATTGGCAAGTGCCCTTAACAAATGACTTTAGATATATGCAACAATACAGATATTACAATTCTTATGATGACTTAAGACTTTACAGAAATCCACATGATGGATGGACATCATATTATGGACAAGGCAGTGGTATGGTAGTTTATAAAGAAAAGCTGTATTACAACTGTCAAGATTCAAACCAGATCTGCAGAGTTTCCGTGAATACAGGCAATTTTGAGATGAGAAAATCTCTTCCCAATGCTACTTTTAATAACATGTTCTCCTATGCAGGTACTCCCTGGCAAGATATTGATATTGCAGTTGATGAAAGTGGGTTGTGGGCAATTTATGCCACTGAAGAAAGTACAGGAAATATTGTCATAAGCAAACTGAATGAAACAACACTTGATGTTGAAGACACTTGGGTGACAAGGATGTACAGACGTGCTGTTAGTAACGCATTCATTGTATGTGGTGTTCTGTACACAACAAGAAGCATCAACTACAGACAAGAAGAAGTATTTTATATGTATGACACCAGAACCGATCAAGACACCACTATTAGCATACCATTCGGTAAAATAAATGAATACTTGCATGGGGTCAACTATAATCCAAAAGACCATAAACTCTATGTCTATAATAATGGCTATCTTCTGACATATGATCTTTATTTTTATTAACAAACCAATAATTCATGAATCCGACTGTAAAATAGTCAAACATAATTCAATTTAGGTATAAAACATAAAATATGGAAATGAAAATGGAACATTATTTGTTAATTATTAAGCCTTATTTGTCTTGGTCAGAGTGAAAAGGTAGTCATAAACAACCATTAGTGTGATTGAATTGCAGGATTATGATCCCACATTCACTGACACTTACATTAGAACAGTTAAAAATAAAATTGGGAGTGGTCTCCCCTAGTCTTTCACGTATACTGTGATAAGGGGATGGATTTTTGAGGAGTAAACCGCAAGACAATGATTATATTTTTATATTACGTGCATTAAAGAACCACCAACAACAAATCAAATCAGATTAATAATATATTGAACAATTATTATAAATGTAAAGTTGAATAAATGCATGAATAAAAAAGTACCACTTGCGGTTAGTGATAATAGCCCAAAAGTTGATAGAAATCTACATTTTAGGGCAGAGTGATGGCTCTGAGGCTAAGGATCTGGAAGGTTGTTGGTTCAAATCCCCATCACTTCCAAAAGAGATCCTACTCTGTTGGGCCCTTGAGCAAGACCCTTAACCTGTAACTGCTGTACAATGGCTGACCCTATGATCTGACCCCAAGGGGTATGTGAAAATCTGGATGCATTTCACTGCGTGTTGATCTTGATAAAACTTGTATGCAAAATTTGGTTGACCTAAGTGAAAGCGTACTCAGGTTGTCATGTTTACACACAGACATTAATTCCAAAAATTTCAGACTCAGGGAAATCTAAAACATCGAGATTCATCAAAATCTCAAGGTTGAATTTTTTCCTTTACCATTTTGTATTTTCTGCGTTGCTGCCATTTTGGATGGCTATTGTCACGCTGTGACAGTGGTTGCTATGAAGCATGTTTCCAGAAGTGACCCAAATGACAATGATGCCGCAAGGCAATGATAAACACCGAATTAGACACATCATCATCTGAGAAAACAAACTTTCTGTCTATAGATTCGACTTTTGTTTCTACATTACTTAGTATGATTTCTTGAATTTGACAGACTTTTGGTTTTGGCTTTGGCATTGTTTGAAGTTACCTCTCTTAGTTATTCCCATGAACTCTGGTAGACATTCCATGTACAAGGCTTAACAGCATGTTTTACTACTGTGCCAGCTCTACAGGAAGTATTGCAACTATAAAGTGAGGTCTAGTTCCTGTAAGGCAGCTTTGATTTAATCAATTTGTATGACAAAAGAGTTGTTTGTTAATATATTTTCAATGAAGTGGATGGCATGGTGAACTAGTGCCTAGTGCTTCTGCCACACAGCTCTGTCAGAATGGATTCAAATTTTGGCCATGTATCTTAAAGCTTTTTAATTAAAAATTAAGAAAAATTATAACATATTAGACATAGAATTTGTGTTTCTTTTAAGTTATAGCACAATCATGTACAATCACGCCTGCTCTGAATGGATGAATGGCAGCTTGGACACCTCTAATGTTTCAAAGATTACATTGCCCACAATCATTATAAAGCCCAAGCTGATGGAACTGCAGAAGAGCTAGCAGACCTTTTATGGACAACCAAAGAGTAAGAAGGCTCCCACTTTGAAGATAGTACAGGAGGTTGTGATAGGTACCAGTCCCAGATAAGAACTGAGCCCTACAAAGTAGACATACATCTACTCTGAAAAATTCAGATAGTGATCTTCTCTGATGGTAATATGGCACTGACACATTACAGGAATTTTGCAAAAGATGTTGGGATTTCACAAGAGGACAACTAGGAAATTGTCGATCATTTCAGCTCAACATCAAAGACAAGATTTTTTTAAGAATGATGCTGAAAAATGTATCTCCTCAAGAATTTGTGTATTAGCACAATAGTAAACAAGGAAAGAATACCAAAGGTCCAAGGTTGCTTGGAACACACGGTCTTTCAGTCAACCGATCACAGTGGCAGATGAAAACACAATAGGGAGGATTGTGATGAACTCATAAAGCTCCATACTCAAAGAAGTAATGAAAGTAGCTTTGGTTGGGTATCACACCCATCACAGAATCAGGAACCTTATCTTTGAATACTATAGCTGTTGCCTTGACGAAAATAACATTAGAATAATCAGCCTGGAGAATAAAAGGTACCATACAGCAAATAGATTCCAGATAGTACAGAGACCCTTATATCTGGAGTATGGATGTGGTTAAAGACATACAAATTTTAATCTCTAGTGTATTTGGCTGGTTCTGTTTGTCCTTTAGATTATGAATGATTTATTTTAGCCTTCTCGGTGTGTACAGGGTGCTGCTTTCACTCATTACTAACCCCGACTCAACCACAACAACAGCATTCATTTATATAGATCAATTTTAATTGCACCACTACTACCATGACTACTGCTACTACTACTAATATTATTAATAATAATAAAAAATACAACTACTACTACTAATGAAGATACTAATATGAAATTCAACTACCACTACTATTACTATTACTACTAATAATAATAAAGTATAAAACACTGCTATTGTTACCCCTGCAACATTCATAGTCAGAGAGCTGCTGTTCTTCCATCCAGCCAGTGTCTAGAAACTATGATAAAGAATAGAGACAGCACACGCATTGAGCTGGCATCAACTTCACACGGGAGGATTTATTCTTCCTCTCTTTGCTGTACTCTGCTTTATGCTGCTTGCGCAAGGAGCGCCCATCTAACGACTTGGAGATGGAATAGATCTTAGCTCATTTAAACCATGGTGAAATCAAAAGAAATCCTTAAAATAAATAAACAGGTTGAATGGGGTGCTTCTTTTCTCTCTGTCTTGTTTTAACCTTTAAAGTCTCTTTTACTCTGTCATCCTTTTCTTATTTCTGAGTTTATTTCTTTTTTCAACTTTCTACACTATTACTAAAAATAATATAATAAAATCTACTAATGCTGCTCAACATGACTACTGCTACTACTACTATTAAGAATAATAAAAAATATAACTACTACTACTAATAAAGATACTGTGAACTTGGCCCGGACACAGACAGGCGGACATCTTGTTAAAACACCACCACACGTTTATTAAACACAATATTTACAATAATATGGTCACAAAGACCCCAGTCCAATGGTCACACAGACTTTAGTCACGTGCACACACCCCAAACAGTCACAATCCTGGCCACAATGCCTTGTCTTCGGGCCGCCTCCACAGCTCCTCTTGCCTCGTCCTTCTTCCACCGACTCTAGCCTCAAATGAATGGAGACGGCCCCTTTTATAGAGGACCCGGATGAGCCCCAGGTGTTCCCGGCAATCTTCTTCTGGCCACGCCCCAGCGTGGCGGAAGTGTCGGCTGTCCTCCCGGCTGCTCTCCGGGCGCCGTCATAAATCTTCCCCTCAGCACTTCCTGGTGTGGCGGAAGTGCTGGGGCAACAAGTCTCCAAGACATCGGGGTGCCTCCTGGTGGTGACCACGGGCCCCTACAGGGAAAGGCTTCCATGCCCTTGACCCGTGGCCCCAAAGCAACCCGAAGGCAAACCCCACGTGATCCAGGCAGGGCTCTGACCCTCTTCCGGTCCCTCCTGGCGTCCCGGCCGGGTCATGGCCCCTGGCATCCCTGACAATACTAATATGAAATGCAACTACCACTACTATTACTATTACTACTACTACTAATAATAATAATGTATAAAATATTGCCATTACTAAAAATAATGTAATACACGCTACTAGCACGCTGCTGAACATGCTTAATAAACTTACTTAAGGTTGCAAATACTGGGTCAAAATTAAGCTGAAAATTTTGAGATTTAAAAAATGAACATGTGAATTTATCACCTTACCCTTATACTGTACAGTAAATATATCTAAATTTTGTGTTCCAATGACATCAGATAGCAATAAGGCATTAACTAAATCAGTAATGTTTAAAATGAATCAAAAGCTGAATTTAATCTGAGCTAATTGTTCTTTTTATTTGTCAAAGTTGCTTGTGTGGTGCTAGTAAGGAAGAGAGCCTGACATCTTCTAAATACAACACTCTGCACACTTCATATGTCAACTAACTTTAGGAGCTTTTAACGACATGTATAAGTTCTGAGGTGCTAATAAATAAATAATTCCCCACCTTGTGTCAGCTAGGCACTTTAACATCAGATATTATCTGTTAAACACTAGGTGTCAAAACTGTTAAACATGGTGCTATTGTTACTCTATTGTTACTCCATTAAACTACTAGTTTTAGAGTAGTAACAGCTGATGTAATATTATCTAGCTTACTGAAAGTTATGCATATTTAGATTTCTAAAAACACCTGAAACTACTGCAGCATGAGCTACTTCTTCATGCTTTATGCTTTTGCACTCTTGACTTGGAAAATTATCGCAATAGGAGACTGTCAATGATAATAATTTAACAATTCATGAAAACCTCAATAGAGTCAAGCTGCATACCTCCAAGGCTCCACTCTATTGTGGAGGTTGTTGCACTGCGTTAAATGCCAGCGATGATCCACAATACACCTGGCAACACTATGGTTAAGATTAGGGTTGTGGAAGGAGTTATCTGACTCAAGTCAGGTAATCCAAGTGACAGAAACGTGCAATCCAATTGGCTGTCCAGCACAGTTCTTAGATCATAGAGGTCAGTGAACCCCCAATAGGTCCCAAACATCAGTCCTATGATCAAGGACCCTCTGCACTGTGTATGATCTATGTCTAGGAAGGGGCAGCTCTGCTGCTTAGTGTGATTAAACTGTTTGTCTGTAGCATGCAAAGAGATTATTTAAAGAACTGTGGTTCACATAAGCATACACTGGAGTGGCATGAAACATGCAAGCAAAGAATTAAGAGAACCCCTTCCATTAACCAACTTTAATAGGAGCACCTACCTAACCCAGAAGATCACTAAGCTAACTGTCAAACAGAAACTTTAACAGGGCCACATATATCACAGCATTATTTCTTTCTGGACAATTTTTCTTCTCTGACTATGATAAGCTCACTGTATTTCTGCCTCAGGTTTTTTTTTTTAACAATGTTTTTAATTTTCTTAGTAATGTTTCTAATGTGTAGCACTGTCTCAGAAGGGTATGGAGCCTTGATATGATGCTGCCAGTGTCAAAAAGAAATACTGTCAGCTAACCTTTTATAAAATAAGGGAAAACATTTATGATCCATAAACCATCCATCCATTTTCTAACCCGCTGAATCCAATACAGGGTCACGGGGTCTGCTGGAGCCAATCCCAGCCAACACAGGAACCAATCCTGGGCAGGGTGCCAACCCACCGCAGGACACACACAAACACACCCACACACCAAGCACACACTATGGCCAATTTAGAATCGCCAATCCACCTAACCTGCATGTCTTTGGATTGTGGGAGGAAACCGAGCGCCGGAGGAAACCCACGCAGACACGGGAGAACATGCAAACTCCACGCAGGAAGGACCCAGGAAGTGAACCCGGTCTCCTAACTGTGAGGCAGCAGCGCTACCACTGCGCCACCGTGCGCCCTGATCCATAAACCATTTACATGTAATTCTGATCACATCATATGAGCAGTGACTTTTCTGAGATTAAGCAGGTTAAACAGATAGAGAGAGAAAGATCAAATTGTTAAAACCTTTTGCCATGAAGGATCTAGCTTAACACTGAGTGTGGGTTTCCTTATACTGTATGTAATTACAGGAGCAATGTGCAAAGGCGCTTTTACAAAATATCTGAACAAGCTTTTCCACTCATACACAGCCTCAGATAGTATTGTTAAGTTCTTAGACAGGATTGAGGCAAAATTAAATTCAAGAACTTGTACCTGATGACACAGGACTGATTGTCTGAGAGGTGTTCATTCCCTTGGGTGACGTTCTGCTGCCTGCCAACTTTTCTCGTCTACTTTTGCAAATCTAACACCTGAAAAATATATTGTGCAAAAATTTGTAACATATTGTATATTCTAATGCATCCCTCCATCTATTTTCTGAACTCAACTTTATCAGACATGGCACAATCTGAAGTTCAAATTTATTAGCATGTATATAGTATAGCTCTTACTTGTACATCTCCTCATAACAGTGATAGTAGCACAATACCAACAAAAGATAAATACACACAAAAAATATAACAGCATGCATGGAATACAACAATACATATGTATAATAATATATGATATACAGTTCCATGAAAAAGTTTTGACATCCCTGGCCAAATTGCAGATTATGTTGACATTTCAAGTAAAAATAGTTAACACGGTTTGACAGTAAACAAACTAAAGCAGTGGTATTTTTTATTGAAATGTTAATGCATAGTTACAATTTATGTGATGAACTAAAAATGTAAAAAATTAAAGATTAAATGTTGCATTCAGAATAGTTTGAGCACCCTACTAAGCATTTTTTGAAACTCCTTTGGCAAAAATCACAGCTAGCAAATATTTTTTTGTAGCTAGCTGGGCGTCTCTTGTATTCTTGTTTTTTCACCATTCTTCTTGCTAGTTGAGATCTTAAGATCTTCCCACAGATTTTAAATGATGTTCAGGTATGGGAAATCTTAGGGGCATTCCAGAACCTTCTTCTTTTGTTCCTGAGGTACTTTACAGTCAATTTCAAACTATGTTTTTGGATTGCGGTCTTGTTGTAGAAGCCATCGTTTTTTCAGCTTCAGTTTCCAGACTGACTGTCTGACTTTCTCCTCAAGGATTTGTTCATATTTAATCATATCCACTGTTTCCTCTACTATTCCCTGCTGCCACACAGGCCCAAAGCATAATACATTCACTTCCACACTTTACAGTTGGCAAGGTGTTCTTTTCTTCAAATGCTGCTCCTTTTATCTATTCAAACAAACTCTTGTGGTTGTGGCCATATAGTTTGACTTTAACTTTTTAGGTCCACAGCACTAGATTCCAAAATGTCTGACGTATCTAACATAGTTGCTTTGTATACTTGAAGTTTTTTTTTTTTGGATGAGATCACAGGTAAGGTTTCCAACTCTTCCATGAAGGCCATGTCCACGTAACTAATGCTGCACAGCAGAGAAGTGTACCACTGCTCCTTTCTCACCTCTTGCAGTCATATGGGAGTTTTGGTTTTCCCTCCTGCACAGTATGCAAGCTGTTCTATCTATCAGTTTTCTTGGACCTTTAGACATTGTCTTGACCTCCATTTCTCCCTTTAATGATGTTTTAGACTGTGGAAAGTGCCCCCGGAAGCGCTTTGGCATTTTTCTTTCTAGACGTTATGGAGGACTGCCGGCTTCCCATGCCGGTCCCCACCCCCAGGCCGCCAGGAGGAGCTCAGCAGGATCGTGCCCCGAGGTCCAGCAGGGCCTTATGGACTTTGTAGTGTTTATACACAGCCCTGCTGGATACCTTGGGGAACACCAGGAGTCACTGTGGGGGGGCTTATGGGCTCTGTGATGCCGTATGACCCGGGAGTACGTCACGGTCACGTGACGGGAAGAAATGTCGTGCTCCCGGGTTGAAGTGGTGGATTGATTGCCCTGACCCGGAAGGAATAAGGAACTGTGGACTGCTGGGACAGGAACACCTCCGGGTCAGGGGCTATAAAAGGACGATGCCTCAGTCCAGACACTGAGCTGAGCTGGGAGGTAGAGGAGCAAGTGTCTGGGCGAGGAGGAGTGTTTATTGTGTTGGAGTTAGTGATTTAATAGTTTATGAGTAGTGTGGAAGGTGCTTTGTGCACGGTGAAAAAGAATAAAAAGTCTTGGACTTTACCCGGTGTCTGGAGTCATCCCTGAGGGTTCAAGGGAGCGCTAGCGCCCCCCACTGTCACAACGTATAGACTTCCTCTGGTTTGCAGGCATCAAATAGTTTAATTTTCAGATCTTCTGTCACTTATTTATAAGAAGTCATGGTTGTTTAGTGTTTCATAATGTTTTAATAGTCAAATAATTTATTAGGCTCTGGAATTGTTATCATTTGAGAATTCCTAATGACAATTCTTGACCAGACCAATACCCAACAAGCTAAGTCCTATGACTTAATAAGTTCTGAGATCCCACATCTCAAAGGATGTCCAGACTTTTGCGAATATCATATATACGCTTTAATTTGTTTGCATTTTTTACATTCAGATAACCTGTAGCTGTACATTAGCAGTTTAATAACAATTCCATTGTTTTAGTTTGTTTGCTATCAAAGTTATAGTTATTATTTTTACATCACAAATCAACAAAACATGTAATTTGCTTAAGGATGTCCAAATATTTGCATGGAACTGTAGATATGAAAGAACATACAGTGTTTTTCATTATGACTGGCTGTTCAACAACCTAATGACCTGTGGAAGTCCAAAATTCAGGTTTAGAGGGTGGTGTTGAGTCCTAAATTGAGAGTTTTAGCGGTCAGCTTTGCTGATCTGCAGTCTATAAAAAGAGCTCTGGTGTAAACATTTTTTATTTTTCAGATATGCCAGAATCGTATAAGGTACAAGTGGCACATGGCATCATCTGAAGACTGAGTGTGATGATATGTAAACTGACAATGACCATGACAATCTGTTTCAAGTCTCCCAAAAAACTTCAGCACTACTGGCGTGAGTGCCACCAGTCTGTATTGATTTAGACAATCCATTTTTAAATTCTTAGGCACAAGGTTAATTGTTGATCTTTTGAAGAAGACTATGACCAGAAATAATCTCAGTGAAATATTAAAAATACCATTAAAGCTATTTCAGAGTTTTCCTTAAACTATAAGGACAAGATGTCAAAAATATTAAACTTTGTCAAAATGAGTTAAATTCTAAATATTCTTCAAATCAATGATCCAGAACATAAGGCAAACATAAAACAAAATGAAATAAATGTATAAAATGTGGTAATTATCACAACTACTTTAATTGTCTTTCTGATCCCACACCTACTGTACATTTCTGGTATGTTTCCATATTGCTATCCTAAAGTTCATTGCAGCATGCCTTTAGTTATAGGAACTTTATATATGTACCCTTGATCACAAGACTGATAATAACCCTGGATGGGATGTCAGCTCCTCACAGACCACACGTATGCTCACTAGATTGCCCAACATGGCTTAACTTTCTCCTCATGAAGGAACTGGAACCCAAGAATAGGACCAAATAAACCCCAACCAACCCAAGACTGGGAAGATGGCTCACAGATTACCACATCATTCAAGGCTACAAAAGGAGACAGGTGAAAAAGAATGAGTTTACACTCAGACATGACAGAGAATAAAACTGACCACTGCTTTGATACCTGCGAAAGGAGAGTAACAACTTATTTGAGAGTAAGGCAATGGTGAAGGAGGTCCTGATGACCTTGAGCTGCATATCAGAGCCACAGTAGGTTGAAATAGACGTGTTCACAATACACTAAATCACATCCTTAGTGTCCTACCTACTGGTTTGCAGGATGCCCTCTATTGACCAAACTAGGATTTGAAGTTGAAGCTTACAAGTGCCAGCACTACAAGCACCCTGCCATCAAGGTATCTTGTCCAAATAAATGAATTTTTGTTTGCTTCAAGTTAAAATAGCTGAATGCACAATGACTCATTTAATAACTCTACAAAGATCAAATATAAAGTATTGAAATTTACTTAACCAATTTAACCATTCATCTGGTATTACATCTGAAGTAATAAAATCAAGAAAAGACAAAACCATGGAGCAAAACCATGGAGCAATAAAGTAAAAGTAAAAAATGTTCCTCAGCAATAGGGTGTCACTTTAGTTCTCCATTTTCACATTTTACACAGTAGCAGTAATTCAAGAATTACTATCTCAAATAAAACTATTCATGTGTATGACGCGTGATCGGAAGTTTTTTGTTCTTAACCCGATCCTTTTTCCACATGACATCCTATATAAACTGACCAAACTTCATTATTTTGAAAGGTATTAAAAAGCCCAGTACTTGCTGATGGGCATAAAATTCTTCAAAATGCCTTTATGTAGAGTTCTTCTATTGCTGGGTGCCATTGTTTCAACTGAACAGGTTGCGGTTGTAAGTATAATTACTTTAAATTCTTATTACAAGAAAGAGGCCAATTATTGTATACCTGTGTCTCTACTGCAGTACGAGGGAGGCATGGTAGTGAAATTTAACTTTCTTGAGTTCCAGAGAGTAAACTTCAGTCCTTATCCCTGTCACTGTCTGCCTGGGGATTATATCTCCCCACCAAATCCTGTGTCTGCATATGTTTTCTCAATAAGTTAAATGTCTCCATGGTGACTTACCTGAACAATGTAAATTTTCCAAATGTAGTATGAGTGAAGGCAAGTATGTTCTGTAGTCATGGCATGGGATGGCTTCCACCTTGTGCCTGATGTGTTTATGCTACCTGTGACCCTAAAATGGGGTAAGCATGATTAGATGCTAAATTGACTAATAGAACTACATGAAAACCCAATGTGTGATAGTGATATTGAACTGTGATGCACTTTAAACAATACAATTCTTTGTGTGCTTTTCTGAGCAGACTTCTGTAAGCAATACAAGTGGAACTCTTGATGCCAATGGAGTATGTCGGTGTGCTGTATACCTTCCAGATGAACCATTTCCAGTTGACAGATTTGAAAAGCTTGAAATTTTATCAGTTTCTTTATCATCATCAGTGCAACAGGAAATTTCAAAGGTAATTCAGACAGTAGTTAAAGTTACATGAACAGATATTTGAAGGTTGACGGAGACTTGCTGCTTATTGTGTAGTATCTGAACTATTAATGGACCTTTTTCTAAAACATTTTTTATTTTTATGGGACTTTTATTGTGGATTTATTTTCAATATGTCTGTTCAATCAGTCGCCATATTTATATTCTAACTGAAGATTCAGTAGTCTTTGTCATGAATGCCTTATAAATATAATATACGCTGCTTTTAGTCGTCCATTCTCATTTTCTATGTCTAGCTCAACTACCTTGACTTACCTATCTGGTAAACTTGTATTACCTATAATTAAACTGTTTCTTTCTTTTCAATTGTAGTAGTGCTTGGGGTGAAAAATGGTTTGGAGAAGAGCTTACTATGTAGGGAATAATAACAGTAAAGACTCATTGAGTGGAAAATATTCCTCCTGCCAAAACAGTGAAAATGCAGGTGTCCTTGTAAAATATCATTTATAATCTTGTACATGTCAGTATTAAAAATTTAGCTTGATTTTCAAATTGTGAAACACTTTGTGCAATAATTTGTATAACATGTTAAAAACCTCAGTATGCACAAAATATGGTTGAATGGTTAAGACAATGGACTGTCAACCACAAGACTGACAGTTCAGTTTTTGCCTTGAACACTTTCAGCAAGTCACTTAAAATAACTATGATCTTATTTTTAAAAATATGCAATTAAATATAACTTATAAAGAGCAATTTTGCTTAAAGGAAATATAAGCACACAGCATATATACAGTATATACTGTGGACGCCGGCCCGGACACAGACAGGCAGACATGTTGTTCATCACCCCCAACATAACCAGGACGGATGCCCCCTCGTGGTCTGGAGGAGGCACAAGCCCTCCTCTGGTCCTCCTGGGCTGGAGCCCGGCCGGGGACCACAATACATATAAATATATATGTATACTATATATACAGTATATACACACTCAGCCATATGTTAGCTGACTTATCCAGTGTTATATAGTGAATATGTAAACAAAATTACAAATTATATATCATTAACATCCAACATTTAGTACATAACCACTGGTTATACTGAAAATCTTCTTTGTATAAAGTATCTTTTGTTTCTCCTTCTGGTGCAATGGAACCCATATTGCTCCACCTGAGGTGGCTTGGGGCCTGTGAGGGAAGTACTTGATTAACTAAAATTTAAAAATAATCGGTGGAAATCAAACCCACATTATTTTGGTTTAAATATGAGCATGCTACCTGTTCTGCCATTAGACAGAAGTTGGCAATCAAAATGCTGAAAGGAATTAGAAGATGAAAAGAAATCAATAAACAAGCAGAGGTCAAACCCAGAAAGAGAAAATGAAATGTGCATCTAAACTCAGTTCAAAAAATAAGAATCTAAGATAAACAATCGAAGCACAAGTCAATAATGTATAACCCATAAAAGGTTGTTCTTTACTCTTAAGGAATATCCGTATATAAATATTCTTCAGGTGTTTTTATCAGTTTTTATTTTTTTCATTAATTTTTATGTGTTCCCTTGATCATTTATAGACAAAGTATGCACCTATTTAGAGATTTTTAGGGTCAATGATTAGTTTCCTGTTATGCCATGATGCCATCTGCGATGACTGCCACCAGTTTGGAGCTTTAGTGTCAGGTGCTTCCTTAGCAATCGCTTCCTAGAATCCACTGGGAAATGTGTGTGCAATCATTGGTGTGACCATCTTTAGGTTAGCACATGCATTTCCTCAGTTTCCGAGATTGATGGATAAAAACCTAACACTCATGCTTTAAAAACCTTTACTTATTGATTTATTTTACTTACTTATCTCTTATCCTAGAGTTTAGAAACTTAGCTTCTGTGTTTGGTTTTCCAGTTCTGACATTCTGATCGATTTCACTTCTGGTTTTGACCTTCACAAACATTTCTAGTAATAAAATGCATTGCATTTGTCATTCCAACAGAGAGCACGTTACAAACATTAACTCTGCTTTTATGTATCCCATACCAAATGGCTTATATGAAAGACAAATGCTTTGCTTTCTTCATTCCAACAGATGGCACTTTACAAACATTACCACTGTTTCTATGAATCCCGTACCACATGGCTTATATCAAAGACTATGCACTCTTCATTCCAACAGAATGTTCATTACAAACACTTATGAATTCATTTTAGTACTACAAATCCTTGTGATGTGCCATCTGTTGGAATGACAAATGTATTGTATTACGAAATACATTCCAAGACGTGGTGCACTGCAAACATTAACGCTGATGTTAACATTTATTATTTTTGACGGTTAGCTAAGCTAGAAAATATAATAAAACTTACCCTAGTCTCTTCATGAGGTGGGCTGGCACCCTGCCCGGGGTTTGTTTCCTGCCTTGCGCTCTGTGTTGGCTGGGATTGGCTGCGGCAGACCCCCATGACCCTTTAGTTAGGATATAGCAGGTTGGATAATGGATGAATGGATGGATAGGCTCTTCAATTCCAAAGTCTTTTGTGCCACTCAGCATGTTGAATATTTCCAGGAAACCATAGTTTAAAATGTCTAAATGTATTTACAGGATAACACCATTATTTTCCCTTTAAAGTCATACCTTTTTTTTTAACTTTATGAATGTGTTTAATATTTTACAGATCCAACAGTACACATCTAAAATGTATGCTTATGAGCAAAGATTACAAAATCTAACTGCACGTGTGCAGACCATAGAAAGAGGTGACATTTCCTTCACTGAGTTGGACTTCGAGCTACTCAGAATTGAAATTGCACAGATGGAATCTCTGGTCACTCAGCTGAAGACCAGTGTTTCTGACAGCAATGGCATTATTAGTCAACTTTACACAGAGGTACTATTTTTGGAGTTTCTTTTTTCAAATTAATAATAAATTTGTCTTACATTTATTGTTTAATATCTAATGTATTCTTTAAGGATAAAGAATAAGCACGATTCATTCTATTTTCAATAATGTTACAGATCAGAAACATGAGTACCACCATTGCAAGTTTGGAAACAATGGATAAAAACAATGTTGTTTCTCTACGTCGTGAAATTCTTTCTCTGAAGAAGAGATTGCAGGATTGTGATACACTGAAAAACCAGACCATCTTTTCTGCAAATAGCCGCCCAATTGTTTATGGTTTGTATTATGAAGAATTCATTTATTTTCTGTATTCTCTTTATTGATGTCAGGGTTGAGACAGTTCAAGAATCTGTATACCTGCAAAATGGTTGCAAGATAGTAGCTATCCCTGTTTAAACATATAGTACTCACATGCAAATTTAGAATAGGAGAAATTTTTGTAACCAGTCCGCATCAATGAATTCCTTTTTTGTTCATAGTGCACAGAAAACATAAATGTAAATGAACTGTCATATGGATACTATACAATTACTTAGCAATATTTTCCATGTAATAATTATCTATCACAGTTAAGCATTTCATATAACACAAGTTACAAATCAGAGAGCGGAGGCTGAATATATTAGGGATGTCCAAATGACAGGTGTGACCAGCCTGTAAGCTTTTGTAGAAACCTGTATAATATTCCGGACTTTGTGAGTTGTTCTTAACAAGCTGATGCTACAGTTGGCTGGAGTAAGTTTAATAAGCTGACATGTATTGTCATCCAAAAAAGTATTAAATAAATCAAGCTTCTGCCATATGAACAGCAATAGTGTAGAGCTAAACTGCATATCATTTTAGCTGCTTGCATATCTTTGTTTGGCATGTGTGTTTTTGCAGAATATATGTTTGCACATGTCTGTTTTTATCAGCCACTGATTTGGTTGGCAGCGGCATTCCTGAAGGCAGAACTTTTGGCTGTGACTTCAGGTTTATGCACAAATCAATATAAAGATAATCTTGAACTCCTAAGACATTTCTTACAAATGTGAAAGAATGGAATTAGAAGGAGAATGGTTTGCTGGTAGTGGATCAACCAAAATGGATAATTCCTTTACTTTAACCTGTGAGGTGAGACAAGACGTAAAACAAATATACCAACAGTATCAACAAGAAAAACCTGTTCATTTTGTGAGGTTTAAGGATCAGTGTTCAGACAAGAGTGAGAAGCTGCACCAGATTGCCATCCTTTGTCATGAATTTCAATTGTGGTTTTAGTACTTTAGGCACCGCAAGACAGACTTTGCAGATTTGCTCATCTGTTTTTACTGTTAATGTGGACAGAACCCCAGAAGTCTTGCAGCGGAAAATAACTGAACTCCAGTGCAACTGTGAAATTAAAAATACATTTACCAGAATATTGTTGCTACCAATGGTATATTACTCTGATTGATTGATTTTTTTCTAAACCTTTACATGCATGCATGACATCATTATTTTGTAGTGCATACAGTTATGAGCAGGCCTTTTCACAGATGAAAATTACTAAATACTCAAATACTCAAATGTACTAACAGATACAACTCTTTGCAATAAATTAACTGTTGCTTCAACCAGCATCTTGGTTGACATTAACAGTTTAGGCAGTTTCATGTTCATAACTGGGACATTGTCATAGCAAAATCAAATTGCTTTCTTATTGGTGTTTGAGCAATGCTCTAAATAGCTTTGAAACAGGTTTTATAATTGAATAGTTTCTTGGAACCACTATTTTTAAAAATAACATTTTTCATTAGCATGTGCTAGATCACCTCCGTTTACAGTCACACCTAGATTTTATAGGCAGCCCACTGAATGAGCTATTATTAACAATTCAGCCATCCATCCATCCATTATCCAGCCCACTATATCCTAACTACTGGGTCACGGGGGTCTGATCCCACCAAAACATTTGTCCACCCCTGAATATATCTTGTGATTATTCATAGGAAGAGAGTGGGTTAATTCACTGGGCAAATGGTATAGCATATCAAAATGGGGTGAAGACGTTCTCCCTCATTGACATTACTTATCAGCGAAAAGTGAGAGCCTAGGTTTGCAGAAATCAAGGAAGAGTAAAGATCCGTACTCCTAGTTATTAAATTATTTTGAAATTGCGGGTGTTGATTTACTTAGGGAAATGGTACTGGAAAGATTGGTCATGGCATCTCTTAATGATTTTCTTTACTGGAGGGAATTAAGCAAGCAAAGTCGGATGAAAACAGTGAATTAAACAAGACTGGTGTAAGTCTATCTTAGCAATTGTGATAACTGTTGGAAATCAAACATGCTAATACAATGAGAAAAATTTACATCATAGGTGATTGGTATAGGTCACCCTTAATGATTCTGATTATTGATGGAAAATGAGAGTATTGAGCAAACAGTGCCACAAAGGGGATTTGAGAAAGTCTCCCCTAGCAGTTCTGGTTCTTGGTTGAACGTATTCTTTTGTGATTTACTTTTGAAGGATGAACTATTTGATTTCTCATTAGCACTGTGCACACAAAAGGGGGTGCCAGCGAGATCAGAGGAGATTACAGCACCTTGGTATATTTATGAACATAAAGACTTTGTGTACAGTTTGTTTGTTTAATAACAGGTTTTATCACATTTAGTTTAGTTTATACTAAAGAATGTGTATTTGTTTAATGTTAAGAATTGCAGGCTTTTCATAAACTAAAGTGAACATAGTCATTTTATTAATATTATATATTTGAATAATTCCCTTATGCAAAGTGGTTTATAAGATCAGACCTGTTGTCTGTTTACTGTAAACACAGTATAGACATGGAGGCTAGTCGGGCTAATTGACTTTCCCTGGTGGCACGGTGAGCTGGACCATTGTGGTGTAAAGTCTGGTGTTCTACATATTATGTTTCACTGTCTTTTTTGAGATAAGTGTATTACAGGAAAGCACTAAAAAAAGTACAAAGGTGCATTTTCTGTCTAGTGTTCTTTCCACTGTCCAAAGACAATGAACCAGAAAATAATCTTGAATTCCTCAGTGAATTAAACTTTTATTTTGTTGTTTTGCATCTGCATTGAAAGCAAAGATTCATTGCACAGAAATATGGCTGCTTTCTTACGGTTACCTTCAGATGTTATTAAAGCAAATATGCTTAGCCTAAAGAGCATTTGGTAGTGTGATATAATATATCCTGTTGATTAAAAAAGAAGCTGATTATGCAAAAGCATTTCCTTTATATGAGTTACTAGGCTATATGTTGGAAATAGGAGTTCATTGTGATTTGTAATCTTAAAAATAAATTAAGGAAAAGGACATTCTTGCAAGGTAAACTTTTTTGGAACCAGATTATTTCAAATTTATTTTTCCTGTTTATTCTGTATTTCTATTACAGCTGATTGTTTCTTGTCATTAGCCATTTTTCTCTTAGAGAGTCACTGTAATATTCTGCCCTATTCAGAATGCCATCGAGGTTTTGTTTAAATGTGTTCACTCAGTGTCTTGTTTTCTGTCATGTGTGAAAGCTTCAAAGGCCACTTTTTCATTTTTTCTGTCACACATTCTTTTCTACAGAAAAATGCAACCATGGGACAATTTCAAATGTCAGTCAGCCATTTGTGGTACAATTGAACTGGAGGGGATTTTCATACAAAGCTGGTGCCTGGGGAAGAGATCCTGAACCTGTGTCCCCAAAGAAAGAACTTTACTGGCAAGCCCCTCTGAATACAGATATGGTATATATGCAGTGGTATAGGTACTACTTATCTTATGATGATTTCCTTCTCTATAGAAGTCCAGCAGAGAAAAGTATTGCATACGGTCAAGGCAGTGGTATGGTTGTATTTAAGAACCATTTGTATTACAACTGTTACAATACAAGAGATGTTTGCAAGCTTGAACTGGACACAAACACAATAACAGTAAGGAAAACAATCACAAATGCTGCCTTTAATAACAGATTTTCCTATTCAACCCCCTGGCAGGATATTGATGTTGTTGTAGATGAAAGTGGATTGTGGGTCATCTATGCAACTGAAGAAAGTACCGGTAACATTGTGATTAGTAAACTGAATGAGACTACATTGAACATTGACAGAACCTGGGTAACCAAGCAGTATAAGCCTTCAGTCAGCAATGCATTTATTGTGTGTGGTGTTCTGTATGCTACCAGGACAGTTAACACCAGGCAGGAGGAGATATTCTACATGTATGACACAAAGACTGAACAGGAGAGTAGGATTAGTGTGACATACAACAAGGTGATGGAGTATATCTATGGTGTCAACTACAATCCTAAAGATCATAAACTTTATGTGTATAATGATGGATATCTTCTCACCTATGACCTCAACTTTTATAATACTGTCTAGAAGTGTTGCGAGACTCAGGCATATAAAATAATTTGTTTAGCGTATAGAAAGCTATAGTTTTACATAACTGGTGCCTATGCATTTTATAATTTACTGCTTTGTATCATATCATGAAGTAAGTCAATACCAATTATTTTCTCCCAATATGATTTTTTAAATTACAGAAATGATGCCCAACACATACAGAATGTACAATATATACTGTTGCCCTATACCTAATCTAATAAATATATTAGGACATGCAAAATAATGATGTGTTGTACTTTGCTTTTCATTTTTAAAGTCTGATTATAAATAGTGGGGTGATACAAAAATGCATAATTTAAAATCAGTTTATTAGTTATTACAATGAATGGCTGGCGTACCAAAATATCTTGACAGCAGATGAAAACATAATAGTGTCTTATTTCTGAAAACAGCAACACATAAGGAGAAGTGAGTTAAAGAAAGCTTCTGTGCATTTTGATTATTCCATTACTTTTCCCTCCTACCTTTACTCAGATTGTGTGAAAGAGACATATTTTAGGATTCTATGTAGTGTGTTTTTGGATTTGATATGCATAGGGATCTACTCTGACCTCTTCTTTATTTGCAATGGTAATGGACAGGTTGACAGACGAGATTAGACAAGAGTCCCAGTGGACTATGATGTTTGCTGATGACACTGTGATCTGTAGCGATAGTAGGGAGTAGGTTGGGGAGACCCTGGAGAGGTGAAGATATGCTCTTGAGAGGAGAAGAATGAATGTCAGTAGGAACAAGACGGAATACATGGGTGTAAATGAGAGGGAGGTCAGTAGAATGGTGAGGATACAAAGAGTAGAGTTGGCGAAGGTGGATGAGTTTAAATACTTAAGATCAACAGTACAGAGTAATGGAGATTGTGGAAGAGAGGTGAAAAAGAGAGTGCAGGCAGGGTGGAATGGGGGAAAAAAGTGTCAGGAATGATTTGTGACAGACAGGTATCAGCACGAGTGAAAGGGAAGAGACTAACTATGTTATATGTGCTGGAATTGGTGGCACCAACGAAAAGACAGAATACAGAGCTGGAGGTGGCAGAGTTAAAGATACTAAGATTTGCACTGGGTGTGATGAGGATGGACAGGATTAGGAACAAATAGAGGGTCTGCTTGGTTGGACAGTTTGGAGACAAAGCCAGAGAGGCAAGATTGTTTTGGTTTGGACATGTGCAGAGAAGAGATGCTGGTTATATTGAGAAAAGGATGTTAAGGATAGAGCTGCCAGGCAAGAGGAAAAGAGGAAGGTCAGGGCGAAGGTTTATGGATGTGGTGAGAGAGGACATGCAGGTGATGGGTGTGACAGAACAAGATGCAGAAGACAGAAAGATATGGAAAAAGATGATCCGCTGTGGCAACCCCTAACGGGAGCAGCCGAAAGAAGAAAAATAATTTTGATTGTGCAAGGCACATTCATCATTATATGACAGAGCTTGGGCTTTACGGCTTACATCCTGGACTGCTAAAGACTGAATGTTTATTGAAAACTTGGTGATAGTCTGTATGTTCCCAGTAACTCAAAAGCAATATACTGTACGTTGATCAGCTAAATATGAATCAGGAGCCATCAGTTAAGCACAATAACTGTTACATAACATTCTCAGACTCATTCTGTTCAGCTCATGAGGTCATGAGAAGCCGGGGCCCATTGCAGCAGCATCAAGTAGAAGACAAAAATCAAATCTGAACAAGTTGCCAGTCTCCTTAGGGCCCACTTATAAACACCCAAAGGGTCAGTAAACAGAACATTATATGCCTTCTAAGATGTGGGAGGAAAACTCATACAGACAAAGAGAGAATTGGCAAATGAGAAGGTAACGACACTAAACACAGCCCCATTGTGTTGTGTTAAATCTATAGAATTAACAAAATATTAATTCTAACAATAGTTGTTCAGCCCAGTGCATTTGGTTTGAAGTCTTTTTTGCAATTAAATGAGCCTTTTTTAGTAACTAATTATTAAACTTTTTTTTAAAACAATAATTTGTTAAATGAGCAAATTGTAAAGTTTAATAAAGTGAAAGCTCCAACTGATTATTAGGTTTGCCTATAAAAGCTATGCAAAGCCTACAAAATGTGATTAAATGTTTAATACTGTTAACTAACAAGAATTCAGTTAAGGTATACAATCAAACTTGGACAGGTATCCAAAGAAAAAGTTTAATAAAATGAGAAATATTTTCATATAACAAAACATTCATACCACTAGAAAAATGTAATTGTTAAACTGATCAAATAAATGTGCTGTTTGGAAGACCTGCGCATCAGTTCTGTGACCTGTGAAATTTCATTAAAAAAAACAAAAAAACAAATATAATCTCATAAATATATTAAGAACACGAGTCAATCTTTCTTCACTTTGTCTAAAGAGCAAAATGCAAACCATTCCTGAAAGCAGACGTTGTTCACTACTAATTGCTGTCTTGAAAACCAAGCATGTGATGCTATAAAACACATTGTCTTTGATCAGCAGGACTTCCTATAAGACAATCTCTTTGCCTCATCACCCGACTTCCTTTTGTCTGAGAGGAGGTGGGAATATTTTGTGACTCAGTGTCGGTTGGCTAAACAAAGCTTTGGGTATTTTATATGCAGTGGAGTACAACAACAGAAACAGGAAGCAACTTTAGTATTTGAACAATTGAGGAGTTTCAAATTAGCTACTTCATTCTGAAACTTGTTGATGGTACGTATGCAAGAATTGTTATTGTCTGAAAACATTTTTTCAATGTGTCACATTTTAATTCCTTAAAGGTTTTAAATTAATTATTTCTGTGGATGTCCATTCATTGTCTGAATTTGCTTATAAACATTTTAACACTCTAGCTGGAGTCTATCCTGGTAGCACAGAATATAAGGCAGGGGCCAGTCCTGAATGGGCTGCCAATCAGTTTCTGAACACACTTAAGCACATGCAATGCTCACTCCTAGAGAAAAGTTTAGCCGTAATATTAAACCTAACATGAATATCTTTGTATTTGTAAAAGAAAAAAGTTTATCATCAGGAAACTTCACACAGTTCAAATCCAGGCAGGAGTATTAACCACATGGCTCTCTTATTATGGATGTGTATTTGGCCAAAGCTATCCCAGTTGTAAGAGTTTTGAGTTCTACACTATGTATCACATTAAGACCCTGCGTTTAAAAAGTATATCAAATCAAATCAAAATCAAAAATAATTAAATTAATTCCTCACACGCGCCCCAAAACCATGTGTTATTGGTTAAATGGTAAGTCTAAACTCATCTCATATGAGTGTGCCCTACAATTGGCCGGTACCCTATTTAAGTTTGGTTCTTTCCTTGTGCCCAATGTTTCTGAGATGGCCCCTGACATTTACAGTGCAAAATTGGATTAAGCCCGTTCCATCTATTTAAAAAATGACACCATATTGCCAAATATCTTCATTAGTAATTAAAAGGAAGAGGTAAATTAGTTTTGTTGTAAATAAATTTTATGTTTAAATAGCACACAACAGCACGTGCCAGGAATAGACTTCCTATAAGCAGCTTCTTCAGTTTTCTCATGAATGTATCTTTTGGTAACAAGATTTAACCTTTTTTGCAGAGATGGAACACAATGTAATAATACTGACATTCTTCATAATTTGAAAATGTTCTATTCCAACTACAGCATATCAGTATTAATCAAAATGTTCTTGTTTTTCATTGCGTCCAAGCAACTTTACTAGATGCTAATACTCTTATTTAATCAAGATTTTCGAGACTCCATGACTTTTTGGGGTCTATTTAAACTTTGAATTTCATATTATTTACAGTACTTTTTGCCCAAGTAAAAAAGTAGCCAAACAATGCATATTAAGAGCTTTCTTGGTTTCTCATTTTTTCTTAAATGCATGCTTACTTACACATCTAGCCTCTAATTAAGAGTTTCATTGCGCAACTTTTTGTTGTGGAGTATGTTAGATTTGCTGACTGCAGTTGCTGATCTCCTTGCTGCACCTTATCAAATTAGACAACTAAAAATTTCAGCCCATGTCACATTTACCAACTAAGCACCGATCTTCCAGTACAGTCTGGCTTGCCCTTTGCCAATAGAATGCTGCCTGATGGAGCTTATGCTGTTTGAAGGTTTAACAGCAGTGGTGATGTCATCTATTGTGAGACATGCAACAGACAAACTTCTTTTGTGTTTGTGAGGTCCACATCCCCTGTGCTGCCTGATTGTGTTGGTGCTGAACAAAGCGGTAATAGCTGCAGTGAATTCACTTCCTCTATTGGCCCTTTTTTTTTCTTTTTTCGATTCTGTATTATTATGTTGTACCACAGCCCTGATGTAGACAAGAACCCTCTTGGAAATAGCTGGGGTACCAACAGGGTAATTCCGTTTACTTGAAACAAAAAAGACATCTGTTAGGGCCAAAAGTAACAAATGTAAATAATGAACTTTCCACCATAAGAATGCAATAAACTCAGAGCTCTGTCCTTCTTGATCATCAGGTAAGAATGTGATGCCACCTTGCAGGAGTGGCTCTTTTTTATATTATTGGAACAGGAAGGGGTGGAGCCTTCTTGGGGCTTTGTGGGCATGAATAGGCTGTTTGATGCTGTAGGGATAGGAGAAGATACTAACAGAGCCAGTGTCCACTCTCATCATAAGGTGGTATTGTTTTACTTCCTCAGAGCTCCAAAGGTGGTCGCCAGGCACAAATGTATGACATTGTAAAACATGAGACATCAGAAAGACAAGCCTTTCCTCTGTTTGTGAGGCTCAAAACCTAGTGTTCCTTTTTCCACATTGCTGCATTCTACGCATTGCACTTCCGGATAAATGTTAATTGGTTGTAACATCTCCTGCACACAGAGCCTGCCCCTCATCATTAATCCATATTGTTGCCACTTGCTGAGATGGCAGTAAGCACCACTGCCTAACATCTACAGAGACCTGCCTTCATGTCCTTTTCTGGTCACTAACTGTGTGGAGTTTGCACACAGTATGAGTAAATGTGAATGTGCATTTCTACATGCCTTGCACCCACTCTGGTGTCTCAAAATCCTGTATTAAAGTAAATAGATTTGTAAATCAAATAATGATTACATATTATTAACATACAGTACACTGAACTATTTATTGAATCAAAAATGTAAAGAATTTACTGTTTTTTTCTGGGACCATGTGACACTTTGTAGTGGATTATCACACATTATGTTTGAGTAGTTCTTTGGAGTGTGGGAGATGGCTGGCTGGTCATCCTGGCTAATACTCCCAGACCGCCAGATGGAGCCCTCCCTGTAGCATAGGAGTACCCCAAAGACCAGCAGGGAATCCTGGACAATGGAGTTTCAATTCCCAATCCTGCTGGATACCGTGGGGCCCACCAGAGGATGCTGCAGGGAGGCTCAAGGACTTGCTTGTGCACTATAACCCAGAAGTACGTCTTAGTCACAGCGACAGAGGAAATGATGTGCTTCCAGGATGAAGAAGGAGAGTTTAATTCGACCCGGAAGTGCTAAGAAGTTACGTGTACAGGGGTTCAGGAGTACTTCCGGGTCATGGACTACAAAAGACTATAAGAAACCCCAGACGAGTGAGCTGAGCTAGGTGGAAGGGTGGCAACGCGTCTGGGAGAGGAGGATTGTGTATTGATTATTGATTTGATTGTGTTTATGAATATAGTGGAGTGGAGAGTGCTTGGTGCACGTTATTATAATAAAAACAATAATAATTGGACTTTTACCTGGTGCTTGGCATGGTACCTGAGGGTTCAAGGGAGCGATAGCGCCTCCTACTGTTACAGAAGCCACTCATTTTGCTTCCCTTCCCTTTTTTTCTAAGCCCAAAATAAAAATATAATTTTACCTAGCTAGAAAAGTTTCAGAAATGTGAGCTGTCAGAAGATCAAATATTTTCATTTCCAACCCAGCTTAACAAAATTCTCCATACTATGTGACCACACAGGAAAATGCCATCAATTCTAAAATTACCATGCTTTCTGAAAATATATAGATGTTTGCACTAGAACAATTGATTGTCAATAATTGTGCTATACAGCTTAGTTTCCAAGAAATTACCAAGAAATCTGGGAAGCTTTTGAAAACAACGTGTCACCAAAACTATCAATTCAAGAACTTGAGGACAGACTGAATCCCTGTATTTCAAAATAAGTCAATGCGGAAATCAGAAATCAAAGAGTTATTGAGGTTAATGAAGGTACAGAGGGTGATAATCCCACAGATTGTTTCGAGAAGTTGTGTCAAACTATTAATTTCCAGTTTACATAACGTTCTTAGAGAAGTTCATAAAAAAACATAATGTATCCATTGAAGACCATCTAATTCATCAGTTTCATGAAAATAACTTAGTAACAACCCAAAGCTAGGAATACAGTGATGTCAACAATGAAAAGAGCTTCTGAAATAAGTTCACAGACCCATCTTTTGTACCTATCTCATCTCATGCTGCAATATGTATATTTAAACACTGTTTAGCATTACCCAAGAAATCTATGCTACTGTCAATTTTCAAGTCACTGGTATTTTTTGTTAATAATGGCCACTTCCTCTCTTTTTTATCCTTAATTCTCTTACCCCACTGTTTTTTCCAATGTCTGTGATGGCTCTTCTTGTTTTACATCCTGTCTTTTTAAAGACCATAATTGCTCTTGTGGCAATCTGCTGAACTCCATCACACTTATGCTTTGACTCTCTTTCTTCGGTTCCACCCTGGGGGGTAAACGTTAACATTATACAAAGTTATTGTCTGTTTTACCTGCATTTTTATCACTCTTCAATTTAATATTGTTTTTTTATCAATATGCTGCTGATGGAGTATGTGAATTTCCCCTTTGGACTAATAAAGTATCTATCTATCTATCTATCTATCTATCTATCTATCTATCTATCTATCTATCTATCTATCTATCTATCTTTATATTATGCATTAGTTAAACTTTTAAACTTTTTTGGAGATAACTGCAGTTATCTCCAGTTTTGCACTTGACTGTATTTGGTAACCAACAGACTTTACTATTGGTGGTCACCTCTTTCTGGCTTGTGGTTTTCTGCTTCTAACTTGTTTGGTGTGCCATGAATGTCCCCTTTGCTACTGTACAGAACGTATGCACCTTTAAAAGTAACAGCGTAATTTCAATTTTTTTATTATTTTTGTCAGCGTTGAAATTAATCTTGATCTGTTTCTTCTTTTTAATATAGATGTTTATTGAATGACATTGACTGGTTACTTTCTGCCTTGCTCCAAATTCTATTGTGATGGTTTCAGGCACTTCATTACCCTGAAACTGAACTATCTGGAGTCAGTGACTGGATGGATAAATTTAAAATATTCTTCTTTTCCATGAATATGGTTGTCAGGTCATATTTGTTAGGGATTTAATGCAGAATCTCAACATTTCTTCCATACTCCCATTTCAGAAGAGCATAATATAATACCAAAGAAGTGGGCTCCACCTCGTAACTCTGTGATTTTCTGAACTGTTCATATTTTTGACTGAACAGATATTTCATGTATTGTATATAGCAGTTTTGTTGTACAGTATACCAATCTGTTGTATGTGTGTTTTTTATGACAAATGTTGTTTGCTCCCATTTGCAACTGGAGTCACATAGTCAATTTCTCAGACCATGGCTAGGCAGGTTTGGAGAATATTGGTGACTGTGTTTGGCATTAGATTTAGCCAGTTCTATTTTGTGGTTTCATGGTTGTGTCATAGATAAATATGCAACATGACAGGTAGCAGTTTTCCTTGGTCAGATTCTCTGAGTAGAAAGCACAGCTTGACCACTACAGTATGTTTGATGCATGAATGCGCGTGAGAAAGTGTGCTGTTTAGTAACGGCAGGTGTGTGCACAGAAGTAGGGCACAAGAAGGCTTCAAGCTGAATCAGCTGCTAGTCAGAGAAATGCATAAAAGCGGAGTATGCATTATGAGCTTAGGTCAGTTTTCTTTTGTGTTTTTGGGAAGTCGTTTGAGAGATGTGTAAGGCAGGGTAAGGTTAGGATAGAATATGGAAAAGCTGTCAGGTCTCTTTTTCAGGGAGGTAAAGAGGCTTCAAGGCTGAGGGTTCCAAAAAGTCCTAGTATGAATTGCCATTTATCTCTTTTTCCAGATCTTTCTCATCTCTATATATATAAAATCCAACATATGTCTTGCTGTCTGTATGATTTTTCTCTTTTTATGAGAGAACTACTTAACAGATTTAGATTGGGTTTTTTTCTATAATTTGCTTGAACATTACGGTTGATTTTGCAACTTCTCTCATTGCGCTAAGAATCAGCGTTCGCTTGCAGGAGCGATATATTTACGCTAATCTAAGACAGAGGCTGCAGACCAAGTGGAGGGGGAAGTGTGACGTCAGGAGTGGGGAGCTGAACAGGGCCCTCTTCACTGTTCTTTTCAGTAATACTTGGGCGAAGCTGTGTGGCACGGCTAGTTTCAAATTAATAAAAAGGCAGGGTACAATAATCTGGTATTGAATGTTTAGATTTTTTTTTTACTTTTGTCATGAGGTTTATTGTTTATTTTTTGTTTTTCTTAAAAAGGTCTTTTTGAATGACCATTCTTAAAGTTTTAAGGAATGACTTTTATAATAGTATATTAGTTTGCACAATAAATGTCTTCTTTTTTTTGCACCAACTGCATCTCTGTGGCTGCCTCCCTTATTGCTCCATGGGTCCCATTTACTACCTGAAAACATTGGGCACATAACAAGCTCACACATATTTTCTAAAATATTTATAACACTGTATGTTTTCAGCAACAAAAAAATTAATGCTTTTTAGTTGTTATGACTTCAGTGGCTTTGAATCCTCAGAAAACAGTCATCTTTTGTGTCTTTCGATCATATACTGCAGTGTTTGCCCTATTGGATTTGGTAGCATGCAGTTTTGTTAAGACAGGACCCGACTCCCTGAAGGCATGAGATGAACAAGCAGATTACAAGCTGAATAGATGAATGGGTGGACACCATAGTGTTTGTCAGACCTGGCCCTGGGCTTTCTGTCCTTTGCTTTTTTTTGTTTTTTTTTCTCACCAACTGATTACTCATTAATGTAATTGTATTCATTGTTTAACTGAATAAGTTATTTTGATTTTTATCCACTATTTTTCTATGAAATGTAGTACTTTTTTATTTTTGTTTTGTTTTTCCCCAAACTTATTTAAACTTTTACTCCCTTATTTCTTATTGTCTGTTATTAAAATAGCCACTTAATGATGAACACCAGATGTGAATGAGTACCTCCTCTTTAGGACACATTATCATTCGTTCTGGTGTCCCTTTTATTTTAATTCTCAATGGTAAAAGAAGCTATTTAAAAGCAATTAAGGGAATAAACAGTTAATTCTTAAAATTAATAACAGCATAAAGTGAGTTTCTGTGTTATGGCAGTGATTCCTACATTCATCCCGGGAATTAACTTTAAATAGGTTCTTTACAAATGAGAATTAGCAGACAAATCACAACGAGTTTTAAAAAAGGAGCTGTTAATTATCATCATTCACATCTGCCTGCTCATCATCAAGTGGCTGTTTTAATAACAGACAATGTCAAAGAAAGAAGATCTTGCATATAATCAGCAGAAGTATTTTTTTCCCTGAAGATAAAAAGTCTTATCAGAATGAAATGCATTTCTGTGTGGAAGTCAGCAAAGATTTTTTCACTGTCATATTAAATGTAAAACTACAATGTGGACAAACTAAAGAAAGAGGCTGGAGACGATGGTCCACACAACCGAAACAGGCGTTTACTCTCTGGTTTGTATAGACGCTTCACCAAATAATAAAGAACTTTTCCTAAACGTATCCCACCACTGTTTGTAAATTACAGAGTGTGCCCTGTTTTAACCTAATCACACATAAAGGGGCGTGGAAATGAATGTGTGTATGTTGTTGAGGCTGGCACTTTACGCCATTTTTTTCTTTTTTTTTTCCTTCAGATCCCACTCTTCCTTTGTCACATTTCCTATTTTCAAAGAGAAAAGCAGTCTGTGGCTGCCCAAATCCTCCTATAGTTACAATTAAAATAGTGGAAGGGGCTAGCCTCTGCTTCATATACACTGTTTTCAATGAAAGCTGGAAGGCACAGATACTTTAGAAATTTACCACCGTTTCCAGTTGTTTAGACTTACAAAATCCCAGAGAGGCCATTAAGCTCATTTATCAATTTACGTAACTGCATAACTTCTAAAGCCTGCTTAATCCAATTCAGAATTGCTGGGACACCAGAGCTGATCCATGCAAAACTTTGAACTAGGCAGGAATGAACCTTAAATGGAATCCCAGAGCCACTAATGGATACATCCATGTCCACACTTGATAAGACGCAGGGAGGACATGCAAATTCCGCAAAGACATAATCATTCATTTTCCAGACATGCCTTTTTTATTAAATGTTCGCAGTGACCTATAGGGGGTGGAGTGGTGGTTCTGAGGCTAAGGATCTGTGCTGGCATCCTGAAGGTTGCTGGTTCGAATCCCTGTCACTGCCAAAAGAGATCCTACTATGCTGGGCCCTTGAGCAAGGCCCTTAACCTATAATTGCTCCAGGGGTGCTGTACAATGGCTGACCCTGCGCTCTGACCCCAAAGGGGTATGCGAAAACTAACAAGTTCCTAATATGAGAAATTGTATAAGGTGAAATAAAGAACAAAAAAAAAAAAAAAGTTGCATTAGATGTTAAACTGAAGCCAAGTATCATAAACAAACCCACAATAACTCATACCAAAGACACATTGGAGTTAGGGAGTAATAAGGCATAAAACTACAAAAATCAAGAAACGCATCTTTGTTAAAGTACACAAAAAAGTAAAAGAAACTTTGATATGTTAGATTAAATATAGATTAATCAAAACATAAACAGTTTCAATTATGCCAGCACTCCAATGTAACCACAATTTATGTTTAATAAAAAAAATTGTTTGGAATCAAAGCCAGAAAGTACTGATGTACTTTGGGATAAAACAATAAGAAATACTGACCTATCGTGTTGAAACTTTTAACTCTCCAATGAGATTAATCAGCAAAAGTTGCTTATCTGTAATGTAGCAAAACAAATCAACATTTTCAAATGTGCTTAGTCCAGATTAGAATATATGAAATCAGCAGGGATCTCACAACTATAACCAGGAACAGAGTGCTGAACCAGACACCAGTCCATCATGGCAGCCACTGGTTCACATTCACACCCAGGGCCAGTTTGGTGCTGGATGTACATACACACTAGGAGAATGAGCACATTATACATGGAAAATGGCTGCTTTGGGTGCAAAGGAGGAAATACACTCTTAAAAATAATGGTTCTTTAATGGCACTATATGGTTCTTTACTGGTTTGTTTGTTTCTTTGTAGAACTATTGACAAATAACTATTTCATTCTGGGAAGGCATCTTCACATAGGAAGAAAAAACCCAAGATCATTAATGTATGGTATAGGCTACCTAAGTAGAACACTAACAGATTAAGAAAATCTCACTTAGTTTACTGCACTTTTAAAATCATGACCCATTGATATTTCAGAAATCAATTAACATCTATTCAAGGTTATTTACTGTATGGAGCATGGATGGGTCTTTTGAAGGCTAAAAGTGGTTCCCCTATGACACATTTATTTTTAAGTGTGGTATATCCCTGAATGGAAAGTCAGTTCAGAATTAGAGCACATATATATGTATCTCATATATAGACAGTCCAAATTAGAGTCAATAGATCATGTGCATATTTTAGACTAGGAACAACTCAGACACATGAGCCTCAGGTACAAGCAATGAAGGGAGGCATGCATTGCACCTATGTCTGTTAGGCTGTGATGACGACTTGCCTCACCTAACAAGCAACAAAGCAGAATGTATTTTTGCATTTTTTTAATAATGTATTAGCTTTGACTTTTAAATTAAGAGAAATACCAAGCAGTCGACGTGTAAGACAGAAAGAGATATCTTTAATGAGTTAATCACAGACTGTTTTTCTTTAAAGAGCTCATGAGAGGATTACAATTTGGGTTCAGATTAAAAAAAAAGCTTCCAGACTTTATCCATTAACCACCATTGAGAAACTCGCCGTTTGAAGATGCGCAGTAATGCAGCGCGCCTGCTCGTATCGATCTATAAAAACCCACATCAAAATCCTATCAATTAGATTTTAAAAACAAAAATGGGTAACTTCACTAGATAAATTAAATTAGTGTCTTCGTGGAATTTTCGCTTTGCGAGCCTTGACTTGAGAAACATTAACCAGCAAGTCAGGACAATAGCTGTCTACTGGTGTGACCGGTTTTTGATTAATTCAATCACTGACTGGATTGGCGCCTGGGCAGCACGCAATTTTCACGGAGGCCGTCCGGGTGTCGGGAATAAAAACCTCTGACTGTGGAGGCTGTTAGCACTTGTGCTTAAGATGGATCTCCTTGCTGTTCTTCTTCTGTTTGGAAGCGGGCTGGCCGCCTATGGAGAAGGATTTGTGAGTATCGTACATTTAAACGAGATTTGAGTAAAGCGAAGTTGTATCGAGTATTTATAACATTTTTGAGTGTTTGCCTTTAGTTAGTTAAAAAAAATGCTAATTTATTGTAATTGCCTCTTGGTGCGCAATAGAAATTATTTAAGCATGTATGTTCCTTTTTGATTTCTGTTTCAAGTTTGCGGGAAGTGGAAACGGGACCAGAGATGAGAATGGTGCTTGCCAGTGCCTCGTTTACCTTCCGGACCCCACCTTCCCAGTAACAAGAGTGGAACAGCTGGAGATCCAAGCAGTGTCTTTACTGGCATCTGTCGAGCGGGAGATTGCAAAGGTAACGGACTTTTTTTGCAGATGAGATCAGTTAGTGCTGATCTAGGTAACTGTTCCCTGATGCAGACGACTGGCTCCTAATTTATTTATATAGCGTTTTTCTCTTTCCTGTGTGGCCTCTTTTAAGCCGACTTAACACTATCACAGTAAGAGCGCTTGTTTAAATATCGTACTATTTTTGTATTCCAGATTGGCGTATACACAAATAAAATATCCGTATATGAAAAGCGCATGCAGAACCTCACACTTCGTGTGGACCGCTTAGAAAAGGGGGAGATTACGTACACAGAGTTGGACTTCGAGTTGCTTAGGATTGAAATTAAAGAGATGGAGTCTCTGGTTTCTCAGCTCAAAGCTAGCTTCTCCGACAGCAATTTCCTTGTTGACCAGCTTTATCTAGAGGTAATTCCACTTGAAAGTTGCAGTCAAGTTAGAATCTTGTAGATGTGTGCTGGGCTTATCTAATTTTTATTGTATAGATCCGGAACATGAGCAGGACCGTGTCCAGCTTGGAAGCCTTGGACAAAAATAATGTTCTTTCTGTACGTCGTGAAATTCTGTCCTTAAAGAAGAGGTTGCAGGAGTGTGAAGAACTGAAAAACACAACTACCATCCCGGCTCCAAATCCCCCAATACTTTATGGTTAGTATCTCTATTTTAGATAAATGGCAAGACTTAATTTTCAGTAGACGGCTACTGTGTGTGTGTGTGTGTGTATATATATATATATATATATATATATATATATATATATTCTGGCTAGTGTTGATCAGCTGGGCTTTGCTCCTATATATGAATTAAGATAGTATTAAACCTGTGATGGATGATCAGTTTATTATGGCAAGAGATTAAACTTTTGTGTGTCGGTTTTTTTTTTTTGTTTTTTTAAATTTAAAAACTATCCTGTAAAATTTTCTGTTTTTATTTTGGGCCAGCCATGGCTGTCTTTAGTATCAAAGCACTTGTCTCCAAGGCACAAGTACACTTGTACCACAGGAACTGCTCATCTACATGGTTTTAAAATTTTTCTAATGGACCTTTTTGTTTTAAATAGGCTCTTGCAACCATGGTCCAATTTCAAATCTCAGCCAGCCATTTGTTGTGCAATTGAATTGGAGAGGATTTGGCTTCAAAGCTGGTGCCTGGGGAAAAGATCCTGAACCTGTACCCTCCAAGAAAGAACTTTACTGGCAAGCGCCCCTGAATACAGATAACCGATACATGGAGTATTACAGGTACTATTCCTCCTATGATGACTTCCTGCTGTATAAAAATCCAGCAGAAAAAAGAATTACCTATGGCCAAGGCAGTGGCATGGTTGTATATAAGAACTATTTGTATTACAACTGCCATTCTTCAAGGGATGTCTGCAAGCTTGATATTGAGACTAATAGTCTAGTAGTGAGGAAAACTATTCCTAATGCTGCCTATGATAATAGGTTTTCTTACTCTACACCATGGCAGGATATTGATGTTGTTGTAGATGAAAGTGGGCTGTGGGTTATTTATGCCACTGAAGAAAGCACTGGAAACATTGTAATTGGTAAACTGAATGAGACCACTCTGAACATTGAAAAGACCTGGGTGACCAAACAGTACAAGCCTTCTGTTAGCGGTGCCTTTCTTGTGTGTGGGGTTTTGTATGCTACCAGAACTGTAAACACTAGGCAGGAAGAGGTCTTCTACATGTATGACACAAAGACTGAGCAGGAGGGTAGGGTTAGTGTTGTATACAGCAAGATGATGGAATACATTTATGGTGTCAACTATAATCCCAAAGATCATAAACTCTATGCTTACAATGATGGATATCTTGTTACATATGACCTCAGTTTTAGTGCTGCTGGTCAGGCCCCTAAGCCTGCCTAAATTTCATTTAACTGTTCTGCACAATTATCTTTGTTTTACCTGGAATTTTTAATCTTTTAATAAACTTGGTTTCAATAACTTTTTGTGTGGGTTTTTTATTTCCACGAATGACAAACCCCAACTACAAGTGTGCCTCTTGACTAAAGGCAGTAGTGTCTTTGTGTGCTGCACTGAAAAGGTGAGTTGGAAAGGACAGAGCAATCCAATGTGAAATCACGTAATGAGTGTAACCGAATAAGATGTTGAGGATAGAAAGACATTTAAAGATCCGCTGTGGCAACCCCTAACAGGAGCAGCCAAAAGAAGAAAATCTTCAAAAGGTTATTTTTGTGTATCACGAAGGTTAAGACCTGCAGCTTTCCACATAGTTGTACAAATCTGGGGTGCTATGCAGGCAGACTTGTGGTCAAGGACACCTACGTCATTGGTGGGATGCCACTGCATTACAAAGTTCACGTGTGGGGGGGGTTTATGTTAATCCAGGATTTGGTGGGTTTGTGTCTAGTGGTCTTGAGAAAGTGTTTCCTTGTTTAACCACACACCCACATTTGGCCTGTGGTGTGTGGGGTTTTTATGGCAAATTTTTTCTATTACTGGGTATCCTCACAACCTACCAATATAGTTATTCTCTCCCTGGCAGGCAGCATTCTTTTTGGATTAAACTACAGTATATCCTCTGTGGTATTGTGTACAGTAAGAGTGAAGGATTTTGGCATCAACATGAATTTGGAGATTCTCAAATGTCATTCTGTAAGTCTAGTTCCTAAGGGCCGTGACCATGAAAAGATCTAATTTTCCGATGCTCACTTTGAAACTGGATTAGAATAAATGCTGTCATTGTACAAGCATATTGCCACAATGATGAATCTGTCCCACTCACAAATTTAGTCTGTGTTAAGCCATTGCACCTAGTTCTAGCTTGACAGAATAAATTCGTTTCCAATAACCCCCTTGCCCCCTAATGCTTATGCAACATCCAAAGACCAAAACAGAATCTGTGCTGGTCGTAGTGAATTTGAGTTTGGTTGGCATCAATACATCTCCCTGGCATAGGTGATAGGAACATAGTTACTTTGGATACAGGGACCACCACCATTTGCTCATACTAGAGTACTATTCTTTTTGCATCACCTAGGACAGGAGTGGCAAACTCCAGTCCTGGAGTGCCATAGTTGCTGCAGGTTTTCATTCTAACTATCTTTAGTTTTTGCTGCTAATTAACTTATTTTGCCTTAATTTTAATTAACTTGATTCAGGTCCCTTAGTAGTTTCTTTTTCTTTAATCGGCTGCCAAACAATGAGACAACACAAGGTGCCACATAACCAGCTCACCTGTGCCCATCACACAATATCTGAAAATAAAGGTGAAGGTCTCAGGTCCCCAAAACATTTTGACAATGTTCTTAGAAAAAAACAGAAAATCAACAGTTATGGAAATGTCTGCTGTGTCAGAATGAGCACAGCAACAAGCCATAGAATTAAATAACATGTTTAACAGCAAAAATTGGCTTCTCATTAAGAAACTGGTTGGAATGAAATTAGTTGGAGTTTGAAGCCCCAGTTTAGCTGGTCAGCTGTTGACTTGTTTCACATTTGATTTCTCTTTGGCTGTCATTTAATGAAGAAAATAATTAATTCAGAGAACTGAATCCTTAAAAACAGGGCTATTCAAATGAAAGTTAATTAGTAAAACCTGGTCACTGATTAAGAAAAGGGTTAGAATGAAAACCTGCAGCCACTGCAGCACTCCACGACTGGAGTTTGCCACCCCTGACCTAGGACTATCCATATTTCAAGATGGATTCAATCTCCCATTTCCTGGTGGAGATTACTACAGTGACCTCAGCCACCAACATTAACCCAAATATATATATTTGTAGCATTTATTGCCCGAGGTACAATTTGCTTTATATCCAAAGCTTAATCCAAAAACCACTAAGACTGCAGTTGTCTGCAGATGAAGCACACATGCAAGTAAGCTAAATTCACCCAATTTGAAAAATCCATAGTGATTACTTGACAAGTTAATAATTATCACATGAGTAGTCAGAATAAATAACCACAAATTAGCATGAAAGTTTCCCCAATGATTTTTTTACACTTGTGTAGTGCATTTTCAAGAAGTTTTCTTTTGGGGCATGGCATTTGTTATGGGGGCTCTATGAGCAATAAATAAATCCAGTAGAGTTTCCTACATGATGTTTAGAATAGGAAAGAAGTTCCTCTCAGTTTTATTCATTTTTACAGCATAACTGAAGCTCTAAATAGGACTATAGTGTCAGTGGGTGAGACTGCATTCTGACTGGCAGCCTTATTTGAATATAAAAATTTTGATACTGTATAATTGTATTCATTTTAGAGGGAAATGCCTAATGAAACTGCAAAAATGAGGAGGTTTTAAAGTATGAGATTCCAAAGAATGTGCATTATAAATTATATTTATGTTTAAAGCACCTTTGCACAGACTAATGGTATCAACTACATGAGTTACTCTACTGAGAGTTGGGTGGGGGGGACCCAGTTGATGCTGAAGCTTTTTAATGTGTAATCTACAGTTCTGTTGATGTTTCTCACCATTTCTGTTAATCAGAATAAGATTATGATACAAGTACTCTGGATTTATTGGGTGTCTGTTTCAAATAACTATGGAGCTAATGTAATGGAAAATGGTTAGGATTAGAAATGAGTATATTAGAGGGGGACGGCACGGTGGTGCAGTGGGTAGCACTGCTGTCTTGAAGTTAGGAGACCTGGGTTCGCTTCCCGGGTCCTCCCTGTGAGGAGTTTGCATGTTCTCCCCGTGTCTGCGTGGGTTTCCTCCCATAGTCCAAAGACATGCAGGTTAGGTGCATTGGCAATTCTAACTTGTCCCGTGTGGGTGTGTGTGCATGTGCCCAGTTTGTTTCCTGCCTTGTTGGCTAGGATTGGCTTCAGCAGACCCCTGTGACCCTGTAGTTAGGATATAACTATAGCAGGTTGGATAATGGATGGATGGATAGTAGAGGGTCAACTCAAGTTGGACGGTTGGGAGACAAAATCAGAGAGGTGAGATTGCGCTAGTTTGGACATGTGCAGAGGAGAGATGCTGTGTATATTGGGAAAAGGATGTTAAGGATAGAGCTGACAGGCAAGAGGAAAAGAGGAAGGCCTAAGAGAAGGTTTATGGATGTGGTGAGAGAGAACATGCAGGTGATGGGTGTGACAGAGCAAGAAAGATATGGAAAAAGATGATCGACTGTGGCGACACCTAACGGGAGCAGCCGAAAGAAAAAGAAGATAATATTCAAAAGGTCATTTGTGTATCACTACAGTTAAGTTTTGTAACTACTGCATCCCTTCATTTACAGGTTTTGCGACATCATCATGATAGCGCTCACAGTTTTACTAACTAGATTGGGTTTATGGTGACACTGAAATCTACGTAATTCAATTTTATGAACAATACGTAACACCTATGCAGTACCACACTTGCTGGATTTATTGCTCTTGATCTTACCTGGCATTTTTTAATTGACTTCCATATTTAGTTGCCTCTTGCAGGAAAGATACAGTTTTTGGGTCTTGTTCAGAAAGCGGATGCCATCTCCTTCTTGTTGTTTGTTTTAGACTGGCCTACCCCTACTACAAACCCTGAACTTAAGGTTTGTGGGGGTAAGGCCAGGTACAACAGGGTCCCTAATCTTAAAAATCTAGAGTAAGTGCCTAATCTTAAAATAGTGTAAAGGTGCCTAGTCTTAAAAACAAGTGGCGTCCACTTTTGGCGAAGTAGCATCTGCTTTCTGAACAAGAGCCCAGTATTTTTTGGCATTTTCATTTAGTGTTTTTTTAATGTACAATTTCTTTTATACTACAAACATGTATTTTAAATGTAATACTGGTTTCAAAGAATTGTCTTTTTTCTGAAATTAGCAATAGCAAATGAAAATTGTAATATAATAATGAAAAAATAGTAAAGAAGAAAATAAAATCAGCAAAGAAGATAAAGGAAAACCCACTCACCAGTGCTCAGGTATCCTGTCTATAATTGTTCCTTCTTTGAGCCCAGTGCAGCTGCAACAGGCTCCACCTCCCTGAGACTCAGAATTGGATAAAATGGGTTATAAAATGCCATTTTAATATTCATTGGGGCTGCATGGATGCATTTGTGATGGCTAGCTCACACAAAACTTGAAAGAAGGCTTAAAGGGAAAATCAAGGCTTGAGGACCCCTGTGGGTGTCATGTTTTAGTCAGGGCTCCCCCCTGTCTGGGGTTCAAATGTCACATTTTTCTCCATTTTCTTCATTTTTTTTTTACATTAATAGTGTTTATATTTTACATTATGCTATGTTCCTTGTGTTTTGAAGGTGGTTCCCCAAGATGTGGGGCCACCGGATCATGGCAAGGAATTGCCATGAGTCCTATAAAGGATTGAAGAAAACCCACACTCTCTTTCGGTTCATTAAATGCATAAGGTGATCAGCTTTTTAGCCATTGCTTAAATAACTCAATTGAGGAAAAGGAAACTTTAAAAAATATTAATTAGCAAGACAGAGCAAAACATTTCTGGTGGCAAACAACTGAACTGTTCAGATTCAGTTTCTTTACCAGAATTGAGACATGCAGATATTGGGAAATAAAATATTCCTTCCTTTTCACCTGCCAGGACAAAAGAACTGTAAAGGTGCAGGTTGATGATTTTGTTATGTGTAAAAGTGTACTGGTAGCCTAAGGGTCAGGATCTGTAACAGCTGTTCATTTTTATATATTGTTCCAGTTTTAAGTTTAATTTTTACTATAATTATCGTATATATCTGATTGTGTGGCTTTAAATAATTTTAGTAATTGCACTGAAGTTAATTTTGTTAGTTTGACAGAAGACTCCTCTATTTAACTGTTCCAGAGAGGAACAGCTGGTGTTGAAGGAGGCTGTAAAAGTGACTGATTTATGTTGTAATTGTCTTCAAGAATACTGAATGTTAGTTTTGTTTTTCCCATGGCTTCAGTTTTATCCAGTCCATCTCTGACAAAAAAGGTTTATGTTAATATATACCTTGTTCCCCATCACTCATTTTTTTTCTATTGCCCTTAAGCATCACCATCACTTATCAAGTATCAAGGTAAATTAAAAAATCATGTTAGTTGCTTTAGTAATCAACTTTAGTGTCTGTCATGGTGCAACTTTCAGAGATATACAGTATAAGGAGTTATGAGTCTAGGCTCTTTAAATCCAAATTTAATAAAATTACATATTCATTACAGAACTTTGACAGCACATGGCAGTGTTGGGCAAAAGAAAGAGCTAGTTGTGGATTGAACACTTGTCCATTACAAGGTCCCCTCCCATATACAGTCATGTATGGATTGTGAAAATGTTTTGATCATCTCAATACATACATTTAATTTCTTTTTAATGTATTACTTATAATCCTCTAACTGATTATTTGCTCATATTGTGTGCAAACTGTGTAGCTCTGTAGTAACAGAAATAGTCACAACATACATAATGTTCATACATGAACACAACAAAATGAAGCAAATTTTAATCTCATTAACATCAAATCATAACAATAGTAATTCCATTACAATTTTAAGTATGGCAATTTGATAACCGAACAGGAAAACAAAAAATTTAGTCAAAAACGATCTCACATAAAATAAACCTCTGGGAGATCCACAGTCAATTACAGTCAAACTCAGACAAATGTACAGATCAGATGACCAAGACCAACTAGCCGCCTAATGGCTACTTGGCATTCTACAATTTGAATACCCAATACATTATAAAAATCTTTGCATTCTTGGAGTCTAAGGCTTCTACTACCTTTGTGTCACTTCCCATGGGCAAGAGTAGCAACTTTGCAATATAGTAGTTGTCGTTGAGTCCCAAAGAATGTAAGTTCTAAAACAGCACTTCCAAAAAGACCCACTAGAAGAGAAAATTGTTAAACCCAGCTAGTAACAAAGGCAAAAGCATAACTTTATAAAATAAAAAAAAAATATTTTCACAGAAATGCTCTGAAACAAAAGCACAAAAGGAAAAAATTGAGTTGCCTAAAACAGAAGGCAATCCAGACAAACAAGGTCTAAATACAGAAATAAGAGTAAGATCAAAAACAGATCATACAGGCCAAAAACACAGTAATTCACAAAAGCACAGAAAAATGCATATATAAAATCAGCAGTCCAAAACACAATTGAAATGAAGTGCCAGGAACTGTGGGAGACCTCTGGAATTTATAGGGCAGAGGGCAGAGGGCAGTTCCTGGAAGTGATTGGCAGATGGCTTGGCATCTTGGGGGACCACCCACAAGACACTTTGGACATAACACAGGCAGCTTAAAGATGAGATCATAAACAAAGAACAATGCACATAACCAACAGAAACAATATTACTATAGCTAAATGACATAAAACTGACAAAAAAGACATGAAATAAGACTCTGATCCCCATCCAGCAGAGGAACCCTTGTTCAAACATGAGAGCAATGACATCAATTGTCAGGATACCAAGAAGAGACAGAATAGATGAGAGCCAGTAATAGTTCAGAATAATCTATCTATCTATCTATCTATCTATCTATCTATCTATCTATCTATCTATCTATCTATCTATCTATCTATCTATCTATATTGCAGTGTGTGCCTTATTTTTTGCAACTGACCACCCTATGGTTACAAAGATGACAACTAATAAGATAAATTAAAAACTCTGACTGCATGTCCTCTTCTTGTTACAGAAGTGCAAACACCAAGACATACCTAAGAAAAGAAACCTAGAAACCCAGCATTACTGAGAACATTCTGTAACTGCATTAAGAATACCCCTTAAAGTTACTGCTTTGACAGGGAATTTAAAAAGGAAACAGTTCATTTGACCTAATTAAGATGACAGGAATTCTTCCTGAGGGACAACCCCAGGCAAACCTGCAGGTAAAGTAAAAAGCAGTGTGCAACAGTTTAGCCAGAGTTTTATTCTATGTGTTATCTTTATGTTATTATTAATTATTAACAGTTTTTTGTCCTTATGTGTTGAATATCACTTTGTTTACTTGTGTTTTTAATATGTTACGTTATATGCTCTGTCCCCATAAAATAGAGTTTCAGTGGCTGGGGCAACCACAATGTCAAAACTCAGGGATTGTCCTCTGCCTTTAACGAGGCATATATCTCTTTTGCTTTGTCACCTTTAGGCCAATTTGACCATAATTTGGTACAGTTCATACCTGCATATAAACTCATTGTCTAGTGGCTGACAGACACCACCAGGGCCGTGAAAGAATGGACAAACAAGGCTGAGGAGACTTTAAAGGATGACTTTGAAAACACAGACTAGGGAAATGCTTTCTGAGTCACATGGCCAGGACAGATTCTGCCACCGACTCCATGAATTTACAGCCCCCACCAAAATAGCGTGCCGTTTTCCCAACAACAAGCCATGGATCACAGAAGTCTTGAAAGCCCTACTCAATATGAAGAAAAGAGCCTTCAAGTCTGGAGATAAGGATAAAATAAAGCAGGTGCAGTCAGAACTGAAGAAGCAGCTCTATAAAAGGAAAGCTCACTACAGAGACAAACTTGAGTACAAGTTACAACAAAATAACACAAAGGAAGTGTGGAGTGGAATGGAATGAGGACTATCACTGGCTATAAGCAGGCTGTAAAACTTAAAGAAGAAGGGAACAAGAACAGAGCTAATGAACTAAACAGTTCTTCAACAGGTTTGACTTATTTGTGTCATAACAACTGTTCCTCCAAGACTGCTAGTCTTTGTGAGCAAGCTGAGGAAGTTCCAGAATCTTAACTGGCTTCAGTACAATGCATGCCCTTCGTCTACAATGACATCACACCTGTGGTCTCCAGCCTCTCTCCACTCCCTGTACTTGTGTGTCTGCTGATTAAGTGAGGTGAGAGCTGGGAAAACTTTACATAAACAGGGTTTCAGGGCCAGATGGAATCAGCCCCAGGGTACTGAAATCATACAGCAGCCAGCTCTGTTGGGTCCTTCGGACCCTGTTCTCCCTTTCCCTGAATTTTCAGTAGGTACCCCAGCTGAGAAAAACATCATGTGTGGTCCCGGTGCCAAAGAAAGAGCATTCCAGTGATCCAAAGGACTTTAGACCAGTTGCTCATACTTTATATATCTTGAAGACCTTTTAGAGGCTGGTCCTAAAATAGCTACAACCCCTTTTTTCAGAAGACATGGATCTTCTGCAGTCTGACTATCAGACAAATATAGGTGTGCAAGATGCTGTTATCTACATGCTCCACAGAGCCTACTCCCACATGGACAAAGTCAGCACCATGGTCAGGATAATGTTCTTTGAATTTTTCAGTGCTTTAACATGCTTCTGCCTCATCAACAGGAGGAAAAGCTCAAGGCTTTGAATCTTGATGTCCCCACAATCTTCTGGATCATGGACTACCTGGCCAACAGATAGCAGCTGAAGCTGAAGGACTGTGTGTCATACATGGTGGTATGTAATACTGGAGCACTTCAGAGAGCTGTCCTGTCTCCCTTCCCGTTTACCCTTTACACAACAAACTTCCAGCACAATAGCAGCGCAAGCCATCTACAGCAATTTTCAGATGACTTGTCCATCATAGACAGGCTGTATTAATGATGGAGACAAGTCAGAGTACAGTAAACTTGTGGAGGAATGGAACAGTGTGAGTTTTTTTAAGGTGGCTGGAGTGCCAATTCTGCTACCAACCCCCAGGTTTTTCCCTACAGGTTGGAGGGCCTATATGCAGGGCTGGAGGCAGATTAACATCATACCTCGAATGGAGAAATTGCTCAAGGGATCAATGAAGTAGAGTCACTTTTGGTATTTACGGGATTCGAACTGGCAACCAGAATCCTAGCCTCAGAGTCACCACTCTGCCCCAGTGCAGGAACAACAACAAACTCAACATTTAGCAAGACAAAAGAGCTGGTGGTGGACTTCAGGTGTGCCAAGGAGCCTCTGAGACAAGTCATCATCCAGGGAGAAGACATGGAAGTGATGCAGAGTTACAACAACTTAGGGGTTTTATACAAAACAAACTGGACTGGTATGACAACATGGTGGCTCTGTACGAGAAGGGACAGAGCAGACTGTACTTGCTAAGGTCTTTTGATGTGTGCAGCAAGCTGCTTGAAATGTTCTCTCAGTCCATATTAGCCAAGGTGATGTTCTATACTTTAGTCTCCTTGAGAAGCAACCTCAGTTCAAAAGAAGCACAATGCCTTAGTAAACGTATCAGAAAAAGCCTGCTCTATCACAGGATGAATTCTGGACACACTGAAAGCTGCTGTAGAAAAGAGGATGGTGGCAAAATTGTATGTCATCATGAAAAATCCCCTTGGCACTCTCTTGGAGCACTTTTAGCCACAGGCACATTCCACTACAGTGTGTTAAGAAGTGTCTCTGGGGGTCCTTTAGGCCCACTGCTATCAGGCAATTCAGTGCTGCCTCACGGGGCACTTGTTAAGTTCATTTTGAAATAGCATTTTGATATATCTGCACAATATTTATTTATTTATTTATTTGTTTGTTTAATCGATTGATTCATTGATAAATTGGTTGTATTATTTATCCTTTGAGTCTGTATTGTCGTTTTTATGTTGCTGCTCCATGCGTCTGAATTTCACCTTGGGATTAGTAAAGTTTTTCTTACCTAATATATATTCAGGTGGAGGAGTGGAGTCCTTTAGAGATTTATTGAGTGCTGGAGTGTTAGCACCTTTATGTAAATATTGCATGGATTTTCTTTTTTTTTATTTATTTTTCTATTCTCTTGATTTTGCTTCCTTTGGGTTGCCTTTTAAAACCTACCCTTTTGCTTACTTTCTGCCCTTTCTTTATCTTTATTTAATTTTTCATTATTTTTAATATATTATTTATGATAATTCTTCATTCAACTTGTCTCCCTATGAGCTTTATGATTTTTTCTTATTTCAAAAAGATTTTTGTAGATTTGAGAGATTTAAAATTATTTTGTATTTTTAAAGTCATTGCCCCATTTTGGACAAGACCTTTGTCTTGCGATTCGGGCCTGACTGCCTGGGGTGAACCATATTGTTGAGGAATAGTGAGGTCTTGGTCTGGCACTTTTCTGAATTTTGTAGCTTGTACCCCCTTTCACCATGTTTGTGCTACACTCACACAACACAGTGTAGGGGGACAATGAAAAGGAGAGGTTACCATATTGTTCTCTAATTGAACAAACCAGCCAGAATGTCCAAGCTCAAAAAAAAGCATAAGAGTTATGTCTATTTGTTTCTCTGAGTGCCCCTCCTAGCGGTTAGAAAAATAAATATATATATTGCCTTTTATATATACAGAGTGGTCCAGATCTAATTATGCAATTATGAAAAGGCGAACACATCACACCTGCTGTTTGATTGACATCCATCTCCCCACAATTTTGAAATGTAGGGCAGGTGCTGCCATCTATCTGCAACAAAAATAACTTTTTGTGAATTCTCTGTGTACTAAACTTAATAAGTTAATATAGTGTAATGAAAATTGCATAATTAGATCTGGACCACCCTATATAGGTAAGGTGGATGGATGTTACCAATGGGTGTTTAGAAAAGCATCTGTGGGTCATTTTCGAGTCTGTTGCAAAATAAAGAACAGTTACAGTACTTGTTCACTAACTTGAGAAAGCATAAAGTTTAAAAACAAATGCAAGTGACAGTGGGAGGAAATACAGAAAGTCTATACACCCACAGAAACATAGTAAAATACCTTATGCTCAATCTATGCTATATACCATTCATATTCAAAAACTGAAATAATCAATTAAATTGCATACACGTTCCTAGCAAAGGGCACATTGCTAGGATTGCTCCATGGTGATGTAGCAAGAATCAACAACACTTCCTTTTAAAGAAAGTATTAGCTATTGTCTTGACTGGGTACATTAAGCAAGTACAGTTTAGACTGATGTAGTATATTGGTTTTAAGGAGAAATTGAAATTTACTCACATGGTCTGTGCTGAAAAGTGACTTTTCATAAATACTGATTAGTTGTGCAAACACAGTTATGCATAACATTTAAATGCCATATGGTCTAAAGAAAATATTGCACATTATCAAAGAGATAACTGAACTAATATTTGGTAAGAGTTATCGTATTAAAGTTTGATAGGCATATCATGAATGATAAAGCAGCCCATAAGGAGCTGAGGGAACATTTCCATGCAGAACTTCAGCTTTAGTTGTTTGCAGGGGACAACAGATGAAGATTATGGGGTGCTGAAATGAAATATAATTTGTAGTGTGTCTAATTTAAAAATTTCCTTCACCATATTTTGAAGTGCAACCTTGACTAACCCTATAAATTCCATTAATGTTCAGACACCTTTTGTTTTCTGTTTGTTCTTTCTGAGCAGTTTGAAGTTATAATATTGTATCAAACACCAGACAGCCCTGTGTTGCCCTTGTAAGACAATGAACAAAAAAAAAAGTAAATAAATAAAATAACTGAAGAAGAGATCCTCAGCATGTCTCCTTAAAGAGAGAGCTTTACTTGCAAGTATCTCTGATTACAAGAAGGTCTATCCATAGTCAATGCTGGGAGCACAGGTACAAGACAGGGAACAGTCCCAGACAAAGCAAGACTCTTATCAGTGATAGTCTCTGTTTTAGTTAAGTAATGCTTAAAAGAATATGGCCTGGCAGTGCAGTGTGTATTCCTTCTTGCCCCATGGCTCCAGCATCTTTTTCCATTATGATGTGTGCAGAAGTGCATTTCTGAGCACAGGAGCCCTCGTGAGAGACACATTTTATTTTATTGTAAGTTTGGCAAGGTACCCTCTCTGTTACAGTCCTAGTAAATAATAATTCTTCACATTTATGTAGTGCTTTTCTCACTAATCAAAGTGCTTCACTCAGGGAGGACCCAGGATGTGAATCCATGATATCCTTAAAGCGAAAAAGCAGCTACTATTGAGAATGACCTGGCCTTCATTCCTTTTTTTTTCAGGCTTCAGCATATCACATGAATAGACAGGAGTAAGCTGAGCTTTACATAGGAGCAACACAATTTTAAAATCCATTCTAAATTAGATGGAAAAGAATCAGAAGGATACAAGATATATATTGTGACTTGTGAGTCCCTGTCTTGCACCCCAAAACACAAGGCTAAGTCTCAGTATTTTAGCAAAACCAACTTTATTCAGCTTGAAACAGGAACAGCATGGTTATTTATTGTAGCGGGATCTATCACTCTACTGTACACAGACACAGCAATCAGAGAGGGTCGTGGCCAGGTTACAGTAATATGAAAAAGTCTGGGAACCCCTCTTAATTCTTTGGATTTTTGTTTATCATTGGCTGTGCTTTTAAAGTGGCAACTTCCTTTTAATATATGACATGCCTTATGGAAACAGTAGTATTTCAGCAGTGACACTCAGTTTATTGGATTAACAGAAAATATGCAATATGCATCATAACAAAATTAGACAGGTGCATAAATTTGGGCACCCCAACAGAGATATTACATCAATACTTAGTTGAGTCTCCTTTTGCAAATATAACAGCCTCTAGATGCCTCCTATAGCCCTTGACGAGTGTCTGGATTCTGGATAGAGGTATTTATGACCATTCTTCCATACAAAATCTATCCAGTTAAGTTAAATTTGATGGCTGCCAAGCATGGACAGCCTGCTTCAAATCATCCCATAGATTTCGATGATAATCAAGTCAGGGGATTGTGACGGCCATTCTAGAACATTGTACTTCTCCCTCTGCATTAATGCCTTTGTAGTTTTCGAACTGTGTTTTGGGTCATTGTCTTGTTGGAATAACCAACCACTGTGTAACTTCAACTTTATGACTGATGCTTGAACATTATCCTGAAGAATTTGTTGATATTGGGTTGAATTCATCCAGCCCTCAACTTTAACAAGGGCCCCAGTCCCTGAACTAGCCACACAGTCCCACAGAGCATGATGGAACCTCCACCAAACAGTAGGTAACAGGTATTTTTCTTGGAATGCGGTGTTCTTCTTCCACCATGCAAAGCACTTTTTGTTATGACCAAATAACCATTTTTGTCTCATCAATCCAAAGCACTTTCTTCCAAAATGAAGTGAGCATTTGCATACAACAAGCAACTGTTTGTGGCGTGAGTGCAGAAAGGGCTTCTTTCTCATCACCCTGCCATACAGATGTTCTTTGTAAAAAAATGCACTGAATTGTAGAACAATGTACAGATACACAATCTGCAGCAAGATGTTCTTGCAGGTCTTTGGACGTGATCTGTGGGTTGTCTAACCATTCTCACAATCCTGCGCATATGCCTCTCTTGTATTTTTCTTGGCCTGCCAGACCTGTAATTAACAGCAACTGTGACTGTGGCCTTCCATTTCCTGATTACATTCCTTACAGTTTACACTGACGGTTTAAACCTCAGAGATAGCTTTTTGTAGCCTTCCTCTAAACCATGATACTGAACAATCTTTGTTTTCAGATCTTTTGAAAGTTGCTTTGAGGATTCCATGTTGTCACTCTTCAGAGGAGAGTCAAAGGGAAGCACAACTTGCAATTAACCACCTTTAATACCTTTTCTCATGATTGGACACACCTGCCTATGAAGTTCAAGGCTTAACAAGCTAATCCAACCAATTTGGTGTTACAAGTAATCAGTATTGAGCAGTTACATGCGTTCAAATCAGCAAAATTACAAGGGTACCCAAATTTTTTGCACAGCCAGTTTTTCTAATTTGATTTAATTTCATACAACTAAATACTGCTTCACTAAAAATCTTTGTTCGGAAAATACCCCAGTACTCAGATGTTTCTAGGAAATGAAAGACATACCACTGTTATCTTTTTTGTTTAAAGTAGAATAAATTATTATGCAGGCTGAGGGGGGTTCCCAAACGTTTTCATATGACTGTAGTGGCCAAGTAATACCATTCCCTACATTTATAAATTTCCTGGCATCACCCATTGATGGCAAGCATTTATAGCGACCGCCAATGACTCGGATCAGAATGGTCTTTGGCATGTCATCCCATTGGGGGAGCCCCAAAAGAGTTTAGGAAAATTTCATATATATATATATATATATATATATATATACACTGGGGGTTCGGCCCCTGCTCACTTCGCTCACCAACCTCCTCGGCCTGCTCTTTGCACCAGCCACTTCACGTGTCAGGAAAGTTCAATAAGATAGGCAGAGACTCCCATAGCATCAGATCAATAGAACCTCACTGAAGATAAGGGAAGGTCATGGATAGAGATGCAGCATGTCACAGTGGTAGATGATTAAGCATTGTGGCTAGTTTCAGTAACTGTTAATTTACTAGACATATCCAATTGCTATAACAGTGTGAAGATAACTCTCCTTTGGTTTGTGGGCATCAGTCTTTCCATCTTGGTACTTGTTATAGCATTATTCTTGATGATGCTGCAAAGTGGCAACAATTATGTGCAGCTTAGCACATAATACTGCATTATTATGCTTTCCTTCTTCTTCATCTACTACTATAAAATACTGCTTATGGTTTATAAAGCCTTAAATAATCTCGCTCCATCTTATATATCGGAATGCCTGACACATTATATTCCAAATCGTAACCTTAGATCTTCAAATGAGTGTCTCCTTAGAATTCCAAAAGCTAAACTTAAAAGAAGTGGTGAGGCGGCCTTCTGCTGTTATGCACCTAAAATCTGGAATAGCCTGCCAATAGGAATTCGCCAGGCAAATACAGTAGAGTACTTTAAAACACTGCTGAAACACATTACTTTAACATGGCCTTCTCATAACTTCACTTTAACTTAATACTGATACTCTGTATGTTCAATTCATCACAATAACTATTCATAGAAGCTCTAAAATCCGTACTGACCCCAACTCTCTCTTCTGTTTCTTTTTCCGGTTTCTTTGGCGCCACCACCACCTACTGAAAGCATCATGATGCACCAACATTGATGGACTGAAAGCCAGAAGTCTACGTGACCATCATCATCAGGTCCTTCCATGAAAACCCTAAATACAAAGAGGACTGTTTGATTTATGTTAGGTAGATTGCCCAGAGGGAACTGGGTGGTCTCGTGGTCTGGAACCCCTACAGATTTTATTTTTTTTCTCCAGCTTTTGGAGTTTTTTTTGTTTTTTCTGTCCACCCTGGCCATCAGACCTTACTTATTCTATGTTAATTAATGTTGACTTATGTTTATTTTTTATTGTGTCTTCTATTTTTCTATTCATTTTGTAAAGCACTTTGAGCTACATTTTTTTGTATGAATATGTGCTATATAAATAAATGTTGGTTAATTGATTGACTACTTTTATTATTATTATTATTATTAGTCCATTTGAGTTCATGTCCTAATACAATATAATAACCAAGTCCATTCCTTGGTTAGACCTAGGGTCAGAATGAGGTAGAAGTCTTTTTAATGGATATTGCCTTTCTAAGGATATGACATGTTCAAAGTAGTGTGATTATTATTATTATTATTATTATTATTATTATTGTCGTGAAGCCTTAGCATTACGTATAAATCAAGGGAAATTATGCTCAGACTATGTAACTCGCCAATGAACTGCCCCTGGAATATTGTGTACAATTCTGGTCACCATGGTACAAGAAAAACATATTAGCACTTGCTTCTGTGTAGAGGAGAGTAACCAAGTGCATCCCAGGACTAAAGCACATGCACTCTGACAGACTCAGATAATTAAACGTGTTTAATTTTGAGTAAAACAGACTGCATGGGAATCCTCAAATTCTCAAAGGTGTAGATAAAGTAGATCCAGCAGAATTCCTTCAACTTAACAGTGAATCCCATACTCAAGGGTACCAGTGGAAATTAAGAGGAAATGCATTTAGGACTGAAGGCAGAAATCATTTCTTTATGCAAAGAGTTGAAGGAATCTGGAACAATCTGCTGAGCTACTGTATATAGTTGAAGAGGACACCTTGACTACCTCTAGGACAGCTTAGCTATTATCTAAACAATCAAGCTTGATGGACTGAATGGTCTCCTCTCCTTTGTCAAATTTCTTATGTTAGTTTCAAGAAACTACAAAATCTCATCATGCTATAAAATCATGATGTCATTCATTCTTAAAAGTGGCCTCCTAATCATTGCGTAGAATGCTTCATAATTGTTTTTCATGTCCTACTCTGAGGTATGACACACTCTTATTCTCAGTACAATTCCTAAGGAGAATTCTGAGATGCTTTATACTCTGGTCTATTTTCTCGTCTGCACATTTTGTTTTGGTATTTTGTTTTGTTGGTGGTTTGGTTTTCCTTGCACATTCCAAGGACACGTATGTTTTATTAATTGGTGTAATTGGTCAGATCCTGCATCAGCAGGAGTTGGAGCAAATTCCAGACCAAGAGGTTAGTCATAACCTTGAAAGAGATGTGAAACAGCAATACAGGCAAGAGAGTCCCATTAATGTTTCAAAGGATGTAAGGATAACAAAATGTCACTAGGTAATACAAGCTATATATCCTCACCCCTGTAACTACTGGCAGCACAAGGTTATTACTGAGGCCCCAGAAGGTTTGTCTGGTCCATTCGTTAAAGACAGGCCAGCCATCTGTCTGGGATAATCAGTGTTACTAGAGGTAGCTTTGAGGAATGACCCCAGGGGTTTTGAAGCTTTCATGTCTGGGAGCTTCAGAGAAAACTGCAAGTGACCGGAATTACTCCAGTGATCTGATTGAAAAGAGGCTAGAAACCTTTTATCCAGTGAATTTAGGATTGGGTGGATAACAGTTCAACTGGCCATACAAGGAAGAAGAAATAAGTAGGTAGAAGGTGTAGGCAGGAGAGATGTGAAAGGTCTTTTTATATTAACTTAGTGCTTCATTTTTTGATTTTGCACCTGAAGTCATTTACCTATCTTTCTTATTGTCTTTAGTTGTAATAATACCCCTAATTTTGCTTATGTTTTTAGTTTATTTGATATTTTTGGAGATCTTCCCCCTAAGGCCACATTGGCAAGTCTAAATTGGCCAGGTATGAGTGTATCCTGTGATGGACCAGTGCACCAGTGCCCTGAATATGGATTAAGCCAGCGTTTCTCAACCTTTAAGTATTTGCGACCCAAGTTTTCATAACAGTTTTAATCGTGCCCCCCCTAACATTTTTTTGAAATGTAGATGTGTATTTTATTATACCTACTTAACTTTTATCGACTTTTATCTAACTCTATATTTATTGTTCTAGTATCAAAATGTAGTTTAAGTTAATTTGCTTTGGTTTCAACAGATGTTTTTTTCATATTTTTGATTCTTGTTTTCTTTTTTTCACATCTTCACGCCCCCCTTTTTGTTACTTCGCGCCCCCCTAGGGGGGCCCATCCCACAGGCTGAGAACCACTGGATTAAGCAGCTTCAGTAAAAAATGGATACTTTGAGAAGTCAAATATGCTCATTTATGTTGGATTTTCTTTGTTTCAAATGTGTGATCAACAATAACAAGTTCTTTGTTTCCAGGTATTTGAATAGAATGTCATGGTTCATTGAATCAAAAGCAACTCCAAGATCAAACAGAATTCAGACCTAGAAGGTTGCACTTTCCACATTTTAAAATAGATGATTTGTCACTTTAAGTAGTGCAATTCCAGTCCATTGCATTAAGTTAAAAGAGATTAGAGTTTTTCAAATTGATGAATATTATTTATAGTTCAAATCAGTATCAAAGGTTAAATCACTGAACTGATGTGTAGGATTGGACCAGTTATCACACTTCAACTCATTAACTTTTTGCAACCTTCTTAGAAGAGGTTGAGATGTAAGGTTAAATTAGGAAACTTTTAAAAGCTAAAAAATATTTAGTATGTAAAAAGTTACAATACCTGCAGGCAGAGTCATATTTTATTTCTAAAACAAGTTATATCAACTAAATAAGCAGTATTGTCCTGAATTTTAATTCAGCTGAATCTTTCTACACTTTGGTGTTCTCCCTGAAATATGATCACATCACATCACATTTTTGCACTTTGTAAAATCTTTTTCTTCTTCCACCTTGAAAGGTTTGCTTGCTTATGTTAAGCAGAAGTGACTGCTGTAATGCCTATGTTCAGGCTGCTCAAACTGTCCACTTAATACTTTGCAGTTGCTTGAAAATCCAACAGCAAGATTCAGAGCGAGAACTAAGAAATATGGCCATGCAACTCCATAACTGATATCACTATACTGACTTCAAATTAAGTTTAGAGCTAATTCCTAAATCCTATTTCTCAATTTCTCACATTTAAAGCCATGTATGCAGCCCCACCCCCATGCCTTTCAATGCCTATTCTTCAGGGCCAGGCTAAATAAAACTAGCTTTAGTACACACAGAACTCAATGATCTGTCTACCAATATCTGAGAAGTTCAAGAGTCTCAGCTTCTGAATCAAGGCTGAAGACACAGGATTTTTGTAGAAGTTACTCTTGAGTTTCTTCATACTGCTCTCTTATGGTCTTTTAATGAACTGCTGCAATTGTTTTTTTTTTTTGACGTTACTAAGTCTTTTCTATTTTCCTTCTCTTCTTGATGATTGGACGTGTTGTCACATTTAATGAACATATTTTCTGATGTCTCCTGTTAATGCAAAATGGTATCATCTTTTGATAAAAGAATGCTCCTTTTCAGAATGCAGATAACCAAGGACAGTTGGACTTTAGACTTAAATCACACTTACTATTTATATCTATTTAATTTTGCCTATACATCATCATATTTCTCTTATTCAACTTTATGTTTTGTTTTTATGTTGTATTTCTATTTTAATACTATAACTGGAAGTTTTCTGTTTTATAATAAATTGAATCGAATATGATTTTTATGAAGATTAACTACAATTTATTATATGTCAGTGTCAAAAATCACAATAACAGAAAATACTGACAACTCTTGCATCTTTAGTTTTCACTCAAGGTTTTGGTGTTGCCTTTAACACTGATATGACTTTATTATTCACATTTTCAAAACATGTAAGAATACTTTATATGGTATAAAAATATTGCAAAACAAGGGGCAGCTTTTGATATGCAGGGATTTGTAGTTGACATTTAATAAGTTGTATTTAAAAGAACCAACTATGACAATATTTTAATTATTTGACAGCCTAAACCACTTAATTATTACAATACATTTACATCAAAAATGAATACCACAGCTAGAACCAGAGAGAGCACCCATATAACTAGTTCCTAAATCTTCATATTGACTTTCACTTAAGTATAGAGACAGTTTTAATGTTCACTACTGATGGGATGTTTTAAACTTTTCAACTGGCAGATGTCATGTGATAGATCTTTAAACTCAGTTTGGTCAAGAGAGAGTGTAGTGTATGCTGGAAGAGTAGAATGTGAAAAGGAATTTCAGAGCTTTGAGCACCAGGAAAACTAACCTTGAGCAGGGTGGGGCTTTAAACACCATTGCTTACAGTAAATGGAAATTACTTAGGGTATTTGGTCTTATCAAAAAGGATGCCCAAAGTTTCCTGATGAAGTAGATGTACTCTGAAACTGGCAGACTGCTCTGCATTTGGTCTTTTCTTGAGGATTTTTTGCTATTATCATAGGCTGGGGTTAGGTTGTGGGGGTCAGTGGGTCTAAGAGTAAGTGGAAGACTCCATTTATACATTTAGCTTTAACATGACATGTGGATTGTGATACGGCCTTCCAACATCTAAAAAAAGCACCTTGACAGAGCCTGTATCCAGCAGAGAGTGCTAGCTCCATGGGAATGAGTTATTTCGTGATTGTGGCATGTTACATAACTCAAATCTATATAGATATAATATAAAAAGGTGGTACCCCTCCCTTAGTGATACAGCAGTAAGAAATCACATAGGAGATATAACTTAGCTTTGTTTAACAATGGCTTACGCTGTATAGCAGATGAAGGAAGCCAATAGCAAAAACCCACTTCAGGAGTGGGGGCCCGATGTGTAGAGTCTGCCATTTTTGCCTTTGCAGTGGAAGGATTTTCAAAATCGGATTACATTATCTCCCATCCATCCGTCGGCTTCAAAGGTGTGCCGGGCAATGTTCCAAGGCTTTATACTCTTTCCTAACGTGCAGGCCTTAACTTAAGTGAATCATGCAATTCCAAGCAAGGCAAAAAAGGATACAGTTTCATGCTGACTTGGACAGACAAAAATAGTATACAACAGCTCCTCAGTCTGAATGCCCATTTCCCAGTTGTCTCTATCTGTCTTGTCTAATAATACTTGCCTAGCAGATGTATATGGTGAACCCCTGTGCTAAATATGGCTCTGTGTCAACTGTGCATGTGAGTAGAAAAAGGCAGATTTAGAAGATATATTTGCACGGAATTCAGTGACATATTAAACCTATGCTTATTACAGAGTCTTCATTTGTTGTGTTCACCAACTTTCAGAGAAATATTTAGAAAAGGTAAAACTGAGCTGGCAATAAGAAAACTTGACTCAGCCACAACATCAGTTAACAGTCTATAGGTCACAGTTGGTATACTTTATGCCATGAAGAGGTACATAATGGCATTCATCACATTTTGATATGAGCTACAAGTAAGGAAATAATGTTTTCCTTGAAAATTAGCAGCCAGATTGTCAGACATTGGAGATGCCTAATCCTCTAGGAAATGGAGTTGTATGATGGTTTTTCAAAAGCTTAAATAAGTGTAACCTAGATGTCAGTTGGCATCATGGGACCATAATAGGGTATGGGTACAGTCCTGTAGCATATTACACAGAACAGGAGAGGGAGAAGATATGAGAAGTGCACAGCCCTTCCAATGTCTGTTGGGTTTTGAGAAGCAGAGTTAAAGGGAACTCTGGGAGGAAGGCCAGGATTTTCTAGTGAGGATCCTGATTGCCAAGGAAGTGACTCCAGGTTGGGCATAAAGCTGCCTTAGCAATACTACCTGAGGGAAAAGTGTAAAGGAAAGAGGTGAGGTACAACTAATCTCTCTATTATAAAAAAAAAAATCCTGGAAAGCAAAAGCAAGGTGACGATATGTGATCTTCTCCGAAGTTCTCGGAAGACGTTTAAAAGACCCGCAAGACAAAAGAGACTTGCCATGGAGCATCTTGCGGAGACCGTAAACATGAGACTTGGAGCATGAGATTCTTGCAAGACATGCCCTACTTACAAAAGATATCATTTAAGAGCACACCCATCAAAAAACACTCAAAAGCACGTAGTACATACAGATCCTGTGTTCTCAGCACATATAAAGCGTATAAGGACAATACGGAGAATAGAGACCCAAAGGCATTGGAGAGAAAAAAAGGAAGATAGATTATGAAAGCAGTGGAATTCGAAAGGCTCAAACAAACGATGGTGCGATACACATGTAGAGAAAGGTAGAGAATATGAAAGCAGTAAACTTCGAAAGTATTGTAGCGGCCAAGCCAGGTTGAGGGTTTTTTGGTTTTAAGTGACTGTTCGATTGAGGGAGGGCAGAGTACAGCACGGAAGACTGATAGCAGGGTATTGGTTGATGCGGTAAAGGGGAGCGTTGGAGAGGGTGCTAGAACACTGTGTTTGGGGTTAGGAAGTCGGCGATTGTTCAAGTAAAACTTTTGTGACACTTTATCATGTCAGTCGCTACAGTATCAAAAAAAAATAGAAAAGATTGCATTACCACAAATAAAACGTGATTAATCATCAGAACCAAGTGTAATTGAAAAAGTAGCAGGACAAATTGGGGTCAGAAATAAAAGGCAAAGAGTAAACAACAAAGTCTTTACCATTTGCATCATTCAATGCACAAAACGTAGATTTACACAATAATGGACCATACGCTATGATAATCTGTGGTCAGGTGTATATTGATGATCATTCCGCGAATTAAATTACACACCAAAGGAGATTGTGATTTGCCATTTGTATTAAAATGTTTACAGTTTACCGTGAGAATATGACAACCAGTAAATCACAGGGACAAACAGAAAAAGTTGGATTATTTATTAGAGAAACAGAAACAATATTTACTCACGGGCAGTTATATGTTGCGTTGTCACAATGTGTCTCCAAAAAATATTGTTTTTAATGAAGATTTAAAGTAAAAGTGCAAATAATGAAATTAAAACAATTCCAAAGAAAAAAAAAATTAATTATATATCCGATTAACCAAACACAGGGGTTGGCGAGCGAAGTCCATTAGTGCATTTAAAATATGGAAGGAAGTGTGAGGATGAAACAGAACATGGAGTGCCAGAAAGAGAAAAGAAAGGTAACAGGTTTGGAAATGTATATATTCAGTTTTACTGTTCATATCTGTAGAAGAATAATTCTAAAGAATCAGGGCCTTTATTACTATATATAAACTCTAAAATGAGTAGGTGAAGACATAATCACAAACTAGATCAAAGTTGTAAAGTTATATTGGAGACCATCAGAATTATACATAGAAAAATGCATAGTTAACACCTATCTTTGAAACCCCAGTAAAAGATATGCAAGTATCAGTTTTACGCAACACTTCATTTTCACTCTTTTTTTGTTCTTTATGTGGTTGCTTCCAAGCCATGATTCAGCAGTGTTGACTAACACACTTTCTCCATAGTCATGCTGCACATAGGAGGAGCTTTAGACTATACAGTCATCTTATGGTAAATGAATTTCACATCTCAAGTTCTAAAAGTATATAAACCCCAGGTAGATCTGTCTAATGCTTTATAGGGGCTCAAGATGTTCTCCTTAGCTGTTCTTGTTCTCCTGGGACTTTCCACTGCCAGTCAAAGTTTAGCGGAGGCAAGTAAATGAAACAAAACTTGAACCTAATTACACTGCTAGGGAACAATGTACTATGAAATTCATCAGAGAATTTCCTGATCAATTTAGATTTGAATTAAGACAGATATTCTATTATTTTTTTGTAGTGTAAAATATGTTTCAAAGAATGTAAAAATAGGTATGTTGTGCTTATATTTTATTTATTTCTTATTTAGCATTTGGCTGGCCATGAAAATGGAACAATTGATGCCAATGGATTTTGCCAGTGCTCAGTGTTTCTTCCTGATCCAACCTTTCCAGTAGATAGAATGGAAAAACTGGAAATGACTTCAAACTCTTTATCAGTACTGGTTGAACAGGAGCTTTTAAAGGTAATAACATCTCATTTTTTACTATTACTCACTTGTCACTTTTTTGTTATTTCTTCCATATTAATTTAAATAGTACCAATTATACAGGTCACAAATTTAGCTTTCCAGTCTAAATTGTGCCACAAACTTTCAATAACACTTTGAAAGGTGTGAGATTAGCAATTAGTAAGTGTATTTTGGGAAAAATGTTGCTTGGTTAGAATAATGAAAAAATATAAAGGCATTGAAATTTGAAAAGATTTTAGCAAAATTAATTCATGTTGTCTATACTAAGTATCTTACATTCTGGTTACATTCTGTTCTTTCCACAGATCCAAGAGTCCGTGACCAAGATTTCAATCTTTGAAAAGCGCATGCACAATCTCACTCTCCGCATTGAAAAGATGGAAGGCAGTGGGCTCACATACACCGAGCTGGACTTTGAGCTGCTCAAACTTGAAATCAGAGAGATGGAAATACTCATCACTCAACTGAAGGGCAGTTTCTCTGGCAGCAATGTCATTGTTGACCAGCTCTATGCCGAGGTACATTTCTGCATCTGAATATAAGCTGTCCTGTTTAATAGCCTTATCAGACGTTTTGGCAATATATATCTAACATTTGATTTTATTACACTGCAGATCAAAAACATGAGCCTTACCATCACTAGCCTGGAAACGTTAGACAAAAACAACGTACTTACCATACGTCGGGAAATACTTTCTCTGAAGAAGAAACTGCAAGAATGCGAGGAGTTTAAAAATCACACTAATGCTGGTCCTACCCAGCCTCCAGTCATTTATGGTTAGTCCCTGAATATTTAGAATGATCTTGATCTATACATTTATTGGGTCACTTATAACATATCAGTAGTTTACTGCATTAATTGTGAAATTACACTGTAATGTATTGTCCCCTTATTATATTCACCTTTGGCACAAGTACTTTTACTATTATATTTGTCAGTTATGAAAACATGTTAGCAAAGAAAGCAAATTCATATCAAAATCAATATAAGGTACAGTTCTTGATAATCTGAATGAAATGCTTTAGTTGTTCTCTACATTTAAATCAATCTGAAGTTCATCTACCCACAAAGCATATTCCATAAAAATCTACGCAGCCATAAGTTTATTAATCTTTAGTATGACATTTTAATTTGTGCATATTGTTGTAATACGATGAGCTAACCTGCTGTGAAAAGCATTGTATAAAATACATTTAGTTCAACTCTAATTTATATATTTTAAAATTTCTTTTCATTTAGGTTCCTGTAATCATGGCCTCATTTCAGACATTAGCCAACCATTTGTTGCACAGTTGAACTGGAGAGGATTTGATTACAAGTCTGGTGCCTGGGGAAAAGATCCTGAACCTGAACCCCCAAAGAAAGAACTTTACTGGCAAGCCCCCCTGAATACAGATAACCGATACATGGAGTATTACAGGTACTACCTCTCTTATGACAACTTCCTGCTCTATAAATATCCAACACAGAACAGAGTTCTATATGGACAAGGAAGTGGCATGGTGGTGTTTAAAAACCATTTATATTACAACTGCCACTCTTCGAGGGACATCTGCAAGCTTAACCTTGACTCAAATAATGTAGTACTGAGGAAAGCAATTCCAAATGCTGTGTATGAAAACAGGTTTTCCTACACAACCCCATGGCAGGATATTGATATTGCTGTAGATGAAAGTGGGCTGTGGGTCATCTATGCTACTGAGCAAAGCACAGGCAACATTGTGATCAGTAAACTAAACGAGACCAGCCTGGAGGTTCAGAGAACCTGGACAACCAAGCAGTACAAACCTTCAGTTAGTAATGCATTTATTGTGTGTGGAGTTCTGTATGCTACTAGGACTGTAAACACAAGGCAGGAGGAAATATTCTATGCATATGACACAAATACCGAGCAGGAGAGCAAGATCAGTCTGTCATTCAATAAGATGATGGAGAATATTTATGGTATTAATTATAATCCCAAAGATCACAAGCTCTATGTGTACAATGATGGCTATCTTGTGAACTATGACCTCGGTTTTCATCCCAATGCTGAAGACGCTAAGGGTGTCTAAAGTACTCATTGTCTGATCTGATCATGTTGTGTTATTCAAATGCATTTTTGTACCTTTGTGTGGTTCTGCTGCCTATTCTGAACATTTTTACCTGGCATTTTAACTCATGTTTTAATAAACATTTTTAAAGCATTGTTTTATAGTCTTTTCATTTTGCTGATCTAATTGTACCAACTTTTAAAGAATAACCCATTGCACTAATTATATTAATTTGTGAATACATGTAACAATATTTAACAATTTCCTGTTAAATGGATGCATTTCCTACATTAATGCAGGGGTAGGCAACATCGGTCCTGGAAGGCTGCAGTGACTGCAGGTTTTGTTCCAAATTGCTTAATTAGAAACCAATGATTGCCAGTCTCAGACCTTATTTAATTTTATGGCTTGTTAGTCTACAATGTTAGGTTTTTGTATTATAGATTTTTTTACTTTACAAAGGTATTATCTAAATGATTTGAAGCCTAAAATGGATCATTTTCAGTCTGTCACATGTTCCTCTTAAGTGTTTTATTAAGCCAAAATAGTGCATGATGAACACACACAGATGTAAATGGAAACAAGTTTGAGGGTACACTGCTGGCTCCTTTGTCATTTCCATTTTGTTAATAAGGGGCCATTAAAAACACTGAAAGCAGCTGTTTAAAACTGAAATAAGCTATTAAGGGTAGGGAACCTTAACAAGTGAGACCATTAAAATGAATTATCAAAATGTCACTTGAGCAATAAGTGCTTCATCAGTAAAAATTGACCTCTCATTAACAAACTGGGTTGGAACAAAAACTTGCAGCCACTGTGGCCCTCCATAACCAACATTGCCTACTCCTGCATTGATACTTTGAATGAAAGTCATAAAAAACTCAATTTCTATGAAGTAGGATTATTGTCCAAATATTAACAACCTATATGAAATTTGTAACTGTTGTATAAAGAGCTTGGGCACCAATGGTGAGCCTCATAAAACTGAGTGTAGCAAAAATAAAAAAGTTAGTTACAAAGACAAGAATAACAGCTAGTACTGTGATTTGGTATCTTCTTCAAATGATGTCTTTTCAGACACTGAGCTGTTATAAGCAGTACATTAAGCAATAAATGTTCATATTTAATGTAAGCCATACAGTGAAATATGAGGGCATTGTGATAAGGTACTGCTTGGGTAAGCTGATTCTTACAATGGCTAACCCATTGTTTATTTTCTACTATTCTTTACTAAAACGCTTTTGTTGGACGGCTGCCTTGCTTATCAGCTCCCTCTCAGTCTTTAAGCATGTCTACAAATATCGCACCCCACACATTACCAGCCTGTTAGTGCTGCATGGGAATGTCTCCATTCCTAGAAATGTAAATGGTTGACCAATTTATTTATAAGTGTCACTTTCAAATTAAAAGTAACAAAAATGAAAATCATGCTGCTTTTGTTTTACAATTTTCTTGTGATTGAGGAAGTGTGAAGATCAAAAGGTGTGTGGACAAAGTTAAAAGCAATGGGTTTATCACAAATGGGTAATAAAGACACATGAGAAATAACATTTTACTAATAGAAACAGAGTTCAGTCTCTGCAGGTACACTTAATGATATTGTTTTTAAAACAGAAGACAAATCCTTTCACGTGCCCATTTATAATATTCCATTATTATTCAATATGCTAAACAAATAAATAATATCAAAAATTACATCTAACTGCATTTGGTATACTCCTCTGCCATCTTCTCCTCCGCCATCTACACCTGGTGACATTATTTTATAACTTTAAACAAAACAGTTTTTCAGGTGAAATAAAACATCTGTGATTCACACACTATGGAATTTTCACAAAACATCCCACCACAAATAAAATGTGCAGGACAAAATGACAATAACAAATGCATGAAAGAAAAGCATCAAAAGCACTCACATTCAAGACATCACCTTAATGTCTTTTTTGAAGTATTCACAACTCAAATTTGACAGAATGTATTCAATACTGTGATCCTGGAGGTGCAGCTACAGGTTGCTTTTTACATCTTGGACAGTCTCTAATGTGGAAAGTGCAAGAATTTAATTTAGTGGACAGCTACAGAAAAGATTAATGTAAATTTTATGGCTTGTGATGTAAGGTTACCATTATTTACTGAGCCAAAAAAAGAGAAGACAAAAATAATAAAGAACTGCAGCAAGTTGGGAGGTTGTGCACCTTGGAGGTTTTTTCCATGTAAGTCTGAGATCTTTTTTGTGTAATTGGGTGTAGGGATTGTTCCCCCCTTGCAGTTTTTTTTCTGTATAAGAGCACAGCAGAAGGAGGTGTGATTGTAATTACTTAAATAATGTGAGCAACATAGCCTTTGAAAAGGATTCGTCTAGGGCTTTGCCAATGTGGGTTCATCTGGTGGTTGTTAAAAACTATATGAGAGGTAAAACTTAGAAAAATGATATTGAAAAAAAAAATAGAATTTAAAAAAGTAAACCTAGTTGGGAATGATGGGCTGTAATGTGAAAAACGAGGACAAATTGTCATTTTTTTAAAATTCGCCCAGACAGGTGCCTAGAAAAGGACATTTCTTGGGACGTATGATAACCCTATGATGTGGTGCCCACTGCTTTTGAAACAGTTCTTCCTCTCCTGAGTCAGAGGCATCCAAATTAAGATTTGTCTGGCCTCATTACAGTAATATACTGACATATAAACGGGCACTGCATTTAGACTTTTTATGATGGATTTCACATAATGTGGCCCCATATGTTGCAACGTAGAGTTATCCATTTTATTTAACTGATTTTCTGTTTTCTCTCTGTTTCTCTCTTTGTCATATATTGTGTTTGCCACATTTTCTTTTTATAAAAAATAATGTCTTTCCAGTAAATAAAACTATCTTTACAGTGGAAAAGTCTCAATCATATTTAATCATTTACAGTATATTTATATATAGTGTTAGTATATAATGTAGTAATTATTACCAAGTAACTTATCTTAAGTGTTTATTATTACCAAAAGGAGTTAACCTTATGTTGTGCTTCGTATTTGTTGCTTCACACATTTCTCATGGCACACATTTCTCTGTGTGGTTTTTGTCGGTTCTCCCACAGGTTCAAAAATTGCATGTGCACTGGATAGATCATAATATCAAATTTAACTGTTTGTTGCTGTGAAACATTAAATGTCTACTTAACTAAAACAATATTATTAATAATAAAAATGCAATTGATTTACATCAGATTAAAATCACAAATACTTTTCTCTAATTAAGAGTATATCAAAGAAAATATTTAAATGTTCATGGAAATTTACTGTACAGTATGTAAAACACTCTTGTTCCACAGATTATTGTTAAGTATGAGTTAGGCAACATGTTGTGTCTAATAATATGCAATTAATTAATAAAGACTGGCAGAGATTAGTGCATTTTTTCTTTGAGGGTTAAACAAGAACATCTTCAGAGTTATTAGCCAGGTTTTTAAATAAAGAATTGTCACATTTTTATCAAAATCAAAACAACAAGCCAGAACTGAAAAACAATTGGATCAATTACATTTCACATACCACTTTGTGAATCCGGTAGATCCAGAGAAAGAGGATGTCATCACCCTAATCCTTCATACAATACTGACCCAACTAGGCAACAACAGAAGGAGTTATGTGTGAATGCTATTTACAGACTGTATATCTGCATTTAACCTAATAATCTCCTCTAAGCATTTCACTATCCTCAGGGACGTGAACCTGAGCATTTCATTGTGCAGCTAGATTTTGAACTTCCTGACAGGCAGACCCCAGGTGGATTTAGTGGATGGCCAAACCTCAATATATCTCATTCTCAACACAGGCGCTCCACAGGGCTGAGTTCTGAGTCGACTACTGTGCTCCTTCTGCACGTATGATTGCTACACATGACCCTAATATCATTAAGTTTACTGATGACACAGCTGTGGTAGACCTGATATCTGATAGTGACAAAAGTCTACTCTGAATGTCAGGAAGACAATGGAGTTGATTGTAAACTTCAGGAGTAAACAACATAGGCACCATCACCCCTTCAGTATTAACAACACTCAGGTGGAGAATGTGGACAGTATCAGAACCTCTGTGTCCAATCAGCCAGATCTTGTCCAAATATAATGACACCTTGGTGAGGAAGGCATGACAATGCCGCTGTTGTCTAAGATGCCTCATTGTGCCCACCCAACTACTAAACCCAACTACTTTTACAAATTCACCATTGAAATTGTCTTGACTGGAAGTATTACTGTCTAGTTTGGGAACAGCACCCAACAGGACTGCAACATTAAATGCAACCCCAGGAATTCTGGTAAGTACTTAAGTATTACTAAAATGCATCTGCAGTTATAGCTAAACCATCCTTGCTTAATTCTAATCGCAAACTGTTCATCTTATTTCCATAAAAAATGGTACTTAACGGCTGCAGACATTGTAAAATTCCAAAATTCTGCTTTTAACACTGATAGATAGATAGATAGATAGATAGATAGATAGATAGATAGATAGATAGATAGATAGATAGATAGATAGATAGATAGATACTTTATTAATCCCAAGGGGAAATTCACATAATCCAGCAGCAGTATACTGATACAAAGAAACAATATTAAATTAAATAGTAATAAAAATGAAAAAAATTGAAATAAAATTAATGTTAGCATTTACTCCCCCGGGTGGAACTGAAGAGTCGCATAGTGTGGGGGAGGAACAATCTCCTCAGTCTGTCAGTGGAGCAGGACAGTGACAAAAGTCTGTCACTGAAGCTACTCCTCTGTCTGGAGATGACACTGTTCAGTGGATGCAGTGGATTCTTCATGATTGACAGGAGTTTGCTTAGTGCCCGTCGCTCTGCCACAGATGTTAAACTGTCCAACTTTACTCCTATCACTGTCCTGCTCCACTGACAGACTGAGGAGATCGTTCCTCCCCCACACTATGCGACTCTTCAATTCCACCTGGGGGAGTAAATGCTAACATTAATTTTATTTTAATTTTTTTCATTTTTATTACTATTTAATTTAATATTGTTTCTTTGTATCAGTATACTGCTGCTGGATTATGTGAATTTCCCCTTGGGATTAATAAAGTATCTATCTATCTATGAAAAGGATACTTGTACTGATACTGTAAATCTGCATTAATAGTAAAAGTGCTTCATGATAAAATATACTGTACTAGGTAACAAAATATATAGAGTATTTCTTTAAAGGAAAGGGGTATATTTTGAGGAGCAGCAACTATATAGAACTTAAAATTCTGCAAAATGATCTTAAGTAGGTTTCATCATTTATTTATTTCAGTGACACCCCATGCAACATGAAATATGTCATGAGATGAAAACTATCATTTTCACCCATCAAAGTTGTGTGCTAGTCAGAACTGTTTTTTGATTGGTGATTCATCAGTAAAGGGAAGACTCACAGTCTAATCCTTGCATATGCCTGTGAGCTACAGGATTCCTAAGGCAAGCAAAGCATATGCTCAGAATAGTAACTATGAAATCTATGGTAGAAGCATTTCCAAAGAAAAAGTTGGACAGAATTACTAAGCAAATCAGCTACTTTATTCCAGAGGCCCTGAATTTCTCATCCTGTCAGGAATCTGCATCTGATGAGTATTATCTGTCTATAAATCATACTCAAAGATTTGTATGCTCTCTACAGATTATTCACTAATCAAGAAACAGTACTCAAGCATGAAAAAGCTTAAACAAGACATGCATAGATGTCTACCCTCCATCTCACCTTAGCAGGGAAAATTAACACAGTCAAGATGAGTATCCTTCATAAGCTTCTTTTCTATTTCAAAGCATCCCCATATACATTAACAAATCATTTTTTAAGAAATTAGATTCAATCATAACTTCATTTATTTGGATCTCAAAACATCCATGCATCCAAAGGGCAAGCCTACAACGACCTACAGCAGAAAGTGGTATAGCTCTACCTAACTTTCAATTTTATTACTGGGCAGCAAATGTTCAAACTATAAAAACCAGGACATTGACGCAAATAGATGAACACACACAGGCTTGGTCAGCAATAGAAATAAAATCCTGCAGTACTTCTTATATTTCTTGCTTTGTGCCCCAGTAAATACAAGTTATTGTCAATATACTAACAACCCGACTGTCCTTCATTCACTCAGAATATGGAACCAATGTAGGAAGTACTTTAAGAGAGAAGATTTTATTGGTGGCACTTCTACATGATAACCACATTTTCCAACCCTCTCAAACTTACACAGTTTTTAATGTTTAGAAAATGTACGGGATTAAATCACTTAGAGATTTGTGCATAGATAATGTCTTTGCATCCTACAAACACTCCAAATTTTGATTTCCATCAACACAATTTTTCCACTATTTCCATATCAGAAACTTTGCAGAAGAAATATTGATCAGTCTTGAGGACCCAGACAGCATTTCTATAATATATAAAAACATTTTAAAGTCCCTTCCTTTCAAAAATCCCAAGGTACAGTGGGAAAAGGATCTCTCACAGAACATTTTAGAAAATGTGGATGGTAGCCATGCACAGGATTCATAGCTCCATATGTGCAAAGCACACAATCATTCAACATTAAATCTTTTATTGAGCACATCTGTCTGTGAACATTGCAATCAAACTCCAGCTTCATTGGGCCATATGCTTTGGGTGTGCACCAAAATTAACATCATTCTTGACCAAAATATTTAAATACCTATCATACAGCCTTGGTGTTACAATCACTCCTAATACATTAACAGTTGTGTTTGGTGTAATCCCAGATGGGATTAAAGTGGAGAAGAACAACCACATAAATCACATTAATAAACTTTCTTACTTTCACCTCTAAAACATATCCCGTGTTCGCTCCTTCCTCTCCTTTTCTAATGCTGAGAAACTTGTCCATGCTTTTATCACATCCCGCATCGATTATTGCAATTCGCTGCTGGCAGATGCCCCTTCTAATCTTATATCACAGCTCCAGCTTATTCAAAACTCAGCTGCAAGAGTCCTTACTCAAACCAGCAGCAGCGAGCACATCACACCCATCCTGCTCCATCTTCACTGGCTCCCTGTGTCTTGCAGAATCGAATATAAAATCCTACTAATAACCTACAAAGCCTTAAATAACCTCATGCCAAACTACATCAGTGACCTTCTCCATTACTATGTGCCTGCCTGCCTTTTTAAAAACCTGGCAGGACCTAATCAATAACATTTTAGAATAAGCTTTTATTTTGGGGAAAAGGATTATCTTCCTTCTCTTCAACTCTTAAAGTTTTACTCCGGCTGTTGGCCTTCCTCTCTTTCTCTTGGGTGGGGATTGAATTGAATTTAGTTTTGTTAAGTTTGAGCTGTTTGTATGGAATGTTACTTGCTTTTAATAAATTTAACTAAAAAAAGAAACAGTACTCACTAGAACTCACCCTAATAACTTTTTTGAGTGAAAATGACAGTTTTCATTTCAAGGCATTTTTCATATTGCATGTAGCATTTATTTATGGTCACATTTCACAAAACATTTATGTATTTGCATAATTATTTATTTAATTTCATCAAAGAAATTCCTAATTTAGTTATAATTTATTTAGATTAGATATACTTTATTTGTCCCTAACGGCAGATTAAAACTTTACAGAAGCTTGAGAAGAAACACACACACACACACAAACAGAGGAATTAACATCTGAATACATCAGATTCAGCTTGCTATGTGCACTAAAGTAACATGCTGTTAGATCCAAAATTGCCTGGCTGAAGACACCAGTATTCAGGATGAATCATCTTTAGTGTGTTCTCAATGGAGTGAATTATTTCTGTTGCTGAGTTTAAAAATAGGCATCAATAGGAAGATGGAACCTCCACCTAGACAACAACATGAACAAATTCACACAGATCAGTCTTATTCAGAAGAGACCCAGCTTAACAATAATGAATTCAGAAGGAGTCTGATTTCTCTAGGGCCATTTGTAAAAAATAAATAATACCATTTTATTGAAAAGGAGACTCACATTCATTTCTGATTATTGCAGTAACAACTAAATCAACAAACAGTAATATGGCGTAATACTTTTACAAGTCAAGTTGGGGAGCATGCACTGGTACAGTGTGTTGCCGCACCCACTACACAACGAAACAACTCAGGATCCCGTTTGCACACCCCAGGCAGATGCACGGTCCAATCCCACCCTCCGGAAATGACCCTCTCTCTGACATAGCCATTTGGTCCAGTCACTCGGGTCCCCAACATTGAGGATCTTACGAACCGGATCACCCTCAGGGAAACATGCCATATGGTCATAGTGCCATAACTGATGCTCTCTCACAATGCAGGTAATGTGCATCATTCAGGACTCCATGAGCAACCGTTTATTCAACACAAAGTCAAACCAGCAGTACCCAAGGATTTTCTGGAGAGACACAGTACCAAACGAGTCCAGTCTTCGTCTCAGGTCACTGGTTAGCATCCATGTCTCGCAACCATATAGCAAGACAGGAAGTACCAGGACTCTAAAGACTTGGACCTTCGTCCATTTGCATAGATATCGGGAGCACCACACACCCCTTTCCAGCAACCTCATGACCCCCATGCTCTCCCAATCTGTCTACTGGCTTCATAGGAAGAGTCACCAGAGGCATGAATGTCACTGCCAAGGTAAGTAAACCTTTCAACAAGGTCGACACTCTCTCTGCAAACAGACACACTGCTGATGGCTGTGCCCAAGAGGTCTGGATCTTGGTTTTTATCCAGGACACTCGCAAGCCCAGACACTCAGACTTCTCACTCAGTCTCTTGAGTGCCACGATCAGAGCCTCCATTGACTCTTCGAAGATCACAGCATCGTCAGCAAAGTCAAGATCCGTGAATCTTTCTTCACCAACAGATGTCCCACAGCCGCTTGACCCCACGACCTTGCCTAACACCCAATCCATACAAGCATTGAACAGAGTAGGAGCAAGAACACACCCCTGATGAACCCCAAAATCAACTGGGAAAAAACACAGAGGTCCTGCCTCCACTCTGCACAGCACTTACAGTACCAGTCTACAAGCCAGCCATGATATCCAGCAACCTCGAGGGGATCCCACAAACCCTCAGGATGTCCCACAGGGCAGCTTGATCAACTGAGTTGAAAGCTTTGCAAAAATCAACAAAGGCTACAAAGAAACTCTGCCGATATTCACATTTATGCTCCAAGAGGACCCTCATTGCCAGGATGCGGTGGATGGTAGACTTCTAAGGTATAAAACCAGACTGTTTCAGTTGCTGGTAGGTGAGCAAGTGATCATGGATCCTATTGAAGACGACCCTAGCAAGGACCTTACCCGGCACAGAGAGCAGTGTTATCCCCCTATAGTTGCTGCAATCCAGGCGATCACCCTTCCCTTTCCAGATAGGGATGACAAGTCCCGTTTTCCAGTCAGTTGGGATGATACCAGTCTTACAAATGGAAGCAAAGATTGCTTGAAATGCCAGGAGGACAGCCTTACCACCAGCCTGAAGAAGGTCACCCCTGATACCACAGATTCCTACAGCCTTTCCCCCCCTCAGCTGGTTCACCACCTGTGCAATCTCAGTGAGACTGGGTGGTTCACAGCTAATTGGAGGATCAACCTCAAGAACCATGAACCCAGAGATATCTAATGTCCTAGCTGGAGGATCAGCTTTGAACAGCTGCTCAAAGTAGCCAGCCCAGTGGGTCACAACTGCAGTGTCATCCATAAGGACCGTTCCATCAGCCGCCCTGACTGTGACTATCTGAGGAACATATTAAATACTTTAATTCTCAAGACTTAATTCACAGGATTGTTGTCTTTATACAGCCACCTTAAGTTAGTTTAACTCAAAATGATCATATTTGCTGTACTCATGTAATCATTTCTAACAATGCTGACATAAATCTCTTGGAGATTAGATTAACACATTTAATGCGCATTGAAACAAAGTCAAAAAAATTCATTCCTTTAATAAGGGGTTTAATTAGTTTCCAGGATTGTTGCCATTATCCACCTACTTTGTGTTACTTTTACTCAACATTAACATCCTTTTAAATTCAAAATTTTGTACAGCTACTTTTCCAATACACACATTATTTCAATTATAATTATTAGGCTTTTAATTTTTTTGTAAATGTTGACTTTTCATACTATGTTGCCAAGGAGCACACCTTTTCCCCTAGATGGATTATTTTTGAGTATTGTCCACTCACAGGAAAAAGATTAGAGTGGTTTGCTATACAAAGAGCTGCTTCTCAGAATTGCTTCTGCATTTTCAGGGGTATTTTTCCCTGGCAAAGTGTTCTGCATTAGCATAAAGTAAGGTATTTTACATAAAGGAGTGCCCCTTTGGTTAGAGAAATGTTGTAATCGGCACTTGGGAATCTCCAGACCAGTGTGCAGTCAGAAAGAAAGTTAAAGACTATTATTAAATTTCTCTGAGAGCTGCAATTTTTGTGTGGTTGTGGAAGCTGATTTATATAAGTTTCTTTTTGATAAACAAGCAAACGTGTAGCACACCCTGCATCACAAAACAGAAGCAACTTTTTTCTTCTTTTAGACACAACATATCTATTACAGTATATCTTAGAATGCATTTTAATATAATTAATATAACTGAAATGTGTCTAATACAGTAATGAGAAAACAATCAAGTGAAAAAATAGAATTTGCATTTTCTTAATTCATTTTGTTGATTTAGTAGTTGTAGCAATTATGGTAGCAGTGGTATCACATATACAAGGTATGGTGAAAAGTTTCCTTGCAGTATTAATAGTGATTTTCTTAGACTGTTCAAATGTTAATTATATCCAACATACCCAGCTAACATTTTCAGGTTTTCCTCCGGGAATTCCCTGTATTTTATGGCATTCATTTTACTCCCTATTCTCACAATCCTTACAGGGCTTCCTGCAGAGAGGCATCCCCACAACACTGAGTTGCCATGACCATGCTTTGTGGTGTGGATTATGTGTTTTGATTAATATGAAGTGTTCAAACATGGCATTAAATTTGATGGTCAAAAAGCTCAGCTTTTTTCTCATTCGACTGTACAACTTCTTTCAGCTGACTTCAGAGTCTCCCATAGTCTAGCTAAGATGTTTTACAATATCTTTTTGCTGTGAGTGGTGAAGCCCTCGGGCAGCAGAGGTGGCCTGCCTCACTAGTCTTTTTCTTGCATAGTCACTCAGTTTTTGTGAGCAGCCTGCTCTAGGCAGATTTACAGCTGTACTATACTTTTTCCATTTCTTAATGACTGATGTGATGGACTGCAAGGGATAATCAGTGATTTGGAAATTTTCATGTCTCCGTCCCTACGACTTGTGCTTGGAAATTCATGGAGATGCTTAGAGTTTTCCGTTGTGTTCATTGTGCAGATTAGACCACTACACAGACTCACCACAAGTTGGATCTTCCAAATAAGGTGTATTTATGTCAATTATGCTGTGTTTTATATTTGTAACTAATTTAGCTTATTTTGTAAAGATCTGTTTTCACTGTGATATTGAAGAGTATTTTACTATTTATCAGTGTCAAAAAAAAAAAAAAAAATGAAATCAGAAATATATTGGTTGCTAAGTTTTACTGTAGATTCAAGGACAATAAAAAATACAGTGTCAAATACTGTAAGCCAAACTCAATCCACTGCTACTCAACGTTGTATGACAATAAATGTGAAATGATCAAGATGTGACCATATACAATATATACAGTTCACAGAAAGGGAGATCATTTTCATTTACAGATGATGCAGTGCTTATTTTAGTATATAGAACAACATTCATAAATTCAAAAATAATGTTTAAATTACGAATAATTAAGTTTAATTTGAGCAAAATTTGATATTTACGTACATGTTTTATTCTATTCCTATGATCCATAGGTATTATTAACAAAGAAAAATCACCCAATGGTTTATATTGCATGCACATTCCTAATTGTCAGGGTCCTTACATTTTTGCCTTTAAGGTCATTTGCTGTTTGTTGAGGGTACGGTACATGTAATCTATCTATCTATCTGTCTGTCTGTCTGTCTTCACTTTATATAGTTCCTTACATTATCTATCTATCTATCTATCTATCTATCTATCTATCTGTCTGTCTGTCTGTCTGTCTGTCTGTCTGTCTGTCTGTCTGTCTGGTGCCTTTGACTTTTTTTACGTGTTATATAATAGAGAAGTATGTACTTTCAATTTTATACACTTTAAGGACTTTTTGAAATGTTGTAATCTTATATGCTGATTTTAAATAAAGAACAAGACAGAAGAGTTTTCAGTATTAGTAACAGAATTTATCAAACATAAATTAAATAGAAACATGAAAATTGGAAATGAAATAAAAAAAAACTACACAATTCAAGTTATTAAAATTAGATTTTTGTTACTATTTTATTTGAAAATTGGAATAAAAGTGTTTTTAGAGGAATTTAAAGCACACTATCGTATTTGTTTTTTCTCAGCTTAAAATAAGCAACAACTTAAAGATCAGCAGTGAATAGGGAATTATTTGTTACTAACTCCTTGGACAGTCTTTTGGGAGGGATGAAATGGGGGTAATTACTTTTGAAAGGCAATTTTCCTTTAATAATAGTGTTATAGCACAATGAAGCTGTTCTTATTGGGACTTTACTAGGTACACAAGACTTTAATATATCATCAGTGAAATGTTTATTCATCTCTGCAATGTTGACTCACTAACAAAACTTCACTTTGGAGTGGTCTGTGGCTTAACTGAGACACCGTTCTCTTGATATTACATATTTAGAATAAGACCTGTGAATCCTTCAAATTAACAAGTCATATTACCATCATGTCAATATGCCATACTACACAAAGATTAATAACCTATCTACTGATGTTTCATAAGTTTTATGAAGCTAGAGTGTATTCTATGCATGGTTGTCTTCCACTCCTTCTCTGACATTTTAAATGAAAGGCCTTTCCCCACAGTACCCTAGGATATTTAAAGGGGAGAGACTTTAAGATCTTTTAATATATTATTAAGATACTCTCTGAGACTGATTAGTATTTCTTCTGGAATAGAAACGGACGGAAGGTGTGGAAAATTGGGTAGGTTCTTAATGTGTTGAACAGTCTCATTCAACTCTGTCAAAGGTGTTCTTATCATTCCTAAAGGTTCCATGCACACCTAAGTCTAAAGCTCACTATTAAATGGAGATTTCCTTTCTAGATCCCTTGTCCTCAATTACTTTATAGTGTTTTTAAAATGAAAGTATGAATTCATCATTATCTCTAAAATATAATTATTTAAATGGTGTATGGTTGACAAATATCACATTAAATTATAGAGACTAATCTATAATTTAAAATGAAGTAAACCGGCAAAATCACCAGGTGATTAATTGCTAAGGAAAATGTAGCAATTTATTGTCACTGAGTGCTGGTTTGTGGGTGACTGTGCCCTGTGATGGTCTGGCCCCCTTTTCAGAGCGCCTTACGTCTTTACACCATATGCTGCTGTATTTGGGTTTGACCTACTTACAACCTTAAACTGGACTAAGTAGGATCTAAATGTTATGATGAAAAAAATAAAAAATTCATAATTCAACATTATGGCATACCGTTGGCAGTGTAAATTTAGCAACAATTAATAAACAAAGTGTGAAAGTTCAGTTTTAAGATCTATCCAGATTGTTATAAGTATCTTTCAAAGAGTCCTCTCTAAAAAGAGCAATCTTATTTGTCATGTAAGGTCTGTCTTTAATTATAACTCTGCTTTCTTGTTTCTACAGATTCAAGGGCACACATGTAAAATCATGCATGCACAACCTCCTATAAGCACTCAAATGATGGAAAGCAATGGGTTTGCATACTCAAACTTGAATTTTGAGCTGATCATTTTTGATACCAAACTGTTTATCTTACATGAAGCTTCTTTTAAGCAGTTAATGTAAAGCATTTTCTTTAAAAAGGATCACTCATTGCTAAAGATGTGATTTTGATTTTAGTATACATATCCATGGCTGTATTTTGCTTTCATTGCAGATCAAAAATATTAGTCTTACACACATCTTACATATCACATCTGTCCTGTATACTGTATAGATAAACAGAGTACAGAGTCCAGACAGCCAAATAGTAGAAGCTGTTGAAGAACCTGGAAGAACTGATTCAGATGCTACCGTAACTTCTGACATATGTAAATAAGACAAAGACACCATGGGAAGGATGGCAGCAGCCTTTCACAAAGCTTTCATATTTGTGGATACAATGCTTGGTAAAGTTGTCTATAATGGAGGGTCAAAATGTTTTCTGTTTTGAGAACTATTTGGTGTAGGACTTTGCAGTCGAAGATTGTACAGTTGATGAGCAGATGGTGATACAGCTTTTCAGAAAGCAATTGACGGTGCCCCTGAAGAAGTTGGCAGAGGCAGAGGTAGGCTTGCTTTCCTCAGTCACTGAAGGAATTATAAATGCTTCTGCTCCTTCTTAGCTATGTTAATTTTCCAGGCAAGGTCAGCTGCCATGTGCACACCATGGAATTGGGTGCCTTTGACCAATTCTACCAAGGAAGCCACAATTTGTAGTAGAATGTGGGCAGCATGGGCCTTCCTGGAATCAAAAATGATCTCTTTCAACTTGTCCACATTAAGATTCAGATTGCTGTCTACATTCGATAAGCTGATTCATGCCCATTGTTGATGACACCCACCACTTTTGTGTCATCGGCCAACTTAATGATGGTGTTTGAGCTGTAGACAGCTGTGCAGTCATGAGTCAGCAGAGTGAACAGAAATAAACTGACTATGGGGGGGATGCCAGTGCTCAGCATGATAGTGCTGAAGATGGTTTTACCTGCGCAGACTGCCTGAGGTTTCTCTGTCAGGAAGTCCAGGATCTAGTTGCTAGACAAGTCTGTTGTAGCTTAACAGACTTGGTTTTCCTATGAGCTTTCTGAAGGATGATGACGTTGAATACTGAACCAAAGTCTATTAAAACCATTCTAGCATAAGGACTTTTTGGCCACATACCACAGGACCAGAATACATGATATGGCATCATCAGTGCAACAGTTTGGGGCAATAGGTAAACTGGAGAGGACCATGTGATGTGCAAAGTCTGGCTTCCAGGTGGGCCAAGACTAGCCTCTTGAAGCTTCACGTTGACATCTGTGACTGCCATAGGATGATAATCATTGAGGTGAGAGACAGAAAGCTTTTTCAGTACAAGTTTGATGGTGGTGGTTTTGAAGCACTTGGGGTCAACTACCTATCTTAGAGAAATGCAGAAGATGTCTAAAAAGATATCTGTCAGCACATTCCCTGAGCACTCAGCCAGATATGTTGTCTGATCCAAAGGCTTAGAACAGGTTTAAATTCAGCAAAGTTCTTCTCATGTCAGTTGTGGACAAACAAACCCACAAATATACTCACACTTGCATAAGGCTGATTTAGTCACAAATGAACCTAACCTACACCTCCTTGGGGATGTGGGATGAAGCCCTAGAGTACCAAGAGGAAAACATTTAAAGACACGGGGCTAATGTACAAACAACCATTTAAAAATTGGACTCTGAATCCATGACACAGTAGCTCTATACACTGATTCTGTTTTCTCTCAAAGCTGCTGTCACATTGTGCAAACAGTAGTGTAGTATGTGCTATCTGCTGAGCTGGTGTAATGAAGCTAATAGATGTTGTTGGATATCCAATAAATACAAATAAGCATCAGCATTTGGTTGAATAAAGCACTTTTATTTGGCATGTCTGTGGGTTGGTTCTGGCTGGCATGCAGGGTTGTTGGAGTGGGGAGGCAGATGCCTTGTCAGGCCCTGATTCCCTTAACTTTGAATCAGTCCATGTCTTAGTCAGTCCAAAATCATCTTCAAATGTGCTCTTTTTTCTTTTATTTTCATTTTTTGTCACTTTTTGTAATTTATCACCGTTTCCTTGTCTGATCTTGGTTTACATTTGTCTTGTTTCACTTCTTTGATATCACTTCCCTTCCTCTCATTTAGACATTTGGGTCTCTCACATGGTGCCTTGATTGAATCAGCAATTACCTAAGAATGCTGCTGAAGACACCTGCTGCCATACCTTGTTGTGGCATTTCATTCTAAGTAGCAGTGTTCAATAGCTTCCTTTGTACTCCCTTATGTAAGGTTTGCAAGGTTTTTGATTTTTAGAGTTTTTTGGATCTTTCAGGCTTTTTGACCATGTTTTTGGTTCTTGTTTTTGTTTATTATTTTTCTGTTATTTGGTTATTTATAGTACTTGAATCTCTTGCTTATTTTAATAACTTTACATTTTAATTTTCTTATTGTTCAAATTTTGAAATATGGATTTTTTAAATTATGTTTTTCTCTGTTAAGTTAGTACATTAATTTAAATATTTTATGTTGTGAGCAGGCAAGGTGTTTTGGTGGTTTTTACCTTTCCATTTGAGCCCTGATTCTAGTAGGAAGAAAAGAGATAAATAATACTTAATACTAATTAAGGTAGGAAATAAGGGTAAGATTTGGTTCTTAGGGCAAAGCAAGAGCTGTCGCCATGATCACAGTCCACCTGAAAGATAGCCAAGGATACTGCATTCTTGTTAGGAAGGACCTTTGTGTTTTGGTTTACACAGTTTGCATGTTGTTTCAGGTTGTTGGTTGTTAATAAATATCTTTTTTATTTTTACTTTGTTTTATTATGATCATTTCAGACTTGGACACAGCATAAGAGTCCCCCCTGTCTTTCACACCAACATAAGTCAGGTCAGTTCAGTTGGAATTTTTATAGGGAACTAAGTGGTACTGAAAATTGCATGAAGGGTATACTTGAGAGTCCATTTCATGTATTGAAATGCTGGAACATCAAAGTTACTCTTCCTCATCCAGATACTGCCTAGGAATTTTTTTTCAGGGATTTACAAATTGCTGCACCACCAGAGCTTTTTAGTGGCTATTTATAATCTCCATTTAATGTAGCCTCAAGAATATTCATATCAGCTGAGTCACTGCAGAGTCTGATTAATTATTTTCAGATCACATTTATTGTACTGTACTGTTTTGATCCTCCCAAAAATATCCAGCTTTCTTAATCAGGCCTGTAACTGGGAGTATTGCAATTCCCTAGAGTTGAAAAAATGGTGTGACAACTAAACTGATGTCATTGTATTGATAACATAGGTGACATAGTCTGACATCATGGAGAGCGGCATACACATGCCACTGAAATTGACAAAATATCCATGTCTGAAGATATGGCTTTGACAAAGGTGGGTCAGTGGTGTGGTATAAAGTAATTATCTGGAGGCAATATATACTGTTTACCGCTTAAATATAACACCTTGACAAACTACAAATATACATCAAATAAAAAAGTCTGTAAATTAATTAATGTAAACATATTATACATTCTGCCGTGGGCTGGCACCCTGCCCGTGATTTATTCCTGCCTTGCTCCCTGTGTTGGCTGGGATTGGCTCCAGCAGACCCCCGTGACCCTGTGTTGGGATATGGCGTGTTGGATAATGGATAGATGTTATACATCATATGGTGGCTATAAATTAATATCTAGGAGATTGTTACCAATGAATAAAAATGAGCTATACTTTATCAAATATTACCATGCATGTTATTAGTTTTCTTCATTCATTACAGTTTTTACAGACAGCTCAAATCTATCTTCATAGCAGCAAGGGGTTTCAGTCCAACACAGGGTACTTATGTATATATCCATTCACACAAATTAGAGTTGTCAAACAACACAAAACACCCATCACAGAGAGTAGGAAAAAAAGAGTAGTTGGAAAAATGAGCATTGACACAGGGGAAAACATGCATTCTCTACATCAGGAGTCTCCAACTCCAGTCCCGAGGCCTCATGTATAAACGGTGCGTACTCACAGAGATGTTGCGTAAGAACTTTTCCACGTTCAAATCGCAATGTATAAAACCTACACTTGGCGTAAAGCCATTCACTTTTCCACGGTACCTCATGCCTTGTTGTACGCAAGTTCTCCGCTCGGTTTTGCAGACTGGCGGCACCCAGCGTCAAAGCAATGGTACTATTCCTGTGTGGTTACTCCTTATTTTCCTGACGTGGCTTTATAAATACACTGAAACTAACCGCATATTGTTTATTAGTGTAACGCATCTGATTGTAATTAACTTGTAACAATATAATGGTCCAGGGAACAGCCATAGTATTCCAAATACCATAACTGCTTTAGCGTTGTTACTCTCACTACACCTTCTTCTTCTTCTTTCAGCTCCTCCCGTTAGGAGTTGCCACAGCGGATTATCTTTTTCCATATTACTCTCATTGCACCACTCTTAGTATTTATATCACTGTATCTGAGTGTGAATCACAGCAGCAGCTGATCGGAAAGAGAATTATCGGTATACAGTTTCATGGACACGCTGTCTCAGCCACTGCAAAACGTTCCGGCACAGTGCCGGAAATAAAAAAGAAGTCACATATCAAAGTCGCCGTGAAAAGCCGAATTGTAGCCCACTGTCTGAGTGTCATATGAAAGCTTATTAGGGTACAGAGAAAAAAAGGCACACAGTGGAGAAAAAACATGAAATGTCAACTTTAATCTCGACAATTCCACTTTAATCACGTAGTTTATTTTGTCATTAAAGTAGAACATCATAAACTTCATCTTAAAATCGTTTAATTAACCAGTTTCTCAAATCACATCGTAATTAAAATAGCACGTTAAATGCTTTGTTTTGTATGTGATCTTCTATGTGCTCTATGTGTGTGAATCACTACTTGCTTCTTAAACCGGCTCTCTTCCTCCAACTGGACACAGAGTCCATTACATTCGTGATATTACAGCTCTCTGAATAACTAAAATACTGAGATGTATACGTGATATAATTTTCATGATGATAGGAGTTAAAGCACGTTATTAAACATGTGTTTCACTTCAATGAAATAATTTATTGCAGCAGTACACAGAGGCGGCTCTAGGCTTGTGGTGGCACTGGGCAGAGGAAGAATCGGTGGCTCTTTCGCCCGCCAATGTCAGTAAGGTAGCTTATGCACGGTGGATGGCCACGTCCGTTGCAGACACTGCATAGCCGCCTCGTGCTCATGACACAAGCATTTAACTTTTGCCGAAATTTGTCGCTGCATTTTTAGCTGTGTTGTTATTTTCTCTTTCTGTTTTATATTTAATATATATTGGCATAGCCGTCACTGCAGTCAGTGCTTTTCTTTCTCCAAATACCCAATCGCCACACAATCAACTCTGTAATAGAAGTTAAGCCATCTGTAAGCTTAGCGCCGATTCTTCAAAACCTTTAGGGAACATTGAAATATCTTTCAATAGTACATGTTTAATTATTCTATCCTTCACGACATTCCCAGTGAAGAATATAGATTATATAAATGAAGTTAAAGTTTTATCTGTATAATTTAATAAACATATTTTGCTGCATTTCACCTTCAGCGCAGTGGTAGCGCTGCTGACTCGCAGTTAGGAAACCCAGGTTCGCTTCCTGGGTCCTCCCTGCGTGGAGTTTGCATGTTCTCCCCGTGTCTGCGTGGGTTTCCTCCCACAATCCAAAGACATGCAGATTAGGTGGATTGGCGATTCTAAATTGGCCCTAATGTGTTATTGGTGTGTTTGTGTGTGTCCTGCGGCGGGTTGGCACCCTGCCCAGGATTGGTTCCTGCCTTGTGCCCTGTGTTGGCTGGGATTGGCTCCAGCAGACCCCCGTGACCCTGTGTTCGGATTCAGTGGGTTGGAAAATGGATGGGATGAAACTGTTTCTGAACCGCGAGGTCTGTACAGGAAAGGCTTTGAAACGGTTTGCCATGGCTGAAGCAGCGTGTCCTTGAAGCTGTATACCGATAATTCTCTTTCCGATCAGCTGCTGCTGTGATTCACACTCAGATACAGTGATATAAATACTCCGAGTGGTGCAGTAGTATGGAAAAAGATGATCCGCTGTGGTAACTCCTAACGGGAGAAGCTGAAAGAAGAAGAAGGAGAAGGAGAAGTGAGAGTAACAAGACTAAAGCAGTTATGGTATTTGGAATACTATGGCTATTCCCTGGACCATTATATTGTTACAAGTTAATTACAATCAGATGCGTTACACTAATAAACAATATGCGGTTAGTTTCAGTGTATTTATAAAGCCGCGTCAGGAAAATAATGAGTAACCAAACAGGAACAGTACCATTGCTTTGACGCTGGGTGCCGCCAGTCTGCAAAACCGAGCGGAGAACTTGCGTACAACAAGGTATGAGGTGCCGTGGAAAAGTGCGTGGCTTTACGCCAAGTGTAGGTTTTATACATCGCGATTTGAACGTGGAAACGTTCTTACACAACATTTCTGTGCGTACGCACCGTTTATATATGATGCCCCAGGACTGGAGTTGGAGACCCCTACTCTGCATAAACAGTAAACCAAAATGAGCCAAATTCTGATCAGAAGACCTGTGAAGTGGTAGTACTAATCACTGCAAAACCATACCATCCTAAATATGATCAAATTAAATACAGATGTAGCATCTGCAATTAAGTGTTTTTCATTTATTTAAAGTTAAGTTCAGCAATGTGGACTAAAAGTAAGCAATACTTTCATATTGTAGTCACTAATGTCTATTAAATTGGTTAGTATTGTCTGAATATCACATGAAGGAAGAGAAAAGTTTAGATTTCAATATTTTCTTATTGGAATCAAGTGCTAAATATAAATTTGAATAGTTTCATTAATAAAGTGATGCTATGCCACCCTTAATCAGAGCAAAATGTTCTAGAGAATAGTGCTTTATTAAATGAAAAAATATACAAGGGCTGCATGATTAAAAGGAGAACATGAGTATAAAATAAAAAACAAAGCAGAAAACAAACTCTAACTGCCAAACTGGGCCGTTTTATACAAGTTGTAGTATTTGAATGTCAAGGGGTTTAGATTAGACACTTGCTCACATTGAACATGGTGCCTTAATCACCAGACTGCTGTCTCACTCACCTCTCACCAGTATTTCTATTTTCTGCCTGTTAAGTATGTATCTCCTGTTTTAATTTTCAGTGAGATATTTGCAGGATTTCACCTTTAATCTCCTTCAATGGAATTTTTCTGCAGAAATCCTCAGGATCAAACAGGAACACACTTTGAAAGTCCTGGAGTGATGATGAGTGTTGCTCCATTCCTGAGGCTAATGCAGAGCTTAACACTTTTGGTGACTTCCTGACTGCATTTATTCTCCAATTTTTAATGATTTTTGGCAACTTTATTTCTTTTTAGTGTTTTTTTACTTTTTCCTGTTTTACTCCAGGTTATTCTTCATATTTGGCATAGCCAATAGGATATGCCCACTCCTACAGACAAAGCTACACTTGAGGATATTGACAAGTACAGTTTGTAAGGATTTGAAGTTGGACAAACCTAAAGTAAGAGATAACGTGAAAATAAATTAATCACAAGTTAAGGTTTTTAAGACAGTGGTAAGGCCAGCAATGATTTGACTTTTATCAATTTGATTTTATATACTTTGTTACTCCCCAAGGGGCTTTTTCACATGTCTTTTGGGGGTCAGACAGCACGGTCAGCAATTGCACAGTAGCCCAGATCAATTTTCAGTTTAAGGACCTAGCTCAAGGGCCCTACGAGTTAGGATCCCTCCTGGCAGTAACGAGATTTGAATCGACAATCTTCCAGAGACCAGCACTGATCCTTACCCACAAGGCCACCACTTCACCTCCAACCGTAGAGGCACAAGAGGTAAAATGGTGTATGGAGCTATGGCATGGGCAGTAAAGAGAATGCAGGAGAAGAAATTAGATGTGGCAGAAATGAGAATGTTGAGATGTATGAGTGGAGTTACAGAAGGACAGAATAAGAAATTAGACAATCAGAGTTACAACAAAAGTTGGAGAGGTATCTAAGAAAGTAGAGGAAAACAATGTAGGTTGAACTGGTATGGACATGTGATGAGGAGTGACATCGAATATGTGGGCAAAAGAGTGATGGGAATGGAATTAGAGGGGAAGAGAAAGTGAGGGATGACAAAGTGGAGGTGGATAAAGTAAAAGAAGATCTGAAGGAAAAGGGCTTGTCTGGCGAGGAGGTGGATGATGGAGCTCTTTGGAGAAGGTTGATCAAGCATATCAGCCCCACATAGAAGTGAAAAAAGATGAACAGATAGAAGAAGAAAAAGCTTTTATTTTCTTGCTCTCCAAACAGTAAAGGAAGACCCCACAGTGCATGCTATATATTGATGGCTAAGTCATCCAACAATGGTGAATTTCACACTATTACATTGTATATCTGCTTTACATTGCCCCTCACTTATGTAAACATAATTTATTAAACTTGTTTATTCTGTAAAGAAACTGTATCTATGTAATTTGCTAATAAATATGTTAACTTGTCATATGTCAGGTAACAGCAGTTACTGTCGTTATCCAAGAGAATGAACTTTTAAAACATTTTCCTTTTTGTTTCTTCAGTAATACACCAAAGCTCTTGATGAATGAGACTGTGTTGTAGTTCTCATAATCCAATTTTGGGTCTTTGGAGTATCTAGTCAAGATACAACAATGAACAGGTTGCCAGTCCATCAAAGGACCTACTCATGCACTCACTCTCTAACAATTTATAGTCGACACTTCACATAACATATATGTTTTTGAGTTGCGGGAGAGAAACTGCAGAAAAGCCCACCTAGACACAAGAAGACCTCTGAACTCCACACAGAAAGTTAGTGTACAAATCCAGGAGACTGTGAGGAATCAACACTGCAGTGATGCCTTAATTGTAATAATTCTAGTAAGTATTTGGAAAACCTGGCAATGTAAACGTTACACATTTTTACATAGATTATAACATACTAATATTAATGTACGAATATTAAAAGTACCTTTACCTTGAATGTACATTTCCCGACTTATTTGCCTATCTAGTACCTTGTTGTAGCATTTGTCATTCTTGTGATTGACATTTAACCTTGAACCACAGATTATCTATTGGCTAATGCACATGAAGTAAAAATATATTTGTTTGTTGGGTGAAGAAAAATCATGTTTTATATAATTTAGTCTGACTTTATTCTGTGACCTAGAAACACTTTCCCATCAGAATGGCAAAAATGATTGTGTCACAAATCTGAAATAAAGTTTGGTTATCTTTAAATATAAAATTAATGATATTCACTCTGTATTATTCTTCAGAGTTCTTTTGCAAGTCACATTTGTCCCATAAGTGAGCAGGAGGCTGCTGTTCCTACTGTACTTACTGTATACTGTAAAATAACTTGATACAGGTAATGGTTTGCATGGCAACCTGGTATACCAAGAAGCAACCACAGTTAAGACACTCATTAGGCAGGAGCGAGAGCCTTCATCAGTTCCTGTAACTCGCATTGCATGTTTATCCTGTCCTTGCCCTATTATGACCTAATTTTGCTTTCTTTTCCAGTATTTTTTAACTATGCAGTCTACCCTGTTACTCCTATCAGATTTGTCTTAAATTGTCCTGGCATCGTAAACTTCTATGGTAAGTTAGTCTGGCAAATGGTGAGCACACATGTAAAATAATTGCCATTTACTGTAAATGTCATTCTGTACTGTATACATGAGATGTTCTCTGTTTGTAACACTTGTTATTCTGTAGATACAGTAATCAAAGTTATGTCAAGGTTGCATTCCTTTAGTATTTGTTACTAAAGAGTTTTATCGTATTCTGGCTTACGGTGAAGTTTGAGTGTCTGCATCAGAGTGACCCAGGAAGCAAACATGGGTCTCCTAACTGCGAGGCAGCAGCGCTACCCACTGCACCACCATGCTGCCCAGAGGGCTTCTCATCCAAATATAATTCTTTAGTCTCTTTTCACCTCTTCTTTTTAACAAGCTTGAATGTCCCGAAATAACTACTGTCTAAAATGCTATTTAACAATTTATATATGTGAAGGAATATTTCCTAGCATTACAGTGAAATCTAACCTTAAGCAACTTCCATCCAAATCCCTGAGCTTTGTTAAACTCACTTTAAAATGACAGCTGGCATCAACTATTCTAATTCCCTTTAAAATTCTAAACACTTCTATCACATCAACTTTTTATCTGAAAATCACTAGAGCTGAAAAGAATCAGCTCTTAATGAAAATGTACGTAAAAATGAATGAGGAAGTACTAGTCCAGTATGAGTGAGTGTAGGTGTGTGCATTTATGAGCCCTGTGATATACAGGCGACCCATCCAGTTGTTTCCTAAGTTGTGCTGATGCTGGCCCCCATAAATTATGAATATAGGTTTAATAATGAATAGATGGATAGATGGATGGCTGCAACAATAGACAAAAATTTGGTTGGAAAGATCTCCAGAAACCTATCAAACTTGTGAATTATTGGGTTTCTTGTTTATTAATTTTTCAATTATTACCAACCACACTCTCCTCTGAATTTTATGTACTTTGGTATAGACAGCTACTTCAAGAGATGAAAGAAAGCTAAAGATTCTCATTTTGGTACAAGAAATACTCTTAGATAAAATGAGATTATCAGGATGTAAAATCTGGAATTATATGCTTACCACTTAACTTTGAAACCCCAGAGGGGAAGTACTAGTATCAGAGTTACATAACACTGTATTTTTATTGTTTGTTTGTTTGTTCTTTACAAAATTTCAGCCATGATTCAGCAATATTATCTAATAAATTTTGTTTCAAAATCACAAATAGGAGGTGCTTTAGCCCATAGGTGACCTGGATTGGTCATCTGATGGTAACTGACTTTTGTAATACAAGACCTAAAAGTATAAATTCTCTGGTTAGTTCTACCTAACTGACTAGGGCCCCAGGATGTATTCCTCAGTCACTTTTGTTTTGCTGGGACTTATCACTGCTAGCACAAGCATAGAGGAGGCAAGTAAATTAGACATATCTTGAATACAACATCTGCGGTGGGTTGGCACCCTGCCCGGGATTGGTTCCTGCCTTGTGCCCTGTGTTGGCTGGGATTGGCTCCAGCGGACCCTCGTGACCCTGTGTTTGGATTCAGCGGGTTAGAAAATGGATGGATGGATGGATGGATGGATGAATACAACATTTCAAATTTAATATTAAACTTGTTTCTTTTTCCACTTACAGGCAATATTTTAATTAATAAAGCTGTTAATTATTTAATGTGCTGTAAAAGCTTTTTTCCAAGTGTGGTAGCTTAATTATGATGCACTTAGGTTTCATTTTATTCTTTTTTCATTTAGCACTGGGCTGGCAGTGCAAATGGAACAACTGATGCCAGTGGAGTTTGCCGGTGTTCAGTGCATCTTACGGATTCGAGTTTTCCTGTGGACAGGATGGAAAAATTGGAAATGAGTGCTGACTCTTTATCAACATCAGTTGAAAAGGAGTTTTTAAAGGTAATATGAATTAACTTTTACATTGTTGTTTGCTACTTTTTTATGAAGACCAAACTTCTGAATAATGCCAAGTATGGAGGAAACATATTTCAATTTTCGGGTGTATGCAGTAATTTTGTACTGGTGTAAGAGTAATTCCTAAAGATGATGAATTGTAAACTTTTAATAAAACTTTAGCTATTGATAAATGTATTTACAGTATTCAAAATTTTGCCTGATAGAAATGCACTAACATTTTAAAAAGTATTTTTATTGAAAATCTACATGCTTTGATCTAAATAAATACATTTGGTCTCTTCTTTCTTAATCTATCAAGTGTCTATCATTCTGGTTACATTCTGTTCTTTCCACAGATCCAAGAGTCCATGACCAAGATTTCAGGCTTTGAAAAACGAATGCACAATCTCACTCTCCGCATTGAAAAGATGGAAAGCAGTGGGCTCACATACACCGAGCTGGACTTTGAGCTGCTCAAACTTGAAATCAGAGAGATGGAAACGCTCATCACTCAACTGAAGGGCAGTTTCTCTGGCAGTAATGTCATTGCTGACCAGCTCTATGCTGAGGTACATTTTTGTGTCTTGATATAAGCTGTCCTGTTTAATAGCCTTGTGAGAAGTTTTGCTAATATATATCTAAGTTTTTAATTTTATTACATTGCAGATCAAAAACATGAGCCTTACCATCACTAGCCTGGAAACGTTAGATAAAAACAACGTACTTGCCATACGTCGGGAAATTCTTTCTCTGAAGAAGAAACTGCAAGAATGTGAGGAGTTTAAAAATCACACTAATCCTGGTCCCCCAATTGTTTATGGTGAGTTCCTGAATATCCTGATGTAACCACTCATGAAGTATAAACAGCAGTAATTTACTAGTTGAGTTATGAAGTTAGACTGAAAGGTAGTGTCCAATTTAGCAGTAGTAATATTTCTATCATTTTTTAGCAGCCTGTAAAAACATTTTAGCAATTGAAACATAACCTAAATGCATTGCAATATACAGCAATTTTTTTTCTAAATAGAATGAAATGTTTTAGTTGGATCTCCCATATACTGTTTTACTCATCTATATATTTATTGCATCCCTATAGTATATTTCATAGGAAATTTGCCTTCCCCTGAGATCATTTATCTTTTCTATGACATTTTACTTATGGCATATTGCTGAAGCAAAATGAGTAGACCTATAAAAATAAATTTAATTGATCTGATTTGTGTATTTGATCATTTTCTTTTCAGGTTCTTGCAATCATGGCCTCATTTCAGACATCAGCCAACCATTTCTTGTACAAATGAACTGGAGAGGACTTGGTCACAAGTATGGTGCCTGGGGAAAAGATCCTGAACCTGTATCACCAAAGGAAGAACTTTACTGGCAAGCCCCCCTGAATACAGATAACAGATACATGGAGTATTACAGACTTTACTCCTCCTATGATGACTTCTTGCTGTACAGAAAGAAAAAAGAGATAACATTCAAATATGGTCAGGGCAGTGGTATGGTTGTGTATAAGAATCATTTGTACTTTAATTATTACAGCACAAAAGATGTCTGCAAAATTGATCTTAACACGCAAAAAGTAGCAGTGAGAAAACCAATTCCTTTTGCTGTTTTTAACAACAGGTTTTCTTATTCAACACCTTGGCAAGATATTGATATTGCTGTAGATGAAAGTGGGTTGTGGGTCATCTATGCTACTGAGCAAAGCACAGGCAACATTGTGATCAGTAAACTGAATGAGACCAGCCTGGAGGTCGAGAAAACCTGGATGACCAAGCAGTACAAACCTTCAGTTAGCAATGCATTTATTGTGTGTGGAGTTCTGTATGCTACTAGGACTGTAAACACGAGGCAGGAGGAAATATTCTATGCATATGACACAAATACCGAACAGGAGAGCAATATCAGTCTGTCATTCAATAAGATGATGGAGAATATTTATGGCGTTAATTACAATCCCAAAGATCACAAGCTCTATGTGTACAACGATGGTTATCTTGTGACATATGACCTCAGTTTTCATCCCAATGCAGAAGACACTCTAGGTGTCTGAACTGCACTTTACCTGATTTAATGTTTGTGTTATTCAAATACAGTTCTTGAACCTCTTTTGTGCCTATTCGGAACATTTATATGTGGCATTTTGATTAATTTTTTAATAAATATGTGTATAAGTCTCTTGTGAATTATGACCTCAGGTTTTTTCCCACTGGAAAGACCACAGTGGGTAGAAAATCCATTCATTTCCTGATTGTTGTTGTCAAACATGTCATGGTTAAAACAGCTCTTTTGACTAATTTGTGGATTTACTCTTTTAGTGTTCATTTTTCATGTTGCATTCTTGAACTTTTTAAATTTTAATAAGGGTCCATATTGTGATCACCTTATTTTTCTCACCTGTTCTTTCTCAAATGCAAATCCATTGAAGTAATAAAGGTTTTCAATGTAATGAAAATCTACATATACTCAATGACACATTTTTTTCATACATTATGTTGCATATTATACAGTAAATCAGTAAAATCTTCACTTTACCCTGTAAATTAACACATTGCATCTTGCACTTTTAATGTTTTTATTTTTGTCTACTACTTAAAGACTAACATTTAAGTACTGCTCATCTGTTTCTAATATACTAATTATGATTGCTCATCTTTGAATATGAAATGGACATATTTCCTTAGCTTCATAGCCTGCAGCATTGTTTTGGCAACAAGGTTTGAATTAATGTGTTTTTTTTGCTTTAAACATGAGGGTACAGAACAATCTGCATGAGCAGAAATAGTTGGATGTTTTGGGCTTATTTGTTAATTAAAAGATCTTGAAAAGCCTGAGCTTTCAACTGCCAAATTAGAACTTAACTCCTTGTCACTGCCTGACATCATGCTTAAGGTCTGATGAATAACATACAGCCCCTGGGCACATTACAAGGAACACTATAACAATACTGAGTAGGGCCTCCTTTTGCTCTTCAAACATCATAAAGATGTTGGAAACACTCCTTTCAGATTCTATTGACATGATTGCATCATGCAATTTCTGCAGATTTGTCAGCTGCACATTAGTAATTTGATTCTCATATTTTACCACATCTCAAATGTTTGCTATTAGATTCAGATAAGGTGACTGTGAAGGCCACTGAAGAACACTGAACTCCTTGACACATTCAGGAAGCCAGTTTGAGATGACTTTTGCTTTTTGACATGGTGCATCATCATGCTAGAAGTAGCCATTAGAAGATGGGTAAATTGTGGCCATAAAGGGGATTTACATGGTTTGCAGCAAGACTCAAATAAGATGTGACATTTAAATAATACACCACCACCACCACCAGCCTGGACCGTTGATACCAGGCAAGTTGGGTGCACAGATTCACGTTCTAGGTGCCACAATCTGACCTACTATCCTTGTGCCTCTGCAGAAATTAGGTTTTATCAAATCAGGTTACGTTTTTCCAGTTTTCAGTTGCTCAGTTCTGGTAACCCTATGTCCACTGTAGCCTTAGCTTTTTGCTTCTGGCTGACAGGAGTGGAACTCAAGATGGTCTTCTGCTGTTTTAGACCACCCACATCAAAGTTCAATGTGTTCTACATTCTAAGATGGTTTTCTCTTCCCCACAATTGCACAGAGTGCTTATCTGACTTAAACTCTTACACCCCTGACTATAACAACAACAACAACATTTATTTATATAGCATATTTTCATACAAATAATATAGCTCAAAGTACTATAGCCTTTCGGTCAGCTCGAACCAGTCTGAGCAATCTCCTCTGACCTCTGTCAACAAGGCATTTCCACTGATAGAACGGAAGATCACTGATGGTTTTGTTTTTCAAACCATACAGTTAGCAGTTGTGCCCACAGCTGAATTCACTGACATCACATTTTTCCTCTATTCTTGTGTTTGATGTGAACTTAACTGAAGCACCTGACCTGTCTCTGCATGATTTTATGCATTGCGTTGCTGACACATGATTGGCTGATTAGATAGCTACAAGAGTAAGCAGGTGTACAATAACATGTTCAGGGAGTGTATGTGCCTCATAATTGCATGCAGTTATTTATATTGTATTCTTGTTTTATAATGCATGTTGTGCTAAGCATTGTAGAAGAAGCATTTAGATAGATAGATAGATAGATAGATAGATAGATAGATAGATAGATAGATAGATAGATAGATAGATAATTAGATAGATAGATAGATAGATAGATAGATAGATAGACGTGCGTGCATGTACACTGGGAAGCTTAAAGGCTCGGGGATTGGAAATTTTCCACCAGAACACAGAATGTCATCGTCTACTAACACCATATCTTTTCGTCCCTCAGCAAACTGGAAAATTCATGGCTTTACCAACCTTGACATCACTTTTGGTCTTTGTCCACCTTAGCTCGCCTCTTCCTGCTGAAAGTCCTTTTCACCGGATGTTCCGCCAACTTGAAGCAGTCACTTTTGAGACTTGCGCCTGTGATGACACTTATTTTCATTTTTTGTTAGCAGTTATACAGGGTTTGTCTATGGGTTCCTCAACTCTTTATGACTGTCTGTGGTTTCCTTTACAATTGATAGAACTTTATTTGTCCCCAGAAGAAAATTTGGCTTTTTACAGAAGCTCTTTAAATAAATAAATACATAAATAGATAGCTAAATAAATATATATACATACAAACTCTGTTCTGAACACACGCATCACACATTATCACATCATTTTATTTAATTTTGCTTACATTGGGGGGTGAGCTAAACACATAGCAGTGATAGTGATATGTAGTGATAGTGATATGTAGCACATAGTGATACATAGCAGATAAATCATGCAATCAGAACAGCAGCATTAAAGAACAAAAAGTAAAGGTTAGGCTGTTTATTTTTGTTTGGAGTTCCTCGTTTAAAATAATGTAGTAACACTAACGTTTACTCAGATTGGAATGTGGTACAAACTTGTATTTAGATAGATAGATAGATAGATAGATAGATAGATAGATAGATAGATAGATAGATAGATAGATAGATAGATAGATAGGTACTTTATTAATCCCAAGAGTAAATTCATTCACTATATTGCTTTTTATTTGAAAAAAATGCATAAAGAAAAATCCACACATATGCATAAATTGAGTCTAACTGACCAACTTAAACATATGGCCAATTCAGGGCCTATAATATATGTGTTACAGGCCTTATTGTGCAATACTGAATTACAATGAATTTAATTTGTCTTGACATTGACAAGTAGAAAAAGACTCCTTAATGTCAAAATGAAAGCAGATCTCTGCAAAATGGTCTAAATTAATTACAGGTCTTAATAAATAAGTGGATTGAGAGCAGGACTCAGCCGATCCTGCATAGCTTTAGCTTTATGTTTGGTTCATGGCTGGGAATGAATCTTCTCCTAATGTGCTAGTTTCTTCCAGAATGCATCAGATTTTTCTTCAGGATTTCTCTGTATTTTGCTGCATTCATTTTCCTCTCTACTCTCACAAACCTTCCAGGGCGGGCTGAAGAGAACCTCTTCCTCAGCATGATGCTGCCATCACCACGCTTCACGATGAGGATGGTTTGTTTTTAATAACATGCAGAGTTTGGCTTACACCAAATATAGTGTATAGTCTGATGGTCAAACAGCTCAATTTTGGTCTCATCAGAATGAACAAACATTTTCCAGTTCATTTCAGAGTTTCCCAAATGACTATCGGCAAACTGTAGCTGAGATGTCATTTTTGTCTTTGCAACTCTCCCATAAAGCTGAAATTGGATAAGTACCCAGAAGACAGTTGTATGCACAGTCCCCTTATTCTCACCCACTATATCTTGTAACTCCTTTAGAGTTCTCAAAGTTGTCTTGCTGGGCTCCCTCAATAGTGCTCTTTTTGTATGATTACGCAGTTTTTGCTTTAGGCAGATTTACAGCTGTCCCATTCTCTCTGCATTTCTTGATGATTGATTTCACTGGACTTATATATATATAATAAGATATATTAAGTGACTTGGATATTTTCTTGTATACATGCCCCATTTTTTTCTTTTTAATCACCTTTGCACGACGTTGCTTGGAGTGTTTTTTGATCTTTATTGTTTAGGTTCCTGTGGTGGGTTGGCACCCTGCCCGGGATTGGTTCCTTTCTTGTGCACTGTGTTGGCTGGGATTGGCTCCAGCAGACCCCCGTGACCCTGTGTTCGGATTCAGCGGGTTGGATAATGGATGGATGGATGTTTAGGTTCCATATGAGGCCATCCTTTTTAATACTATTACTAGTTATTCTTTTTATTGCCCACTTTTTCGTAGCTGCCAAGCCAAACCTTTAATGATGAGAGAAATTTAAACTGCGGCAAAATTGTTTTACTTAACAAAAAGATAATAAAAAAAGTGCAAAATAAATGAAGAAGCTCACACCATTGACAAAAGTAGAAAGTTATTTCCAGTTTTCATGTATTAATTCCACATGTGTCTTCCTGTCATTTAGTATTTATAAAATTTTCAGTACAGTAATCCCTCGCTATATCGCGCTTCGACTTTCATGGCTTCACTCTATCACGGATTTTATATGCATGCATAACTAAATATATAACGTGGATTTTTCGCTGCTTCGCGGGTTCTGCGGACAATGGGTCTTTTTACTTCCTGTACATGCTTCGTCAGTTGATTTGCCCAGTTGATTTCATACAAGGGACGCTATTGGCGGATGACTGAGAAGCTAACCAATCAGAGCACGCAGTTAAGTTCCTGTGTGCTGAATGCGGTGTTAACCAGGAAGTCTCGTCTCGCTCATTCAGCATCAACGTGTTTCGCTGTGTAAAGAGTTAACTTTTGTGCTCTTTTGTGTTTGTCTTTGTGCGTAGTCAAGCCCTTCTTTATGGCTCCAAAAAGATCTGCTCCTGCTACTGTTTCAGGGGCCGTGCCCAAGCGCCAACGGAAGATGTTAACGATTGCCGAAAAGGTAAACGTTTTGGATTTGTTGAAGGAAGGGAAAAGCTACACCGCTGTGGGACGCTATTACAGCATCAATGAGGCTACGATTCTTTTTATTTAAAAAGTAGGAAAGGAATATAAGATCTACGGCCGCAGTGTCCTTTTAACCAGGGTGCAAAACGAGTTGTAAGTGGATGTAATAAGGCAGTAGTCTGGATGGAATCTGCTTTAGGGATTTGGATTGAAGAAGAATAACGGCTGTGTTACACAGTTGCCTAAAGTGGCTCCTTTTGAAGGGCTGTAACGCTCTCCTTTGCTTTGCAGTAAAATTAAACTCATCGTTATTGGATAAATCATCATGTCACTGTTGGTGAGTAACCATAATTAATTTTCTACTTACTACGTACGTTTAGTGTCACTGTACACATATTTACTGTATACAATTTTTCTTGCATTGTACGTATTTATTGCTTGTGGCCTGTCTATCGTAATGGCTGTAACATATGTGATATCAGAGACACTCGATATCTTTAAAATAATATATAGGTTTTACTGTATATAAACAGTGTGTTTACATACATAATTTCAATGAATCTTACCTAATATCTAAGAGAATACAAAGGGATTATACTGTATAACTGTGCAGGGAATATTTATAAACTGTGTGGGAGAGTTTATAAGGGCTTAAAATATATAAAAATAACCATACAAACATATGGTTTCTACTTCACGGATTTTCACCTATCACAGGGGTGTCTGGAATGCAACCCCGCGATCGAGGAGGGATTACTGTAATGAAAAAACATCAACTGAGTCAGTTGAAAGACGCCAGCCTTCTAAGGAAGTATAGTCGGCTCTGTCCTCTCTTGCACAAAGCATCAGTATTGGCAGACCAGTCCAATTTATCATCCAGCTGCACTCCCAGATATTTATAGGTCTGCGCCCTCTGCACACAGTCTCCTCTGATGATCATGGGGTCCATGAGGGGCTGGGGCCTCCTAAAAATCTCCACCAGCTCCTTGGTTTTACTGGTGTTCAGTTGTAGGTGGTTTGAGTTGAACCATTTAACAAAGTCCTTGATTAGGTTCCTATACTCCTCCTCCTGCCCTCTCCTGATGCAGCCCATGATAGCAGTGTCGTCAGAGATCTTTTGCACGTGGCAGGACTCTGAGTTGTACTGGAAGACCGATGTATATAGGCTGAACAGGACCAGAGAAAGTACAGTCCCCTGCGGCATTCCTGTGTTGCTGACCACAATGTCAGACCTGCAGTTCCCGAGACGCACATACTGAGGTCTGTCTGTAATATAGTCCACAATCCATGCCACCAGGTATAAATCTACTCCCATCTCTGTCAGCTTGTCCCTAAGGAGCACAGGTTGGATGGTGTTGAAGGCGCTAGAGAAGTCCAGAAACATAATTCTTACTGCACCACTGCCTCTGTCCAAGTGGGAGAGGGATCGGTGTAGCATATAGATGATGACATCCTCCACTCCCATCTTCTCCTGGTATGCGAACTGCAGAGGGTTGAGGGCATGACAGACCTGTGGCCTCAGGTGGTGAAGCAGCAGCCGCTCCGTGGTCTTCATCACATGTGACGTCAGAGCGACAGGCCGAAAATCATTCAGCTCACTAGGATATGATACCTTTGGGACTGGGGTGATGCAAGATGTTTTCCAAAGCCTCGGGACTCTCCCCTGTTCCAGGCTCAGGTTGAAGATGCGCTGTAGAGGACTCCCCATCTCCAATGCACAGGCCTTCAGCAGTCATGGTGATGCTCCATCTGGACCCGCTGCTCTGCTGGCACAAAGTCTCCTCAGCTCTCTGCTTACCTGGTCTGCTGTAATTGTGGGTGGGGATGTCTCCCTATGAGGTGAGAGTGGGTTAGGGTATTCAAACCTGTTAAGAAGTTGTTCATCTGGTTTGCTCTCTCCACGTCTCTCTCGATGGTGGCACCCCACTTTGAGCTACAGCCAGTGATCATCTCCATCCCATCCCACACTTTCTTCATACTGTTATTCTGCAACTTCTGTTCCAGCTTTCTCCTGTACTGCTCTTTCGCTGCCGTGAGCTGGACTCAGAGTTCATATCTCTCTATTATAAAAAAAAATGCTGTGGGAGGGAATGACTAGGAGACGATATGTGATCTTCATGTTAAGATCACGGAAGACAAATAAAAGACCCGCGAGATGAAAGAGAATGCAAGACATGCCCTACTTACAAGCAATATCAGAGCATGGTATGCAAAAAAAATCAGTAGTGTAAATGCACGTAGCACACACAGATACAGGGGTCTCAGTGCATATAAAGCGTATAAAGGACATACGTTATAAATGAAACGTCGAAAAGGAAATGAATCATCAGGACCAGGTTTAATTGAAAAATAAGCAGGACAAAGCAAGGTCGAAAATAAAAGGCAAAGAGCAGAAAAAAAAGTCTTTTCGCATTCGCATCATTCAATGCACAAAACATAGATTTACACAATAATGGACCATACGCTATGAGAATCTGTGGTCCCACAACAGTTAAAACAATGACAAGTTTAACTTCAAGGAAAACACAGGTGTATATTTATGATCACGGAGAAGCGGTCACTACGTGAGCAGCAGAGAAATGAAGTGGCAAAAAGGACTGATACTGTACAGGCTTTAAAATGATCAAACCCCAGCCAAACCATAACGCGAACAGCAGTATACATCCTTTAAGAAAGAGATTTAACTATGCCCGGGGCCAGAAATAAAGGACAATTATTGTTTTTTTTACAATGTCACGCGAGACAAGCCAGTGAGCCATCATTTAAAACAAGTCCACAGACATCTAATCTAGCAGTTGATGGATTGCTTTTGGCAGACAAGCATCATGTGCTCCCAGCTCTTAAAACAACGACATCCAACAAGCAGAACAGGCAGCTCGCCAGCAGCAGAAAGACAGCAGATGATGTGACGGCATATCCTTAGCATGCGTTCAGCTGTCGCATATTAAACCCCCACAACGCGAGCAGCATTATACGTATGGCGAGAAAGGGGTTGGAAATAAAGGACAAGTATTGTTTTTAAAAGATTTTTAAAGTAAAAGTGAAAATAATGCATATTTAACAATTCCCATGAAAACAGCAATCTCTTTCAATTGTATATCCGGTAAACCAAACACGGGGGTGGGCGAGCCCCCTAATTTTACATATGAAAACATATAAAACATATATTTTATATAGTTCATATTTTAATATTTTACCTACAGCCATGACCATGAAGAATGAAATGGATAATAGGTGGTTATCAGTTCTGCAGGACCTTAGACCTACAGTAGGTTTTTAAAGACCTAGGTGTTAAGATGAGAAAGATTACTGACAAGAAGAATTTCTCTAAAGAGCTGTCTGCCATGTTTCAGTCCTGATAGAACTAAGAATAGAATGCTCAAAGTGTGACTGATTGCATGGTGCAGGACAAAGAGGTACATGTTTATGGGACACTAGGATGCCTTTTGGAACAGATAGGACCTGTAACACTTGGATGAGTCAAAACTGAGCCAGATTATCATTGATTATTGTGATGTCACAGTAGGTGACATGAGAAGTACTTAAACTAGAGAACAGTCAGGCACTCATTAGAACAGGCCACTTTTAAAAGTTTATTCAAAGTAACAGAAAAAAAGTTTAAATACCAGGCTGCAGCAATTAAAAAGAAGTAGACATCAGTAATACACTAAAAAGGTAGTCATCACAACTGTCTAATATAACTTCTGTCTATTATAACAAACTGTGGACATCATATTTATGTTTTAAATGAATACTGTTGACAGCAGTTTTTGTTTTCCTTTCTTTTTTGAATCTGGATTCAGAGTGCTGTAAAAAAAATAGACAGAATTAAACTCAATTATAAAGGACTGTTATAAATAGAATAGAAATTGTACTGGATGTGTCTCTGTATACAGCTGGACTGTGTACAGAAAGACAACAAGACATTGAGTTAACATTCCACAATGTGCTGAGTACAAGTTAAATGAGGTTATTTTTTAGATACACAATTCCCTTGTAAGGTCTTATTAAGAATATTGAGTGGAGTGTTGGTCACCATATTTTAAAAAAGAAATAACAGTACTAAATCCCGAGAAAAATGACTGGAGTCAAAAGGGCTTGAATGGCATGAGCTATAAGGGTAAATCAAAGGATTTATTTCACTTTAATCAAATAGAGATTACATAGGAAATATGATTTATTAAAAGGAATCAGTACTGTGGATGACAACTGTTACTTTTTAAATGAATTCTATATCTAAAACAAATGAACATAGATGAAAGCTGCTTAAGGTATACTGCATTTCACACAGGAAGATACTTTACCAAGTTTTTACCAATAAATTACCAAGTAAGGTGGAAAATGGTAGTATTCTGGAAATCTTAAAATGTTTAGGCCTTGAGGATAGCGAGCTTTATTATTTTGAATAGGTTTTTCTGCTCTCATGCATATCCTCATAGAATGTACACCCTGGATAAATGTACATTTTGAAAGTACCCTTCCTGTCAGTGAAATCATACAGATAGTTTTTAGAAATATATACCATTCCCTTATATCTCATATGAAACACTTTTCATCCAACAAGGACATCTGCTGTGGATGGAATGTGGCCATGTTGAACTGTTGTAAGCAATTGCAACCTGTTCAAATATTGATTACATATTTGGCTCAGGTATATTATTTGTGTTTGTCATTTTTGTCCATTACCCATTATCAAACCAACTCAATTTAGTGTAGTCATATTTACTAGAGGTAGCCCTGCACAGAATTCTAGTACATCAATGAATACCCTGATGTACACACCAACAATCACAAATCTTTTCAAAGTAGATCATTCTGAATCCAGGTCTTTCATCCTCCAGGTCTTTAGAGCCCAGTAACTGTTCTGGCAGCATTAGCCACAAGGAGAGAACTAACCAGTGCTGATGTACACCCACACCTATTCTTAATAGTGTATGACCAACTTGGATTTACAATTAAACCTAACTTTTGAGTTATGGAAGAAAAATTGAAATATCCACAAAAAACCCCACATAAACATGGGAAGAATGTGTTAACTCTTTAAACACAGGTTATGTACTGGCTGGGAACTGAAACCAGGAATCTGGAATTTAGTGTGGTGTAAAGTAGCTGCCCTAAAACTGACCAGTCACTAAATGACTAACTTGCACCAAATGCTGCCTGGGTAGAATCTAATGAGAGGTGTCCCATTAATGGAACAAGTGAGTTCTAATAATACATGGATGATGAAAAGTTACACAAGTTGAAACCATTCATAATATCATATGTGACAATACTGTGGGAAAATAATGATTCTGTGGTTTATCTAACATTTGTCTACTAATATGGAGGGGGATTCTGAAATTAAGTAGGTTATTTGAGATGGAGGTTCCAAAAAAAAAGAACAAATGTCACCAGGAGTCAAGTACCAGCAGACTAAACTAAGGAAAAATGAAATATACAAGTAGTTAAAAAGTGTATTACTAGAGATATTAACAAGTAAGTCTCTCTCAAGTTGGATTCAAAATGTATCTCAGATGGCTTGTCCTTGTTTTTAACTTTGTTCTGTTTAACATTTTGTTCCTACTTACTTCCCCAGAATTCTATATCAACTGGAGAAAGGCCTAAACTAAAACTGGATGGGATGCCTTCTCATCCTAGGGCACACAAATGGCCGCATTTAAAATCTCTTTAGTCAAATTCTCTTCAGAGACACAATTCACCATGGCACTATGGCATCTGAGACGAGCATTACAACACTCAATTCAGCTGTAAACTGAATAATGTTTTTTTTTTTCATGTCAGGCACTTTTCTACTTTATATACAACTGTACTATTTTCTTTGAACAGTTTGATGGGGAAATTGTAAACTAGATTAATGCAATTGCCTCCATTAAGAGCTAATTTTTATAAAAAAGAAAACAAAATGTGTACTTCTGTTCTTTCTAACTCATTAATCGGTGGAAATTCTGATTAAATTTCAGATTCCTGAATTGAAAATGGTATAATCAGGCAAAAAATCAAAACAGTCAAAAGATTTTGTATTTGTATTTAGATTGATAATTTTTTGTTTTTTAATTTTAACCAAAATGATTAGGTACATCAAATAAAAATCTTATTTGAACTTCAGTTTTAGAGAATGGGGAGATTTGTCTTCACAAGTCAATTATATAGTCACGTGTTTAACATTGAAAAATGTCATTTTCATAGTAAACCTTCCCACAGGCATGGGAAATTTACCACAATATCTGCTGTAGACATTGGCTACCACAATAAATGTTAGCACAATTTAGCAAAGGTTAAATTTATTATATTAGGAGTGTCAGGGATGCCAGGGGCCATGACCCGGCAGGGACGCCATGAGGGACAGGATGTGGGTCTGTGCCCACCCTGGATCACGTGGGGGTCGCCTTCCTGGTTGCTTTGGGGGCCACGGGTACAGAGCATGGAAGCTCCACCCTGTAGGAGCCCGTGGTCACCGCCAGGAGGCGTCCCATTGCCTTGGGGACCTGTTACCCCAGCACTTCCGCCACACCAGGAAGTGCTGGGGGGAAGAATTAGGACGGCGCCCGGAGAGCTGCCGGGAGGACAGCCGGCACTTCCGCCACGCTGTGGCGTGACCAGAAGAGGAATGCCGGGAACACCTGGGGCTCATCCGGGGACTGTATGAAAGGGGCCGTCTCCCTTCATTCGAGGCTGGAGTCGGGAGGTGGAAGGACAAAGCTCAGAAGAGCTGTGGAGGCGGCCCGAAGAGAAAGGCATTGTGGTCAGGACTGTGATTGGGGTATTTGTGCACGTGACTGGGGTCTGAGTGACCAATGAACTGGGGTCTTTGTGACCATGTCATTTGTATATAGTGTGAATAAATGTGTGGTGGTGTTTTAACAACATGTCTGCCTGTCTGTGTCCGGGCCGGGTTCACAGGAGCAAAGATAGATTGATTATCTTACCCTTACTCAAAAGATTAAAAAAGTGTAATAGCATCTTTGGCCATATATCAGGACTACTAAAAGATGTCCTGGGATGCTGTTTCTACAGTACTAAATTGCACTTTATAAATAATAGATACTTGCACTTTCCCATTATTTATTTATTAAAGTCCTTTTTCTTTTACTGATCTGCTTCAGATGAGAAAATTACACACTAACACATACACCAGTGAGCCACAATGTTAAAAGCACTGGCAGGTGAAGTGAATAACATTGATCATCTCATTACAATGGCACCTGTCGAGTGTTGGGATATATTAGGCAGCACGTAAACTGTCAGTTGTTGTAGGTGATGTGTTAGAAGCAGGAAAAATTGTCAAGCGTAACGATCTGAGTGATAGTGATGATTCAATGACTGGGTCAGAGCATCTCCAAAATGGCAGGTCTTGTGGGGTGTTTCCAGTATGCAGTGGTTAGTACCTAGCAAAAGTGGTCCAGGTTATGACAACAGGTGAACCGTTATCACAGTCATGGGCGCCCAAGGCTCATTGGTGCTTGTGGGACGTGAAGGCTAGCCTGTCTGGTCTGCTCACCCAGAACAGCTACTGTAGCACATATTACTGAACAATGCAATGCTGGCCATGAAAGAAAGGTGTCAGAACACACAGTGCATTGCATATGGAGTCACAGACCAGTAAGAGTACCCATGTTGACTCCTGTCCACCGCCAAAAGTTCCTGCAATGGTTACATGAGCATCAGAAATGGACCATGGAGGAATGGAAGAAGGGGGCCTAGTCTGATTAATCATATTTTCTTTTAGATAATGTGGACAAGTCGTGTGTGTGCGCTGTATACCTGGAGAAGAGATGGCAACAGGATACACTATCGGAAGAAGGCAAGCCAACGAAGGCAGTGCGACACTTTGGGTAATATTCTCCTGGGAAACCTTGGGTCCAGACCTTAAGTTGAGTGTTACTTTGACATGTACCACCTACCTAAAGACTATTGCAGACCACATACACCCTTTCATGAAAAAGGAATCCCCTGCTGGCAGTGGCCTTTTGCAGCAGGATAATGTGCCCTGTCACACTACTGACTTGGCTCCAAATTCTCCAGATCTCAGTTTGACTGAGCATCAGTGGGATGTGATGGAAAAACAAGTCTGATCCATGAAGGCCCCACCTTGCAACTTACAGGACTTATAGAAACTTCTCCTAACTTCTTTTTGCCAGATACCACAGGATACTGTCAGAAGTCTTGTGGAATCCATGCCTTTATGGATCAGAGCTATGTTGGCTGCACAAGTGGGACCTACATAGTATTAGGTAGGTACAAAAACTTATCTTTACCTACCTATTATTCAGCTCTACTGTGTTAGCAAATCATTTGTTTCTATACAGTTTCTTAATCTTTACTTTTTCAAAGGTAATGTTTCACTAACAAGACCTGTGAGCTTTGAATTCTTAAGAATTTAAAAGTAAAAATAAAAGCTGAAAAATGGTGTGCAGCACATGCATAGTCCTAAAGACACAATTATGAAAAACAAACACTTCTCCTTACAGCTTTTTTCCTGTCAATACAGTTGTTACCCAATAACCCTGGTTTAAACAATTCCTCCAGTAGGAGTGGCTTTGTGTGGATCCATAGCCGGATTGGTGGACCAACGATAACTCACCCTAAGTTTGAAAGTATAAATTTCAAATAGCTCCTGCAAAATTTACAATGATTGCAAGATGTTTGCTGCAGTAACTCTTGTTCTCCTGGGAAGCTTCACTTTAAGCCAGGGCTTTGAGGGGGTAAGTTGATTTTATTTAAGGCAATTATTATAGGTTATTTTCTGCATAACGTAAATACAATGCAAGTTGATGTTTATTTTATATAGTTTTCAATTAAAAATAAAGTTTTTGAACTCTAAACAGTGCTTTTTTTATCAAGTACCTAGCTGGCCATGCAAATGGGACAGTTGACGCCAACGGAGTCTGCCAGTGCCAGGTTTATCTTCCAGATCCCACTTTTCCAGTGGACAGGCTTGAAAAACTGGAGATGACTTCTACGTCTTTGACCGTATCTGTTGAGCAGCAAATTATAAAGGTAATACAAATTCACTTTTTAACAATGTTTTTCTTATAATATTCTTCTGGAACAACACTTTCTATCATTCAAATGCAACACCTTCAAAAACCTAAGGAAGAAAATTTTACAAACATGTTTAATTTTGATCTGCTAGCATTAGTGTACAAGTTACTAAAAGTTTCACAAAATAGTCATACATTAAATGAAAATAAAACAAAGTCTAGTATAAACTTCAAAATTTAATAAAGTATGTAAAGTATCCTCAAGGACTTCCCGATAAAAAAATGCACTCTTAGTGTCTTAAAAGATGTACTGTTAATTCTGGTTTTGCTGATTTTCTCCACAGCTTCAGGAATACACAAGTAAAATTTCAGTCTTTGAAAAGCGCATGCACAACCTCACTGTACGCATAGAAATAATGGAAAGCAGTGGGCTCACATACACCGAGTTGGATTTTGAGCTGATCAAAGTTGAAATCAAGGAGATGGAAAAACTTATCACAGAGTTGAAAGGCAGTCTCTCAGGTAGCAACGTCATTGTCGAACAGCTCTATATCGAGGTACTTTTGAGATTTTACCAATTTTTTTATATTTAAGATACATTATTTGCTACCAAAAATCCATATTCACATCCTGGTCTGTATTTTTTTGTTTGAATTGGACCAAGCAAATTTCAGAAAATTGTGTTGTGTTGTGCATTACAGATCAAAAACATAAGTCTGATTATCACAAGCCTGGAAGCACTGGACAAAAACAATGTACTTGCTATTCGCCGTGAAATTCTCGCTCTGAAGAAAAAACTAGAAGAATGCGAGGAACTCAGAAATCAGACCTTGCCGGGTCCCACCAAGCCACCAATTATTTATGGTTAGTGCTAGAAGACTTAAACTTCAAGTACCTTGAAGCATTTTTTTGTCTATAATGTACACCCCTTCTAAATGTGAGGAAAAGTATGATGTTGAAGTGGTATTCAATGTGTTTGCCCCATATGAAAATATATGAGCACAAGTCTTTGTGCACAAATATTTAACATACATTTGTTCTTTCAAATGTTCTCAGAATGTTACTTATTTATTTAATTGTTTTTCTTCATTTAGGATCTTGCAACCATGGCCTCATTTCAAATGTCAGCCAACCATCTGTTGCACAGTTGAATTGGAGAGGATTTGGATACAACGCTGGTGCCTGGGGAAAAGATCCTGAACCTGTATATCCAAGGAAAGAACTGTACTGGCAAGCTCCTCTGAACACAGATAACAGATACTTACAGTATTACAGACTGTACACTTCCTATGATGACTTCCTGCTGTACAGAAATCAAATACAGGCAACATTTGAATATGGTCAGGGCAGTGGTATGGTTGTGTATAGGAATCATTTGTACCTCAACTACTATGGCACAAGAGATGTTTGCAAAATTGATCTTAACACGCTTAAAGTAGCAGTGAGAAAACCAATTCCTTTTGCTGCCTTTAACAACAGGTTTTCTTATTCAACACCTTGGCAAGATATTGATGTTGCTGTAGATGAAAGTGGGCTGTGGGTCATCTATGCCACTGAAGAAAGTACTGGTAACATAGTGATCAGTAAACTGAATGAGACAACCCTAGATATTGAGAGAACCTGGGTGACAAAGCAGTATAAGCCTTCAGTTAGTAATGCATTTATTGTGTGTGGTGTCCTGTATGCTACCAGGACAATTAATACTAGGCAGGAAGAGATATTTTACATATATGACACAAAGACAGACCAAGATAGCATCATCAGTATCCCCTATAATAAGATGATGGAATATATTTATGGTGTCAACTACAACCCTAAAGACCATAAACTCTATGTGTACAATGATGGCTATCTTATCACATATGACCTCAGCTTTTATCCCACAACAGAAGCACTTAGTGAGGATTATACAACAAACTAATCACAAGCTATCTTTTGTTTCAACAGCATCAGGAGATAAAATGGATTGATGTTGACTCATTTTCCATGCTAGGTTTTAGCAGTTGTAGCATATTAAAATGAAATGTGTAGCCTTTTTTAAACTTGTATTTTACTCATAATTCATTACTATCATAAGGTCCTATAAGTTATCTCTTTGATTGAAAAACAATCTCATATATCAAAGTCTTTGTTCTTGTAATGATCTGTTTGACTGCCACTACAATTTAAATTGCAATAGTCTTCAAGCAGGCATTGTTTTCAGGTGGCATAACTGCTTCTGTCAGATATGAACCTAAACAGATAGTTATGTCAAGCGTTCTCTTCTGTTATAATTCTGAAGCATCATAAACCAACATAACCTGTTATTGTTTTAACCCAGTGCCATCCCACAAATTGTAGCAGTCATACTAAAACACTCAAGAGATCAATTTAAAAATTTTTTAGAATTCTATCCATTTTTTGAAATCACTGTTTCTATGTGTCATGCTATAAATGAATTAACAATAATAATTGTTTTTATTTTAATTGTACAATGCATTTTAAAGAAAATAAATAAATCAAATCTTGAATTATAACCATCAAAGGTAAAAGCATTTTAATGTCATTTTTCATGTGTTTTTTGAAAATATCAGTTGTAATCACTAACTACATATTTCATCCCTTTGCACAAGTCTGGAGATTGCTCACATTTACTGCATTATTTAAACTGAATAATAATTAATCAATAATCCTATCTACATTTTAATTTAGATCCCCTTTTTATGGTGTTCAAGTGAACTTACAGTTAATGAATGATTGCCCAAAAACGGTTAGAAATATTTATCAAGTTTTGAATAATCTAGAATGAGCACTGCTGGTTCACAACTTCAGGAGCCTCATATTAAATCTTATCCAAGTGTCTGTACGTATATGTGGAGATGGTATATTCTGCCTGTGCTTTTGTGAGTGTGTTTGGTTTGATCATTAACTCTCCAATACATTTGAGAATGTCCTGTGATAGACAAGAATCACATTCAAGCCTATTCATGGTATTTATATTGACAAATTTTTAGTTTTTGTCAATGAAGGATAAACTTTGAAAGTGAGAGAAGAGCTTTTAAAAGTAATTGTTTTGCCAATTAGCAGTTGTCTACCGAATTAAAAAAAGTAAAGCTGATCTAGCACCAGGCATTCTTCGACTACAAGTTTGTACATCTATTGGAGTTTGGTTATGCAGCACCTTTCAACTGACACTGAATTTTGAAGCTTCTCTGACTGATAATTTTAAAATTTAAAAACTCGAACGATGAAGCAGCTTCTTGTGTGTTCCAGTAACTTCATGAAAAAAGTTAATGATTAAAGCAGTTATTAGGCAGAAGCTCACATGCAGCTGTCTGAAAACTGATGAACAGGTGAATAATACAAGGTTTTTGAATGCACAAAAATGTTTCACAATACCCATCGGAATGAAAAATCAAAAAGAAATCTCCTTATTATCTTTTTTGGTTTCTCCTAAACAACAATGAGATCAGAAAGAAATAAAATGGAGACTTTTTCTTTTGTCTCATGCTTCTCAGATTTTTCTCGTAAAAAAAAAAAATACCCTGCTGTCTCACAAGTGCCTCCTGTTGAGTTTCAGCAGAGACCTCAGTAAAGTCACACAATGGGCTCAGCTTTTCTAAGCAGTGACTTGATGTTTTTTTTACAATATGAACATTTTACGTTGCATTCTCAGTAACATATGGTGAAATACATAGACAGTTGTTTGCGATAATAAAACACTGTACTATTGTAAAAGCTAGCCCGGCCACAGACAGACACGACATCAATGTCCAAAATATACAGGTTTATTTATAATACTGTTTACAATTTGGTTGCACCCATGCACACACTATTCCTCAGTTCTTTCTCTCTTCTGCCACCTCCACTCCTCTCTTGTAAACTCCGTCTTCCTCCCTCTGACTCCGGCTCCTCGAAGGGAGTGAGGCAGCCCCTTTTATCATGCCCCGGATGTGCTCCAGGTGCTCGGTGATGGTCTTCCGGCAGCACTTCCTGGTGTGGTGAAAGGGCTGTTCTTGCAACTGGAAGCACTCTGGGAGTACACAGTTCCTAGAGTGGTAGCACTTCCTGGTGTGACAGAAATGCTGTCCTCCAGGCTCAGGAATCATCCAGGCAGCCCCTTGGTTGGGCCACAGACCCCCACAGGGTTGAACTTCCAAGCTCCATATCCATGGCCCTTGATGGAAATCAGGGGGCTGCCCTCTTGCTTCCAGGGAAGATATTGTCCCTTTCCCGGTACTTCCCTGATCCATGCGTCCTGGTGGGGCAAGGTAATTGGTCATCTGCCACACTATCATTACAAAATTGTAGTCCTTGCTTCTGAATAATACTAATAATACTTGCTCTAATTTATATTACTGTACACCAATTAGATGCCAGGTAGTATAGCCTAGTGGTCAAGACTTTGGGCTTTAAACTCCAGGGTTTAAATAATGTGTGATCAGGAAGAAGTCATTTTAAGTGCCTTTGCTCCCTAAGGGAAAACATAAGCCATGTAATAAATCATATCTTAAATGTTGTGAGACCTTGAATAAAGACATCAGTCCAATAATAAGTAAGCACTATTAAGTCTAAAAAGAGGTTAAAACAAGACTAGAAAGAGATCTAATAAAATACATCAGGATTTCCAAACTCAATTCCGACTCCTTTTACCCCAGTTGTATCTCATACCTCCTTTTTCTCTAAAGGTAGTTAATGCTTAAATAATATATAAACGAGAATCTCTTTTTTAAGTCCAATGAGACATCAAATATCAACAATTGAGCAGTGAAATTTTCTTATGGGCCTTTAGAAGCTTCTGTTTCACAGAGGCTTAGGTTTGACTCTGAGAAGAAACTGTATGTTTTCCCAGTGTCTGCATGGATTCTCCACTCAAAGAAATGTGTGTTTAGATAAATGACAATTCTACTTTGCCCCTGGATAAGTCAGAGTAAGTGATCAACATGCTGTAATTGCTCCCATACAGGAAAAGCAAAAATAAGTTGAGCACATAGCCCTACCAGCTGGAAAGCCATGGATCCATTTATAGCAGGTGACTGTTTGTTCATGTTATCAGGTCACTTATAACATGCACCTAACATGAAAGATATAAATATAATCTTTTGATGACCAGATGACCCAGTTCCTTAACTTAGAGATTATATATCTTTCATCAAAAAATGAAAAGAAAGCTTTCTTGCCAGAGAGTGAGCACTTTCATGATAGTGTCAACTGTTCCTCAAAGTCTCCATTTTTGCAGCTGAGTTGAGCTCTTTACATTAGGGTCAAAAAAGCAACTTAAAGCTCCAAACAAACAGGCTACAAAAACATTCAGAGTTCCCATTTCAATGTCTAACTATGGAAAATACTGTTTTCCTTTTCAGCTTTATCAGAATACCCTGCACTTCTGTTCAGCATGATAGGACTTTCAAGTTGTGACCTCTTACCTGAAATCTGTCATTTGAAAAGTGTAAAGCATCCCCCATACAGTGGTGTTTAAACCAAAAGATTCCAAGCTTTGCTTTAGGTGATGATGATCCTCAATGGCAAACTGAAGTTGATAACCAGTATTCTCAAACAGATGTTTTCATTGTTAAGGTGAGCTAGTGCGTATTGCCATGGAAATGATGTTCTTTGTCAATCTATTTAGTTGGTAGACAAGCTGATGTAAGTCTGTTGCGGATACTGGGCTTGATATGGACCGTGAACATGCAATTATAAGCACTTCATCATGACAGAGCCAGTAGTTATTCAGAGTTGGTTGTACAATGGTGGTTACCTTAAAGAAAACTATAACATAAACCAGGGACATATTAGAAAAGTAGAAATTTGAAAAACGAGAGGAGATCATTCAAGTCCTTCATGCTTTTTTGTTTAGCTAATAACTAAGGTGTTTCCATATCTCATCCTGATACTTCTTAAATGTTGTCAAGGTTTCTACTTCAACTAAATGGATCAGTAGTTTGTTCCAAATTCCTACAAATACCTTGCATAAAGAGGTGCTTTCTAGCTTCAGTCATAAATTCACATCCCTTTAATTTCTACTGGTGTCCGCAAGTACATAATTCATCGTTAAGTTGAAAGAATTCAGCTAGATCTACTTTATGAATGCCTTTGAGAACTTTGAAAACCTATATTAGGTCTTTTGTGCGAGACTAAACAGGTCTCATTTTCTGAGCAGCAGAACATGTCCTTGAGTACTGGGATGTACTTTGTTGCGCTCTTCTGCACGTCTTCAAGGGCTGCTATGTCTTTTTTGTAGTCTGTTGACCAGAATTTCACACAATACTCCAGATGTGGTCTCACTAGTGCATTATATAGTCTAGGTATAATGTTCCTTGATTTATAATCAGCTGTTTTAACAATATAACCTAACATTTTTATTTACCATTTAAATTGCTTCTTTATCTTCCTTAGATGATGAAAATGTTGTGTCAGCATAATCCTCCTAAAATGATTTAGGTGTTTGTATTGACACAACATATTCAACTTATTTAAGAGTTCGCACAAAATGTCTGCAAATGTTCTGAGTGCAAGGCTAAGAATGCCATGTAGAACTCCAGGTTTACAACTGTTCAGTCATCCATAGCTATTACACAAATGACTTTGTTATTATAGTTTATTACTGCCTAAATGTATTGCCACATGCCTTGTGGTTATGATTTGATAGTGAAATAGACTTTTTCTGGTTTCTTTCGTCTGCTCTTTGTTGCCAGATTTAAACATTACATCACAGACTTTCTCGTCAGTCATAGTTTCTGATGAAGCATTGTCCTTATTTCTTTTGTGGTTATGACATCACCAATTTGTTCATAATACCAATTACTGATGGTGAAAAGTGTTCCTTGTTCCTCATTGACTCCTGATTTGAACACATTCTAGTGCAATTAAAACAGTTCCATAGCACTTATTCTGCCCAACCTTGCTATACTTTGAATAAAGACAGTAAGACTCCAAGGTGGAAGAGGAGTTCAGCCTTTTAAGCATCACATATATTTGTGTAAATATGATCCAAATTATTATCCCCTCCTACTCGACAAAATATACAGTATGTGGATGAAATTTATAAAGAATTGATGTGAGAATTTGTTTGATTCAAATCACTTGAGATGGCAGTAACTCTTTTACAAGTACAATTTCTTGTTTACTAATTGCTGCAACCAGCAGTTTGAGTGACTCCATAGAATTAGCATTTAGATAAATCCAAATAGGACTGATTAAAATTATAGTGAATATACTAGGCAGTTAGAAAAGTCAGAAATATATCATTAAAAGTTCCAGATGAGTTGCACAACTTCACATATAACAACAGCATTTGTAGACCACCTATTATTGAGAAAACACATGCACACAGAAACACACACATCCACTGTGGCGTTTTGAAACAGCTCTGTCTGAACTGAGAAATAAAAAAGCCACCTAGCTGTATAATCATATTTGGTACTCCTTTATAAAGGTTTCCATAGAAGTATTCCTTTATGCCTCCGTTTTACCGGGGAGGTAGACACGTTCGGCACTTCAGTATCAGGTATTACATTTGCCAGTCATGGTCTCTATGGTGTGTTATTGAGCTAAGCTTAAATGTTGCCTGCGAGGCAAAAATAAACAAAAATAAAAATCTATTCCTTTAAATCAGAGCATTACTGGGTCACTAAGCATGTAAGTCCAGTATCTCCATACAATATTGCCACTCTAACTTTGAGGAAAAACATAGACCATGTAAACGAAAAAACAGAAAAACACAGACACGTTTAATAAGGTGTACAACGAATTTTCTAATTAAATACAACTGTAGCTGCATCTTTTCCAGTTTCCCAAAATCAAGCTGCTACTGAATTGGCAAGGAATGATCCAGCATGAATCAAATGCATAAGAAAAGAAATTTCTCAGTCCAATAAATTTAATTTTAAAAAGGTTTAGTGAAAATTCAAAGCAAAACAGTTCACACAAAAATACAGAAAAGACTTATTACACACGCAGGATAAAAGGCAAAAAAAATTAAAAACGTTTCTTCTACAAGCTCTGTTTTTTCGTGTTAAAGTTACTTTCTATGCTTAAAGGCTGCATTACAATATTTCACTATGGTAAACTTACATTGCTTTGATTATTACATTCAGTACATTCTCAACGTATGGCAAATTCAATATGGTTAATATAATACTGTGGCAAGTTGCTGGGGCTGCGACCCGGCCGGGACACCTGGAAGGACCGGAAGGTGGTGTGTACGTCCTCCAGGCCATGAGGGGGCAACTGCCCTGGATCAGAGGAGGATCACGGGAGAAGAACAAGGAGGCTTACGCCTATTGGGTTCCGCGGCCACCGCCAGGGGGCGCCCTGAGTCTCAGAGGGCCCGGGACTGATGTACTTCCGCCACACCCGGGTAGATGGAGGTGGATCCCTCCAGGGACACCTGGACTGCTTCTGAGTGCTCTTCTGCCACACCAGGAAGTGACGTCGGAGGGAGTACCTGGAGCACATCTGGGTGAGAATAAAAGGGCCTGCCTTCCTACAGTCTGGGAGCTAGAGTCGGGAGTGGGAGCGGGACAAGGCTCCCATGGAGAGAGGAAAGGCGGTCCAAGGACAGAGAGAGAAGCCCGAAGGAGTGGTGATTGGTGTGAGGAGCACAGTGTGTTGTGCGGGACTGTGTTGTGATGGAGGAGAATATAAATGAGCTTTTTATAAGGATGCGGTGTCTGTCTGGTGGTGTTCGGGCAGGTCTCACAAATACGTTACAGGATACAGTTTAAAATCTGTTTGCCCTCCATGCAAATGCAGATCATAAGCTAGGACTAATCTGTAGTCAAAGGGACAGAAAATAATTAGAAAATTCAATTTCAGTTTAGCTTGTGGGGATATGATAGAATCTCCCATTGACTATGCATTAATACACAGGCAAACATTTTAACATAACTAAGAAAATATGCCTATCAATTTAGCATAACCTAAATGACTAACAAATGGCTCTTACAACAACAGCACATGTCTACCAAATAAATCAAAGTGCCAAAAAAGTAAATGACATTCCTGATAAACAGTAAATGATACACTCAAGCTTAGGTGAGGAACATTAAACAGGACTCATCTTCACTAAAGTCAACAACTTCATCTTAATTTTCCTATTTGTACTCTTCTAGTTTCTCACAGTATCTTTTATGGCACCGTCCTTCTTTAACATCTTTGATGATTTTGACAGTTTCCACTTGTAGCAGCAAATGCCTTGATAATTAATGGCGTCTTTGCTATCAGCACATTGAGCTGTGTGCACTATTCAGGATATGATGTCAAGGCACATATCACCAATCACAATAACTATGCTAATTTGGTGATGTGCAGACTACTAATTATCTATTAGGGATGAGCAGAATTGATTATTTTTCATTAACATATATGAAAAAACTAATTGATGAGCACAAGAAGTTGTTCAAAAATTGTGTTAAAAGAAATAAAATATTGAAATGAAAAAACATAGACAGGAACTGAAAAACATAGATCCAGGTGGAAAAACATTGGATTGGCAAAACAGTCTCCACATTAATCTAGCTACATCCATTATATGTGCTACCTTACTACAGCTTGGTGTGCATTATTCATACTCCATTTTGCATCATTCCTCAATGCATTCATGTAGAGATGTCGATCGAGCTCTGTATGAGAAAATGATATATTCATGTGTCTGCACAGAAGTGAATGTCAGCGTTGAAAAATTAATTTGCATTAAAGTCAACTTAGCTGCTGCTGTCAATGAGCAAAGCTCAAAACAGTCAGTGAGTACTCAGCAGTAGTCACACCACAACAATAAATTCTAGTTGAAACAATATTTTTTCCAAAGTAATCCCTCCACCACTTCAGACCCATGTCTCCTGCACTAGGTAATTCTTTGGAATTAGCTGACACCTCTGCAATAAACGACTCCATAATCAGCATGACTTTTGCATGCCAGGGGCTTGACCAGTATAAAAGTACTGAAGTTTGTTGTATTAGAGAGTAAAATTGAAAATAACATATAATAGAAAGATTACAAACACTGCATCCTTAAATGGGGAGTTTGACAAAACAGGTACATCATTGATTTTATCCATCCATCCATCAATCCACCTATCTAGTGTTACAACTTTATTTAAGGTCACAGGGATTTCAAATAAATGTAAATGATATCATCGTGGAAAAAAAAAAAAAAACAGCCGTGTGCAGAGCTATGCATTTTCCAAGTGCTGTTTGAACAGTACATGGAAAATATATTTAAGAACCTATTGAATATTTTGTATATTTTGTTTTTTATTAAGTGAAAAAAATAACTATTGCTTATTGTATTAAACTGTATATCTTTGCTGGTTTGATGCTATCCTTTGTGCACTCTGTCAGTGTTGTCAAGGATCCCTTTGTCATTTCTCTGACAATTTTTTTATTTGGTCATTTTGGTCGGAAGGGCTCATCTTGGAAGTTACGCAATTTTTTCTTTATATTTTGTTACAAGAGACTTCACGCTGCTCCTAGGAGAGTTCCAAGCTTTATCCGTCTTATTATAACATTCTCCAGCTTTTTTCTTCCTTTGTTTTCATGACAGCAGGACTGATCTGATCTGCTGTTTAGCATTGTCAGTGATATTTATTGTATAATCATAGAACTGGGCACTGGGGGATTCAAGATAAACACACTAGTAAACATTCAATAGTGTGATCTCTGAAGAAAGCTGAATATCACACCCGTTTCTGGGTATTAAAACAAATAATGTGAGTAATTATCAGATAAGAAACTTTCAGATTTCTCTTTTCATACAATTCTGAAGATATCTAATCATACATTTTATTTTATCATCATACTGGAGTTAAAAAAAAATAAAAATGCTTTTAGTTGTTTTTGATATGCAACAAAATGACAAATTATCAATGAGGGGGGAGTTTACTTTCTGTTGTTCAAACTGGAGATTAATAGGTAATATTAAGGAGGTGATTCTGGATGAGATGGTTAGAAAAATAAATAGCATTCAATAAAACATAGGACCAAAAATACATTATATGTAGAAAACACCAATCTGTAGCAAAACGAGAAACTTAAATATTATTACTCTCAATCAGGTGAGATTCAAAATGCATTACTTTGATTCCCTAATATTATGAAGAATAATAAAGAGATATCATAACTAATGGCAAAATACATTAGCATTTTTAAGTGAATATCTGGGTTTTTTTTTTCAAAAAATCAATCTGGGTACTTATCCTATAATGGAATTTCATTTTATAAGTCAAAGCTGTTCATTATGTTAATAAGTGCTGTAACTTTAAATTGCCTTCATTTCCATGAGTGTTTGAGTATGCTCTACACTGCACTGGTGTCTCATTCTAGTTAGTTTTTGTATGTTGAACTGAGATGTTATTTTAGTTTTCTTTATTTAATATAGCTAAGAAGGTTGTTCATCTGTTCATAAGGTGTTGAAACAGGCTGCTTTTGATTACTTCAGTGTTAATGCTTAGGTCGCTAATAATGTCTCTGCATAGATCTTCCTTTGTGTTGCTCTTTCTCCGCATATTCAATACATTATTTGATAAATTTCTTTGCCAACTCAGAATAGCAGACAGTCATTACGTACTCCCTGCAGCATGGGAGCAATAAGGCAGGAGCCAAACTTAGACAGGGCCAGTTTAAAGCCACAAAATTACTTAACTGACATATTATTGGAAAACTGAAGTACCTAGAAGAAAACTTAGGCAGGAATGGGAAGAATATTCCAGTTTTAAACAGATAGAACCTAGTCATGATTATTTACATAACTTAATCTTAGCAAATTATAAACCTCTAAGTAAACATTGTCTTTTCGAAGTAAGCATCTGCAAACAGAACAAAATAGGGAAAGTTAACTTCATACAGTAAAATAACAATACAGTTAGAAACACTGTGGATTATAGCTTTCCTCGATTATTTAAAAGACAAAACACTAAGTTTTTGGTAATAGTATATACGTACACTCACCTAAAGGATTATTAGGAACACCTGTTCACTTTCTCATTAATGCAATAATCAACCAATCACATGGCAGTTGCTTCAATGCATTTAGGAGTGTGGTCCTGGGCAAGACAATCTCCTGAACTCCAAACTGAATGTCAGAATGGGAAAGAAAGGTGATTTAAGCAATTTTGAGCGTGGCATGGTTGTTGGTGCCAGACAGGCCGGTCTGAGTATTTCACAATCTGCTCAGTTACTGGGATTTTCATGCACAACCATTTCTAGGGTTTACAAAGAATGGTGTGAAAAGGGAAAAACATCCAGTATGCGGCAGTCCTGTGGGCGAAAATGCCTTGTTGATGCTAGAGGCCAGAGGAGAATGGGCCAAATGATTCAAGCTGATAGAAGAGCAACTTTGACTGAAATAACCACTCGTTATGACCGAGGTATGCAGCAAAGCATTTGTGAAGCCACAACACACACAACCTTGAGGCGGATGGGCTACAACAGCAGAAGACCCCATCGGGTACCACTCATCTCCACTACAAATAGGAAAAAGAGGCTACAATTTGCACGAGCTCACCAAAATTGGACAGTTGAAGACTGGAAAAATGTTGCCTGGTCTGATGAGTCTCGATTTCTGTTGAGACATTCAAATGGTAGAGTCAGAATTTGGCGTAAACAGAATGAGAACATGGATCCATCATGCCTTGTTACCACTGTCCAGGCTGGTGGTGGTGGTGTAATGGTGTGGGGGATGTTTTCTTGGCACACTTTAGGCCCCTTAGTGCCAATTGGGCATCGTTTAAATGCCACGGGCTACCTGAGCATTGTTTCTGACCATGTCCATCCCTTCATGACCACCATGTACCCATCCTCTGATGGCTACTTCCAGCAGGATAATGCACCATGTCACAAAGCTCGAATCATTTCAAATTGGTTTCTTGAACATGACAATGAGTTCACTAAAATGGCCCCCACAGTCACCAGATCTCAACCCAATAGAGCATCTTTGGGATGTGGTGGAACGGGAGCTTCGTGCCCTGGATGTGCATCCCACAAATCTCCATCAACTGCAAGATGCTATCCTATCAATATGGGCCAACATTTCTAAAGAATGCTTTCAGCACCTTGTTGAATCAATGCCACGTAGAATTAAGGCAGTTCTGAAGGCGAAAGGGGGTCAAACACTGTATTAGTATGGTGTTCCTAATAATCCTTTAGGTGAGATTATTTGTATACTGTCAAATAAATTGTCACTTGTTTTTTTTTTCTTAATATTATGTGTTATAGTGGACTGCCATGGGGATCAGGTTTTCTATTTTCCACTATGTCTAATCCGGTATTTTTGAAGTACATGGTTTCTCACTTACCAAAATACTCTTTATTCTGAGTCTGAATATGCAACAACAACCAAAAAAAAATAGGTGCAGTCCTCATACATGCACAAACCACATACACATTCACTCTGTTTATTATTGCAGACATTACGTTATCTAAAATAAAGCATCCCATTTCATTTATGACAAATATGCTTCACTAAGCCACCATGTATGTTCAAAGGTTTGCGACAAACAATTAAAGAAAAAAGAAGAGTAAGGTAAATTGGATAGCATTTGCACTAAGTGTGTTCACATCTCCTTTAATAGCCTGTTTATTCACAGAAACCTGTTTTCTAAAATGCTATTTAAAACCTTACTCAGGTTAGAGTAATCAGGTTATTAGTCTCTGAGAAGCATGGTTAATAGAGGTAGATTTCTCAATGAGTAACCCAGTTATTTGGTCATGGGGAGCTGGGTAACATTAAGGATTTTGTAGTCTGCACATGCCTGTTGCACTCTGTTTGCCTGCAAGTGTATTTACTTCATAGATGTTTTCAGCAGCCATGGGTAGAAACATCCATAAGATAGATTTTCTGAGGCAAATGCTCAAGCAATCACATTGTTTCTTCTTCTGATTAATATAATCTGTCTCATTATTTTAGAAAATGCTAAATTTATCTTGATGAGTTAAACCTACAGTGCTAAGCTTAACAGCACAATCTCAGCAGTATTGTTGGGAGTAATGTATTAAAACTGACATGACTTACGTAGATCTGGCTACTTTTTAAAGTAACTAGTATCCTAATGCACTACTTATTTTATTTAAGTAAAAATATCTGTGTTATTATTATCCCAGCAACACTTGGATGTAAGGTAAGAATCACATGTACAAATATAGCAGTTCTTTGCAGGGCTCACTTGCAGAGTCAAGCAGAAAAGAGCGTGCTGTGTGCAATCCTGTAAAAGAAACCTAAATAAAATGTCAATTTAGTTTTAATCCACCTATTTACTATTGAAATGTTGAAACAGTGTGACTGGGTGAAGTAACAACCAGTGTCCATACTTGAAATCAACCATTTGTTGATGTTGCCTCCAGAAGCAGTTTGGAATTCCGTTGTGAATGCACATGTTACGCACTTCAGCACTCGGCATCCCTGCGCTCTGAGTTTGTGTGCTCTGCTATTTTGTGGTGTTGCTCTTAAACGCTTTCTCTTCATAACACTAGCATTTACAGTCGAAAGAGGCAGAACTGGGAAATCAGAAATTTCACATACTAACTTGTGGCAATGGTGGCATCCTATGAGAGTGCCAAGTTTAAAGTCACTGAGCTCTTTAGTACAACTCATTCTACTACCAGTGTTTATCAAAGGAGATTGCATGGTGTAGGAAAGACACAAAACCAAGAAAAAAGATTTGGGGTATTCACTCTGTATACTTCAAAAAATAGCTTTAAGTAAGACTGAGTCTAAAACTGAACTGAAAATAACAGAAAATATTATAGATAAATATATAGATTTATAAAGAGTATCCAGGAAGGGACATGTTTTGAGGGTTGGAGACGAAAATGAGGTCAGAGCTGAAGCTGGAAGTGAGGTCAGGTGGGATTTCCTTCTGAAGGTTTTCAGAGAAACAGAAAAGGTGTTAGTATGCATCACCAATACCTGGTCTGGTATATAGATACATTTAGTTAAGCCCTTCAACTGCCTTCCATTCGCACGTGTTTGACAACGGCTATATGCTTGATTTTATGCACGTGTTAGTAAAGGGAGATGCTGAAATACAAGAACTCAATAATTTGGATGGGTGTCCACATGCTTTTGGCCATGGGTGAACTCTCACAGTGAGAAAACTGATTACAAAAGCTGCCTTTAACAACAGTATTTCCTATTAGAAAAATTTTTACTTTTTATTAGAAAAAAATATTTTATAGATGAAAATATGGTTGGTTGTTGGACATTCACATCATTAAGCAGAACAAAGTAGTGGTAGGACAGTATATGAAGGGGAAATACAGTTCTCTTTACTGAATGAGAAGTATCACCTAGCACCCACTAGAGGTCACAACTGACTTAAAGAAATGTAAAAACTTTAAAAATGAAAATGAACCAATTTTGCATATTTACAAAAAGTAAACCACAAACTATAGTAGTACTGGTAATTAAATGATTAGAGCTGTGACCTCACAGTCACAAACTTTAAATCCCAATCCGGTCCTTGTTTATATTGAGTCCATATGTTGTTCCTGTATCAGCATTGATTTTTCTCCTGACACTCCTGTTTTGTCTTGCATCCAAAATGAGTGTGTTTAGTTAATTGACAACTCTAAACTGACATTAAAGGATTACACAATTGTGGGTGCTTGGTCTGAAATGAGCTAGTGCCGCATCTAGGGCTTTTTACTGTACTCACAAAGTGTCCAGACTCTAATAATGAATGATTGAGGATTACAATAATGCTTCAATTGACATTTGAAGTGAAAGAAAATACTACTATTTACATACTCCACACATTTATTTCACTTTTGCTTTAATAATATAAAAAAATACCTTAATATTTACAAGGCTTTCATTTGTTGAAAATAGTACCCATTCATTTTCCTAAACTAAACTAGAGAATATCCCAGCAAGCATAGGGCACAAGGCAAGATCAAAACTAAGACAGGATGGTAGTCTATGGCAGAATGAATAGATGCACACATGTACCCAAAGACTAGGGCCAATTTAATGTTACCAAACCAAAATGGCATGTTTTTAAATTGTGGGTGTATACTAGAGGACCTGGAGTAAAGCCGCATGGACAATGAAAATACATGAAAACTCCACACAGGGAGAAACCTGAGTGCACCTCAATCTCCATGTCGCAAGGCAGTAGCACTGCCATGATGCCACCAGGCTGCCCAATTAAGAAAAATGATAAATGGTAAATGCAAAATAAATGATATAAAGATAGCTAATTGTACACAATGGAACATAAATTGTCAGTTGATGGTCACAGGGGTCTAGAGCCTATGCTGGCATCACTGGGAACAAGGCAGGGACAAACACTGAACAGGACCTCAGGCCATTACAGAGCTCAAGATGGAACATGAAATGAAAAATATAATTACTCATCTATGCTAATTTAATGTAGAATGGTCCTGATTAAGTGACACATATCATGGCTTTGGTTACCACTGAGCTGTGCGGCCATGAAACATCTTTTTCTAATTCCCCATCATTACTATTATCAAAAAACAGGAAACATTTAAAATTAGAATGATGGGAAATTCATGTAAAGGAAAAAAAGACTGACTATTTTTGATGTATTTAATATCTGTATACAGTACATCCATTCATCTAACCCACCTATCCAATTCAGGGTCATGAGAAACACTTGTCCTTCCACGCAGTACCAGTTAGAAGGTGGAAAAGTCTACATGTCACTTGTTCTGCATGCAGACCTGTGTTGGCTTTCATGCTATGATAAAAAAGCTGGAGCAAAGTTAGCACTAAGCAGGGCTTTGAATGAAAATTGGTGCATCTTCTTTTCACTTGCAGATATGGCACAGAGATGCACAATGTTTTTTTATACATTACTCACGAGTCCCTACTAGGCCAAATATGGCATTCTAATTTTTAATTTGTTACAACAAGAGGATCATGGTGGAATATTTAATTAAATAGGTATAAATGTTAGTTTAATTGGTAGCATCAACCTTGGATTTTATACATACCGTATATGTTGGTGACGGTGTGCAAAGGTGTCTTTTGATTGAATAACATTCCATGAAAAGTTTCTTTCTTCCTTGTGCCAAAAGCAGTTGGTTCTGGATAGGTGTGACTCAATAAGAAAGCATTTGTTTGACTCTGGGTCTATATAGTGTAAATGTGAAATGCATTATTGTTTAAATTATGTTCTTAAATGAATTATAAATATATACATATATAATAAAAAAAGCTGAAGCATATTTTGAATATTCTATTTTACATTACAATATACACTCACCTAAAGGATTATTAGGAACACCATACTAATACGGTGTTTGACCCCCTTTCGCCTTCAGAACTGCCTTAATTCTATGTGGCATTGATTCAACAAGGTGATGAAAGCATTCTTTAGAAATGTTGGCCCATATTGATAGGATAGCATCTTGCAGTTGATGGAGATTTGTGGGATGCAAATCCAGGGCACGAAGCTCCCGTTCCACCACATCCCAAAGATGCTCTATTGGGTTGAGATCTGGTGACTGTGGGGCCATTTTAGTACAGTGAACTCATTGTCATGTTCAAGAAACCAATTTGAAATGATTCGAGCTTTGTGACATGGTGCATTATCCTGCTGGAAGTAGCCATCAGAGGATGTGGTACATGGTGGTCATGAAGAGATGGACATGGTCAGAAACAATGCTCAGGTAGCCCGTGGCATTTAAACGATACCCAATTGGCACTAAGGGGCCTAAAGAGTGCCAAGAAAACATCCCCCACACCATTACACCACCACCACCAGCCTGGACAGTGGTAACAAGGCATGATGGATCCATGTTCTCATTCTGTTTATGCCAAATTCTGACTCTACCATTTGAATGTCTCAACAGAAATCGAGACTCATCAGACCAGGCAACATTTTTCCAGTCTTCAACTGTCCAATTTTGGTGAGCTCGTGCAAATTGTAGCCTCTTTTTCCTATTTGTAGTGGAGAAGAGTGGTACCCGGTGGGGTCTTCTGCTGTTGTAGCCCATCCGCCTCAAGGTTGTGCGTGTTGTGGCTTTACAAATGCTTTGCTGCATACCTCGGTTGTAATGAGTGGTTATTTCAGTCAAAGTTGCTCTTCTATCAGCTTGAATCATTTGGCCCATTCTCCTCTGACCTCTAGCATCAACAAGGCATTTTCGCCCACAGGACTGCCGCATACTGGATGTTTTTCCCTTTTCACACCATTCTTTGTAAACCCTAGAAATGGTTGTGCGTGAAAATCCCAGTAACTGAGCAGATTGTGAAATACTCAGAGCGGCCCGTCTGGCACCAACAACCATGCCACGCTCAAAATTGCTTTAATCACCTTTCTTTCCCATTCTGACATTCAGTTTGGAGTTCAGGAGATTGTTTTGACTAGGACCACACCCCTAAATGCATTGAAGCAACTGCCATGTGATTGGTTGATTAGATAATTGCATTAATGAGAAATTGAACAGGTATTCCTAATAATCCTTTAGGTGAGTGTATATGTAATGTAAAATATATATATTGTCAGGGATGCCAGGGGCCATGACCCGGCCGGGACGCCAGGAGGGACCGGAAGAGGGTCAGAGCCCTGCCTGGACCACGTGGGGTTTGCCTTCCGGGTTGCTTTGGGGGCCACGGGTCGAGGGCATGGAAGCCCTTCCCTGTAGGGGCCCGTGGTCACCGCCAGGAGGCGCCCCAATGCCTTGGACTTGTTTCCCCAGCACTCCCGCCACACCAGGAAGTGCTGGGGAAGATTTATGACGGCGCCGGAGAGCAGCCGGGAGGACAGCCGGCACTTCCGCCACACTTGGGCGTGGCCAGAAGATTGCCGGGAACACCTGGGGCTCATCCGGGTCCTCCATAAAAGGGGCCGTCTCCATTCATTCGGGGCTAGAGTCGGGTGGAAGAAGGACGAGGCAAGAGGAGTTGTGGAGGCGGCCCGAGACGAAGGCATTGTGGCCAGGACTGAGTGACTGTTTTGGGGTTTGTGCACGTGACTGGGTCGGGGTGACCTAAGTATTGTAAATATTGTGGTTAATAAACGAGTGGTGGTTTGATAACAACATGTCCGCCTGTCTGTGCCCGGGTGCCGTTCACAATATATATATATATATATATATATATATATATATATATATATATATATATATGCATGTATTTATTTATTTATAGGCTTCCTCTCAGCGTTATAAGACAGGCATTGTAAGTAAATGCTGGCTTTTGTAGCCAACAGTTTTACAGCCTGTTATAACATTGCCCTCTAGTGGTTTTAAGTATCTTCACACCTTCTTCCTAATCAAATACAAATAAGGTGAATAAAAAATAAATGATAAGAACTTAATTACTTATGTTATTGTGAATACTAGAACTGCAAAATATTACACATGTATATTTATAAAAAGTGAACACATACACACAGACTAAGGCCAGTTTAGCAAAACCAATTAACCTAACCTATTTATTACTTTTTAGACCTTTTAGATTAAAATTGTTGTGAACTGTTGATTTTGCAGTTTTAAAATATTTTTACTAATTTATGCTAATTTTAACAGATTATTAATAATACAGGTAATTTAAGGTATTTTAAGGTATTTATAAAGCTTTTTAGGAATAGTTGCTGTGTTGGGGAGGTAAGAATAGTTGTATACACACTGGAAGTACCTGTGCATCCGTGCATCCTCGGGGGCACACCAATCTCTACAAACCCTAACCTAACCTAACCTAAGTCATTGATCTTTGGGAGGAACCAGAGCACCTGGAGGAAAAATACTATGACATGGGGATAATGCAAAGTCTATGTAGTAAACACCAGAAACATAAACCCTTATTGTGAGGCATCAGTACTACCACTGTGCCATCACGTTGCCCATTTTTATGTAATAAAGACAAAAAATAAAGAGTTGGGATCCCAGACAGGAAAACCCAATTGAAGGAAAGGATGTTGCATTTTTTAAAGAGCCACTCTAAGCATCTTATATGCCAATCTAAGGGACAACATTTTCCGTCTGCATGCTGATGTTCAAATGATATTTACTTCCTGTATCTTGCTGGCTTTGTTGGAAAGGGAGAAGTGTTACAACCCCAGGTGAGGTGTCAGTCCTCAGGCTGGTGTTACACTAGAAACACAAATGAAAGTTAGAATTATAGAGGGTGTAACCCCATTTTAAATGCGTACATTTAAATCATTCCCTATTAGACACCTGAAAAGCTCACATGCAAGCATGACTATATATACTGCATATATATATTGTGAAATTAACAAACTCGACACACTCAAAAAGGTTTGTGGCAGCAACCTGTATAATCTTCCTGGCTGCAAAAGGGCTTCAAAAATAGCATTGATGTGCATTGGTTGGAGTCTGAAACTGAGCTGTCTTAGTTAAGAGAAGGATTGGGGGCTTTAAAGGTCTTCACAGGAAGTAACGTCATTTAGGACGGAACCATAAGTGACATCCTTCTTGAGGCCAGAACAGGAAGTGACGTCTTTCTTGGGGCCAGAACCAGAAGTGATGTCGTCAAGGATGAATCAGGCAGAATTTTCTTTATTCCCTGGCTTGGTTTTTAATTACCTTCATTAGGTCCATTCAGCTTCCTCCTAAGTGCACCTGTGTGACAATACACACACATATATATATATATATATATATATATATATATATATATATATATATATATATAGTGATGGACGGCTGGCAGCTTAACCCAGCCAGGACGCCCCAAGAATGAAAGGATGGGGGAAGGCAGCAACTTTTAGACACTGCCTCCCACAAGATGATAAATGGCAGCTCCCCTGAAGTATAGTGGTGACCCAGATTCCCTCAGGGCATCCTGAGACTTGGAGTTTGGTTTCTCAGCCCTGTTAGATGCCATGTTTGCCACCAGGGGGAGCTGTCAAAGGACATGGGTAGTCATACTTACGGATGGGAGCCCCGGAGTACTTCCGGGCTGACTAAAGAACTTGGCTTCTCCATCTGACCCAGAAGTGATGGCAAGTCATGTGAGAAGAAGAACAGAAGCACTTCCTGGTCAGGCACTATTTACACCACGGGTGTTGAACTCCAGTCCTGGAGGGCCACAGTGGCTGCTGGTTTTCATTCTAACCATCTTCTTCATTAGTGACCAGTTTTTTTCTGCAAGTTAACTTCGTTTGACTTAATTTTAATTAACTTGACTCAAGCCCCTTTGTTGTTTCTTTTTCCTTAATTAGCAGCCAAATAATAACAAGACACAAAACAAGAATCCACATGACTAGCTCACCTGTGCCCATCACACAATATCTGAAAGAAAAAGAAAAGATGAAGTGTCAGTAAGGTCAATCTCCGAGCTCACCAAAACATTGTGAGGGTGCTCTTAGAATAAACAGAAAATCAGCAGTTTTGGAAATGTCTGTTATGGCAAAAATGAGAGCAGCAACAAGCCATGGAATTAAATAATGGGTTTAATTAACAGCAAGAATCGAATTCTCATTAAGAAACTGCTTGGAGTGAAATTGGTTAGAGTCTGACGTCACAATTTAGCTGCTCATCCTTTGGCTCGTTTCACATCTCATTTCTGTTTGGCTGTCATTTAATGAAAAAAAGAATCAATTCAGAGGACTGAATCCTTAAAAACAGGGTTAGCAAAATGAAGGGAAAATAAATTAGTTAACAGTGAAAACTGGTCACTGATTAGGAAAAGGGTTAGAATGAAAACCTGAAGCCACTGTGGCCCCCCAGGCCCGGAGTTCGACACCCCTGATTTAAACAACAACAACATTTATTTATATAGCACATTTTCAAGCAAAACATTTAGCTCAAAGTGCTTTACATAATGAAGAATAGAAAAATAAAAGATAGTAAGAAAATAAAATAAGTCAACATTAATTAACATAGAATAAAAGTAAGTTCCGATGGCCAGGGAGGACAGAAAAAACAAAAAAAAACTCCAGACGGCTGGAGAAAAAAATAAAATCTGCAGGGATTCCAGACCACGAGACTGCCCAGTCCCCTCTGGGCATTCTACCTAACATAGATGAAACAGTCCTCTTTGGATTTAGGGTTCTCATGGAAGGACTTGATGATGATGGTCACATAGACTTCTGGCTTATAGTTCATCAATGTTGAAGCAAAGAAACTGGAAAATGGAACAGAAGACAGAGTAGGGGTTAGTACAGATTTTAGAGACACCATGAATAGTTATTATAATGAATTGAACATACAGAGTATCAGGATTAAATTAAGGTGAAGTTATGAGAAGGCCATGTTAAAGTAATGTACTTTTAGCAGTTTTTTAAAGTGCTCCACTGTATCAGCCTGGCAAATTCCTATTGGCAGGCTATTCCAGATTTTAGGTGCATAGCAGCAGAAGGCCGCCTCACCACTTCTTTTAAGTTTTGCTTTTGGAATTCTAAGGAGACACTCATTTGAGGATCTGAGGTTACGATTTGGAATATAAGGTGTCAGACATTTCTGATATATAAGATGGAGCGAGATTATTTGAGGCTTTATAAACCATAAGCAGAATTTTAAAGTCAATCCTGAATGACACAGGCAACCAGTGTAGTGACATCAAAACTGGAGAAATGTGTTCAAATTTTCTTTTCCTAGTTAGGATTCTAGCAGCTGCATTCTGCACTTGTTGCAAATGATTTATGTCTTTTTTGGGTAGTCCTGAGAGGAGTGCGTTACAGTAATCTAGTCTACTGAAAACAAATGCGTGAACTAATTTCTCAGCATCTTTCAATGACATAAGAGGTCTAACTTTAGCTATGTTTCTTAAGTGAAAAAATGCTGTCCTAGTGGTCTGATGAATATGCGATTTAAAATTCAGATTACAGTCAACGGTTACCCCTAAGTTTTTTACTTCTGTCTTGACTTTTAATCCTAATGTATCCAGTTTATTTCTGATAACCTCATTGTATCCATTATTGCCAATCACTAACATTTCAGTTTTCTCTTTATTTAGTTTGAGAAAATTACTATTCATCCATTCTGAGATACAAGTCAGACATTGTGTTAGTGAATCAAGAGAGTCGGTGTCATCAGGTGCTATTGATAAGTACAGCTGTGTGTCATCAGCATAGCTGTGGTAGCTCACGTTGTGCCCCGAGATAATCTGACATAACAGAAGCATATAGATTGAGAATAACAGCGGACCCAGGATAGAGCCTTGTGGAACACCATATTGGATATCATGTGTCTTTGAGTTGTAGTTACCACAACTAACAAAGAATTTTCTCCCTGCCATGTAGGATTCAAACCAATTTAGGACCTTGCCAGAGAGCCCCACACATTGACTAAGGCGATTTCTAAGAATATCAACGGTGTCAAATGCAGCATAAATGGCCTCTGTCTGCATTAACACGCAAGTCATTTACTAATTTAACGAGTGCAGTTTCTGTGCTGTGATTTGTTCTAAACGGATGGATGAAGACTCAGCAAGCGAGCCAGAGTCGGGAGGTGTAGGGCAGTGCTTGCTGGGAGGTGTGGAAGAGAGAATTGTGTTTATTATTATTGTAATTTGTGATTTACTTGCCTGTTTATTGTGGCTGCAGTGCTTGAAGTCACTATTTATAGAAGAAAGAAGATTAAAAACACTTCTTATTGCTTTTACTTGGTGTTGTGAACGTCAGTCTGTTGGGATTAAAGGGGCAATAGCGACCCCTAGCGTCCATGCATTTACTATATATATATAGTGTCACACATGACTAGGGGTCACCCTCAAGCCTCTGTCAAGATCATTTGGATGTTGTAGCCTATGACCTTCTCATTTCACCCACAGCTATGAGCGGCTAGACCAAGTAGAAGCTCTAATGAATCTCCACCCAGTTTCCAAGCCCCATCCCTTTTAGTAGAAGTTCTGTTTAAATGACCCTTACACCAGAAAGGATTGTCATGTGACCAGAACCACAAAGGGAGAAACAGTCCTACCAGTCATGTGTTCTCTGTCTAAGTTCATTTTGTTGTTAGAGTCTCAATTCCTAATTACTTTCTGCTTACTAGTATATTTACTGTGCTTTTGGAGACTAAACAGGGTTACATTATTACTACCCAACCATTGGACATGAGCTTGACTATTTATTTCATGACATTATATAAACATTAGGCTTCTTAGGCAGTTACATAGTTTTTTTTACACAACTCATTAATGGTTTGTTGTTATGCATTGTGCAGGTGCCTGTTATCTTGTTGACACGTGGTTCAATTTGATTGATCTTTACTGATGATTTTGTTGTTTTTTGATGACTGGAGCATCTCTTTTTTCTTTCAGTTGTGTACTTTTAACATATATTTAAGTGTTGACATGCTTCTCTGTTTCATAGATTCCAAGTGAAATGCCATACATTGCTTGGAACATAAATTTACTTCATCAAAAGGCCATTTTTCTTTATTAAATATTTAGTCATGAGGTGTGTGTAATGTGTAACTGTGTTTTGCTTAGACCACTGCACCACTGTTTGTACAGGCAGCACATAAGATGCAGACACACGGATACACACTGGTGAGTCATTTAAATTACTACTTCAGAATCTGTCACACCGACAGCAGTGATAATTTGAAAAATGAGTAATATGCTGAAAATAAAACATACAAGTTTAAGTGATCTCTCTCAAGCTAAATCTGAAACAGTAAACTAGTTCATAATTTATGTAGTACAGAATGACTCTCAGTTTTAAGGATAGGCAAGGTGTAAGTGTGAGTTGCTTAGAATGGATTTAATTATTGCATTCGTTGATTACCAACATACAGTACTTAGAGTGGCTGTTGCAATTAAAAAGTAACATATATTGTACACTTTTGAGGAAAAAAATGAACATTTGTTGGAGATTTATTTTACTAACATAGTTCATTCATTAAAGGGGCCATGCTCCCCCCAGCACCCTCTTAGGCTCTGACCGTAGGCCGCAGTGGCATGAGATTCACCTAAACGTTTACAAACCAGCTATACATAAGGGCAGGCAAATCAAAATGTGGCTTAACACATAATCTGTTTAAAAACACTGCTTAACATAAAAAAATGAAAATTAGACTGAAACAATGCAAGCAAAATGCCAAGCAGCAGTGGCATGAAGGAGTCACATCTTGATTTTCTAAGATCACTCATTATTTCCTCTTCCTTCCTCTTGCTCTTTTTTGTAATAATTCAAAGAACCATGAACAAATACCATGGCTGACCTCAATTTAGATTGTATGCAAAGTACTGCAAACAACATGCTCTAATTATGTCGGTGCTCTCTCAAAGAAAGTTGGCAGCTAACAGCTTCTTTTGATATTTTGCCAGTCTGCAAAATCAACATAATGCAGGGCATGGTGGAGAATGGTGCTTCATTACAGCTATAGCATAATGGGTTTTAATACTGACTGTCACTGTCTGTGAGAAGTCTGTCATGTTCTCTCAGTATCTCTGTGAGGTTTTCTCTTAATCCAAAGACATGCGTGTTAGATTAACTGGCTAAATTTGCTCCACGCGAGTGTGTAAGTGAGTTGGTTGTACTTAATGCTACTGTGTTAAACTCCAGTCCTCTGTGATCTCTGTGACCATGAATTGGATTAAATGGGACTGATAATTGATGAAAAGATTGTATGCTTCTTTTGATTTTGATGATTGAGATGATAATAAGCTCTTTAGTCTCAAAACTGCATTTTGGTATGCTCTATTGGTTCTCTTCCTTTTGTTCATTAAACATATTATGAAACATTTACAAAGGTTTACTACAATTTACAGAAGCTCACAACCAAACATTAACATATTGAGTTGAATGAGACTAGTAGTTATTACTGTAACATGCATACTTTTACTATTACTTCCTTTTCACAAAATATTCTTTGCATTTTCATTGCAGGTTAATCTTTGTGATTACTCAGATCATTGTAAGAAATTAAGCAACATGGTGGAACTGAAGAGGTTTTTCTTATCTCCTTATTCCATATCATGTAAAACTAATTTTCTATGAAATGTGATCTCTTTATCAGTAGCTACAATCTTTGAACAGTCTACTGAAATAGACTTTACATTTTTCAATCGCTGTGGCAGCTGTCGTATCAGAATTTTTGACAATCTCCTACAATTCAGAACTGAAAAATAATTAGGTGGCCTACCTATTTGAAGCTTGACCTAAACCCTGGGTGGAATTGAATGCATTCTTCTTTTGAGTTTTCTGGTAGTTGGTACATTTGTGCTGCTATTCTATAATTAACTCTGAGATTGTGAGAGCCATGCTGGGTCAAGAGACTGCATCACCAGTTTTTACTTAAACTCTTAAACATCAATTCCAGTGTGTAATTCAAAGAGAGTATTTCTTTTGAAATGGTAAGTTAATTTGTTTTTTCAGTGATAACCTTTTGTTATTGTAAATTATGCCATATTGCATTTTTATCTATCTTTATCATTATTATGTTATCAGATTGTGGTGAGAAAATTGTCTTTGGTTATTGATCACCCTACTCTAAAGAATTTATAGGAATAATTTGCATGGAATGTGGCCTGCAAGGGGCACACCAGCCAACCAAACCTGACACAGACAGGCACCAGGCACAAGTTTCAAGCTCAGCACATGTTTATTAAGTGGGAAATGCTTCTCCATCATTCCCCAAAGCAGCACAGTACAATAAAGCACTTTACAGCATGCAGTACTTTCTTTGCCTTCTTCTTCTCTCTCTCTCTTTCTTTCTCTCATTTGTCATCCACTCCTCCTCTGGCAAGCATCATCCTCTCCCTCCCGACTCTGGCTCCACAAGTAATGGCAGTAATGGCAGTTGGTTCCTTTTAAAGCCGCACCCGAAAACACACTATGTGCCTCATTTGCATGTTCCAGAAGTACTCCCTGGTGTGGTGTAAGCCTGACATAATAGGGCACTGCAGCCTCCGCAACTCCCCCTGGCAGCACCCACGGAACCTAACAGGGCTGCAGCGAACTCCAACTACCAGCATGCCCTGCAAGAATCTGTGGTGCTACAGCAACCCAGGGGTGGGCTGCTTTCTAGTGTTCTGGGGGAGATAATATCCTGAACATGGTCTCTCCCCAAGTCCTTCCATCCAGCCAGTGCCCTGGCTGAGCACGGCCCCTGGCCATCCATGACAGGAGTCATATCACTGGTGATACTTGGGCATGAACTCCAAACTCCACCAGAATTACCCTATGGACATCCTCATGATGCCCCTCTGCCACCCATGAATAGGAATATGCACACCCCCTACATGATCATCTTGATCATCTGAATCACCTTCAGACTACTGGTGCGAGGCAATCCCAGGAATATGAGGAATATGATCTCTATGTATATAGTGACAGTACTTCCAAGCAGGTGAATCTGTAAAGATGTCTACCTCAAAATGAAGGAGGGTGCACTTGCCAAATCTGTATAGTTCTTTTATTGGAGGTTGCCTTGTAATAGAAACAGTTGGAGAAGTTGTATAAAGAATCCAACCTTCTTGCCATAAGGTTGTACTCCACAGGGAGAAAGTAGCTCCATAACTTGGTGGGCCCTCCACTTCTCACAGACTCTGGAAGATCCACAGGACAGGAACATCCGGGACAGCAAGAAGCATGACCAGCTCGCACCAAGAGAACACCTACTCGACTCTCTGATTTTTTTCTTTTGCAGGGATGAAGAGCTGGGTAGGGTATAGAAACAAGAAAATCACAACTATCTTCAGACTACCTCACTGATCTAACTAGCTTGGTTTTCTGCTCTTTATGTCACAATGTTCAATTCCTGATACCCACTGAAAACTTCTGTGCTCTTCAGTTACTTGTTCTTTTTGACTCCAGGACTCTGATTCTTATCTTTTACTGCTTATTTTGTACTGTCTCAAACATGCTGCTGTTACAGATACAGTACCTTCATTCAATCCTCCTTTGGGCATGGGGAGAACCTATCAGCATTACAATATTATGCTAAGAAATAAAATTGGGTGAACAAATTAAAGTCTCAAAGTATACTGATCATTAAATAAAGAATGAAATGAGAGATAAGCCAAGTTACACTAAATAAAACTATCATATTTATCCTTTCATCTTTCCCCTACAAATAAAAAAAAAACTGTTTCCATCTTTTTACAGATCTATGAGAATACACAGGAAAAATTCAGTTTTCAAAAACTGTATGCACAGCCTCACTGATCACATTGAAATAATGTTTTCCTACACAATTCCATGGTTGGATATTGATCTTGCTATAAATGAAAGTGAGGAGTGGGTTACCTTATGCCACTGAACAAAGTACATGCAACATAGTGATAAGTAAACTGAATGAGATGGCCCTGGATATTAGAAGAACTTGGGTGACAAATCAGTACAAGCTGTTTGTTAGTACTGCATATATCATATGTAGTGCCCTGTATGCAGTACTACTAGAACTGTCAACACAAGGGAGGTGGAGATATTCAACAGGTATGATACAAAGACCATACAGGAAAACATGACTTAGTAGGCCATATGATATGATATTTGGTGTCAACTGTAATCCTAAAGTTCATAAACGTTTGATGAAGAATGATGGCTACCTTGTCACCTATAACCTCAGATTTCATCCCTCTAATTATGCATTAAGAAAGACTTAAACAAAAATCAATAGAATTTTTTTTATGATTTGTTCTAAAGGAAGATATACAGTTAGATCCATAAATATTTGGACAGAGACAACTTTTTTGTAATTTTGGTTCTGTACATTACCACAATGCATTTTAAATGAAAAAACTCAGATGCAATTGAAGTGCAGACTTTCAGCTTTAATTCAGTGGGGTGAACAAAAGATAGCATAAAAATGTGAGACAACTAAAGCATTTTTTAACACAATCCCTTCATTTCAGGGGCTCAAAATTAATTAGGCAAATTAAATAACTGGAATTAAAATGTTCATTTCTAATACTTGGTTGAAAACCCTTTGCTGGCAATGACAGCCTGAAGTCTTGAACTCATGGACATCACCAGATGCTGGGTTTCCTCCTTTTTAATGCTCTGCCAGGCCTTTACTGCAGTGGCTTTCAGTTGCTGTTTGTTTGTGGGCCTTTTTGCCTGAAGTTTAGTCTTCAACAAGTGAAATGCATGCTCAGTTGGGTTAAGATCAAGTGACTGACTTGGCCATTCAAGAATTTTCCACTTCTTTGTTTAATAAACTCCTGGGTTGCTTTGGGTGTATATTTTGGGTCATTGTCCATCTGTATCATGAAACGCCGCCCAATCAATTTGACTGAATTTAGCTGGATTTGAGCAGACAGTATGTCTCTGAACACCTCAGAATTCATTCGGCTGCTTCTGTCCTGTGTCACATCATCAATAAACACTAGTGTCCCAGTGCCACTGGCAGCCATGCATGCCCAAGCCATCACACTGCCTTCACTGTGTTTTACAGATGATGTGGTATGCTTTGGATAATGAGCTGTTCCACGCCTTCTCCATACTTTTTTCTTGCCATCATTCTGGTTGGGGTTGATCTTGGTTTCATCTGTCCAAAGAATGTTTTTCCAGAACTGTGCTGGCTTTGTTAGACGTTCTTTAACAAAGTCCAATCTAACCTTTCTATTCTTGAGGCTTATGAGTGGCTGGCACCTTTCAGTGCATCCTCTGTATTTACTTTCATGCAGTCTTCTCTTTATGGTAGACTTGGATATCGATGCGCCTACCCCAATGGAGAGTGTTGTTCACTTGGTTGGCTGTTGTGAAGGGGTTTCTCTTCACTATGGAAATGATTCTGCGATCATAAACCACTGTTGTCTTCCGTGGACATCTAGGTCTTTTTGCGTTGCTGAGTTCACCAGTGCTTGCTTTTTTCTCAGGATGTACCAAACTGTAGATTTTGCCACTCGTAATATTGTAGCAATTTCTTGGATGGGTTTTTCTGTTTTCGCAGCTTAAGGATGGCTTCTTTCACCTGCATGGAGAGCTCCTTTGACTGCATGTTGTCTGTTCACAGCAAAATCTTCCACATGCAAGCACCACACCTTAAATCAACTCCAGGCCTTTTATCTGCTTAATTGATAATGACATAACGACGGACTTGCCCACACCTGCCCATGAAATAGCCTTTGAGTCAATTGTCCAATTACTTTTGAGCCCCTGAAATGATGGGATTGTGTTAAAAAAATGCTTTAGTTGCCTCACATTTTTATGCAATCACTTTGTTCAACCCACTGAATTAAAGCTGAAAGTCTGCACTTCAACTGCATCTAAGTTGTTTCATTTAAAATTCATTCTAGTAATGTACAGAACCAAAATTAGAAAAAAGTTGTCTCTGTCCAAATATTTATGGACCTAACTGTATTTATAATTCTACACTCGTTTTGCAGGGAACATTTGTTAGTTCTTTACATATAAGAGATGAACTGATGCCCCTCGTGGAGGAGTTCAAGTACCTTGGAGTCTTCTTCATGAGAGAAGATGCATTTAATTATATTTTTTTTTATTTAAGACATTAGAACTGTAAATGAAGGTAATAAGAGTAAGGGAAAATGACTCTACTTGACACATTTCCCCACACTTTAATTTTCACTCCAAACTGCCTTCCTCCAAAGTCTATGCTTCTCCTGCCATAAATACAAAGGTGAGACCTGGCTGGGTGGGTTAACAGGTTACATACTAAGCAAAGAAGGAATACATAGTTTTAGAGGTCTGATATTGTCATTAAGTAATAAATAAAGTATTTCTTCCTAATGATGCATGTTTATGGTATATGAAAATATCTGCAATAAAATGTGACATTCAGCTCATAATGAGAAAATAATGAATGTTCAAGTCAATGCAGTCTGTAAGTAGGCTGCTGAAACTGAGTAAAGAATGTCAGATTTAGCCATTTGAGTAATACCCTCACAGCCAAATGGTTAGCAGTGGGTCTTTCTTCTGTTTACAGTTGTATGTAAAAGATTGTCCACCCTGGTCAAATTGTATGTTTCAATAAACATTTTAGCAAATATCTAGAAGGATAACAGAACATCTCCTGACTGCAGGCTTAAACAGGACATATTTCAGTAGAATTTAGCGTACAATTACTGTTTAGATGCTGAATTTAACACATTAAAATGTAAAACAGTTAATGTGCCATGTGTAAACATTTTAGCACCCTGTCAGTCAGTACTTATTAGCACCTTCTATAACAGAAATCACAGCTTTTTCTTGCAGTCTTTTATTTCTTTATTTCTACTTTTACCAAAAAACCCCACCCCCCCTTACTGGAAGAATTCTTTTATCTCTGACATACACCGTATGTTTCAAATCTCTCAACTGGTTTTCAATCATGATCATGAATGAAGACTGTAAAGGTCATTCCAAATCTTCAATTTTTCCATCTAGTACGTACATTATGGATGCTTTTGTGGTATGTTACAGATTATTTTCCTGTTCAAATGATCTCTTTTAGGCCATGTTTTTTTCATGGGCTTCGAGGCTTTAGTTACCAAGAATAATTGATATATACTTTATTCCATTCTTTCTTCTGTTAGCAAAATATTGCCTTACCACTAAATGCCATACAACACCAAGTTGTACTAGATATAGCAATGACCATAAGTCGATTCTTTTATTCAAATATTTCAAGCTCTAAATGCCAGACAGGCTTATATTACTAGTCCCTATTTTTTTGAAGTCTTGCAAAAGGAGTAACTTATTATATATTAATATTAGGGCTAGAGCCCTAGAAACAGTTGATATTGCATATATAACTTCATGTCTTTCTGATCATTGTTACTGAAGACACCTATTGGTTTACTCTTAATCCTAATGTTATAGTTTCCTGCATAAAAATATGGTTCAAAAATGGCCTAACACTTAGGATTTTTTTGGTTTAGAGGGAGAAAAGTAATGAAGATCCCCCAAAAGCTGAATGTCTTGCATAACTAGACTGTGATTATGGTTTAGATAAAACCAGCTATTGCTTGATTGTTCTATATCATTTTTTTCTACAATGTTTCTGGCTTAATCACATGTTTTTGTATACATCGGACATTACCTTTTATGATAGGGATGTAGGAAAGGTTTCTTCTGAAAATTCTATTCAGTGTTATGAGACGTCTACTTTACCCTTCAGTATGTAACCAGTTTATTATGTAACCAGTTTATAAGCAGTCAGGCCTTCTGGATCTAACCTTGCCTTTTACAGGTCCCCTTAACTTCCATGGTTTAGGGTTGTTTTTGATTTTAAATATCTAAGACTAAAGCATTTACATTTTTGAATTCGCTCCCTGCTTTGTTAAAATCAGTTTACTGTATATTAATTTTCAAGTCATTGATAACCTACTGAAAAAAAACTCATGTTTGGTAAGGGTAGGCAAAACATCCTGAGAGGCTGGAAGGTCCCAAGTCCCAAAGGTCACCTGCGTTTTGAGGCCTTAATAAGGGTGTTGCTAATGAAACAGAGGGTGCCTAAAAACTTTCTACTATTGATGTTTTTTTCCAAGTTACAAAAATTAATTGAATTCTATGTGCACATTAAAAGCTAAGGCATGATTCCTACTATTCCATAACCATAATTTTTCATTTGCTCAGGGCAGTCTGTATCACTTGAAATATGCAACAGCATCTTTTATGATTACGAGGTACAGCCTGTGTTAAAAACTCACTTCTGAATGCTTTAACATTTCACTGGTAGTTTTGTTAGCAATTTGCTCCCTCTAAAGTGTGAAAGATGTGGATTGCATTTACAGTGGAGAAAATTGTACTTCTCATCATGTTGACAACAGCTTCCAGTCTAAAATCTGACAAGGCAATGAGGGTTGAAGCAAAACTTTTTGTCTGTTCTAAGAAACTCTTATAAATCAGGTTTATAAGTGAATAATACTAGCAATTCCAGGTTTAAATATTATGAAATAGAAGAAGTAGAAGCAAACTGAAAAGAAAACAAGTGATTTGAATATAATGCTCCTTGTCAATTAGACCATATCTTATACATATATTGTATATCTTTTAATATTAAATGATGACTAACATTTATCACTCTTATAATAAGAACATTGATCCATCTATTCTTCCTATTCAAGGTGATAGGGGCCAGAGCCTTTCTTGGAACATCAGGCACAAAGCAGGAAGCAACCCCAGATAGAGCAGCAGTTCATCACAGAGGACACTCACATATACACCCAACAAACTGTGGGGATCTCATAAAACCATCAACACAAAAAGCATGTTAACCAAATACTGACAAGAATCAAAGTAGGACCTGCAGTAGAACCATTCTGTTTACTCCTAAGAAATGGGTATTGTTTGTTTTGCAAAATATCCACATTTAATAATATATATAACAAGAAATAAATCAAGATTTTCAGAATATAAATGGCAAATGCAGTTTTAGTGAAGCTGACCTTATAATAGTCTACAATGACACCCCACATTGTTTATGCCTGAAATTTGTCATTTTGAAAATTCTTAGAGTGGCTCTTAGAGGGCTAGAACCACCAGTAAACAATCAAATATCAAAAATATTACCATGTTTGTATTCAGCAACAACCTCAAAATAGCATCAAACAACACCAGACAGGCTTATATTACTAGTCCTCATTTTTTTGAAGTCTTGCAAAAAGGAGTAACTTTGAAGCTTTGTAAAATATTAGGGGCTTAGAGCCCTAGAGACAGTTGATATTGCATATATAACTTCATGTCTTTTCTGATCATTTTTACTGAAGACGCCTATTGGTTTACTCTTAATCATAATGTTATAGTTTCCTGCATAAAAATATGGTTTAGAGGGCCAAAAGTAAAGAAGAACCCCAAAAAGCTGAATGTCTTGCATAACTGGATATCAACACTTTCAAAGAGTTCATAAGTATTTCCTTTGAACACAAAAATCATTCACCGTAAATTAGGTTTAAGTGAGAAATCATCATAAGTTTTTCTTGAAGCATTCTTTTCTCTAATTAGAGATTACCCTTTATAGCCCTCAAAATAGCCTTACAATGCATAGCAGAATAATAATGTATTACAATATTAACACTCTGACTAATAGTTGTGTTCAATTAAATATCACATACACTAAATGTCATGTGTTACAATAATAAGCATCTGTTTAGCACTTGTGTTTAGGAAGCTCTGCTTTTTTCAGGTTTTCCCATAAAACAGGTTGTTTAACTGTGTTTCTCAATCCTGCAGTAACTCAATTCACTGAAACCACAAATCTACAGAAAATCAGGTAAAAGAAATTATCCCAACATAGATTTTTTTATTAAAAGCTGATCAATAAATAGATTTAATGGGTAATATTCTGCCAGTTAATTTTCCATTACAGAACATTTTGAGTTTGTGATTGGCATTTGTAATTTTTGATTTTTTCTTTTCTCTAGAGAGAAACAAAAAAACTTTGCTGAATAATTAATCTGTTCCTTTTCTTTAGCACCACTCTTACATTTGGAGTTACTCAATCAAAGCAGTAAACTATAGCAGCTTAAACATGGTGGGTCTTTTAGAAGACAAAAATGGGGTGCTACACACTTAAAACTAAAAGGTGCTCTAGTTGTTTTTCAGAACAATGGCATAGGGAAACCTCTCTAACCCATCTAATCATATGAAGGTTCCAGAAAGAACCCTTATTTGTTGAGCTCGTTAACAAGTTTCTTAAATAACTAGGAACAGATAAGTACAGATATAATTAATTAACCAATTAATTACAATTATATAAAGCTTTTACACTCAAAGTGCTTTACATAGACAGTGGGGATCCAGTACAAATACCAGTGAATTTATAATTTTTAAAAGACAATAAGGCTAAATTCAGGTTTTTTTAATCTGTCGATAGCCTATTATATATTAATGATTGCAGTGTTGACCACAGGTGAAATAATCCATTTCATTTTAAAAAATCCTTCTTAGAATGAAAGGTTTCTTTGTGAAGCAATATCTCTACAAAGAACCACATGACCCAGTGGAGTGCCATTTTAGAAAAACTTATTTTTAAGAGTATAGGAGAATAATTGATCTTATAGATACTGCACTTTATTCTCCTATACTCTTAAAAATAAGTTTTTAGTTACTGTACACTGTATATAGAGGGAAAAGTGTCAATAATAAAAACATTATGCCAACTAGTAGCTTACACCAATTAATTTATAATAATTTCCTATACATGTTATGTGTATATATATATATATATATATATATATATATATATATATATATATATATATATATATGGATATAGATAGATAGAGAGACATTTCCATGACTTTTATATAACGCAGACACAGTGTATCTTGCACGTCTGGGTAAGCACACCCACCCACCCACAGAGATACTGTGCACCCCGGTGACATTATCAGATGTGGAGCACATTTGCTTTGCGTCGGCAATCTGGGCGTATCCGGAGAACTGGCAGATCGTACCAGATAAAAACAATTAAGGTGTCAAACTGTCGCCAGTCCTTTTGGCACCTTCACATCTGTTATCAGCACCGATCCATTTGTTCAACAACTGATTAGTAAATGAAAAGCGGGGTCTCGTGCCTCACATGGTGAAATCTTGTTATTTTAAACTTTTAGTTTAAACGTTGCGCTGCCACTATCTCATAAAAGAAATTCCGGACTAAACTTGTTTAAACCCAAGAAAAGAAGTAAAAGTCTGCCAGGTCCAGGAGACTGTGTCCAATTCATGGTTCGGACGCTGTTTCCTGTTTTTAGGGACTGGCTTGCTTGCCTTTTTCTCTGCAATATTTCAAATACGTTTCAAAGATTTGTTTGTGACTGTGTATGCGTGATTGCGATACGATAATAACCTGCACTCGTCCAGTATTAGTAAATTGCGTCCAATGATACCCGAAAAGGCTAAGTCCTAATTAAATTAACATAAAGGAGCCTGAGTTGCCTCGAACGATTGCATATTACAATCTTTTTAGTTAGCCAATAAAAGGCTTGACTTCTCACTAGCCATAACGGTTAACACGGTACAACCCCCTAGTACTGTTTCAGCAACAAATAATTTCGATTAAATAAAAAGTGGAAAGAACGAAATGTTTAAATGTCGAAATTACAGCGACATGGCAAACTTTCAAAGATGATTACTGCTCCGCTAAAAACTTTGGTCATACTGAAAGCCTTTGAAGAGGCCCTCGTGTATTATAGTTAATCAAAACTCTATTAATTAACCCTGGAACAGATGGGCAGTCCTTTCAATCTGTCTGAAATGCTCTTATCTTTACTCCGCCGAGCCTTATAAAGGTGTCGTGCATCCTAATTATCGCATTTGGCAGATATATCAGTATATAAGCAAATGCCAAGAATGTGTGCCTTATTGTCTGGGGATGTTTTATACGTATGTGCTATCTGTAGGTCGGAGCGGTGTGCAGGTATACTAATTACCAATACAAGCTTCACCTGACAAAACACAGCCTCCCCATGACAGGAGGACAGAGCAGGAGACGGCCTATACCTTTCCTATATTAAATAACGGTACATTGACTTTTTACCGTATAGCCATGTGTCCTACTTTGAGCGTTGATCCAATGTATTAATGCACATCATTTTCTAGTTGGTTGCTGCATTTGGTTGATGTTTGTTGTTTTACAACCTATACTGGCCCTTTTGAAGGAAGTAATGAAACAGGTGGAGGATGAAACAGAATTGTCACTCTGTCGCATTTGTCAGGCTTTGCAGGAAACCTCTGCCTTTGCTTCAACATCTTTGAGGCGCATCTGTAGAGAAAAAAAGAGTACTTACTGAAACCAAAGCTTAATAAACACAAACATCTTATAGTTTATTTCATATCGCAATATCAATGTAACATGACGTATTCTTCGTTTTCAATGCACATTTCAGAAACAATTTAATAATTACCTAAGAAAACTTTAGCTATAATTTACCAAACGAATAGAATTACTAATACATAAAATCAACTAGTTAAACTGGAGTTAAGACGTCTGGAATTTAAACTTAAAGACGATAAACGGATTTCAAATATCTGTTAAACTGTCAAATGCTGGAATTAAATCCAGATTAGATTATCTCCGAAAGATTAGATCTCCATATTCTTTAAACAATAGCACGGTTTCGTAAACATGGAGATTATGTATTTAATAACCATGCTTCATCTTGATAAATACGTTTACTCCAGTATACACCAATGTCCTTATAGTTTATTTTAGACAGCAAACATCCAAGTCAAAGTATACGCAAGATAAATGGAGATTCTGTTTTACTTTTACTTCACAACAAACCCCATAACTGATTGTTAATTCATATAACTGTTATTAATTTCTTTTATTGTAGTCATTTTTTGCGCGACAGGTTGTGAGTTCCAGGAATCTGCGTGCGAGTCGGTACGGGTTTTCTATGGACACTAAAGTTCCTTACAAGTCTTGCCCTTGGGGCTAGAAAATGGGCAACTGTAAATGCACATCTCGCCGCTGAACCAATCAATACATTATGCCACATAGGCGACTGCCTGGACGCAGTCGTCTGAGAGGCGCCCTTTGAAAGTTAAGAGGCCTGGGCTCCGGACACTGATGGGGAAATCCAGCACCCCACCGTGATTCCTGGTCGGCGAACTCTGATGATACTGAGTGGACGCTGGGCGCCATTTATGACATTAAAGGTGTGCATGCTCTTTAAACTTCGAGGTATATGTACCTGCAGTGTACAAGCTTGAAAGGGAGAGAGTTTCGGACACCACCAAAAACAGGCTAAGTCTAAGAATACCGACTACCCGTTATGAACAACGAGGGGCGATGCTCAACAACTTCCCCTGGGGCTCTAAATGGGCTTCGACCAGCGCCACCTCACCTTGCTGACTACTACGCTGAGAGATGGACTGGCGTCCAGCCCAGGGTTAGTCTTTGTCTTGCACCTTTACAGTTCCGGTGCAGAGACCCACTGATTAAATAAGTGAGTTCACAAAATGATCGGACTGAATTTTCTTTCCAACTTGTTAGGTGGTAGAGTGAATAAAACTTTATTAACAATAGATTAGAAAACGTTGGTTCCTTTTGTACCATTTTTCCCCAAAGCAGCAGTGTGGTGTGTGCAATTACTATTTTTAAATGTGTCGTATTCTCCTGAGCTTTACATTTTCGTTTTCTCTCTGAGCAACACTGGCAACTGCCCTCGAAATAAAGTCATCTCATAAAACCAACACACTGAACTGTGGGTGCCTTCCGCTTCTTACTTGACCTTCGGGATGCCTTTCAGTTTGCCGATGCGTGACGCTGAATGAGCTGCCTTTCCTTTCCCAAGTGCCATATGGTAGCGGGACCAACAGGCTGTCGCCAAAACTACGGAATCGACTCGCTGAGCAAAGATATTTTATTTCCGTGAAACAATTACCAGATAATCAGAGGCTTTTGACAGTTTCAAGTGTGTAAAAAAGAAAATGCTGATCGGGCCCATTCGTTTTCGTAGTCATTAAGATCATTTAAGTTAGTTGCTATGCAACCCTTGTTTTGAAAATGAGATCGGCCCGGTGCAGAACTTTAATTAACGGAGTTCTGAATAGCAGTAATGGAATTTGTAACAAGACGTGTTCGTGGAAACTTATCAGGCTTGTGTAATGGGGGAGGATTTGCAGGAAAAAAAGTAAAACACACAGCATTTGTGCCCATAATTTAAAAGATTCTGGAAGAAAGACTGCATAACAAATGTGTAATACTACTAAATACCTATATTTATTGGTCAAAAGTGCACAAACTTAAAGGTCTCATTTTATCTAACATAATCAAATAAATTATTAACCCTTATTGATGTCATCAGACAAAAAATGTTTTTGAAGCTATCAAAAATTAATTACAGATAATAACATTGTGTGATCTTGTTGCACACTGGATCACTGACACTGGCGTTTTTGATAATAATGGATGTTAATTCTTCATACAGTTGGTGGAAAATATTCTAATCTGCTTTAAACAAGAAAAACGCTTATGTGAGAGTAAGAAAGTCCTAAATAATTTCTGGGTAAAGTCCTCAGTAAAATATTTCATTCATCAAACATGATTAGACTTAAGCGAACTACCTTTGATGATATCATTTGCAGTATATTAATTTTTCCTGAATACTCCAGTGACACTGATATCGATCATGTCCCAACAACTCAGTATAATTCTTACAGCAATACATTTTCATAATCAAAGGCACATTGTCACATTAAGAAAGAAGAAACCTGATCACAATTTTGCATTTTCTGCCTGTTAATCTTAGCACAATTAATGATTGGTTGCTTTCATTTTTTCCTTTTTTACAATAATAATAAGACTCTATAGATTTGTCTGTCACTCTACTATGTTCACATTCTGTTTTTAATATGTCATTAGTTTTGTATTCTCATATCTGACTTTTACTGTGTTTACATGGAGGACTCATTTAAAAGTTCAGTTCATTCTTATTGAACAAAATGCCCTTAATTTTAAGGTGTAGGATGAGATATCATGGAAACAACAATTTTATGGCAATAATAATGTAAAACACATGTTTAAGTAAAAAATATATATTTAAATAAAATAGGTGTTCTGAGTATATTATCATCAGTTTCATTAGAATAATGTAAAGGTATGATTATTAAAAGGAAGCATAATAATACACATCAATCCATCAATTCATCCATTTTCTGAATCCACGTATCTAATGCAGGGAAGATGGACCCAGCTGCAATCACCAAAAAATTTTACTGAATCAGCCCGCAATCTAGCAGTTATCTTTGACTCTAGCATGTCATTTAAAGTGCATATTATAAAGTTATCCAATTCATGCTTCTTCCATCTTAAAAATGTTGGGAAATTAAGGCACTTTCTAAATAAACAGGATTATGAGAAATTAATTAACATGCATTTATTTCTAGTAGGATTGTCTACTGCAATGCTGTGTTCACTGGATGTTCAAACTGTTCTTTATACAGCCTCCAGTTAATCCAAAATGCTGCTGCAAGAATTATTACAAGAACAAGACAATACAAACACATAACTCCAGTTCTTAAATCTTTACACTGGCTCCCAGTTAAGTTTAGGGCAGATTTTAAAATCCTCTTTTTAACAGATAAAGCATTAAAGGTCCAGCTTACTTGTCTGACTTGTCTGTACTTATCATGACTTACAAACCTGAGCTCACATTAAGATTTCAAGATGCCGGTCTGCTTATGATTCCAAGGATTAATAAAATAACAGTGGGAGGTCGAGCTTTTAGTTACAGGGCCCCTAAACTGTGAAATGGTCTGCCTGCTACTATAAGAGATGCCCCTTCGGTCTCAGCTTTTAAATCCCGGCTGAAGACTCACTACTTCAGTTTAGCATATCCTGACTAGAGCTGCTGATTAACTGTACAGGCTGCATCTCTGTTGTTAGTCATTAACACTAAAATATAAGTAACATGATAGTAATAATCCTTCTATATAAAAGCGGTCGGGATTGTCCTTCTGTCCCGTGAGTGCTACGCAGGCACGGAGTTTCACACACGCCCCGTCCATTTTGCAATGCACGATGGGATTTGTAGTTTCGTTTATCCAGGTAAAAGATGATTTTCTACTCCAGACTGTGCGATATCTTCTTCTTCTTTCTTACTATATAAAAGCGGTCAGGATTGTCCTTCCGTCCCATGAGTGGAAAGCGTAGTGGTATTCCGCTTATCACAGACTTACTACTTGCTGCTTGCGGTACGAAGCGACATGATGTGAGTAGAGTTCTGGTGCTCCCATCATTCCCTTGCTTTTGTGCGTGATGCGCTGGAAAAATAGACAAAATTATGTCTCTGGAAATAATTAATGTTGATGGAGTACAAATGCCTCACCGTGTAGTAAATATCAGGGGGTTCAAAAGAGTGACCTCAATATAGAAAAGAAGTTTAAATTTCATCACAAAAATAACAGAAACTACGAGTATTAAAGTAATACCGCTGAAATGCAATATAACCAGGACTCTAAACAAATCCAAATCATATTATGTAATATCATCTACTGTTAAATTGTGGTCCGTACTTGTAAATTTTTTATTTTTATACTATATTGAGGATTTGTTCTGATCTGTGTATTGTATTGTATTGACCCCCTTCTTTTTGACACACACTGCACACCCAACCTACCTGGAAAGGGGTCTGTTTTTGAATTGGCTTTCCCAAGGTTTCTTCCAATTTTTTGGAGTTTTTCCTTGTCTTCTTAGAGAGTCTAGGCTGGAGGGCTGTTAAGAGGCAGGGCCTGGTAAAGCCCATTGTGGCACTTCTTGTGTGATTTTGGGCTATACAAAAATAAATTGTATTGTATTGTATTGTATCTCAGCATGAAAGCATAAGGCAGGAATAATATCTGGATAAAGCACCAGTCCATTGCAAGGTAAACACACACCCACAGAAAAACAAAGCTAAAAGCTTATAAGATATTGTTATGTTGTTATTCTAAAATTGCAACCTATCATCCTCAACAGCCTAGAAACTACTAAAAATTTCATCCATATTGAGTAGTTAAAAGTTGTTTCAAGTTATCTTCTAATGAATCAGATTCAAATCTCACAGCTCAAGACAGTAATCAATACTGAAGGGGCACAAGTCCATAACATGTCATGCTCACCCCCACACCTACCCTCATTAGGTGCTAATTTAGAGACAGCAGCCTTTCTAAGAGGCCTGACTATGAAAAACACAGATGTAGAGAAATTTTTAAATCTTCACAAAGTTGTTGACTAAGCTGCAATTTTATCTGAATATCCAGCTCTATAGGGCCATTATTGTCATATGTAGAGAGTACAGCAAAATTTTTAATTGCATGAGCTAATCAACACGCAACACATCACCACACTCTGGTGCCATGATCAGTGAGTGTTATTATCTTACCTTGAAACTTCTGTCTTCCTTACTTATATCACACAGTGTGGAATCTCTGAACATTATACAGCCTTGCAGTCAAAGTTTATTTAAAATCCCGTTTAGTTAATACAAGTGGAAAGTATTATCTTGTTGGAGAACTATCTGCTCATTTTCAAACCTGCTTAATGCAATTACATTGTTGCAGGAGGCAAAGTCTACCCTGGCACAATTATACACAATGCAAATGCCAAGCAAGAGGGCTCGCCTCATGATTCCAGTACACATTTCTGCACAACCCACAAAGGACAATTTTAAAGTTACCATTTAACCTTAAACACATGCCCTGGAGACATGGGGAAAACATGCAACTCCACACAGGCTGTGGCAAGGCCAGCATCACAGTCCTAATTATCACATTACCAGACTATATACCCTGTATGACCAAGCGTTTGTGGACACCTCACCATTACACCTATAGGAGCTTGTTGGATGTCCCATTATAAAACCATGGGCATTAATATAGAGTTGGCCCACCTGTGAGGCTATAGCAGCCTCCAACCTTCTGGGAAGTCTTTCCACAAATGTTTGGAGTACGACTGTGGTAGATTGTGCCTATTCAGCCAAAAGAGCATTTGTAAAGTCAGAAACCGACTGATGCTGGACAAGAAGTCCCTGCTTACAATCAGAATTCTAATTTATCTCAAAGGTGTTTAGTAGGGTTGAGGTTTGGGCTGTTGCTAGGAACTTGTCATCCCATGTCTTTATAAACTTGGCTTTGTGCACAGGGGCACAGTCATGCTGGAACAGTAAAGGGCTTTCCCCAAACTCTTGCCACAAAGGTTGAAGAGCACAATTGTCTAAACTATGCCTTTCCTGTAGTATTAACAGTACCGTTCCGTTCACTGGAGCCAAGATGCCTAGTGTAAACCCTGACAAACAACCCCAGACCATTAATCCCTCCTCCACCAAACTTCACGTAGACATTATGGAGTTTAGAATACATTGGTAAACCAAGATTAATTCATTTAACTGTGAGATACTGAGTGTGATACATCATTCCAGCCAACACTTGGCATAATGCAGAGTGATTGTGTGTAGCTGTTCAGCCAAGGAAATCTATTTATGAAGATCCAGACACACAGTTCTTGTGTTGATGTTGCTTCTAGAGGTAGTTTGGATCTCTGTTGTGAGTGATACAACAGAAGATGAGAGATTTTTTCACACTATTCACTTCAGCACTTGTCAACACCGCTCCATGAGTTTACTGGTCTTCCACTTGTTCCTAGATGCTACCACTTCACAATAATAGCACTTACAGCTGATCAGGGCAGATCTAGCAGAGTACTACATTTAAAGTCTCTGAGCTCTTCAGAATGATCCATTCTACTGCCAATGTTTGTTAAAAGAGATTAAACGGCTATATGCCTGATTTTATGTACCTCTTAACAATGGGTGCAGAAGAAACATCTGAACTGACCAATTTAGAAGGATGTCCACATATTCTTGGGACACACAGTATATGTTATTGTGAAAACATAAATGCTTTACCAAGCAGGTATAAAATTAAACAAGAGCACAGATTAAGGTTCACTGAAATGGCATCACCCTATCCTGTTTTAAGTGTAACTGTAACAAGCACATTCTTTTCTTTAAGTATGAAGAATATAAAGGTGAAAAATGTAAAGCTGTTGGGAAATCATATTTTTATGTGTCTCATAAGTACATTTAATTTTCTCACGCACACCTCTTTTCAGTTCTCTGTTGAGAAACTAAGACGTGTCTGATGTTCTTTCCATAATGAAACCTTTTCCTCAAATTTTGGCAAAGTACTGTTCTTTCTTTTGTGATACACATTGCATTAGAAAGTCTTCCGGCAGTTAATCAAATTGTCCGTTTTCTTTTAATTCATTAAACTGTAAAAGAAATGTCATGATATTATGGCACCTCTCTTGATTCCGCTCAGGTTTATGAAGAAAAATACACAAGAATATTTCAATATTTTGTCTAGCACTGTTCATTGAGAACAGGTTCATAGTGCATGCACACATTTACGGCCATAACACATTAATTTATAAACCATTTATATATTTAAAATGTATAGTTTAAAACATAAAAACACAGAACAATTTACAATTTAATTAGTAGTTTCCAATTATAATAATATAAAGTACATTAACACTGATATATAGCCAGTTGCAAAGAGAGGAGGAGTTAAAAAACAACTTTTGTCAAAAGTATTACTGAAAAAATAAACCTCTGTGGGGTCCACAGTTTGTTATAACAGACTAGGTTAAAACTAATTAATACCCTAATCAAATGGCTTTACAAAGTTAAAAAAATAAAGGAACAAGGTAGAACCAAGCTCAATACCACATATGTTTACACATCCTGGGCATTACTACTCGTGTAATTTCTAGTGAGTCCATCCATTTTCAAACACTAGTTCTTGCACCAAGAAGAGGTTTGTGTTTTTCCCAGTAGCATCAGACAAAACTCCAAGTATTCTTTGAAGTAAGTTTAATTATGAAACTATTGGCCATCGTCTTGCCTGCTGTTGCCTCCTGTCTTATATTGAACTGTCCTTAACAGAAAGAAGTGATTTACGCCCCATCTTTACATCGCTTCCTTTGTCTCCCAATTCCTGCATAAATTACACCTCAACAGCAACATTGGCCCATATCAGAGCACAGTCCAGGTCTCAGCTACACATACTGTAACATAGTTTTTGTCTCAGCACACCACACTCAATATGGGCACTTGGATAATCATTCCCTGAATGTGGCACCATTATCGAGATTATCTTCTGACAAAACTCCATTTCCACAATCAGTAACTTTGTCAGACTGGCCCATTTGTGTTTTTTTCTTTCTTTTAACTACATCAATTTCTACTTGTCATGTTTAAAAAGATATTCCATTCAGATACAGTTGAACAAATGAAAAATTAAGGCTTTATATACACTCCAGGGTAAAATGTAGGACACTAGAATGTTATTGCAACAAAAGAATTAATAGAAAGAGTGGTGGTTAGTTATGCTGCCTCCAAACTTCAGAAATCTGGATTTGAATATTAGTGTGTCTGCTGTCTATGCTCAAGGATTTTTCTCCAGGACTAGGTTTCATCAAAACATGTGCAAAATAATTTAATCTGGCCCATATTACAGCATATCGATCCATTACAAATGAGTGTGAGTTTGAGCATTAGTGAGTCCCAAACCCAACTAACCCCTCACCCTTAGTTTGTGCTTGTCTTATTCATAGTCCTGTTGAAACAGTATTCACCCCAAGCCCAAACCCCCGCATGATGCAATGTATGAATTTCTGGATATAAAAAATTATGTAAGCATTTTGAAATCAGTCAGAACAGCAGGAAGGTGGTGGACATTCATTTGATACAACACTGAGATCTGTTAAATTAGACAAACTAGTCCTAAAAACATCAATAGCACTGTTAGAGACTATTAAGAATGGACACATAGGAGAGAGATGATGCAGAAATGTAGAGAAGGTGGAAAGAATTAGTTCAATTTACTGAGAATGAGTTGCCAGTTAAAAAATTTTTTCTCATAAAATGAATCGCAAATAGTGTGACAAAAATAGCATATAAAGACTCAACAAATAAAAAAGGATTTCAGGATTCAATAATTTATTGTTACTTGTACAAGTACAGGTATTATATACAATGAAATGATTACTTGAATATGCCATCACCAGCAGGAAACATAAAACAGCAATAAGCATGAACACCATTAAGTAACAAAAGTGCAATGGCAAGTAAAAGTGATACAATATAATGTCTGAGGCAAGATTACTAGTTGTTCATGAGTCTTAGGTAAGTTGGATAGAAACAGTTCATGAACCTGGAGGTTTGCATCCGTCTGGACTTCAGGCACTTCACAGAGTGGCAATACAGGGTGGCTGGAGTCCCGCCTGATGCTATTCAGTTTCCTGAGACAGTGATTGTAAACATGTCGTGAATCGCAGATACTGTAGCTGTGTATCCGTGATGTGCTGTACTGTTTTCATCACACACTGTGGAGGTCTGTGGTCTTAAGCTGAAACGTTGCTATAACAGGATGTTATTCGTCCTGCAAGAATGTACTAAGCATCACAACAGAAGAAGCTGCTCAAAGTTGTGGGTGACATCCAGGCCTTCCTCAAACTTTAGTGGAAGTAGAGGCATTAGTGTCCCTTCTTCACCACAGCTGCAATGTGATATGACATGACCATTTAAAGTCATTAGTCTGGGTTACTCTGCTGACCCGAGCTACGGCATGTCTTCCAATATAAATGGATATACTGTATATTATTTCACCTGTTTGTGGAAGTCCACGATCAGCTACTTAGTTTTGCTAATGTTACGGGTGAGGTTATTGTCTAGGCACCATTATTCCAGGAGTCTGACCTCCTCTCTATAGGCCGTCTCATCATCCTCACTGATTAGACTGATGATGATGGTGTCATTAGCAAACTTGAAGATGGTATTGGAACTGTACTTGACCATGCAGTCATAGGTGAAGAAAGAGTAGAACAAAGGGCTCAGCATGCTGTCCTGTGGGGTGCTGATGTTGATAGTGATGGTGGATAAAACTTTTCCACCAATACGCACATCCACTGGTAAGGAAATCCAAAATGCAGCTGGACAGTGAGAAGCTGAGTCCTAGATCCAGGAGCTTACTGATGAGTTGGGGTAGAATGACAGTATTAAATGCCAGGCTGAAGGCCTCAAAAAGCATCTTGGCATAGGAATTCCTGTTCTCCAGATGAGACAGGATGGTATAAAGTGCCATAGAAATAGTATCCTCATTGGATCTGTTGGAGCAGTATGCAAACTGGATGGGGTCCAGACCATCTGGAATGATGCCCTTAATGTGATCAAGCACCAGACTCTCAAAGCATTTCATGGATATGGGACTAAGTGCTACTGGTCGATAATCATTAAGGCAGTCCACTCTAGTCTTCTTCAGGACAGGGATGATGGCCGTATTCTTAAAGTAAAAAAGGGTGATTGTATGGCAGGCTACAAGAAAAGTGCAACTAATGAAGGAGGCATGGTACAAGAGGAAACTGGGAAAAGAATTAAAGTGCCCAAGAAAAGGATGTAGTGATGAGGGAAATGTAGAACATTATAGAAGAAGAGATGAGAAGAATGATAGAAAATGAAATGGTCAAAACATAACTAGAGATGTGGTTTAATACAGTGTGTTTACATAAACTAAAACAAGGGGAGCATTAAACAAAGGAAAGGAAGCACTTAATAAACAAGGATCAGTTTTTTTAAATCCATGAAGGTGGTACCAGTAAAAGAATTTTTTCATAAGGACAACCTGAATTTCAACAGGTTTCACTCCCTCTGCCCAAAGAAATATCACTATGGCGTGTTGTTCTGCAATAGTGCAATCCTGCAGTGAAGCATCCATATTAATTTCAACTTGGCTTCAACTAGACTGACAGCAAAACTCCCTGCATGTCCAATCTACCCATAAGGCATTGCAAACTCATATTGTGTCAGCTTATACCTGTTGCAGTTACCGTGTAATTTTCAAATTGCCTTTACTTTTTGATTTACCCTTATAAAAAATGAATAAATAGAAAACAAATAGAAATTTTATCCAGACTGCAGTGTTAAAGGCAGTTATGATATGTAAGAATGACTTAGTTTTCAAAGGAAATTTTTATCTGCCATCAAATTATATTGATTAAGAAGTGGGCCTGCTTAATTGAACTGTTTTCAGTTACTTGAAATGATCATTTCCGCATCTTATGAGTATGAATAAGACTGGCAACTCTCTGAAAGGGACATCTAACAAAAGGACTCATAAAGTAGGACTTTCCAAAGTCTAAATCAAATGTATGCTTCAGTGCAAGCAAAGAAAAATGTGCATCATAAAACAGAGCCTTTACTAAGTAGAATAAAAATTGCAAAAATATATTCTTGCCACATCATAATTGGATGGTTGATATTGTTACAGAGAAGATTTCTTTGAGTAATGTGCATGTTTTCTGTGCATCCATGTGTGTTTCCTCCAGACATTCTCTAAATATGCACATTGAGACGGAGTGAGCTTTATTGTCATTATATGTCCATAGAGCGAAATTTAGGGGATTGATCGATGAATCTAAAATTGACCTGGAATGAATGAGTGTGGGTGTATGACTGGCATCCAGTCCTGGGTTGGTTCTTGCTTGATGCCCTTTTCTGTCAGTATACAGTAGGTATTGGCAATCCTGCACTAGAAACATGAGATCAAACAACAGCAGAATGGATTTGGTACTGTATGATTACTGTCATAGCTAACAACATATATGAAGTGTTTAACAAATAATGCAAACCTATCCAGGAATTTTGGCTCAGATTCCATACTCAGTAGTTGTTTGCATAGACTTCTCCTTGTCTTTAAATTGTTTTTCTTCTAGGTACTGTACTCTGGTTTTATTTTTATGTTCTCAAAAATGTGCAAGTTAAACTAATTAGCAATTTCATATTTGTCCTAAGTGATTGTAAGTAATGGTGCGTACATGAGCAGGCCCTGAGATATAAAAGCACCCCCAAAAACCATGATTTGAATTACATGGATTTAAGAATATTTTGTCATGTTATCCTGAAATTTTGTTAAGATACTGACCACTCTTATGCTGTTAGCAATTTCTCTGAAATTTGATCCATTTGATGCCAAAAAATTAATATTTTAATGTTTTCGACTTTCTAATTCCTTGTGATAACTTTGAAGAACGTGACTTAACTGCAGTTTAATTGAGTGGGATTCAGTCTTTGAAATAGGAGGCAGGGTGAAATATTAAACCCACAAAAAGCCACCCAATTTATTTTCTATACTTTGAATAAATTGTTGTATGAACAAGAAAACAAAACAACTTTTCAGACTGAATGTGGTCTTGAACTTTAAAGGAATAAAATGACATAACTGCAATAATATAGTATTACAGAAGTTGTCATTTGAATTCCCTTGCTAATCAGTCAAAATATCTAGAGCATATGTTTGCAGATAATCGCATTATCAAAAATCAAAAATTTTACTTATCAAAGAAAGATAAGGCAAACACTTAAAAGGGGTGACAAAATAAGTCTTATCACATATCGCTGGCTGCAGAGGCCACCTGTCTTGGAGTGACAGCATAAAATCCTGCGTCAACTGATTACAGCGTCTGTATGTCAAATCATCTTCAGACTCAGATCATATCACTGCTTATCTTAGTTGAAACTTTCTGAAAGTTTTTTTAAACCAATATCATTCAGTTCTGTGCTTACTGTTTTATGTAGGTATGTATCTTTCTATTTATTTTTGCATGAGACTACAGCAATAACCATTATTATTGTTTCTGTTATTATAAACTACCTTTTAGGTGAGTGAGTGAGTGAGGTTGGGAGCATGCGCGGATAGCATTTTGCTGCACCCACCACACACCGTACCACCTGGATTGGGACCCGAGTGCAGCGGGTGACACCTCGGCACCACACTGGAATAGTGTGAGTTTTTATACGGTGGCTGGGGTGCCAATCCTGCCACCAAACCCCAAGTTTTCCCTGAAGGTTGGAGGACCTTCTTGCAGGGCCAGATGCAGATTAACGTCATATCCAAGATGAAGCAACTGGGGGCTTGCTCAAGGGCCCAACAGGGTAGAGTCACTTCTGGCATTTGCAGGATTTGAACCAATTGCTGGTGTAGATCCCTAGCCTCAATGTCACCAGTCCATCCTTATGGGTGAAGTTCCCAAAGGAGAACACTACGGTACTATATTCTGGAAATGTCTGAAATTCCAGGACACCTCTACCTCTGTGGCTTTTAAAAGCAAAGGTTAAGGCATGAGCAGAGTATCAATAGTTTAAACTTGGTAAATATAACTACATGTGATATATGTATATATAATATACTGTATGCATATATAATATTTAAATGGTGCTGCAAAGTTTAGGTCTCCAGAGTTCCAAAAGAACTGGCCCAGTTAATGGATGTACAGTAAAACAGTTTGCAAATACTGTATTTTCAATTGTGTTTTTATCATTTGGCAGTAATCATATTTAAATGTTGTCCACCTAAGTGCTATATTTCTAAGTAATATTTTTAAAATAAAAATGTGGGACACTTAAGAATTTAATGTAAGTAAAAGGTGAACATGAATGTGTCTGAATAATAAAGCTACAGATTTAGCTTGATTTATCAGGTGGAAAACGGTTGTTATTTTTTTGTTAATGTATCATAACCGTGCATGGTATATGGTGTAGTGCATTTTGGTTCTTCTCTGCGCATGTACACTGAAACTTTGAGCTTTTAATAGGTAGCAAAGCAATGATCTTTCTTAAAACAGCTATTTAGTATAATGAGGATTATATATTGTGTAGACTGTCTAAGCACCTATTTGATAAAGCCGATTGCTGGCTGAAGAAGACAGACACCTTCAGTCTGTGGAAGTCTCTAAAATCAGTGTTTAAAAGAGTGGCTTTATAAATAAAGGTTAAAAATGGAATGGAAGATATATCAGTGGTGGATTGGTGCCTCCGTGGTGCCACATTGGCTAGCTCTCATGCTGCCTCACAGCTACAGTCCTGGGTTCAGTTTCTGAGCCAGTGCACTTCCTCCTTGGAGTTGCCATGTTCTCCCTGTGTGTGTGTGTGTGTGTGTGTGTGAGGTTGCCTCAAAAAATCCAAAATATGTGCATTGTTCTGAACTAGTTGTGCTTGTCAGTAAATGGATGGATACCAATAAATTAAAATGAAATGATCTCTGTCGAGTTAACCAAATGTAATCATACTAGCCTGTCATGAGAAATCAGTTACGTTAAAGTTTTTAGCTTTTAGTTGTTAACAGACCTTCTGACAGTATATATCCTGTTGGTTTGTATTTTTCCTCTGTTTGTGTTGTAAATCACGTTGTGATAGTACTTTGAGTGAAAGGCGTCACATAAATTAAACATTTATCGATTGACATGCTTATAAACTCACATCCTCTTTGCATTTGTAAAATTCTGCAAAAACAACAGCATTAAACTGTAGTTCATTACAAAAAGTTGCACAAGAATTAAATTATTTAACATAAATAATCTAGCGATTTGAAAGTGAATTCGTTTTTCTGACCGTTGCACGTTACACAGCAGTCGAGGTTCTTTAAATAAGGATGTAATAGTTTAAACAATACCGCGCGGTGTTTGAAAATGAGTTGCTGCTGTCTTTGAACACGCAGTGTTGCCAATTGATATCACTTTTGTGTTCCCTTAAGTATTTAAGCAAGGCGTTTACATAATCTTTTGACACATAAGGGATTTTAACACCATGCGATTTGCTCTAAACACTTCTGTGACAGATGGCCGAGTGATACACCCCCGCTCTGTGACAGCAGAACACACGCAAATGAGGAAATACTCGGGAGACTGCAGACATACCTTCCTCTCCTCAGCTAATTTTAAACTCCATTGAATTGTGCAGCGGGAGACTTTGTAAATTATCTTCACCGAATAGGGTGTTGTACCGTGTTAGCCATTATGAATGTAGAGAAAAGTCAAGCAAAATGACACATTTTATTGGCTAACTAAAAAAAGATTACAATATGCAAGAAGGGGCCTGAGCTGCCTCGAAAGTTTGCATATCGTAATCTTTTTAGTTAGCCAATAAAAGGTGTAATTTTCCTTGACTTTTCTCTTCGCCGAATACGAAATACAGAACAATAGAAGGATAAATATAACAGTGTGTACAGAATTTCAGACTGGGTGGCACTCAGGTGCAGTGCTGCTTTATGCATCCATCGTCTAGAGCTCGAATTCTGCACTCGATCCTTGTCTTTGTGGTGCTTGCATGCGCCCCTGTTCTTATGTTGGGAATTTGCCTATACTTTTATATTGAGGGCGGCCCGGTGGTGCGGTGATAGCGTTGCTTCGCAACAAAGACACATGTGAGGAGTTTACATGTTCTCCCCATGTTCACATGCCTTGTTTCGTGTCCTCTGTTTTGCTAACTTGGCACTGATGTGTGTATATTTTCCCTGTGATGGACTGGCGTCCTGGCCGGGTATTGTCTGGACTATTTGTATTCCACTCACCCTATCTATCTATCTATCTATCTATCTATCTATCTATCTATCTATCTATCTATCTATCTATCTATCTATCTATCTATCTATCTATAAAGACGTGCCAGTTAGGTTAACTGATGGCGATTCCAGACTGGCCCTTTGTGAATGACGGTTTGCGTGAGCAGACATTGCGATGATTTTGTGTTTTGCGAGATAGACTCTAAACCGCCAGCGACCCTGCTTTTGATTAACCGGATTGGAAAATATTATTTTGCATCTCAGAACACAACAGTTCAAAACTGCATTGGTCATAGTGTTTTCCGATATGCTTTAAAATTAAGCTATTTCCTTTGTTTACCCAATATTTCAAACCATTTCCCCACGAGTATCCCTCATTTCATGTGTGCATCTATTTGCATAAAATAATAATTTAAGACAATTTTCTGACTCTGACCAAAGGACTATTAACAAGAAAAGAACATTTTACTTATTTATATTAGTTAAATACATATTAATGCAAATATGTTGTGGAGAAATTATAGCGAGTTTTACCTGTAAGTTGAGGAAAAAAATCCCTTTATTATTTATACGAAAATAATTTCAGACACCACACAGTGCCAATACATTTCAGTATTAATGAACCAGCCCTTTCAAACCCTACTGGATTTGATGGATTTTGTCTGCGAGAAGTGGCTATCCTCAAGCTTCTTATTGCTTTAAGTCAGATTTACAGTAAAGCCGCAGATTTACTAACAACTTTATTAAGTATTTCTTAGGGGTTAAATATATTTAAAGTAGTTAAGAAATTGGCTAATTCCTTGCATCCCTCTGACTTGAATATTTACATTTTTGTAAGCAATCGATACTTGGGTGAATGAAGTATATTAAGGTAAAAACATTCCTCAAATGTATTTCTGAGCTTGCTTTAAGTAACTTTTCAATACATATAAAATTGTATTAGAATGAAACCATTCTGTGAAGCACTCCACTGAGCTACCAAATATCATCTCGAATTTGCATTTTAAAGCCACAACGTGTGAACATTTCAATTGTTGCTAATATAAATTAACCGATTAAGTGGTTATCTTTTAGTTTAACGTCTATCGTTTTTGTTACTTTGGCTATATTTCCTATGCTCCGTTAGTAGGTATATTCACCGCCCTATTCTAAGCGGTAACACCTCTTCACATTCTGTTCTATGCTGCATTTTACTTAGAATATTAGGCAAAGTAATATGCTATCTATGCGAATAGGTAAAATCCTTACATTTTCAGTTAAATTTGAGGTAAGGTATTTTTTGATACAATTACGTTACTTGCACCCCCTTTTTCAACAACAGTGCTCTCGCTAATTGTATTTATTTTAACACTGAATCGGGCAGTAAAGCAAATGTGAAGACATTTAGGTCTCATTTGAGCCAAATGTGTTAAACCATTTGCATCAAACATAATAAACTCGCACCATTTGCAGAAAGTAACCTGACATCATTGGTCAGTTAGCCAGGTCATTTGCATAAACAGGAGAGATAAGATGCCTGTAGGGGATTTCTCTCACATTCAGTGTTACTGCTAGACGGAGATCCTCAACTGTATGCCTTAACTGTTAAGATTCTAAAAACTTTATGTATAGCTCTTTGGAGCTACTGCTTTTATTTTAATATTTTTTCGATTTAGCTTTTCAGTTATGAATTTCAGGATAGGTTTATGCATCTTGATGATGCTCCTGAACGGTTTTGCAGTTGTGTGTAGAACTGTGCAGTATACAGCTTACGAAGAAGATGCTCCAGGCACCGAAATTGGAAATTTAGCCAGAGATCTGAACATTAATCCCGCAGACGACCCGCAAACAAGTTTTCGTTTTATGGAGCGGCCGAACTCAACCTGTATTAGTCTGAAGGAAGCAAATGGACTGCTGACTATCGGAGAACGAATCGACCGAGAAGAGATATGTAAGCAAGCCTCTCAGTGCCGGATAACCTTTGACATTATCAGCTTTTCTATGGAGAAGTACCAGTTGATTCACGTAGAGGTAGAAGTCAAGGACATAAATGACCATTCACCCCAATTCGTGCACAATGAGAGCTATATTGAGATTTCCGAAAGCTCACTTGTTGGCAGTCGTTTTCCTTTAGAAGTAGCAGTTGACTGGGATGTTGGCCCTTACTACATTCAGACTTACCATATTTCTTACGACAGTCACTTTGGCATTGAAGTGCACAGCAGAGAAGATGGAGTTAAATATGCTGAACTGGTCTTAGCCAAGCCGTTAGATAGGGAGGTCGAAGACTCCTATACTCTTCAGCTGGTTGCTACAGATGGAGGGAATCCACCCAGATCCGGCGCCGTTACTGTCAACATTAAAGTGACTGATTATAACGATAACAGCCCAAGCTTTGAGAACAATGTGGTGACAGTGGAGTTGAACGAGGATGCCCCAGTAGGCTTTCTGCTGCTAACACTCAACGCTGTGGATCCAGATGAAGGTGTCAACGGTGAAGTTCTTTACGGGTTTGGATCGCAAGTCTCCTCTGAGATACTTCAGACTTTTCAACTGGATCCTTCGTCAGGGCGTTTGAGCTTAAAAGCGCTCGTTGACTTCGAGAAAAGAACAAATTACGAATTACTAATCCAAGCATATGATTTGGGATTGAACTCCATTCCGACAACTTGCAAAGTTCTCGTTGAGGTGTTGGACGTCAATGACAATGCGCCTGAAATTAACATCAAACCGATGACTTCTACCAGTGCTGGAGTGGCGTATATAACTGAAGCAGCGGCCAAAGACAGCTTCGTGGCACTAATCAGCACTTCGGACAGAGACTCGGGCGCTAATGGTTATGTTAAATGCAGCATTTACGGCCACGAGCATTTCAAGTTACAACAGGCCTATGAGGACAGCTACATGATTGTGACAACAGCGACTTTGGATCGGGAAAAGATACCCGAATACAATCTCACCGTGACGGCCGAAGATCTGGGCTCTCCGCCATTTAAAACAATTAAACAATACACCATTCGTGTCAGCGATGAAAATGACAGCCCCCCACTCTTTAGTAAGTCTGTTTACGAGGTCTCAGTCGTTGAAAATAATGTGCCAGGGTCGTACATTACGACGGTGGTTGCCCGTGATCCGGATTTGGGTCATAACTCTAAAGTTACATACAAGATACTCAGTTCGGAGACGAACGGACCTCCCCTGTCATCATTCGTGTCCATTGATCCAGCTACAGGCTCTATATATTCTGTAAGATCATTCAATTACGAGATGATTAAGCAGATTGAAATGAAGGTAAGGGCCAGTGATTCGGGAACCCCACAACTCTCAAGTACAGCCACAATCCGATTGAAAATAGTGGACCAGAACGACAACTTTCCTTTCATCACTAATCCAATTTTAATGAACGGCTCTGCTGACCTGCGCTTGCCTAACAACGCCCCACCAGGTTACCTCGTCGTGCACCTCAAAGCAAGGGATCTGGACGACGGGGTCAACTCAGAATTATCTTATAAAATATTGCAAGACCGGGAAAATATGTTCACTCTTAACAAACAGACTGGAGAAATATCTTTGAAGCACGGTCTAAGCTATGTTACGGGGGATGTGTTAAGGCTGACAGTAGCGGTGAATGATAACGGACGCCCTTCTCTCTCTTCCACCGCTGTTCTTAACTTCATAGTGACCGAGACGTATCCCGATGACGAGCTTGTCATTATTTTACCATCGAGTGAAGAACAGCCTGAGTGGGACGTCTCCCTTATCGTAATTATCATGCTCGGTGGGGGGTGCGCATTGTTGCTTGTGGCAATCATCGCAGTCGCAATCTCCTGCAAAAGGCATCGGACACACAAAACCGGGAAAAGCGACATTGTAGAAGGACAGTCGTCGGTCTGCAGCACAAGATACCTACGGGACTTAAACAGAGGTCTGGGAGACCTGAGAGAGGCGGAAACCTTGTTTGAAAGTCAAAAGGCGCAGGAAGCAAACAAAAAGGTTAGTATAGTAATGTAACAGTTACGCGCTTTGATGCAACTTGACTCTCTCCTTCCCTGCTATCCCTTGACATTTCGTTACCTCACTGAGAGTAGAGATCTTTTTGTGCTATACTATTCATAATGCTTTATTTATTTTTGAAGGTGTTCATTCCTGGTAACCCATTTTCTGAAACTGATCTACAAAAAATACGTACATGGCAAGAAGAAAAATATTTAGATTTAAGGTAAGATTTCTATCTATCTATCTATCTATCTATCTATCTATCTATCTATCTATCTATCTATCTATCTATCTATCTATCTATCTATCTATCTATCTATCTATCGTTTTTTAAGTATTATTTAGCAACATGCAATTTGAAGATATTGTTCCTCAGATAATTATTGCTCAGTTCTTATATGTTTGCACTATGGGCAGCACTGCTCCAGCATACAGCATCCAAGATTCAAATCCCATGTGTGGGCATTGTCAGCGTGCAGGTTCTCTTTGTGTCTGCATGGGTTTCCCTCTCACAATCCCAAAAATGTGCAAATTAGGTAAACTGGCAATTCTTGTACATTGACTGATTCATGAGAGTAAGAGATTTCAATGTACACTCTAAAAAAATAAAGGTGCCAGAGTAATTCTTCAGAGGGATATTACATTGGGTTACACAGATTTATAAAATACCAATGGGTTGCTGAGTGTGAAAGGACTCTTTTCAAATATAATAACACAAGCAAAGTTCAGGTTTTCTTGATCTGTTAGTATCCTGCTTAGCCTACACTAAAGATTTCTAATTTTTCTAAATATTAGGTACCTTTTAAAATTACAAAAAAACATTTTTGCTTGCAAAGAAAAATGTGTGCTATGCAGTACACTTGCTACCAGTCCAGATTTGAGTCCTTTCTTGAATCCAGTGGTTTCTGGAAGTATTCCAGATCCCTACAACAATGCAATGGAATAAATAGACTTACAGACTTAGAAAATAGATCAATTAATTTAACTGTTTATTGAATTTATGAATCCATTCATTATTCAACAGGGACTAAAGACTACCCAATCTGTATGGAATGCCAGTCCAGATTGGATTTATAATATAATATAATATAATAAAATATAATATAATATAATATAATATAATATAATATAATATAATATAATATAATATAATATCCATCCATCCCGCTATATCCTAACCACAGGGTCACAGGCGTTTGCTGGAGCCAATCCCAGCCAACACAGGGCGCAAGGCAGGAAACAAACCCCAGGCAAGGTACCAGCCCACCACAGGGTGCGTACACACACACACCAAGCACACACTAGGGACAATTTAGAATCACCAATGCACCTAACCTGCATGTCTTTGGACTGTGGGAGGAAACCAGAGTACCCAGAGGAAACCCACATGGGGAGAACATGTAAACTCCATGCAGGGAGGACCCGGGAAGTGAATATAATATAATATAATATAATATAATATAATATAATATAATATAATATAATATAATATAATATAATATAATATAATAATGCAAACATCCATAACCTAGATAAACATAACAGAAAATGGATGGTTGGATGAATGGATAGATATTAAAAAATAAAGAGACAGAGACCTCTGTTTTCCCCTATGCTCAGCTCAAGAGATTTTTGATGCCCAAGGGTTTATTTTAAAAATCTTCCAGTATTAAATGGTACTCTGAAGTAAAACATCCATCCATCCATTTTCCAACCCGTTGAATCTGAACACAGGCAGGAACCAATTCCGAGCAGGGTGCCAACCTAGCAGTGAAGTAAAACATTAATATAAAAAACATTTATTTATTTATTTATTTATTTATTTATTTATTTATTTATTTATTTATTTATTCATTAATTATTAATTATTTATATTTATTCCATAGCTGTTTTGGTGCAGTCCTTTGCATGGGTATTGGGCATAAGGCAAAGCAATTGTTAGACATGACACCAGTCTGTTATAGAGCAAACTCTTGAACATATGTAGAATTAATAACTTATAGGAATCAATCACAGTAATCTGCATGTTTTTAGGATGTGGGAGGACACTGGGTATACAGAGAAATCCTTATGGATGTGAGAAAAACATACCAAACCCCCACAGACAAATAACCTAAATGGCACTGCAAGCCAGGTTTCTGGGAGTATGAGGAAGCAGCACTAACGTCTGCACCACTTCACCTTATCTTTTAAACAAAGAATTGCCCTAAAATAATGATGAGAAATAATTTTGTGATTTTTCTTTAAGCTGTGTTACGAATGCTGATCAACTGAGCACAAAGGACAGTGGTCAAGGAGACAGTGATTTTAATGACAGTGATTCTGATATCAGCGGAGATGGGTCCAAGAAAATCCCCACCTCCTTCAATGCAGTTCATAATGGTAAGGAAGCTTTTGTTCAGGGAATATTAAAACTAAGGCAGGTTTAGTTATTCACCTTATTCTAGGTCACATTCAATATTTGTGCTATTTTTTTTAAACACTGGGGGTAAAACTATTATGATTTACAAATATTTCTCATTCCCTGATAGTGTAAATGCAAATAACAGTATTGATATAGGTATCATTTTTATTTTTAGCAATTGAAGATATTAAAGATTTGTTTTAAACAATACCTAAATTAGCTGAAGCTTTTAATTATTATTTTATTACTAATGCATTTGTAGTATCTGCTAATCCATCTTACAATAACTGACACCACACTTCCTTATTTAATGGTGGCTTGCCTGCATTCACACAGTCAGTCAGTGTTGAGACCTGAACCTGCAGCTTCAGCTTTGTGGAGTCCACACCATCTAATTTAGCACTGTGTGACAAAAACGTCTATGTGCATACAATCACAACCAAGACAAATATACAAGTAGAAGAAAGAGGACTTCTAAAAAATCTACTCATGGACTCTCCTTATGGGTGTATGTCACCATGTGATTGTAACAAATTCCCTAGTATACATTTCCTTCCCTACTCTGCCCCAGCGTTCACTTAGACGTTTGTAGATGTGTGACAGATGCCCCCACACCTCTAACATGCTGCTCTAACCTCAAATGATGTTAGTGACCCAAACAATAACTGAATTGTCAGTTTTAGGATTTTTTTTCACAGATTACAACATGTTATATTGACAGGAAATTGTGAGTGCTTTTTAGTCATAAACTTTGAAGTTATCTTTTATATGATGTCTTGTGTTAATCTTGTTTATTTGTAATTACATGTACTATTTTCTCAAGAAAGCTTCTTTCTCTCTTCTTCAGGCACATTCCATTCAGCACAATCTGGAATCAAATTTTGTATGATTCCCATTGATGGACCTCCATCGTATGGAAATGGTTACAGCATTGCATACTCCCAAACATCTGTTTATAATCCCAAGACAGAATTCAGGAGAGCGGCTTATCAGACAGGTCACCATCCATGGAGAGATACTTCCTACCGTACAAACCTGCCCAAGACCAAAGGTTTACTGCAAGCTATTCCAAGAACTGGCCCTGTGCCTGCTCTTCAGCTGTGCTATGAGAATCAGACTGAAATGACGCAGACAGAGAGGGCACCTCAACTTGAAAAAGAGACACAGGAAACGTCAGCTGTACTCCATGTTGCCACTTCATTTTAGAGAGGCTAATGACAGTACATTGTCAGAAAGCAGACTGAATCACTATACTGATATTCCTTCTGAAATGGAGAAAGAGACTCATATTTGACTGGCAAACAATCTTACATAGTTTCTGAATGAACGCTATGTAGTGTACATATGTTTATTTTCAAGATTGTAAATATTACAAATTAAATGTTGCATTTTATATGTTTTATGTGTACTATTAGAACCATAGATCATTCATTTCTTTGTTGTATGGTGTCTTTTTACAGGGTTCCTCTAACTCATTTGAGCTCTTTCAATAATGCATTGAAAATATGTGCTAAATATTTTGTACTTGTTTTTGTCACAATCGTGTAAATTGCCTCTTTGATATTTTTGTAAATAAATTACATTATATTTTAGTTTCAGTTAATGGATTAATTTTTAATTACACTAGTGTAATAACTCAAAATTTATAAAGACCACCAATAAAAAAGATCTTCTAAAATTAATTATGTCTAAAAAAAAAAGACACATCTAGTATATTTTAGTAGTGGAGTAAAATATTTCATTTACAACACCCTAAAACACATTTTATAATTTATTTCTTCAAAAAGTACATTTATGTTAAATAAATGGACAGCCTGTCCTAAATAATAAACAGGTTGTACAATTTTGCAACATGATAAATAACGAACACTATTTAAACTGTTTTCATTTGCTTTTAGGCTGAGCCTGAGCGGCACATCGATTATCATTGTTAAGCAGAGCAACAGTAATTGCATTATAATTTGCATGCATATTACAAGTGAAAATGATTTTTTTTTGTTTTTATATTTTTGTAAATAAAGTACAGAACACATATTGTTTCTGAAATCTGGCCACCATTGTGCATAGCTTGGCAAATGTATCTTTCTTTGCTGCCAACAGCCTATTTCCTGGTTGCTTGAAAGTTTTAACAAACCTTTGCTTTCCAGGCTGGTGTATTATTTACAGTTATCTCAAAGCTAAGAGAGACTGGGTTCAAGTTCCAGTCCAGGTGCTGTCAGTGTGGAATATGCATATCTTCCTAAAAGACATGCTAATTAGGTTGATGATGATTTTAAATTGACATGGCATGATGCTGTGTGAGTGAGTCCGTTAGCACTTCCTGTGATAGACTGGCACCCTTTACAGCATTGTTTCCTGACTTTTGATTCATGTTGTTATGATAGGCTCCAGCTGTCTAAACCCTGAATGGGATTAAGTGCATTTAAGGCAACAGATGTACATTTCTATTTCTTCTTTTTGTTTTCTTCTAATCAAAGTGAATGAATTTAGAAAAGCCGTAATTCATAGTTATAGCTGTGTATCAATTATGAAAAGCTAGATCTGCATGAGATCTGTATCGAAGTTTTTACAATCAATCATTTTATTTAATTCATTTATTCATGTATGGAAAATCACTATTCAAATATATAGTCAAAGATGGATGGAAGTGGCTATGGAAGCACTGGGTTGAAAGAAGTCTGAATAAGGTTAAACTCTGTTCATTGCACTATTTATACCTCTAATTGCTCACATTGGGCCATTTCAGAAATACCAGTCACCCAATTTTAATACCAGTCCATTGAGAATACTTAGAGAACATGATGAGAACATGCAAACTCCACTCAGTCAGGTCCTTGGTCACATCAAGGATTATGGAGCTGTCAGGCAGCAGTGTGGTGCGTTGTATCACTGTTGCTATCATTCATTTTTTAACGTTTTGTAGAACAGCAGTTCACATATGGTGATCTTAACTTAAATAAGTACAGTAGTATAATGGTTAAGTCACCGAATCTTAAACCTCAGAGCTGCATATTCAGTTCCTGACTCTGTCATCCTGAGCAAGTCATTTAACATAGCTTTGCTCCAAACGTAAATGAATATAAAAACAATTGTTTCCTGATCATGTACTGTAAGTTGTCTTAGATAAGCGTATCAGATAAGTACAATGCTTACCAAGAGTACTCACCTGCTTGGAAGTTTTTAACAGCTTATTTTTATAAAACATTGAAACTTTGTATTTACTTGGACTTTTGACATTGATCAGCGTGTCGATGTGATTTGCATTTGAATTCATTTAGACCACTTTACAGAGACTGTGTAAAAACTTTCAAGGAGTGAATACTTTTTATAGGCACTGTATGTGGACAATGACATGATTAATTAACATGGCTATTTATTTTCATCCAAGATTGTGCAAACAAAACAAGTAAAATAAATTCAGGTAGAATTGAGGTTTTAAATGATGAGAATGGTTTATAGCTATGTTAACTATAATTGTCAAACACAGCATTAGTCAGAGATGACTCGTATAAAGGTTTAGCACATGTTGAAAGGTTACTTTGGGCTTAAATCGAGAAACCAGCCATTTAAATGAACAGAAAGAAAATAAAGTGTTACAGTTTAGCTGTTGATTTAAAACCTCACTGCAACCTGCCTCTAGAGACATCCATAGACATTCATTTCTTGGAGAACCTTAGGCTAGCTAAAATTTTAAATCATTTACCTCTTAGTCATAGCCTGTAGGTTGACCATTATTGTAATTCTTTATAAAAGTTCTTTATGTTCTCTTCTTCAAATGTTTATCATGCTGGGTGTTAAAGAATTTTTGTGGAAAATTTAGTAAATCAGGAATGTGTTTAATGTTTGAAGATCATCGGTTTCATCAAGTTCAAGCAAAACAGTTTTTAAAGTGTGTGTGTGTTAGATATTAGTTGTACTGAAAATTGAATTAACTTCCTATTCTAGAGAACCTATCAAGTTTTTGTTCAAAATTATGGACAGTTCATTTTGTATGCTACAGTATCTTCCTTTTTCGAAAACACAATAGTGAACACTACTGTCTCACAGATCCAGGGGACTGAGTTTGAGTGCCAGTTTGGTCAGGGTCTACGTAGAGATTGTATATATTTTGTCACTGTCCTGCTCCACTGACAGACTGAGGAGATCGTTCCTCACCCACACTATGCGACTCTTTAATTTCACCCGGGGGAGTAAATGCTAACATTAATTTTATTTTAATTTTTTTCATTTTTTTTACTATTTAATTTAATATTGTTTCTTTGTATCAGTATACTGTTGCTGGATTATGTGAATTTCCCCTTGGTATTAATAAAGTATCTATCTATCTATCTATCTATCTATCTATCTATCTATCTATCTATCTATCTATCTATCTATCTATCTATATATTCTTTCTGTATTCCAATTTTCTTTTCAAAAATGTAAATTTTAGCTTTATTGGTAAGTTTGAAATTTTCACACTGTAAATGATTATTGGTGTCCCTTCCAAGATTACTTCTTGCCTTGCTCCTAATTAAACAGGTAAAGGCAGTTTTTGCTGTCATCATGAACCTAAACTGGACAAAGTTTACAAGTTATGGATGAATCTTTTTTGTATGTCCCACACCTCCCTTCTGATAAACAGTTCCACAGATAGAGTCTGGGATTTTTTTTCTCTCTCAGCCTATTTCCAGATCCTGATACAGACTGACTATACCAGGAGCATCAAACCAAGTTTCTGAAGGTCACAGAAATGTTAGATTTTTGTTTTAACTCTTTTCCTAATCAGATACACTTTGTGTTGTAAATGAAAGACCATTTAGTGCTCCTGCTAGTAAGTTGTGTATAAATCAGAAAACATGTCATAAAGGGTTGGGTTACCTCGGTGAAACCTTTATAACTTAGAGAAGTTAATACCCTAAAACACACAATAGATGTGGAAATGTCTTACCCAGATTTAAAATTTCTTCAGACTGCCTCAAGATAGTGTTGTGGTCAGTTTTCTGTGGTGAGACCTGGAAAGGGTGGGTTCAGGAAGGCAGAAGCCGAAAGTGATGTCATAGATCACAGGTGGGCAGATTCAGTCCTGGAGGGCCGCAGTGGTTGCAGGTTTTTGTTCCAACCCAGTTGCTTAATTAAAATTCAATCCTTGTCAATTATTTAATTTCATGGCGTGTTAGTGCATTAACTCTGCCATTTCAGGTCATTCACATATCCTTGATTTTTTTCATTTCTAAGGATATCATCCAAATGATTTGAAGTCTAAAACAGACAAGTTATTCTCAGTGCTTCACTTTTTTCTCTTCACTTTCACAAGTATTTAATTAAACCAAATAATGCATGATAAATACACACAGGTGTAAATGGAAACAAGCTAAATTGATAAATGCTGGTTTCCTTTGTCATTTGCATCTTATTGCTAATAAGGAGCGATTAAAAACCAAGACTACAGCTGTTTAAGACTAAAATAAGCAATAAGGGTTCAAAATCTTAATGAGTGAGACAACAAAAATGAAGTAGAAGTGTCACTTGAGCAATAAGTGCTTCTTATTAACCAATTGGGTTGGAGCAAAAACCTGAGATTGTCTCCCATACGTATGTGTGTGGCAATGTACAGAAGTAGAGAAAAGAATGCTATTTAATGATAAAGGCCCACAAGTACAAATTAATTCATGATAGCTGTTTCACTTTTTGTTCTCTTATTATTGGCACCTCACTGTTAATTTACAAATAGATTGTAAATAAGACTTAAGAACAGTTTTTACCACCAGGCCATTCGACTCCTCAACAGCAACACCTGAACACCCACATACACTTACATTGCACTACATCTTCATTGCACTACTCACTCACAAACTGTACCTGCACACACTCGGAATACTGACTGGAACATGCATCTGCACTTTATGGAATATGCATCTGTACTTTATAAAACATTATCTGTGCAATAACTGTCATTTGTACTTGCTGCTCATTCAACTCATATTGCTGTATAACTTCTTTTAAAACGTACACATTTTATTTTATATTGGTAGTCTATTTTTAACTTGTATTTTTTTTTATTATTTTTAGCTTTATTGGAACTAGGCTGAGTGACTTCTTGTTCTCATCATACACATTTCATTGTAATGTTGACCCTGTTTTAACCTATATATGACAAATAAAATAAACCTAAACCTAACCTAAGAAAGCAATTAAAGAACTTTAAATCTTGATCTGCATATAAAATAAACCAGTAAAATCTTTAATATCTAAATATATTCAAAAGTACAACTGTCATTAATTTTAATATTAAACATTACACAAATATATGGTAACCCAATTGGTCGAGTTCTGCCAGACCAGTCTACTAATTTTCCACTAAATTAAGTAATTAAACACTGTCAGTTTGGATAGTTAAAATGATCTAATTTAAATGATATATTTGTATGACTTTCTTGTTTATAGCCAGGCCCTTCTATACTCTTAAAAATGTTATGAAACACCACTTGCTAATTTATTGGATATCTAACATGTTTCTCAGTATTCATCCTCTTCCTTTTCTATTTAAGATTAACGATGCATCTTAATTTTTGAAGAGAACTGAACCATTGAGTTACAATTTATTCCATTAACAAGAACCTGGGAAATCTTGAGGCACTGTTGGTGCTTTAAGCCACACCATTGTAAGGAGGTGTGTAAAAACATAAAAAGTAACCTCCACAGAGAAACTGGAGCCTGATGGCCAGTCTTAAAAGACTAATTCAACTATGCTTGCTGTGTGGTGTGGCTGAGCTATCAAGCAATTAGCAGCACCTTCATAATGTGTCAACCATTCAGTGGGCAGCCATGATTTTTAGTGCACTATATGTTTTAGGTTAGGGAAGGTGAAAACTTCATATTTTTTTCTCTAAATATTTCATTACATTACATTAGACTCTACCCTTTAGTTTTATGAATTCATCACTGACTTTTCCTTATAATTACTTTGCATGACCCAACTCCTCCAAGATACAGGCAGATTATAACAGATCAAATCAAGAATATAAAGCATAAATTCTTTCTAAAAACACGTTAGAGAGTTTACAGCTCTCAACCCAGACAGATTGGCTCTGGAAAAAGAGGAATAAGCATATGAATAGTAATTTGCCTATTTAATGTTTAAACTTAATATCTATGTTTTTCAGTATCATATAATTGGCCATGCTTTGATTATTGTCATCCTGTGTATACACAGTACAGGCGTATGTCTCATTTGAATATTTTATTAATGAATCACAAACTTGATAAGTCATCTCCCAAAAATGTAAACAATAAAGTAACATAATTTTTGAGAACCTATCCACATATTTTAAATGCGATAACACTACTGTAGCTTGAGCCATTCAAAATATATATTTTCTTTACTTGGTGCCACTGTAATATTTCTCTGGCTGTGTGCTTTGCATTGTTATCCTGATGCCACACAAATCTATTACCGGGTTTCAGTTTCCTGGCAGAGATGGCAGCTTTTATTTTTCTTTTTACTTGTATTTCTTTATATTGTGCTTCAATTATTTTTTTCTGTTAATACAAACAAGACTGAAAGTCCCATCAGTTGTAAACTTCCTCTGTAATATATTCAAGTGCAAGCTTAGAGACTCTGAGAGTTGGGGAGGAAGGGGTGGAGTTAGGAGTTAGAAAGGTTTGACCATGTTCTTTGACCTGTTCTCTAATCTTTATCATTCTGATTGTGCTGTGGAAAAACACTTACAATGGGGCCATCAGCCATGTACTGGTTTCTGATTTATGTGGCCAGGTGAAAAGTAGCTTTTTTAAAATATATGTAAGCTGACATCCAAAGCCAGAAGAGTATGTAACAAAAAATGAGTCAGAAATTAAGTCCAGAATTAAATGTCAAAATAACAAAGACAGAAGTTATATGTCCCAAACTACAATATATTTCACAAGATAATTTGTTTGAGCTTTTCATTTATCCAAAAGCTTCCATGCCTGACCATGTAGACCACCATCTTAAATAGGCATTGTTTGATGATGTGAAACAAAATGACAGCATCATGTCATGTACTGATAATGGATGTGTTTACCAACAGATGATGTAAAAACACAAAGTAGGGTTTGTTAAGCTATACAGTGGAACCTCGGTTCACGAACGTCTTGGAACACGTACAAATCGGTTTACAACCAAAAAGTTCGCCAAGCGTTTGCCTCTGTTCATGACCACACACTTGGTATACGAACAAGCCAGTTTCCCTTTCGGTTTGTGCACGCTGATGATTTCCGCACATGTTCAGTCTCTCCCTGTGCAACGAGCGAGCCAGAGAGCAAGCGCGACACACACACGCATGAGAGAGACACACACACACACAGGCGCACAAGAGAGACACACACACACAGGCGCACGAGAGAGACACACACACACACAGGCCCGTAAGAGAGAGACACACACAGGCGCATGAGGGAGAGACACACACACACACACAGGTGTGCGAGAGGGACACATACACACAGGCGCGCGAGAAAGACACACACAAGAGAGAGAGAGAGACACACACGTGAGTGAGAGAAACGGCTGGACGCATAACCTCATTGTACTTAATGAAGACTTTTTTCTATTGGATTTTAACCTCTACTTCACTTCTGTTTACAGCGATCGGTTCGTAGCGTGCATTGTTGCAATGTTACTTTTCTTGGTGGTTTATTAAATTATGGATTTTTCAAATGTTCATTTTTTTCTCTGTGCTTAAAACTCATTAAAAAAAGTGTGTTTAGCGAGCGGTTCATAGCACTATAGCGCAAACTCTTGCAGTGTTACTTTTCTCTGTTCAAAGTTTTCTCAGTGTTATTCAATGTTTTTACATTTAGTTTACTATTACGCTGTGCATTCTATGGTTTGATTAACTGTATTTGTGCTTAAAAATCTTTAAGAAAAATATATTTACATACAGTTCGTACAGTCTGGAACGGATTAATTGTATTTACATGCAATCCTATGGGGGAAATTACTTCGGTTCATGACCAAATCGGTTTACGACCAGAGTTTTGGAACAAATTATGGTCATGAACCAAGGTTCCACTGTATTCCTACACACTGGAGATTTTGTCATTTTTAAGCTATCTGCATTTATTATATTACCCAATAGTCTATTAAAATCCAAATACTACTAGTTCAAATGATTAATTATTTATTCATTTTAGGCTATGCCTTACAATTCTGTCTATGAAGATTATGAACAGGATTTAAGAGGGGACAAGACACATCTTTGATGGACTCTAGCACTCACAATTAATAGAGTGGCTTTAACATCTGAGCAGGCTATTGAATTAAACAATGCCATTGTACAATTTTCATTCTTCATGTACAGAGAATGAATGGCAGGAACCAGTTGTAGACTGGATTGGCAAATTCCTCTTAATGACCTTCTCTAATGGACAAGCTGAAAGAGTTTGTTCAATATTTCATTTCTTGAACAGAATTCCTATTGCTTCTGCTGAATCTGAGGTTTAGCTATTGGAAGGATTAGCCAGGAGAGTACCCGGACATAGGCTTTCCCAGGGAGGTTAAAGGGTATGATCCCTTGGTAACCAGAAAAAAACACTCTTCTCCAATTTTATTTGAATTTTGGACTATTACTCCATTCTGTCAGGCCTAAGACAACATCCCCAATCCTGAAGAAATGTAGTAATCAAAAAATTCCCACAATACTTATTTCTGGTCAGACCCAATGCTTGCCCTTAATCACCACAGTGGCCATACCCACAGAGATGAACCCATCTCCAAACAAAGCATTTAAAAATGCCGTCTAGTAGAGATATTCACCGAGTTTAGTTGATATTTTGCATCTCTTAATAATTTCTACAGTTGGGGACATTTGTCTTCCTAGCTGAAAGTAGCCTGGGAAAAAACTTGATTATCCTTCTCAAGTCATGTAATGGTTTGCCATCCAAATGTCATTCTTCATGGCATCACCAAATTCCATCCACAAAAAGGATTCATTTTAGCCACTGCTGCAGCTGCTGTCTTTTTGGCCTGCTGGTACCTTTTAGTCCAGGCCAACGACCCTCCCATTAACATTGCATGAGACACTCCTAGTAACATTGATTTCTTCAGTTTCAAAGCCTCCCTTATTACAAGTGTTCACTAAAAGAACACTAGCAACCACAGACTCATAGGTTTGGAATAAGGTCCATTTAAAGTCTATGTCATTGATCTCTCACAAGGTGCAACAAAAGCTCTCCGAGAAGTAAGAGTTTAACTCATCCCAAAAAGAAGCACCTGTTTCTGTTTTCCAAGTGTCACCCTACCCAAACCCCCAGTTTTCACTGGAGAACAACCACACTTGATTGAAAACTCTGGTAGAAAAAAATGGTGAATTCCACTGTATCTAGCCAGTCGTGTCCATCTCCTTGCACAAACTCTCACTCCCCACTACAGACGTTACATTCTAAGAGCCACTTTCCAGTTCAAGGTCTAGTATGCCTGAATCTGCTCTACCACCTCCTGTAGCTCAACTGGCATTGCACTGACCCTCAATTGAAATAACATAGTATAGTAGAGTAGAGTAGGGTAGAGTAGAGATTAAATGTTGTCTGTTTATGTAGTCTTCATAAACTAGAGAGTGGAGCATTATCCTTCCCACGGACCAATATTAAGGCAGAATAACAATGCAGAAAAGACTGGTACGTCAGCATAGACTTCTATGCAGATGGTTGTTCCATCTGCTATTATTCCCTGTAAGCCAATTAATGGATAATGGCCCATTAAAATTCCAAAAGCCTGGAACATTATTATAAAAATTCATGTCATGTAAAGTCTGAGTCAAGGACAAAGCCAAAATATGTGGCCAAGTCAGGCTGATTCTTGGTGTAGTCTCTTCCAATTGTCATCTTGTCATGATAAATATTAAAGAACTTGGAGAGACACAGTATATAGGGTGAATGCTTTAAAAAATGTCCTGATTTCTTTTCTAAACATTTAATATGCCTTTCTCTTAGTAGAATCCTGATTTTTATTTGTTGTGTTTCTGTATATTTTGTGCCCAGTCTGAAGTCTAGTAATCATCAGTGCACATTGTGGCAGTGTGTTTTACCAGGTAAAATATGTGCAAAAAATTGTACTAAATATAAAAATGGTACATTGTTTACCACAGAAAGATGCTTTATCAAATTGCTCTTCCTTTTCTGAGTTAAATGCTGTGGTCCTTATACTGTATGTAGCTGGTTGATTTTAAGAGTAACTGTTAATCATCTTAACATCTAGAATTCTACACCTAATCTTTCAGCACAATTCACATTTTAGAATACAGAAATCAAACATTTTCGGCCGTGGAAGCTATAGATTCTGAAGCAAAAGTGATAGAATATGACCAGTACTGTATGTCCTCAAACTACTAGCACTCCACCTTGTATGCTAGCTTCCTCTCTCTCTCTCACTTTTTTTTTCTTTGCTTTACACTTCAAAGATTAAATCTCGAACAGCAGGGTACTGACCACAAAGTATGAATATCCTGTCTCTTGGCCCCACTGGGCTCTGAGATATCTTGTTAGGTTTGCCTTGAATTTCAGCAACCACGTGTTGTCATGGGGAAATCCATCAGGAGTCTTACTGATGTTGAGGATGTATACCAGCAACGAAGGATTTACAAACAGAGTGGATTTCTGTTGACCACAATAACTTGCCAGTAGCAGCATGTTGTAAGTAAAAGTCTGCAAGCAGGTTATCAAATACGAATCATTTAATTCCTAGCTTTAAATACATCAGTTAAACCTGTTACTCATAACACAAACTAGGCTAACCAGCTAGAGAGCAACAAACAGAAACAGGAACATACTACATCAGACAAATATATTTATATTTTTTAGGTTTTTTCTGTTTAGCCAGATATTGCATAATAACGAACAACTGTCTGCATTTCCTTTCATTCAGCAGCCAATTTGTGCCCTCTAGTGGTACAGAAGATTTAATTAAACAAATCCTTTTTTTGTTTATTTTAATCCATGCAGGAACAGTTTAAGGCAGGTTTTTTTGGATAACTTTTGCCAGAATTTAAAAGTTGATAAACAGATATAGGCGTTATTACACATTTTACTAATATCTAAAAATATCCACTGAGTTAGATTATTTTTCATACTTTTCCTTTCCTTTATTTTCCTTAAACAACCAATGTTGGTGTTCTTACTGTTAAAAATTTCTTCACTGATGCTTACAACTTGGCACTTTCTTTTATGCTGTTGGGGGCCTTGTGACGCAGTATTTAGTGCTGGTACTATCCTGGGTCAGGCTTATTTCCTATATTCCAACCAAAAACCATGTTAATTGCTAACTTATTTTGTCAGACTAGCTATCTTGCGAACTTACATTGAAATAAGCATATCTGCTAAATAAATGAATGATGTAAATGATAATTCAGAAATAGTGAACAATTGACTTTTAGGAGATTATTGTAACTGCAAATTCTGTTTAAATTGTTTGCTTTTGTTATATGCCTTGGTGATGGCTTTGACAAAAAATAGTATTTTTAATTAAAGTACAGTCAACAAGTACAGCAAGTGCTATAGTTTTAAACACTTGTATTACAATAGTAAAATGAGACTGGTTCACTAAACAAAAATACCTTAGGTTAGAATAAGATCACAAAGCACCAGTAATAGACCTTGCTGGTGGTTTTGACAAAAACAGTATTTTTTTATTAAAGTACATTTAACATGTACAGCAAGTGCTCAAGTTTTAAATACTGTGATTACAATAGCAAAATGAGACAGGTTTATTAAAACTCTGCTGCCATTCCTGGCCTGCCTAAAACTGCCATTAAACCCAGACTCTCTAGTGAGGTGTGCTCCTCCCATCTTATTTTTTTTTTCTAGAATATTTGCAGTCACTGACCTCTCTTTCTCATGCCAGTTTTATGTTCACACCATTATCCTCTCAACCTCTGGACATAAGGGTGCTTTAAATCATCCAATGGATATGTCAGTTCCCTTGAATCATGTCAAGGGTCAGAGGCAGACTTCTGTTTGTGTTAGAGATATTATCTTAAAAATCCTTTCATTGGTTTGCCTCTGAGGTTTTAGTTGTCCTTAATACCCAAAGTCTGTGCCTTTTGTAAGTAGTCTCACTCAATTTTCAAGTATAGATAGATAGATAGATAGATAGATAGATAGATAGATAGATAGATAGATAGATAGATAGATAGTGTGGTCTCCTGGTCTTCAAACTCCTGACACAAAGGCTCGGACACAAGTTCGCCATGAACAGAGATATTTGTTGTGCAAATCTTTTCCAAGTAAGTGTTTCCCACACCACAACCACAACTGTCACACTCAGCAACTCTGTCGCCTCTCCTCCACATATCCAGCAAACTTTGTCTTCCTCCTCCCAATTGTGGCTCTCTGAGTTGAGGCAGGCAGCCCCTTTTATGTAAAACGCGGGAGCACATTCAGTGCTCTGAAACTGTGGCTTGGGGGTACTTCCAGGTGAGGATGCATCCCAACAAAGTAGGGCTTGCTAGTCCTTTCTGCACCCCGTGTAAGCACCCATGAAACCCAACAGGGCTGAGCCAATGAATTATGGTTCCCAATGAGCAACATGGGAATCCATAGTAGTGCTCTAACCCGGAGAAGCTGCCATCTAGTATCTGAGGGTAGACAATGTCTTAAATACACTGTCTTCCCTTTTCCTTCCATGCCATTGTCCAGTCCCTGAATGGCATCTTTCATAATAGATAGATTTTAGTTTATTTGTCCCAAGGGGAATTTTACCATTAATATATAAATATTATAACAAAGATAAACAACATCATCATCCCCACTCAAATACATAAAACAATTACAAAAAATGTAAAAATCCTTCTGATTTAATTAATGTTAAGAGAACAGTCACAGGGAGCCTTTACCATATATGTGAAGGAGATTTAGTAGAATTAGGAAAGAAGGTACCTGGGAAGTTGGGATGTCATTATGATAGCAGACTACTGCTGGATGATTCATAGGGATGTACCAGAAAAAAGTGTACAAATGATGGGCCACCAAAGTTTTGGATCAAAAAAAAAAGTGACAAAAACTAGAGAAAATACACATTGTGATGGGTGGCTATGACCATTACCTGGCTGGGATGCCAGCTAGATGGAAGGACCGGAGGAGAGAGCATTTGAAAAGGACTACCTCCCCCAGTATACTAGAGGGCAGTCCTCCTGGGCAGCTGTGGCAGCATGGATTCCTGCAGGGCATGCTGGGAGCTGGAGTTTGGCACAGCCCTGTGCCACGAGAGGGAGATGCAGAGCCTAACTTTGGGCATTTATCACACCTGGAAGTGATTACAGGTCTGATTAATTAGCCACCTGGAACACTCCAAGGACCAACATAAAAAGAGCCACCTCACTCCATTCAGGGAGCCAGTGTCGGGAGGAAGAGAGATAAAGCAGGCCAGGAGGAGTGGAGGAGGAAAGGAGAGACAGGGAGAAGGGAGAAGGGACTGTGTATTTGGTGCTTTATGTACTATGCTGTTGTGGAGAGCGAGGCAGACGTGCTTCCCCTTTGCAAATAAACATGTGCTGTACTAAGAGCTTATCTCTGCCCGTCTATGTCAGGGTTGGGTCAGCTTGAGTGCCCCTTGTTTCCACAATGTAAATATGTATTGATGTTTTGTTTACATATGTGTTTAAAATATTAGACTGACTATATATCTTCATGTTAAGCTGATTTATAACAATTAATTTTCAGAATTGTACTTAAATGTGATGTGATGGAATCATTCTAATTATATTTTTTATTGTGTTCATTAATACATATAAAAATAACAATTCACAATTAAGACATTTTTTACAAGTTTAATTTTGCAGACCTGTGTAACTGTTTCCTTTGCCCTAAACTTTGATAGCAAATCACTGTGAAAGTCTTCCTGTCAGAGTGGTGCTTCTCTCTAATGCCAATCTGAGCCATACAGCACATACCGAGAGCACGCTGCTTCCTACCAGACCCTGAGCTTCCGCTTTGTAAAATGCTGGATTTCAGCTGCCAGTGTGTCTTTCTCTTTTATTCTGAATTTTGTCTCCTTTATCTTGTGCCATTTTGGTGGTGTCCTTGCTCAGCAATTTCTTGCCAACTGGACACTCTTTCCAGTATTCTTATAGGGATATTTTGGTCACAATACAGACAAATACATTATTATACTGACTACAATATTTGCTTTCTTAGCTGAATTTATACACAAATAATAAATGAACCTCATGGATTCAAGTACAGAAACTATTAAAACTGAAGGAAGTATCTATGGCAGAATACTCTGATAGGGCATCAGTAGAATAAAAATGGATTCAGGAAAGTTTTTAAACTAAAATAAATAAAAAGCAGTAGTGAAAATATTATAATAATGAATTGTTTCTCATGTGGCATATGGATTTTCAGATTCATTAGTAAATATGTACAAAAGGGAGCAAACACTTGGCTAGAAGGAGAATAAGGACTAGAACATTGTGTCAAACAAGCTACCCTTTCCTATTTTCAACTTTCAGGTCTCCCCTGACTGTTAAAAGATCTGGGATACCCAAGATTTACAATCACTTTTCATATCAGGCAGAATATAAAACTTCACAATTTATATTTACATCCTCATATTTCTCCCTGAGGCACATTTTGAAAATACTGTTTGAACATTGAGTTGAATATGTGCCAGATATCTGCATAATGTGTGTCCAGTTATCACACTTTCAAATGGATTGTGCACAGTCAGACTGAAAAATGGAAAGGCATATTAAAAATAAAATGAGCTGCTTTCTTGAAATGAAGATAACCAGTAGGATTCACTAAAAAATGAAAATGCATTCATTTTCACCTGCATATGTTACTTTTGAGCAGCTCTGGTGGAGCTTCTAAAATCATCAAAGCAAAATCATGAAGATCACTAAGATACTCCACCTCAGAGCTCCTTGATTCATCTGCACACTTCTAAGTTATATTATTGTTAATTTCAAATTGAAATTGGGTTTTCTATTTATAGTGAAATAAAATAAAAGGCACAAAATAAATATACACCAAAATTTAACATCATACTGATTGCATCACCTAATGACCTTAAAAGCAAAACGGAATCATCACCAACTGGACTCATTATATTTTTTATTTATTAATTCTTTAATACACTTAGGTTCTTTTACCAGGTTCATGGAGCCCTGTAATAAAATAAACAATATCTCACAAAAATAAGAAGGCAAAGTTCTCCTGACATCTTCTCTGACTGGACGGACTACTGATTTTTAGATAAGAGGGAAATGATGGAGAGGAACCAAAGCAAGATGAACCACAACGCAGCTGCTGTATGTGTTTCAGTGTTCCTACTGTTCAGACTACTTATCTGTGTATTCAGATTTCTGTCCTTTGATACCTAATCTGCAAGGTTGCTTCTGTCACAGTCTCACTCTTCCTATGTCACATCCAGCTTTCAATCTACATAGGGTTTCTCCTATAAAATAGCTATTTTCCAACCTTAAATGAGACAAAAACTGATTTTGCTGCAGGTGCCATAAAGGCACATAGTAAAATAATATAAAAAAAGGACACAGACTTCTGTAATAACCAAATGAGCATTTAAAAAAATATTCCTCTTTAACAATGTAGAAGTTTGCAGAACAAAAGGAAATAAAGGGATAAAAGTAAATACAAAACACCTCCAGCTTTCCGGTGCTAATTTCTTCCACTTGGTTGAAACTGAAATAGTCCTTAACCACAATACCAATCAGAAATGTACACATTTGTTAAAGTGAGAAGCAAAAGAAACCCTGAAAATAAATTAATATAATTGACAATTTAAATAATGTGTAAGAGGCTATTAACTTGCAAGAAAGTGAAAAATTCAAACATACTTTCAAGACGGAAGTTTCAAAGCAAGGAAGGTAGATGTTTTCAAGGTAATGTAGTAATACTCATTAATCATTGCACCAGCAAGTGGCAACATGTTTCATGTTGATTAGTCAACATGAATGTCCTATGTATAGGTAAGGGCAGTAGAAGAAGAAATAACGTCATCACAGACAGACGGAAATTACATCATCAGAGCTTGACGGAAGTGATGTCATCAATGTTAGACAGGAAGTGACATTATAGTGGTTGGACAGAAGTGACATCATCTTTGGGTGCCAGAAATGACATCGTCAAGGCTGCATCGGGAGTTGTGTCATTGGGAGGAGGCGGATAGGACAAAGGTAGAGAAAAAACGGGATTGTTAATCTTACGTGGGTCTGTTGCCTAATTGCATGTGTGTAACAGTGTGCAAAAATATTTTTTTGAGATTGGACTAAAGGTGCAAAATTATATAAAGAACAAACACACACAAACACATATTGACACTCAAACTCACATTGAGCTTTATATATAAGATAAAATACATGTACAAGTAAATCAAATTTCACTTTGTAATGTCATTTTGTTAATGGTTATTACTATTAATCAACAATAGAAAGCACTTGTTTAGGACAGAGTCACCAATATCTGCTTGCCATTCTCAGTCCTTAAAAGATAAATACAGGAATTGGTTGAACATAGAAGCAGAACTGCACTTCAGGTTATCAAAATTGAAACCTGACATTGACAACAATGATCATATAAAACATTAAGCCACTCTGTGGCATGAAGCAGTCTCAGCCTTCAAATTTGTTAAAAAAGTTATTTTCCTCCTTTTCTGTACTTATTTTTTTCTGGATTCATATGTAACTGTATATTTTTGTATATAAAAAGTATGGTAGGTATGACTTCACTTCTTCTTCTTCCTTTGGCTGCTCCCGTTAGGGGTCGCCACAGTGGATCATCTTCTTCCATATCTTTCTGTCCTCTGCATCTTGTTCTGTTACACCCATCACCTGCATGTCCTCTCTCACCATATCCATAAACCTTCTCTTAGGCCTTCCTCTTTTTCTCTTGCTTGGCAGCTCTATCCTTAGCATCCTTCTCCTAATATACTCAGCATCTTTTCTCTAAACATGTCCAAACCAGCGCAATCTCACCTCTCTGACTTTGTCTCCCAAACGTCCAACCTGAGCTGACCCTCTAATGTACTCATTTCTAATCCTATCCATCCTTGTCACACCCAATGCAAATCTTAGCATCTTTAAATCTGTAACCTCCAGCTCTGTCTCCTACTTTCTGGTCAGTGCCACCGTCTCCAACCCATACAACATAGCTGGTCTCACTACCGTCCTGTAGACCTTCCCTTTCACTCTTGCTTATATCCTTCTGTCACAAATCACTCCTGACACTCTTCTCCACCCATTCCACCCTGCCCGCACTCTCTTTTTCACCTCTCTTCTGCAATCCCCATTACTAAGTATTCAAACTCAACAACAACAATATTTATTTATATAGCACATTTTCATACAAAAAGTAGCTCAAAGTGCTTTACATACTGAAGAAAAGAAAAATAAAAGACAAAATAAGAAATTAAAATAAGACAACATTAGATTACATAGAAAAGGAGTAAGGTCCGATGGCCAGGGTGGACAGAAAAACAGAAAAAAAAAACTGCAGACAGCTGGAGAAAAAAAATAAAATCTGCAGGGGTTTCAGGTCACGGGACCACCCAGTCCCCTCTGGGCATTCTACCTAACATAAATGAAATAGTACTCTTTGTAGTTAGGGTTCTCATGGAGTCACTTAATGTTGATGGTCATACAGACTTCTGGCTTTTAATCTATCCATCATTTTTGGAACATCACAGTGTTTTGAGTAGATGGTGGTAGCGCAAGCCACCACCAAAAGGATACCGGAAAAGGAAACAGAAGAGAGAGTAGGGGTTAGTACAGATTTTAGAGCCACCATTAATAGTTATTACAATGAGTTGGAGATATAGAGTATCAGGATTATGATTACAGTGAAATCATGAAAAAGCCATGTTAAAGTAATATGTTTTCAGCAGTGTTTTAAAGTGCTCCACCGTATCAGCCCGGCGAATTCCTATTGGCAGGCTATTCCAGATTTTAGGTACATAGCAGCAGAAGGCCGCCTCACCACTTTTAAGTTTTGTTCTTGGAATTCTAAGGAGATACTTATTTGAGGATCTAAGGTTACGATTTGGAATATAAGGTGTCAGACATTCCGATATATAAGATGGGGCGAGTTAAGGCTTTATAAACCATAAGCAGAATTCAGTCAATCCTGAATGACACAGGTAACCAGTGTAGCGACATCAAAACTGGAGAAATGTGCTCAGATTTTCTTTTCCTAGTTAGGATTCTAGCAGCTGCATTCTGCACTCATTGAAAATGATTTATGTCTTTTTTTGGTAGTCCTGAGAGGAGTGCATTACAGTAATCTAGTCGACTGAAAACAAACGCGTGAACTAATTTCTCAGCATTTTTCAGTGATATAAAGTCTAACTTTAGCTATGTTTCTTAAGTGAAAAAATGCTGTCCTAGTGATCTGATTAATATGTATTTTAAAATTCAGATTACAGTCAACAATTACCCCTAAGCTTTTTACCTCCGTCTTGACTTTTAATCCTAATGTATCCAGTTTATTTCTAATAGCCTCATTGTATCCATTATTGCCAATCACTAAGATTTCAGTTTTCTCTTTATTTAACTTGAGAAAGTTACTATTGATCCAATCTGAGATACAAGTCAGACATTGTGTTAGTGAATCAAGAGAATTGGGGTCATCAGGGGCTATTGATAGGTACAGCTGTGTGTCATCAGCATAGCTGTGGTAGCTCACGTTATGCCCCGAGATAATCTGACCTAACGGAAGCATGTAGATTGAGAATAGCAGCGAACCCAGAATAGAGCCTTGTGGAACACCATATAGAATATCATGTGTTTTTGAGTTGTAATTACAACTAACAAAGAATTTTCTCCCTGCCAGGTAGGATTCAAGCCAATTTAAGACACTGCAAGAGAGGCCCACCCATTGACTAAGGCGATTTCTAAGAATATTATGATCAATGGTGTCAAATGCAGCACTCAGATCTAAGAGGATGAGAACAGATAAATGGCCTCTGTCTGCATTCACTCGCAAATCATTTACTACTTTAACGAGTGCAGTTTCTCTGCTGTGATTTGTTCTAAAACCCGACTGAAATTTATCAAGAATAGCATGTTTATTGAGGTGGTCATTTAACTGCATAATGAGCGGCGCAGAACGGAGGGGCACGTTGGCATTGGAGGGGGTGCTGAAAAAGGGTGTCCCAGGGGGCCGTGTTGGACCCTGGGAACGTAGTAGGACCCTCTCTGGGGACGTGCTGCCCTTTCGGGGAGTGTCGTTCGGACCCACGTGTCTTCGCTAGCGGTGGGGCACTGTGGTCCTCGGCCGTGGCTGGAGCCCGGCCGGGACGCCCAGGAGGACCAGAGGAGGGCTTGTGCCTCCTCCAGACCGTGAGGGGGCGTCCGTCCTGGTTATGTAGGGGGCCTCGGGTAAAGGGCTTGGAAGCCCAGCCCTGTAGGAACCCGTGGCCACTGTCAGGCGGCACCCCAATGCCTGCATATCCCTGGAGCACAGCAGGGGTGTGGCTCGAACTGATTGCCGGGAAGCAGCTGGAGCTCATCCGGGTTCCCATATAAGGGGCCGTCTTCCTCCAGTCAGCAGTGGATGTCGGGTGGAAGAGGACAGAGCTGGAGAGAGGATGGGAGGCGGCCAAAAGAGAAGCATTAGACTTGTGAGGCCTGAACATTTGGGGGAACGGTGCAAGAGGCACTGGGGGTGCACATGAGCACTATTTGTAAATAATTTGTGTAAATAAACGGTGTGTGGTAAAACTATGTTGTTCCTCTGCCTGTGTCCGGGTCCCAGTCCACAATATATATATATATATATATATATATATATATATATATATATATATATATATATATATATATATATACCCTGATCTACATACTCTCAAATAGACAAACCACACGCCGACGTCCAAAGTTCGATTCCCGAGAGGGGGTGCACTGAGTATGTACGCCTGATGACTCCAAAATTAGGGTGAAACACGTGTCGCATACTCTTTGCATTATTTCACAGTAAAACCATTTCAATATATATATACATACATTGTGGCAGTAGGGGGCGCTAGTGCTCCCTTGAACCCTCAGATACAACTCCAGACACCGGGTAAAAGTCCAAGACTCTTTATTATATTTTACAGTGCACCAAGCACCCTCCACACTATTCATAAAGTAAACCAAATTCAACACAACACTATAATTTTCTCTCCTCCTCGCCCAGACACTTGCTCCTCTACCTCCCAGCTCAACTCAGTGTCTGGACTGAGGCATCGTCCTTTTATAGCCCCTGACCCGGAGGTGTTCCTGTTCCAGCAGTCCACAGTTCCTTATTCCTTCCGGGTCAGGGCAATCAGTCCTTTACTTCAACCCGGGAGCACGTCGTTCCTTCCTGTCACATGACCGTGACGTACCCCCGGGTCATAAGGCACAAAAGAGCCCATAAGCCCCCCCACAGCGACTCCTAGTAGCCCCCAAGGTATCCAGCAGGGCTGTGTATAAATACTACAAAGTCCATGAGGCCCTGCACTATCCTGCTGTCGGGAGGACTCCTCCTGGCGGCCTGGGGGTGAGGACCGGCATAAGAAGCTGGCAGTCCTCCACAACATATATATACACACACATACATATATATCAGTGCTTCCTGATTCATTTTACCCTCGCATCCCCTTGGTTTGAGACGTATGAAAAAATATGCGGTTAACGCAGAAAGACAGATCACCAGTTGAAGCTTTATGAATAATGGATACTTCAATCAATCCATCAATGATTGTTTTGGTAAATCCATACTCAGTGTAATCATTAGATGAACGGTAAAAAAGTAAGAGCGAGGGGAGGGTGACTTATTGAGGCACGCAGGCGAAACCACAATAGCACGTGGGCTCGATGTAGTGTGCGTCAACTCGATCTGAATTGTACGATCACATTCGAAAAAATATATCTTTTCAAGTTCTATTTAGTCAACACAAATATCTTTGGTTGGAATGTAAGGCGAATTTACTCTTTACATTTCTATGGTGAAGAAAAATGTATGCAATGATGCCTACATTTAACTTACATTCCTACCAAAGACATTTCTGTCGACTAAATAAAAATTCCTTCTATTTAAAATTTAAATAGAACTTGGACAGATACGATAGTTCATAATATCCACGCAGACTTACACGTAAGAGCGGGCGTCATCCATTTTAACAAGCAGCGTATTGCACTAATACGAAATAGCCTGCCCATTTAATTATTTAGGAATGGATAAATAAATTTTGTACAAATAATGTTTTTCATTTTTCTTCCTTGATGGATTCTGGCACCCCCAGCAACAGTTGCTTGCACCCCAAAGAGTGTATATATATATATATATATATATATATATATATATATAGTAAAAGGCGCTATATAACGCCCGACCCGGCACAGACCACGCAGAGGCAACGTGTACAAAACACACAGGCTTTTTTTTTCTTCAGCTGTGTGACACGTTTTCCCCGTGCCACACAGCCCAAACACAGTCCAAAGCACCAAACAAAACACAAACCACAATTCTCCTTCACCTTCTCTTCCACCACTCCTCTGCAAGCTTAGTCCTCCTCCTCCCAACCCTGGCTCCCCGAGTGATGGTGGGCCCTTTTATAGCCCACCCGGAAGCGTTCCAGGAGATTAACCACCTGGTCCTAATTGAACTTCCGGGGGGGGCTGAAAGCTCGTCCAGCCGGGCTGTGGGAAGCAGGCAGCTCCCCCTAGCGGCCACGCCGGACCCCAACCAAGCTGTGGAGGACTCCATCTCCCATGGAGCCCTGCAGGCGGTTGGGGAGTCACCGTCGGCCAGGGAGGCTGCCACCAAGCGTCCCGGGGGAGGTATTGGACTGCCCATGGCGGCTCCCCCGGAACATAAGTAGCAGGGGCGTCCCTGCCGGGCATGGGACCCGGCTGTCCTTCACAATATATATATATATATGTGTGTGTGTGTATATGTATATATGTAGATATGTATATATATGTATATATATGTATATATATGTGGATGTATGTGTATATATGTATATATATATGTATGTTTATATGTGTGTGTGTATATATATATATATAAATATATATATATATATATGACAGCAACACTCATCACTCACAACAGTGACAAAACAATTACATTGACAATCATGTTACGTTATTTTCAAAATGTTTTCTTTTCTTTTCATTACTTCTTTAACACACTACTTCTCGGCCATGTGAAGTGTGGGTATTTTGCTAGTTTATATATATATATATATATATATATATATATATATATATATATATATGACAGCAATACTCATATCAATGACAAAACAATTACATTGACAATCATGTTACGTTATTTTCAAAATTTTTTCTTTTCTTTTACATAACTTCTTTAACACACTACTTCTCCGCTGCGAAGCGCGGGTATTTTGCTAGTTGTTGATAAACCCGATGTCTTGCTTCTTGCAGAAACCCTTAAGCCAGTTGTTTAGTCCTAGCAGACAACTGTAGTACTTGTTGGATTGTCTGACGAGAGGTAGTGGACCCAAAATGAAGATCTTTGCTGATGGGGTCCTCTCCTTCGTGTCTTTAATCAAAGCTGCAAAGTCAGCCTTGAGGATTTCTGATTGTCGGTGCCTTATATTGTTTGCACGTCTCATCACATCTCGGACATGAGCACTGGGAAAACAAGAAACGAACGATTTTCCATTAGGGCATGCAATATTAAGGTTTCTAACAATAGAATCACCTACCACTACTACATCACCATGGGCTGAGGGCGAACTGGGGACGAGGAGAGGGTCAAACCGGTTCTGAGTTAGAATGCTCGCCTGTGCCGATGGAGGTGCTCTGGCCTTGAACCCTTGCCTGCATAGCTGAAATCCGCTGAGGTCATCAGCGGTATCGTTCCTACGAGACGCCGGAGTGAGGTCGGCATAACGCGCGGTTGATATTACGCCGATTACAGATGGCGAGGACAGTTTATCCAGTTGCCGGGCCTTCAGATCTCTAAGGTATCTTCGTTGGGAGAGCAGTTTCTGAATCTGTTCGTCGAGTGCCTGGAGTTCTTCAACTACGAGTGCAACGCGATTCACCTTACTGTCAGCCATTATCTGCTTCTGCTTCCACTTCGAGCCCTAGGAAGAATGAGAGAGATTGAATGAGCTGCCTGCTGTACTCCTTGAATCCTCACCATTCCACTGACCTCCCTGTCATTCACATACATGTATTCTGTCTTGTTTCTACTGACCTTCATTCTTCTCCTCTCTAGAGCATATCTCCACCTCTACAGGGTCTCCCTACTATTGCTACAGCTCACAATGTCATCAGCAAACATCATAGTCCATGGAGACTCCTGTCTAATCTCGTCTCACAACCTGTCCATCATCATTACAAATAAGAAAGGGCTCAGAGCCTATCCCTGATGTAATCCCACCTCCACCTTGAAAGCATCCGTCACTCCTACCACAGACCTCACCATGGTCACACTTCTCTCGTACATATCCTGTACAACTCTTACATACTTCTCTGCCACTCCCGACTTCCTCAAACAATACCACAACTTCTCTCGAGGCATCCTGTTATATGCTTTCTCCAGGTCCAAAAAGACGCAATGAAACTCCTTCTGGCCTTCTCTATATCTCTCCATCAACACCCTCTGAGCAAACATTGCAGCTGTGATGCTCTTTCTTGGCATGAAACCATGCTGCTGCTCACTAATCATCACCTCACTTCTTAACCTAGCTTCCACTATTGTTTCCCATAACTTCATGCTGTGGCTCATCAATTTTATCCCCCTGTAGTTGCTACAGTCCTGCACATCCCCCTTATTCTTAAATATTGGCACCAGTACACTTCTTCTCCACTCCTCAGGTATCCCCTCACTTTCGAAGATTACATTAAACAATCTGGTTAAAAACTCCCCTGCCATCTCCCCTAAACACCTCCATGCTTCCACAGGAATGTCATCTGGGCCAACATCTTTTCCATTCTTAATCCTCTTCATAGCTGTCCTTACTTCTTCCTTGGCAATCCATTGCACTTCCTGATTCACTATCTCCACATCATCCAACCTCTTCTCTCTCTCGTTCTCTTCATTCATCAGCCTCTCAAAGTACTCTTTCCATCTGCTCAACACACTCTCCTCGCTTGTGAGTACATTTCCATCTTTATGCTTTATTACCCTAACCTGCTGCACATCTTTCCCAGCTCCGTCCCTCTGTCTAGCCAATCGGTACAGGTCCTTTTCTCCCTCCTAAGTGTCCAACTTCTCATACAACTCAGCTTATGCCTTTTCTTTAACCTATGCCACCTCTCTCTTCACCTTGTGTCTTATCTCCTTGTACTCTTGTCTACTTTCTGCATCTCTCTGACTATCCCACTTCTTCTTTGCCATCCTCTTCCTCTGTATACTCTCCTGTACTTCCCCATTCCACCACCAGGTTTTCTTTTCCTCCTTTCTCTGTCCAGATGCTATGCCAAGCACTCTTCTTGCTGCCATCCTTACTACATCTGCTGCAGTTTCCTAACTGCCTGGTAATTCTTCACTGCCACCCAGTGCCTGTTTCACCTTCTCCCTAAATTCAACCTTGCAGTTCTCCTTTTTCAACTTCCAGGTAGGCAAGAGTTCACTACTTAACAATTTAAAACAAAACAAATGGTTGTACTTTAAGACATTTTAGTTTCTGGAGGGAGTCCACCTAGAAATATAATGTGGCATTTGATCACATATGTGTAAATATTCTACTGTACTTAAGCATTTGGATTGGTTGATAGGTCTATTATAATACAAAATCATGTAGCATGACTTCTTTTAACAGTAACCAAGATTCAAGATCATGTTCCACTTCGCATTTGGTTTACATTACTGGGGGACTCAGACCAGATGGTACAACATTTTGGGGGCTTGACTTAAAAAAAGTTTGAGAACCCCAGGTTTTGAATGCACACATACATTTTAAAATATTTACTTATTTTATGTCATTGGTCCCAGGTACTGTGCCTAAAGTGTTTGAGGTCTATAATATGAAACAAAGTGTGTTGTCAACAATCGCCATTCTCCAATAATTAAGTAATGGACAGGTATTGTCAGTGTAGGCATCTCTGACATATTGTACTGTTATTTATAATTAAGTCTGTCCTTTTACAATTCCTGTAGAGTCTTGCGAGATTACCTGAATAACGGTGTGGTAAAGTGAGGTCCACGGCTGATAGGCATTTTTTTCACAAAATAATTGCTGCACTCGTGCCTTACTAGGAGGGTGTGTGGTAGCTTGGCGAGAGTGGTTCCTGGGCGTGATGTGTACAGGTGTAGGATCATCCGTGACCCTAATTGGTGCCAGGAGCTGCTAATCGACACAGCTGTGCTACGTCCCCATTTTAAAAGGGAAACCGTGAGTGTGAGGAGGGGAAGGATCAAAAAGAAAAGACAGAATGGAGGATACTGAGAGAAGAAGGCAGGAGGTGAAAAGAACTGGTGCGGGCTTAAACTAGCAAAACAGAGCAGGCCCCTCAGGAGAGAAGAAAGGCAGCTAGGAGGAGAGCTACTAAGAAGCAGTATGTGGCTGGCACTCGGGGGGCAGTCGGAAGTGGTCACTCCGGCTGAGCTGTTCCAAGGAGTAATAGTGACCAGGGGTTTCTGCAGCATGGAAGACCAGGAAGGTAGCAGGGGTCAATGAAGTAAAGGAGGAGAGCCCTAGCATGAGTGCCACGGCCATTGGGGATCCAAGACTCAGTCCGGTGAAGGAGCCTGTCCATAGCCATGGGATGGCAGGCAACCAGACCTCTGGAAGGTCAGCTGCACCTGTTGGAAAGGCAACTCATCTGCTGCAAGGTCCATATGCAAGGTCCATATGGAATAAGCAGAGGAGCCACCAGTGTTAAAAGAAGAAGGCATCTGGCTTTTGGAAAGGAGAGTTCCTGCCAGTGGATTTTAACCTCATTTTAAAGAAGATTTGTTTTGATTTTTAACCTCCATGTTTTGCACATGTTTTTATTGATTATTTATTTATTTATTGAATATTTGTTTGCACTACACTTTTGAACACTTATTTTATGAATTGTTTTTGAACACTTTTACACCTTCCCCTTGCTTCATGCGGTGTCCCCATTTGTACACCTCATCCCGGTCATGTCTATCGATAGTGCTGGGTTCAAGAGGCTCCCAAATGAGAAGAGGGAGCATGGAGCTGGACCCACACCATCGCACGTGTGTGTACTTGGGAGATCTTGCTTGCTATTATGAATATCTTAACATCTGCCAGTAACTTAAGAAATTGTTCTTACTAGAAGTTCAGTTAAACCTTCTCCCTGTCTCATAGCATATATCTACATAACGTCAGAAGTGAGGAATTCAGCAGAATTGATAAACGCTGCATTGTTTATTATGCACGACAGCATTTCTGTAAACTAGAGATTGAATTGGTGGTCATAACCTCATCAAAGTAACGAAAAAAGGGAAAAGACAAGTGATTGAAAAAAATGTCTGTTATTTTCACGTCATAGATTTTTTGACTATATCTATGGAAAATCTGCAACAGTGGAAACAGACCATCATCCACTGGTAACAATCCAAAACAAACCGCTTGCCTGCACTGAATGATGCTGAAGCTACATAATTTCAATCTCACCCTGGTTTATAAAAGAGGGAAACATATATATCTAGCAGACACCCCTTCACGTGCCCCAAATAAGGACACAGCCCCTCACTCAGTAGAAAAGTGTGACTTTGAGTTGATGTCAGTATAGCTCATTTCAATGTATCGACTGAAAGAGCTCTGAGAGCACACTGATACTGATGCTACCCTTCTGTCCCTCAATGGTCTAACACAGACAGGTTGTCCCAGTTGTGAATGTGGTATCCAAGAGGAGATAAAACCATTTTTTGGTTATAGAGATGAACTCACTGAGGAATAATATTATCATGAAGCTCCATAGAGCTGTTATTCCACTGTTACTCCACTCTGATTATCTCAGGGTCTTATATAAGGGACATGTAGGAATGGAAGCTACAAAGAGAATGGCAAGAGAGAGAGAGAAGGTTTTGGCCCACTATCAATAATGACATTGAGGATATTGTAAGATCATACAGTATTTGCAATAGCCACAAACCCCACCTTCAAAAATAGCCGTTGAAACTAAATCCTGTTCCTGACTTACCTTGGTCCATTGTTGCTTCAAATCTGTACATGAATTTCCTCAACTTAAGCAATGTACCCAACATTCTATGCTCATCTGCTCAACAGCTCTTATCCAGACACATGTGTAGCATACTTGCCATCAGAAAACAGTTATTGAAGCCAACAATCAGGCACACAGCATCAGTTAAGACACAGCTCATGAAGAAACGAAAAATATTAAAAGCTAGTTATGACAAGAACATCAGACCACTTATGCCACTATAGATACACCACTACAATTTCCCGGTGGTAAGACTCCAGATGCAGGAAGGACATGATAAATTGGATGTTATCAAAGAAAAGTGTCAGGAGCTACATTCATATATTGTGGATTGCAAAGGAGAAGAATACAAATTAAATTGTCGACACATATTACCAGTGTCAAAACCAGAGCCACAGCAAAACATCAATATGGAAGAGATCCAGCTCTAGCTCTTCAGGAACAGTCAGTTCTGAACCAAGATCAAGCCATGGTTCGACATACTGACATACAGCATCCCCAGATATAACACCGTACAAGACGCTGATGCCAGAAACAGATAGAGTTCAACATCTGTAAACCACACTTGATATGGAAGAATCTGAAAAACCCAACACTTGATATTTGGGCTAAAAGAACTGTTTAATTTTTAGTCATTTTACAATCTATGTCTTAACATTTTCATATTTTGTTTCAGTTGTAATTAGAATTATAATTAAATGTATTATAAATTGGGCGGCACAGTGGCGTGGTGGGTAGTGCTGCTGCCTCGCAGTTAGGAGACCCGGGTTCGCCTCCTGGGTCCTCCCTGCGTGAAGTTTGCATGTTCTCCCTGTGTCTACATGGGTTTCCTTCCACAGTCCAAAGACATGCAGGTTAGGTGCATATAACGGGGATGTGTTATACTGTTATTTATAAGTAAGTTTGTCCTTGTACACTTCCTGTAGGGTCTTGCAAGATTACCTGAATTGCGGGTGCACTTGGGAGATCCTACTAGTTGTTATGAAAGTCTTAACTTCTGCCTGTAACTGAAGAAATTGGTTTTATTAAAAGTTCAGTTAAATATTCTCCCTGCCTCATAGAACTTATCTGCAGTCAGGCTCCATTTATGTTAATCCATTTCAAATTGTGTTGTTTCACTGTCCATTTAAAGAAACCTGTTTCTTTTTGTTGTGTTCATTGTGTAATTAGAAATTTTTAATGTTTGTAATTGTGTTACAGACATTGAGCCCACACTCAGTGAAGTGCACTATAAAATATAAACTTATTTGTGTTGAATTGAATATTGAATACTATGACCTTGTTTAAGACAATGTCTAAAAGTCAATAGGGCATGTGCAGGTGTCGCCTAAATGTAGAACTGAAGATTGTTCCAAAATGGGAAAATTTTAAGGAATAAGCCAGATATGGGGACAATATGGGGAGATGCTGCTGAGAAGTGTACCTTTTGAATATGGCCAAGAATAAGTTGTATATTTTGGGGAGGATTTGTAAAAATTGACAAATAACAGAAATTTGAAGAAGAAATAAAAGAAGTTGTGGTTTGCAAATCTTGTAGGAAATGAGAATGACAGTAAATGTAATGAAGATAAAGCTGCTAAGACAGCTTAGGTTTTTAAGTTTGATCATTTGAGATAATACCAGAGTCAAGGATAGCTCAAAGCTTTAAATGGTAATGAGTTGGAGGAAACGAAGGCCAGGTTGGCAGAAGCCTGAAGGGTAAGACCCGATCCACCTTGTCCAACGCCTCCGCCTCTGGTGGCCATGACAGAGGCGGATGACATCGAGTCCTACCTGGGCATCATCGAACGGACGGCCACCCGGAACGAGTGGCAGCGGTCCGAGTGGGCGTCCATTCTGGCGCCCTACCTGAAGGGACCCGCGAAGTGGGCTTATTACGACCTCCCCGAGGAGGAGGCCACGAGTTATGACCTCCTAAAGCAGGAGATCCTGGCACTCTACGGCATCACGCTGGGCCAGCAGGCGACCGAATGGCGGAGCTGGCAGTTTGACCCGAAAAAAAGCCGGCCCGTGCACAGGCCTTCGACTTCTGGGGGAAAATGGGACGCTGGCTACGGCCCAAAGGTCCCTAAGCCCGGAAGGTCGTGGAACAGGTGGCCTGTGAGGGCCTGGTGAACGCCTTGCCCAGCTCCCTCGCCCAGCAGGTCCGGCGCCATCCTTATAAAGATATGCCAGGCCTCCTGGAAGTCCTGGAGCATCAGCTCACGGTCTACCAAGCCGGGGGGTCGGAAAGGCACGCTCGTGGGAACCGACAGGGACGGGTGGCCACCCCCGAGCCCTCTCGACGCTCTGCAGAAGCACCGCAGAGGCCCAAAGAAAAACATCTACTGCCATCTACTGCTAACCTGTCCCCTCAACACCCCCTCCAAGCCGATGGACTGCAGCTGGGCCACCGTCGAAAGGTACTGTACTCCGTCACACCCGCTGGCAAGTCCAAACACGGGAGTGGTGTTATTAAACGGGCACTCGGTGGTAGCCTTATTTGACTCTGGCAGCAACATTACCATTGTCGCTCGCCATTACGTATTACCGCGACAGTGGCTTACACAGCACTTGCAAGTCACTTGTGTGCATGGGGAGACCAAGTCTTACCGTAGTGCCCGCTGTTACATCACCTGGAAGGGGCAAGTTTCCAACTTGACGGTCGTGGTGTTGCCCGATCCTCCCTATCCAGTAATTTTGGGACAAGACTGGTCGCACAGGAAAAGCGGTAAAACGAACACCGCTCCCGGGGCCTCACTAGGTCTGGTTATGAGGGGGCGAGGCACCCTTCTCGCGGTCTCCACGCCATGCTCTGAGGCAAGCCATAATGGCGCAGGCACATCGGGGGAAGTTTCTCGGGCGACGGACTCTGACCTGGAAGTATCTGCCGGAGAAGGGACGAGCCAGGGAACACTTCCGCCAACCCGCTCACAAGACCCCCTGAGCAATTTGGACCATCAATTTCGGTCCACGCCTGCCTCATTTAAAAGGGAGCAGTGGAATGACGATTCCCTGCGGTTTGCCCGGAATGCGATTGTTCTTCCAGGCAGCTCACAAGCTGACAGTTCCATGCCACGCGAGCCCTTCTTTGTGCTGGAGAATGATCTGTTGTATCGGTATGTAAACTAGCTCACGCTCACCTCCTAGGCGCCCACCTCGGGGCAGAGAAAACATTGGAGAGAATCAAGCTCCGCTTTTACTGGCCCGGGATCAGCGAGGAGGTCCGGCGCTTCTGTCAATCCTGTCCGGAATGTCAGACTCGCCAGATTCCTAGGAGGGACCGCGCTCCTCTCGTCCCAATACCCCTGGTAGACATCCCGTTTGACCGAATAGGGGTCGACTTAGTAGGACCCCTGGAGCCCTTAAACCGTGGCCACAAGTATATATTGGTCATGTTAGATTATGCAACCCGATACCCAGAGGCGGTTCCCCAGCGCTCCGCTAACACCAAAAATATTGCACGGGAATTAGTCAACCTATTTTCGAGAGTGGGTATCCCCAAGGAAGTCCTCACGGACCAGGGTACTCCCTTCACCTCAGATACGTTCAGGGAAGTTGCTAAATTACTGCGAATAAAGCACCTGAAGACATCTGTCTACCACCCCCAAACAAACGGGCTGGTAGAACGTTTTAACCAGACGCTTAAACAGATGCTCCGCAAGGTAGTCAGCGGTGATGGCAGGAATTGGGACCAGCTCCTACCGCTCGTGCTTTTTGCCTACTGGGAAGTGCCCCAGGCCTCTACGGGCTTCTCCCCTTTTGAATTATTGTACGGGCGACAACCCCGGGGACTTTTAGACATACTAAAAGAGGGCTGGGAGGCTGAGGCCCTTCCCTCCTCCAATATATCGGAGTAAAAAATCCGCAAAAATCAGGCCTCTCCTAAAGGACCAAGTGACTTGTGCACAGGCAGCGCAGGCCCGGTGTTACAACCGCAACTCCGTCCTCCGGGAGTTCCGCCCGGGGGATCAAGTGATGGTGCTCGTTCCTACCTCCCACTCCAAGTTGCTAGCTCACTGGCAAGGGCCATACATCGTCATCTATTCCGGCACCTGGGAGGAGCATCTATTGCAGGTCTCTGCTGTCCTCGCGACACTGGCTAAGGCCGGCCTCCGCATTAACCCCCATAAGTGTTTTTTTGGCTTAAAGGAGGCCAAGTATTTAGGCTACCTTGTGGGATGAGGACAGGTGAGACCCCAATGTTCCAAAGTCAAAGACATCCTGGAATGGCCCCGTCCGAATACCAAGAGACAGGTGCAGACTTTCTTGGGGCTGGCGGGGTACTACTGCCGGTTCGTACCCCATTTCTCTGAAAGGGCAGCACCCTTGACTAATTTAACAAAGAAGGGCGCTCCCCTGCATGTGGTATGGAACGACAAGGCAGAACACGCATTCAATGACCTGAAAAAGGCCCTAACGCCGGCACCTGTATTAAGGACCCCTGATTTTGGGCTGACTTTTATCCTCCAGACCGACGCTTCGGACACAGGCCTGGGCGCCGTGTTGAGCCAAAGCGTCGATGGTGTCGAACACCCCGTGATGTACCTAAGCCGGAAACTGCTGGACCGAGAGGCCAGGTACGCGGCAGTGGAGAGGGAAGCCCTGGCCATTAAGTGGGTCGTGACTTATCTCCAGTACTACCTGTTGGGTCACGAATTCACTCTGGTGACTGATCACACTGCGCTTCAGTGGATGTTCCTCCTGTGAACGGCACCCGGGCACAGACAGGCGGACATGTTGTTATCAACCACCACACGTTTATTATACAATTATTTACAAACTATGGTCACAAAGACCCCCAAATAATGGTCACAAAGACCCAGTTCAGTGCACAAACCCCAAAACAGTCACTCAGTCCTGGCCACAATGCCTTCTTCTCGGGCCGCCTCCACAACTCCTATTGCCTCGTCCTTCTTCCACCCGACTCTAGCCTCGAATGAAGGGAGACGGCCCCTTTTATACAGGACCCGGATGAGCCCCAGGTGTTCCCGGCATTCCTCCTCTAGCCACGCCCCAGCGTGGCGGAAGTGCCGGCTGTTCTCCGGCAGCTCCGGGTATCCTCCAAAGTCTTCCCCAGCACTTCCTGGTGTGGCGGGAGTGCTGGGGAAACAAGTCCCAAGGCATTGGGCGCCTCCTGGCGGTGACCACGGGCCCCTACAGGGAAGGGCTTCCATGCCCTTGACCCGTGGCCCCCAAAGCAACCCGGAAGGCAAACCCCACGTGGTCCAGGCAGGGCTCTGACCCTCTTCCGGTCCCTCCTGGCGTCCCGGCCGGGTCATGGCCCCTGGCATCCCTGACAGTGCCCCACAGCCAGCGAAGACCACTCTTGGGTAAGAGCGACCCGTCCCGCGAGGGCAGCAGAGCCCCGAAACGGGTCCCACTCGAGGATAGCCGGGGTCCGGCCCCGCACTCCTAGCAGGGACAGGGGCGGAGACACAATCCGAGCACCAGCCCTTGGTGCATCCCTGTGCCTCGCACAGGTTGTGCTCCCCCCTTTTACCGACACCCCGGGGCCTCCTCGATCGGCACCCTCCGAGACCTCCGCGCCTTTGGTCCAAGCCACTCGTTCCCCCGTAGGCTCCTCCAGCTGTGAGCGCAGCTGCGCACCGGCAGAGAGAACATTCCGCTGACGGCCCGACATCAGAGGGCTGTTCCGCCACGAAGGGTTCCTTCAGCCCGCCGGGTCCGCCCCTACAAAAGAGAACACAGGGGCAGAACCGCTGCCAGCACCCAGCTCGTGCCATGCACGGGCAGCGCCCCTCCAATCACCCCGCACTTGCCTGATCGGCACCCTCTCCGCGCTTCCGTGTCCTCTCGATGATGGAGTCGCCGGCACCGCCTGCTCTCTCTCTGCCTGCCTCAGGGATTCCCTCTGCTCCCCAGAGGGCAGCCAGCCATACGCTGCACCCAGCAACGCTGTCTCACCATATTGGAGGAAGCGGCACCCAGCCGCTTAATCCTCCCTTCACTCTCGGACGCCTTGACGGTGTGCGACTCGATAACCAACGCGAGCCCCTGTCCCGTCTGCGTCCCCTTCATATCGGAGGAATCGGCACCCAGCCCTTTATTCCTCCGTTCACTCTGGGACGCCATGACGGTTTGAGACTCCTTATGGAATAAAAGGCGCCTCTGTCCCGTCTGCGTCCCTATAGTGCGGCGCAAGACCGCAGCCGACTCGGGCGGAGGGCGCTAGGACCCGGGGCACTTAGCAGCCCGTGTCCATTCAGCGTCCTCACGGACTCCCCCCTCGCCGCGCATACAGCCCGCGGCGCCGCACCTCCTGTCGGAGGGCTGCTTACTCGGAACTGATCGTTGTCATCACAGCCTTTTTCAGCAGACCCTCCTGTATGCTGTACGGAGTCGGCTGTACTCACCGTCTCCGCTGTAACTCTCCGGCTGGAGATTCCAGCGTCGCGCCGTCCCGTTGGTGATCGAAACAGTCTCAGCGCCGCGAACGCCTTCCTCTCCAGTTCCAGCACCTCAGCCCGGAGGTTACAAAGCACCTGCAACACACGCTGCCCGGTGGGCTGAAGGGACACCCCCAGCTCCGCCAAAGCAGCCGGCAAAGACGGAAGTGAAGCGCCCGAGCCTACCTTTCTGTCAGCCTCCAGCGCCGCCACTTCCTGTGGGCCTTCTCCTCCGCCCAATCGGGTCTCCCCCCTGCCCGTGATGGACATTCCTTGGTCCCGCCTCTCTGCAGTCATCGGCGGGCCCGCAAGACACACCGTCCAATCGCGTGCCTATCAGGGGGAGGGACTTCTGGTCCGCGGCCATCTTGCCTCCCCTTCTGCGGTGGCGACGTGCCTGCATCAGGGAAACATGGCCTTCCTGCGGACCCCTGGCGGTCCGTGGGGTTCCTTTACCCCGCGGGGCTGTGTGCACGCAGCACCCGCGGTACGTGGGTGGGGTCCCCTGCTGCACCGGGCCGTCCCACAACAATATTTTTTTGATCAGGTCTCCGCCTTGAAACAGGCGGAGCATCCTGCCGACTACGCCAGATGTGAACGGCACCCGGGCACAGACAGGCGGACATGTTGTTATCAACCACCACACGTTTATTATACAATTATTTACAAACTATGGTCACAAAGACCCCCAAATAATGGTCACAAAGACCCAGTTCAGTGCACAAACCCCAAAACAGTCACTCAGTCCTGGCCACAATGCCTTCTTCTCGGGCCGCCTCCACAACTCCTATTGCCTCGTCCTTCTTCCACCCGACTCTAGCCTCGAATGAAGGGAGACGGCCCCTTTTATACAGGACCCGGATGAGCCCCAGGTGTTCCCGGCATTCCTCCTCTAGCCACGCCCCAGCGTGGCGGAAGTGCCGGCTGTTCTCCGGCAGCTCTCGGGTATCCTCCAAAGTCTTCCCCCCAGCACTTCCTGGTGTGGCGGGAGTGCTGGGAAACAAGTCCCAAGGCATTGGGGCCTCCTGGCGGTGACCACGGGCCCCTACAGGGAAGGGCTTCCATGCCCTTGACCCGTGGCCCCCAAAGCAACCCGGAAGGCAAACCCCACGTGGTCCAGGCAGGGCTCTGACCCTCTTCCGGTCCCTCCTGGCGTCCCGGCCGGGTCATGGCCCCTGGCATCCCTGACACTCCACAAAGAGTCGAATCCGTGGGTCACCAGGTGGTTTCTGGACTTACAGCCCTATAAGTTCACGGTCACTTATCGCAGCGGCGGCCTTCAGGCCAATGCCGATGCCCTCTCTCGCATCCACGACATATCGGTTAGGTACGCCCAACCTGACGGTCTTGGGCTGAGGGGGGGGGTCGTGTCACGCATGCGCGAGTAGGAGACCGCGGACGGATCTTAAACCGCTTCGAAAGACGTTCGCCGGCAGGGAATGACGGGGTACTAACCTTTTTCCTTTGTCTTCCAGGAAAAGAGACGCTCCGCCATCATAGCCTTCCCACAGTACGTCCACTTCCGCCCTTCCTCCGCCATCTTTCCTGACGCCAGCAGTCCCATCCTCCCTCACGGTTCCTTCCCAGCATTCCTCCACTTCCGGCTCCTTCTCTATAAAATGGCCGCCGACGCCTCTGAAAGGCATCGTGCATATGAACTGCTTTGTTTATATTTTGACCACTTTCTTTTTGAATATATTGTGGATAATCTGCAATATACGGGGTCGGAAAACCCCAAACCTTTATGTTGTCTGTTGCTTCATCTTTTACAGAGTCTAATATTTAAAAATGCATTACTGTGGTAAAAATAGGGCAACTATGAGCAATGTTGTTAAAAATTAGAAACATTGAATGCACTGAAACTGCCTTTATTCACACTTTTTAGTAATGATTATGACCAATAAATTAACTCTTAATTATTTGCACACTGCTCTTTTTAAAAAAAATAATATGTCTTTATAGAACACCTTTATATAACACAATCACTTCAAAACATTTTACACAGTGAAGTTTATTATTCTAAGATGGCTCAGCTCTGACATTGAAAACATAAAGGAGTAAAAGCAGACAGTAAATTTAATAATTACCAAAGAAACAAGTATTAAAACACATTCATGCGCACTTAAATTTCCACATTCATCTGTTTAAGTGAATACCGTGATGACATTAAACTCCATAGCATCATTTCAATTGGCACATACCAATTTACAATAATGAGAAATTTTTATTGCATCTCAATTCTTCTTCTTTTTCAGCAAAGGAGTTTAATTGGTAATTATAAATACTGGCAATTAGAATTTGCAAGAATCAAAGCTAAAATCAAATCACCTTCACAGTGGGCATAGAATAAAAACCTAACCAGGGGCCAAGGCTGCTCCCTCACACTTCATGAATTATTGCTTGATTTCGGACCCTGCCTCTGTCAGTATGGAGTCTGCAATTCTCCTCTTATCCATGCTGGTTTTCTCTGAGCGCTCAGATTTCCTCAGATATCTCAAACATGTGAATGTTTTAGGTTGATTATAAATGAACCCTTCTGTGAATGAGTGTGTGTGAAACTAAAGCATGATGGACTCGGGTCCCATCAAAGATTGGCTCCTGTCTAACACCCATGGTAGAGGCTCTGGCTCATCCACACCTTTTATTGCAAGAACTTGGCTCATGATAATAGACAGATCCTTTAGTCAAGAAGACTACTGTAGAATTTAAATCCTGTCAACTTGTTAAATAAGGCACTATTCAATTACATTTGAAGGTCAAATATGTATGTCTTGGTTTTGCTAATCTAGAAGCATGTTACTTGTTTATTCCTGAGAGTAATAGTTGTAATAACATACAGTTTCTCTTTGAAGCAGCAAAGTATCTTTTGTTTTGCAGACTAATTTGGCTAGAATGTTATGGACGATGATATAAGTGTCCCTTTAGGCAAGGTGCTGCAGACTAAATCTAAATATACTACCCCCACCCCCTATTGTGTTGGCTAACAATAAAAATAGTGCAATTTCATTACTGCTTTGCTCTTAATCTGATGAAATAAATTAGCAATACTATTACTAGTATTAGTACTCGTACAATACTACTATTCTCAGTCTTGTAAAAAAAAAAAAAGCTAATTTCTTTACCATTCATTTTAAATACTTCAGATGTGTTCATTAAGAAGTAAATTATTCATATCAGCAGATAACTGAAAACTGGATCGATGCTGAAATGCTGTGAACAGCTTTAGTCTGTCAAACCCGAACATTGATGGAAGATGCAATGAGAAGTGTTGCCTTATTAGACACATACTAAGTAAGACACTCATGGCACAAAACTGCATATTTCACCACCTTTAATGACCATTTTTCACTCTTCCAGTACTCAATATCGTTTATGACACAAGGGAACTCAACCTTATAATTTATTTCAATATAAACATTTAGGTAGAAGAATAGAATAAAAACACAAAATATGCTTTTTAAAACATCCCAACCATTATGATTGATAAAAGAATGCAATCTTTTTAAAATTCTAACCAAATGATTAAATAAACAACTAGGCATAAAGGAAAGCTCCGAATTAAAATAGAGATTCTCACACAGATGCTCACATTTGCTAACCTTCAACACATATCAATTTCCCATTTCTCAAATACTATTAGTTGCTCTCAGTCTTTACGTCTCCTGTTCTATCTTTAATACCAGTTTCCCAAGTTCCAACCTATGCAAAAAAACTCAGGAAGCATGGAAAAAGTATCACACAAACAGAGAAACACATCATAACAATTCTTACTCTGGTTGCTAAAAACATGATCCAATTTTCTTTAAATGGGGTTAAGAAAGTTGAAGATCTTCATCTCCACATATTACCATTATTCTCAGCCGATTTGATTCAAGTCTCAAAACAGCCTGAATTTTTCAAAGACAGCCAGAGCTCTACACACTTCCAAAATGGGACGATAACTATAAAACTCCCTGGCCCAAACTAACAAACACTTAAAAAAAAATCAGTGCAACTTATTCAATTAAATCAAAAAGGTCCATAATCCAAAACAGTTACAAAACAAAACCAAAAATAAATCATGGAATACAAAAGAGCCCTTAACAATGCAAAAAAAAAAAAAAAAAGTAATACAATAAATCTTCTAAAAGCATACTTAATCCATGTTCCATCATGGAAAAGGCTTTTGGTGTCATTCTCCTTAACCCCTTAAAACTCACAGTTAAATTTTACACTTACCACCCTTTGGAAATATAGAGTTCTTAGCTGCAAAGCACTTGCACCCAGGATTATAGTCTACTAATGTACGATTTACCCCAGGTATGACTATTCCTGTAGGATCTCTTCAGAATGTTCTCTCAGTTCTGGGCCCTTGGCATTAGAATTCAGCAAAAGATAAAATAAGAAAGCTGGATTAACAAAGTTTAATGTTAAAATAGCTAGTGCCATAAATGAAAGTACTGTAAATAAAGTGTCATACAGTCTGGATTACATGGATTGGTGACTTCATTTCTATCTCATTTTCTGACAATATAATGCTTACTTAAATATGTTTCTGTCCTCAAAAACAATCCTTGTCTTTCATTTGGGGTTATAAAGTCTATTCAATGTCTTTGATTTGGGGTTATAAAATCTAATCCCTGTCTTTATTTTTCCAGTGGCTCATAAAATGTAATGTTTCCTTGTATCCAATAATTAGTTAGTTTATCTTTATTGTCCGCAAGTGGAAATTTGCTTTGAGCAACATAGATGAGCACATTACTACATACAAGGCATGCAATAAAAAAAACAAATTAATGACCTATTTATATACACACACAATAGAATTCTAGAATTGTTACATATTTCAACAAAATTGAATTTAGCTTATTTAAAAAATGTATTTCCATCAGTAAAAAAAAGCAAAATACTTCTATTTGTTTCAAAATTTGGCAACAAATGTATCATCTACCAGAAGGTAAAATTTGGAAACAATTATTTAAAAAGTATATCGGATAGACCTCATACAAACTAAAAACCCATGCCAGAGACAGAACTATTAAAACATGCTTCTTCTATCAAAAGAGGAATACACTCAGAAGCTAAGGTTTGAAACACTTTGGTCAAGCCATGTCAGAGGCTGGACATACTCAGAAATTGTTGTACAGACTCACATTAAAAGACAAGTGGAAGAGGTTATAGTGAACCACCTTGTAAAACTTTAAATTGTGGCATCAGTACTTTTCAGTGCAAACACAATTCTTGAAAACTTGTCAAAGTTTTCAACACTTCATTTAATACATACAGTATGCCTAGTATCATAAGGCTGCTTTCTTCTTTTGAGCAGCCAGTTTAAACATGTACCTTAAATGTTTTGCACAGACAATTATTATAATATGGCAGATGATGCAAATACATAGCAACAAAGTGAAGCAACAGTAAAAGATCATTACCAAAAGGAGCTTTCAGGAACAAATTAATTTTGCATAGTCCTTAAATCGGCTCATTACTTTTAATTCCAGAGCTTAATTTTAGTCCCCATTACAGTCCAGTATGTAAAAATGCAAGTCAAACTTGTAAAATCAAAGAAATGAAAAAGCTAAAATCTAAAAAGGAAAGTTACTAAATGAACCGAACAACATAAGCAATGGAACAATAATGCCAGAATAGTTTGACAATGTTTGGCCCTTAAATACGCCAACAAACATATAAAAACATTAATTAACCAAACATAATTAACAACAGCAAAATGTATTTTGAAAAGTTTGTGTTGGTATTTAATCATCAAAAAATAGCATAACTATGTCAAATAAACAAATATGAGACCATGACATCAACAAGAAGAGCTACTGTACACCACACACCCATTCTGTACTTAGATCAATTAGATTGGTAAGCAGACTCTCACGCCTTTTCCTCCAGTAAACCATACACTACAAGTCTCCTCAGTGATATCCGTTTCCAGTTGTAACAGCTCTCTAGTATGAGTATAGGCAATCTGCTGATATACCAATAGTTCCAAAGCCACTCCTGATGTAACCCATTAACTCCGCAGAATGGAGTATTATGAGACAAGGAAACAATTCAACAAGATTTGGATAACTTAACCTGGTTACATCCTTTGTGTCATATTTTTCTGCACTTTGCCATTGGTGAATCCTTGATTGATGTGGAGATGTTTGTGAAAAGAATAAAGAATATAAGTAGGAATCATAAACAGGTGTGTTTCTTTGCAGAGTCAAAAGCTGAAGAAGGCAGCAGTAGATGCCAACATTTTCTGGATAGTCCATTTGAAAGGAGCTACAGAGGTTTCTTGTCACAAGAAGCTATGAGAGTGGAGTAGCACAGAAATGACAACAGGGTGAATTTGGAGTTTTAAGATGCTTCAGAAGCAATGCAGCAACCAAAGTATTTTTTACGTCTGCCACCATTCTGTGGTTAATATCAAAGAGATGTGAAGACAAAACTACATAGTTGATGAGGGCTGAATAGCAGCAGTTATACCCACACCTAAATTCATGTGAGTGAAAGTTGTTTGTTTTATATTGTGCTTCTTATGCATGTATGGAATAAGTGAAAAGGTCAGTGATTGTTTAAGTTCAAATGTATTGTATATTTTTCAAAGGACAGTTAATAGATTTTCACACACATGCAAGTAGGAGGCAGCTAAAGGGCCTGAGTAATTGTAATAAAACATCTGACCAGGGGGCAGCGGAATGCGCTGACTGTCTTTCTCAGTTACCTACAGACCTTTCCTGGAAAATCCTGCAAGGTTTTGGAGCCTAAGAAGACATCATTTTCAGCATTAGTCCCTTTGCTGACATCACTTCCAGCACCAGGGACTTTGCTGACGTCACTTCCGGTCCAGACAACATTACTTCTGAGCCTTTTTGTTGATGTCACTTCCTACACAGGCCTTGAAAGCCTCCATCTTTGTCTCTTGTGATCAGTTCTGTTTTCGACTCTGTTCTATGCACATCGTGCTACTTAATTCAACTTTTGCAGCCAGGAAAAACAATATATGGGTGGCTGCCCCAAACCTTTATGATGTCTTGGACTCTTTATTATCACAAGATATAAATATCTTATTTACACATATACCACACGCACATTTTTTCCCAAAAATTAGCACTAGAAAATCAGGTGCACGTCATACACGAGGAAATGTAATTCTGTAATGTTTATTTCTTTTTCTTGGGATCGCTCACTCTCTCTCTTGCTCACTCGCGCTCTCCCTCTTGTTTTTGAATCAGTTTGGCGTCGTCATTCAGCATGGATAGTAGCAAGCGTTTACGCTCCTTCACGGCGGGAGAGAAACTAAAAGTGATTTTGGAAGCAGAGAAGATAGCAAATTGGGCAGTAGGCCGCAAGTACGGTGTTCCAGAGTCATGTGTTCGAGATTGGCAACAGAAGAAAGAAAAAGTTTCATCATGCAACAAAAACAGAAGTGCCCTAAACACTTCCTATACAATCACAACGCGCGTTGTACACGGCACAAAACGATTTTCGCGATTTTCTTTGTAAAAATTAGGGTGCGTGTCTTACACGAGGGTGCGTGGTACATGAGTGAAAACGGTAGTGCATTGATGTTTTATTTTCTTTCATCATTCTTTTGATGACCATATTAGCTTCATAAATTTGTACATTTATTGCTGCTAAACTTACAGATAATGTTGTTTTATTTGTTTCTGAAGCCCTCTGTTGGAACAGTGATTTTTATCATGGGATTCCCTTGCAAAGTTGTGCATTCAGTGCATACCCACAGAAAAAATTTAAACATTAAACTATTCATTCAAGAGAGACATACAAAACAATAGTCCACAGAATACAATTGCACCAGATCCTCCTCAAGAAACCAGTTCAGGCAGGCCTGATGATGGGGCATAATTATGAATGAGGACCCCTGTTCCCCAATTTGTTGTCAGTGGTTCTTTGGCACCTGACACATTAACAAGAGATTGATCAGTTGTTTCAAATTCACCTTAAGCATTGTCATACCTTCAGTATTTATTCTTGTCACACTTGTATGTTTGAGTATCACTCTACAAGTTCTTCCCAGGTATACTACCCAGGGCCAAGAGGGAGTGCTGCCACTAACGATCTTCCTCCATAATGCCAAGAAACCGGCCAGTGAGGGCAAATGACTCCATCCCTTTTGGTCCCTGGGCTATAAAAAACATGATCACCCGGAAAGAGGCATCACTTCTTCATGAATTGACCAGAGCTAAGGAGCTCCACGAATTTACTAAGGCAGACTAGAGAGCCTGGTTAATGGCAGCCACTTTACTTTATGTGGTGACTATTTTTGTTTTCTTTTCACAAAACCTTTTCAAATATGCAGACAATCCCAATAATCTACTATCCAATTACTTGGTCAAGTGCATGTGTGAAAATAGCAAGTCTGAGAATTCCAGAAAAGTCAATTTGGTAATTCTTGAGCAGAGACCTACTTTAGTTCCAAAAAATTGCTGACATTTGTATGAAAACGCTGTATAAACTTTGCATGACAACATTACATTCTCAGACCTGCTTAAGCCAATTCAGGGCCAATTGGGGCACAAGGCAAGAAGCAACAATGGAAAGATTGCCAGTCCATTGCAGGGCCCACTCATGTAGACACCTATGCATATCTCTGAAGATGTGGGTTAAAAATTCATGCAGACAAAGGAGAACATGAAAACTCTATAAGCTTTGGGCATGTGATGAGAATCAAGGATGTTGGATCACTGAGGCTGCAGGTCTAACCACAGGGCCAACATGTTTCAGTTGCATTAAAACTGGTTTAAACAGCTGGAGCTGAGTGGCGAGATGATACACATAATGTGGCACTGGATGCCAGAATAAATAAATATTAGGTCAAGACAATGTGGTGAACATATCACAAAAGAAAGTGACTCACCACTAAGCAAATTTAAGCATGGGAGGTCTGAGTTATCCTTTATCCATTTAGACAATTAAACTAAGCATGGAAAATGGTTTTACAAAATACATTTCGGATGAAAAGTGCAGTCCCTTTTCAGCTCAAAGTGTCTGGTAAAATTTACTGAAACAATAAGGCCATTACCTGCTTGCTATAGTGCATCTGTTGGTCACATATTGCTATGTAATACAAACAAAGCCTTTATAAGGGTCTTGTCTGGAAGAACTATATAACTAATTAGGAACACTTACTGTATCTAATAAAACACAGATGTAGTAAAATCTCAGAATGAAACATAGCTTGTGGTCTTCCTCTGTACAGATGAGGAATCTGTGCAAAATATGTGTATTTTCATATCGGGTAAACAAACATTTAACTTTGTATTAAAGATAGATGCAGTATAGGTAACCACTAGAGATAATCAGACTCAATAGAATGCTATAGTCAGATCTTTTATTTTTTTGTCGTCCGACGTCCAGGGCATCTCTCATGACTACAATGTCTCTATCCACACTGCAACTGCTAGTACGCCTCTCTCTTTCTCACGCAATCTCCCACAGGGAGATCTCTAATGGAGCTAGTCCATGACATACAGACAGCCAATCACCTCAATAAAACTACAATTTTCTTTTCATGCAGTGTATTTTTGATATCATCAAGCGCTGAGGCAGACATTCCTTTTCAGTTCAAACACCTGCAATTTCTTGTACATTGTGCTTTTCAAGCATTCATTAATAAAGCTTAAAAACTGTCACTTAATCAGCTAATCACTTATTAACCTAGCGACTCCTTGTGTTTTTCAAAAGGCATCTTCGAGAAACAGTAGGAGTTGGAAATGTGCAAAAACTGGATTAAATACTGAGTAAAAATAACAGTAAAACAAAAAAAAAAAAAAGCATTTTCATGCTTGTCCAGTTCAGGAAACTGCTGCCAGGGCACAGTCATTCACCCCAATTTAGAGTCACCTATTATACAAACCTCTATGTCTGCAGAGGGCTAAAAGACAAATCTACACAGACAAGGGGAGAATGTGCCGATTCCATTCCACACTGGCAATGTCCAGGCTGGAATTTTAACTCAGGACTCTAGAACTCTGAGGCTATAGCATTATCCACTGAGCCACCATTCTGCCCTAAAAATAAAGCACACACACACACACACATATACAGTATATATATATATATATATATATATATATATATATATATATATATATATATATATATATATATATATAAACACAAAACTTCTTTGATTTTATTTAACCACATTCTAATAATATGTAATCCATTCAATAAACGATTTGACAATCAATATAAATAGTAGATGAGAGTGTTTAAGTGTATCTTCAAGCAACTGGAAAAATAAGGCCTGCCTGTACTGTAGCTGAATGTATTTGGATAAAGAGAAAGTAATGGTGAAATGATAAAGAAAAATGAAAATATTTCTACTAGCCACTAGAGGTCTCTACATGATTACTTATTTTGAAAAATAGTAATGGCTATGGCTTTGCAAATCATTTAGCATTCACCATACAAAATATAATAATTCATTGGTATTTTGGGATAAGGTTATATCTTTTAAGAATAAATTAACTGCAACTTACAGTTTCAATTTAAATGCATATTTTTTGTTTTCTTCCACATTTATTAGCCTTTGATGACATAGCCAAATATTTATGTAAGCTGTTACAAAAAACACAAACCAATAAAATAAAACGCCGTAGGAGTGCTGTAAAATCGGGAGTTCATTATATAAATGCACATCTTTTGTGTAAGGGTGGCTGAACTGTAAGAAGATTGTGACTTGTATGTGAATTGTGTGTATCTTAAGTTTATTTTTCTTTTTGGGTACTGAAATCTGTGAACAAATGTTTTATAGTTTATTGACTCTCTTGTTAAGCAACATCTGCAATTTATTCCAAATACAACTCATTATTTTACCTTCTAAAAGCGAACACATGTTTTTCTTTAGTCACATACAGAACATACTGTAACGCCTTGACTCCCACTATGAGAGGTGCATTTATTTTTAAACACAATCGGGCTACAGCAAAGTTGTCCAATTCTATTTCTTAAGGCTTTTAGTATTCACCAGCTTTCAATCCATTCTTTGAAGAGATAAAGCGGAGTGACACACCAGTTTGTTCTGCTTCAGGTTTTCTCTGGGATTCCATTTTCATTCTACATCCAGGAGATTCACTAACAAATCTAAATTAGTCCAATATGAGCAGATATGTATGAAAGTATATATTGTGATGAGCTTACATCCTGTCCAAACATAGTTACTGGTTTATGTCCAATGGTGTTGAACTTTGTAGTGGTGAAAAGAGGCTTGCAAAATAAAGAAGTGTATCACATTGTTGGTTGAACCACTTTGCTTAATGGTGTTTTTTGTTTTTCTATTTTACTATATGATAGTTGCATTCATCACTATTCCAAAAATGTCTACCAAAAATGTATTTTAATTCATTGAATTCTTATACATATAGCAAACTAGTTAAAGGTGCTACCACAATTGTCTGAATCATTTTTAAAATATAGTTTTGAGAGTCAATAATACATTTTCAACTGTTTCTAATTTCCTGGTGTGCAAAAGTATGAGCTCTTACAAATATTACCCCTGCCTTGAAGCAGTAAAGAGGTAAGTACGTAAACTAGCTGCAAACACGCTGAAGAGACTGCCACTTCTTTGACAGATGGTTTGAATGAACAAACAATTATAAGTGAACTATTTAGAATATACATTTTGCAAAATTTAAACTCATGGATCATAATTACATCAGGATATTATTTAAGCTTTATGTCCTAAGAAAGAACTTAGTTGTAATGAATACCTAGAGCAACCAAGCTTTTTGGCAAGATGGAGACATTCTTTTCATCCAGGCTCATCTGTATAAAATAATAAATACGAGTTTGATATTGGTAGTTTTGGTTTCCTCCAGGTGTTTTCTCTAGTTTTCCTCTCACATCCCCAAAGACATGCATGCTAGATTCCTTATTGGCCTTGTGTGGGTGAAAGTGTGGCTGTGCGTTAGTCACCACTGAGTTTCTCTCCACTGTAATATGCAGGACTTGAATCCACCCTGTATATACCAGGTGGTGCCCAGAAGCACACTTTTGTGGTACCCCACTACTCCAAAAATAATAGGAAAGCAAAGTTTAGCCAAAACTGACATTTCATTAAGTGCAAAAGCAATTCTTCCTCCTGTCACTTCAAAAGTACAGCTATGTACTACTTTTCTGACCTCATACCCCAACCTATCTCCATCTCTTTGTCAATATATACTGGTGCTTTAATACATCTTAAAAAATCCTTTTTTTAAATAAAGCAAAGTTTGCCCAGAGGGATACAGAAAGCATGTAGAGAGAGGTAAAAAAAAAAAGAGTAAAACACAAAAGCACTAAATGATCAGAGTAGAAAGCAAATGATGCTATCTCTGTTGGTCTACCTATACAGGTTAATGCCCCTATTTGCTAGGTAGGAGGTTTTCCTCCTTGTTTACTTTAACGTACCTTAGCATAAACTCCCTTTTCTCTTTCTTACTTTTCCTGATTCCTTCTGTTCTCTTTTCACATCCAACTCAGCTCTCCTCCTCCAGCTAATAGATTACTTGCCTCAGCCTCCTTACCTTCTTCTCTAAACTCAATGAACACTGGGAAGTTTAAGTTGTTTTAAGACCCCTAGTGTGGTCATATCTTGCTAAGCTCCAAAGTCTACTCTTGTTTTGCTCCAAAACTTCCAAGCCTCTGAGTTTTCTCTTTCCCTAAAAGGAATGGGTCATGCAGGCAACTTCTAAGTTGCCTTTTCATTTACACAGAGAGCACAATCCCATGCATTCCCATTTGTGACAGTGTACCCCCTAAAAATGAATAGGAAAGAATTAGCAAACCTGGTGTTCTGCCACAGATAAAAATTGGCACACTCCAAGCAGGAAAGATAACGGACCAGAAGATGAAATCTTCCAGGAACTAGAAGGTGTCAAAACAGGGAATCAAATGATCAAGATGAGGAAACCCAGGATGTAAACCAAAAATAAAATTCTTAAAACCTAGGCAAAAAATTAATTGCCACAGAATTTGCAAATGAAGAATGAAGATTTAAAAAATATCCGCAATCTTATACACTGAAATGCCATGTGCCTTCAATCTTAAATACCCTACAAAAGATGATGTGGAAATTATGCAGCTTTTGGAGAACATGAAAAGCAACAGAACACAGGTACTGACAACTAAAACCTCAAAATGACACCACCAACAAAAATCAAAATGGTGTTGTGTAAAACAAAAAGAAACCAAAAGCACAAAATAAGAATAGAATTGAATTCCAAATCTTCTAAAACAGGGGTCCTCAGTCACAGTCCTGGAGGGTTGCAGTGGCTGCAGATTTTTGTTCTAACCCAGTTACTTAATTAGAAAGCAATTCTTGCCAATAATTTAATTTCATGGCTTGTTAGTGCTTTAACTCTTCTATGTAATGTAATTCTCATATCCTAGATTTTCTTCCGCTTTCTAAGGATGTCATCCAAATGATTTGAAGGCTAAAATGGATAAGTAATTCTCAGTCCTTCACTTTTTTCCTTCCAGGTATTTAATTAAACCCAATAGTGCATGATAAATACACACAGGTGTAAATAGTAATAAGCTAAATGGAGAAATGCTGGTCTCTTTTGTCATTTGCATGTTATTACTAATTAGAAGCAATTAAAAACCAAGAATACAACTGTTTAAGACTAAAATAAGCAATAAGGCTTCAAAATCTTAATGAGCGAGACAACTAAAGTGAAGCAGAAGTATTACTAGAGCAATAAGCATTTCTTTTTAAGCAATTAGGTTGGAGCAAAAACCTACAGCCACTGTGGCCCTCCAGGACCGTGATTGAGGACCCCGTTCTAAAACCTAAATAAATAAAAAAAAAGAAAAAGAAATGCAAATTTGAATAAGAAATTAATGAAAATGTTTTAATTCATCAGAGTATTCATAATAACAACACATGAACATGCCCTCAAAACAGCAATTTAATCCCAGCAACATCAAATAGAGACAAGTACCTGTTATCTTTCAGCTAGGAGGTCTTTTGACTTCTTCTCTGCTTCACGGATTCAGTTTCTTTCATTTCAGAAGACAGCCCTCTAACAGAATATGAAATGCCCTGACCAGGTCAGAGATCCTCTCTTCTTTTGCTGTTTCTCCTTTCTGTTGTCCTTCCAAGTCACCCAGCACATATACCAGACATACTACAACAATGACGCCTGCACAATTACGTTGGAAAATCTAATTTCACTTTTTTTTAGCAATCAATCTGTGGCAGAGTTATTATTGTTTCAACAGTACAGGAAGACTGGGATGAAATCTAAAGTCTAGTAAGAGAACACTTCAGAAATGTAAATGGTAAAATGTTCATTTTCTTGAGTTTCTTAAACCATTGGTTTTCGTTGTACATGCACACCTTGTGAACATATACTGACATGGTCTATGAAAATGACATTGAACAGAGAGGGGCTGAAGGTGTGCATCTTGACCCTGACAAATTTTTAAAAGTCAGCAGCTATAACCAGGAGGTGGGAAAAGAAGGAAGAACAGAGTCACCAAGAAAACCCATGCAGGGTGATGCAGCAATGTAAGAGACACATAGCACGTTTAAATATATTTTAATTCACGGCAGTCAAAAATCTTATATTCTAATAGTATCCCTTATGCCATGCAATGTTACGTAAAATCTCAAATTAGATAAACATACTAAAAGTCTTAATTAAATGTCTGGTTCAAAGAAATAAAACTTCTTATATGTAAACTGTTATCAGAGAACAAAAGATAAAAGTAAATACTGCGGTGAGCTGGCACCCTGCCTGGGGTTTGTTTCCTACCTTGTGCCCTGTGTTGGCTGGGATTGGCTCCAGCAGACCCCCCGTGACCCTGTAGTTAGGATATAGTGGGTTTGGATATTGGATGGATGGATGAATATGTTACATGAGACTTCATCTGGTAATTTAACTATGCTGGCACAAGTGTCAGAATGTCTTACTTAAACAGGTTGTATCAGTGATTTTGCCACACCAATTTACTTTTATTTGCTTTCCAATGGGTTTCCCAGTCAGTTACCTTACCATCAAGACAACCAGCATGTACAGTACCATCATGTCTGATAAAGTTACTTTGCCTCAAAATAAATGAAACATGGGTTGTCCCAGGCCACCGAGCCACACTATTTGTCAGTCTCATCTTGGCATTACAGATAACTTGTGAATTAATGGAATGTAGGTATTGTAGATATTGATATTATTTAAAATCTGATAAATAATTGAATTGCATGCAATAAGTCAGCCATGTGAAATAGCATTCCATTTGTATGAGAAGTGTTTTAAAACTATAAACACAGAACTCACTTTAATAGTTGAGAAAACAGGAACATCAGTGTACAATGTTATTAGGCACTTTTTATAATAAAACATTTTTGCTGACTTACTCACAAACACACACACTCATAATTACTCACATTTAAAGTGGCCATCTAACTTAGAGGGACCATAAAACAACAAAACCTTTTAAAATAGTAAATAATGAACAAATTGTTTTGACTTTTATATGAAAATTATGATAAGAGATTTAGTTGATGTCTATTTGTCAGCCATTGGAGCCACAAAGCACCTACTTTTGGCAAGCAATGTGTCGGTCATCACCCAGAAGTCAAACTGTATTACTATAGGAGTGGTTCTTATCCAAGTATGTGAAAAACATTGTCCACAAAGAAAAAAATGTGAAAAGAGAATCGTTACAACTGTAGTCTTCTGCCAGTTATGATTGACAGGACAGAGAAACAAAGTTTCACTTTGAAGCCTTCATCATTCTGGTGTCTGCTGAGCTCTGCATGGTGCTCCCATTGAGACTTATTAGGATATAGAGAGTATTTTTCATCTTTCGTCTTCATTTTTATGCACAATCTGTGTTGTTATGTTCAATATTTATTGTTCTATAACATTTTGAAATGGCTGTATTTTTATGTCTGTCCTGTATATAATCAGATACTCAATTCTAATTGAATCTTACTTTCACAATTTCTGGTTTGTTACCCCTGAATGCCATTGATAATGATAACACTTTGAGAATAATGACACTTTACCAGAGGGGTGTCCACTGTAGTGAAGAGACAGATACTTAATCAGGAGGTGGGCAGTTCTGCTGATGACCATAGTTTTGCCAATAGCTACTGTAACTCCTTGTCTTCTGGTAGCATGTTGTAAGAACCAAAGAAAAATACTTTAAAGATGTGATTGCTGTAAGTCATACCATTCTCAGGTTATGTCAGTTAAGGCAGACAGAGGCACATGCAGTACAAAGCATATGCATTATTGATATTTTAAACTCTTAAAAATAATAGCATGTTTTAACATGTATACAAAGTGAATTGCACTACAAGTTTGAAAATGGATGAATGGTAATGTAACAAGGCCGCCTACAATGTACTTTTGTTTAATGGGTTTACATTACAAGGCTGCCTACTGAGAGTATTTTGGCCCCTTGGGGATGCCATAGAAGAAAAAAGGTTGTGATCTGTTTTGTCCCAGGGTTGCACGCAACACTGTTTGGTAGTTGTGAACAAACTGGCAATAAAGTATACTCCATAGTAGTCTGCTCTGCTTCATTACATTATTAATAATGAATTTTGACATTATGTTGGACTTGCATCATTCATCATCATTACAGACCACAATCCCTTTTTGGGCTATTGATACTGACCCTACTGGTAGTTGAGGGAGGTGGATTTTAGAGCTAGATCCACTCATTTGGGTAACTTAACACAAAGGTGGGCAATGTCACACTAATGCTGGTGCCCTCCCCTGCAGGCTCGAAATGCTTAGTTCTGACCCACCAAAAGCAAGTGCCAAAGCAGCCATAGTAGGAATTAATACTGTAGACACACCACCAGTAGTGCTAACTGCTGAATGCTCTGCATCAGACATGGTGTCCGAAGTAGTAACTGTTGAGACTGTCGACTGTGACCCAAGGAGCCTGCTTCTAACATTTATGCTGTGCCCTGATGCCACTTATATTAAGCTCTTTCAGAAGGCTGACCCAGATGTTAAAACCATGTTAAACTGGGTGGGATTGACAAGAAGGCCTCCATGTGGAAGACAAAGAGAAGCCTCTCAGTGTTTGAGGAAACTATTCACTGAATTTAACAGTCTGTCTATCATTGAGGGTCTGTTGTTTCACACATTCACTTCTCTTACAGAGAGCGACTCACTCAAATTGTGGTTCCTTCTTCTTTCATAACGGACATGCTGTTACAACTACACAGTGTCCAGCCTCAGCCCATTTCTCATGTGAGCATGTCTGGGAACAGGCAAGACAAATCTGTTACTGGATTACTAGGTTTAAGGACATTTGAAACTGGTGTGAGAAAGGTAAAGTTTGCCAGACATGCCAATTATCCATGCCAGCACATCAAGCTTCTACTGGAAGAGTGCAGTCAACACGTCCCTTTGAGAGGGTGGCTGCTGATATTTTGGAACTTTCAGTCACAACAAAAGGCCATTGGTATGTGCTGGCAGTAGACGACTATTTTACCAAGTTTGTCAACTTGTATGCTCTACCTATCTAAACTGCACAGACAGTTGCACAGTATCTGTTTAAAAACTATGTCCTTGTGCATGGTGTGCTAGTCTTTAACTGTGACCAGGGTGGAGATTGAAGCGGAAGTGGTTCAGAGCCTCTGCAGTCAACTTGGAATCAGAAAGACCTGTACCACCGATTATCATCAAAAGTCAAATGCAAAGATGGAGTGCTTTAATAGGACCTTAACTGATCATTTGGCTAAAATTCTACTGGATTATGGAGGTGAATGGGATGGTTATTTAAAACACGTGGCCTTTGCCTACAATACCTCACCACATACTAGTATGCATTTCACTCCCTTCTTTCTAACTCATGGGTGTGAGGCAAGGGTTCCGTCTGACATTTTGATATCTGCCTCAGTTGTACAGTCTGCATTGTTTGGATCACATACAGAGTATGTTTCTGCATTAGTAAAAAAAAATTGGACACTACCGATGAGGAGTACAGAAGCTCAGGAGCGATAGAAACTCTACCATTCATCATCAGCCTTATAGGATGGGCACCATGGGCTCATTAACCCTATGGAGAGCTGCAAGAAACTGGCACCACTTTGGAAAGAACCTTATAAGGTGACAGAGGTACTGAACTTGTTTGGAGAACCAGAATTACTTTATGGTGTTGCCAATCCAGTGGATCCTAACAAAAGGGGGCAGGTAGTGCATTATTAAAGGTTCAAACCTTATACATCACCAGTGTCTCAAACAGGTCGACAAATGGGCACTGACTGACCCTACTTTATCTCTGGCAGCAACTCCAGGAACCTTGTCAGGTGATAAAGAAGGTGTGTTGAATTGGGAATAGCAAATTGACATCCTCACAGAAAAAACTTTGCTGGCCAGAGGGGCTGTACAAACCAAGAGTAAGACTGTGAAGATTGTGAAGCATCCTGTCTATCTTAAAGACTTTGTTCAGCTATAAAATGGTTGTCACTACTGATTTTTTTTAACATAATTTCATTTTTTGTCAATTGTTCTGAGTAAAATATGGTTCAGCCTATTAGGTAATAGTATCACTCTATTATGTTATGTCTAGAAATATTAATTTTTTGCTAAACATGGACATTTATTCTTGAAGGGGGATGTATGTGTAACAGGGCTGTGTACAATGTACTTTTCTTTAACGGGTTTACCTCATGAAACCACCTACTGAGGGTATTTTGTCCCCTTGGGGATGCCATAGAAAGACAGGGCATGATCTGTTTTGTCCCGACACATGCATAACAGATTTTGATTGGTATGAACAAACTGGCAGTAAACTCAGAGTACTCTTCATACCAGTCCGCTCGGCTTCATTATTTTAATAATGATCAATTCTAAGCCAACACACAGAAGCTCAGTTACACTAGCAACAAACAGTAAAAGAAGCAGACAACTGCTTTTTTACTGAATGAGTTCGAAGTTGCTGCTGACAATTACTTTCTCTTAAATGCTTGCTCATTATGTTACATGCCATCTCAAAGAATACAGATTGCTTTACTGTTTATAACATTTAGTCTTTTTTAACCTAGTCAATAATGTGGGGCCAGTCTTCTACTCTTCGCTTAGTACTGTGACGATGTGGGTTCTGGCTCCACGCTCCCTTTGATGTTTGGGAACCCTTGAACCCAACACCGTCGATAATGAAACCGAGTGAGCTAGTCAGTGGAGGCAAATAAACACTTGAGCAAGGAGTGGTGCAAAAATGAGTAGTGCTTTTATTTAAAAACCAACAAAACAAGTGTTCAAATAAATAGTGCAGTTCATTTAAAGAGTCAATAAATAATCCATAAAAGAACGTGGCGGTTAAAACAATAAGAAAAAAACAATCCTTTAAAACGAGAGGTTAAAATCTTCTCTTGGAAGCAGTCTTAAAACAACAAACAAATCCGGTGCATCGTTTATTAGCGTTTGTTAGCGTCTCACCTGCTTATCCCGTTTGGGCCAAGCAGCAGGCAAGACGCTCTCTGCAGCTGCCCTCCTGAAACACACGCATGAGACTGGAGACCTCCCGATCCCTGGCTTCGGTATGGCACTCATCCCAGTCTCGGAGAACTTGGTTTCCAACCAACGGCCAGGTCGCCCACGTTGGGGATTCCAGCACCAAGTCTCCCGACTTCGCTGCCGTGCCTTTCCATGGCCTCTCTGCGGCCAGTCGCCTTCCCTGGTCACTCCCGCTACCTGATCGCTCAGCGGGAGCGACATCAACACAAACACCTGGGTGTCGGCCTAACACGCAGCTGTCCACGAGCGCTCATTCGCTTGCCCGTCCGCTCGCTCGCTCGCTCTTCGCGGCGCGCGCGCGCTCGCGCTCTCTCTCTCTCTCTCCTGCTTCCTCTCCTGCTTCCGGTAACCTCCGTCCCGTCCCGTCCCGTCCCGTCCCGTCCTCTCCTCTCCTCTCCTCTCCTCTCCTCTCCTCTCCTCTCCTCTCCTCTCCTCTCCTCTCCTCTCCTCTCTCTCTACACTTTTTTCCCACTCCACACCGACTCGCGCTTCTTTTTAAAACGTGAGGGGCCATCACAGCTGTAGCCACGGGAGCAATCACGAATGTGGGCAGTTCCTCACCTGTGCACACGGTGAGAAACGCCCACATCGACGACTGCCCCGCGGCTCGCTACAACATCGCCCCCCCTCACGAAGCCGCCTCGGGTGCGGTGATTATTTATTTAAAACGAATGACCTTTTCTCAACGAGCTGTGGACCCATAACACCACAAGTACTGCTCAATCTCTTAGTAAGCTTCCTGTTTTTTTCTTTTGAACTCATTATTGCACTTTGTAAGCTATCATTGTTCAAATCAAACATTGATTTCTATGTCAATTAGTAGGTTTTTTTTTTAAAGAAAAAATAATATTACAGTTTAAAGTTTAGTATTACAGGCAGAAATAACGTAAGACCCAAAAAGTAATTTGTGTTTGTGATACTCATTTCCAAATGCAGGACTACCTTCTGATAAGGACAAGGCAGGTGAATGCAGCACAAGACTTCCAACTACCTATTGGCTTCACAAGAAACAAACTTCAGGCTTCTTGGAAACAATTAGTGCTGTCACTATTGATTGCATCGCTTATTGAGTAATCCATCAATTACTTTGACAACTAATCGAGTAATCAATTTAAAAAAAAACATTAAAATGTCATTGATGAATCAACAGTAAACTAAGAGTATCATTTCAATGACTGATTGGAAAAGGATAAACTAGGAAGCCTTAAATATCTAAACTTTTAAAAAGGCATTCTAAGAAAGCACATAAACAAATAATAAAAATAAAAATGATAGCCCTTTTTAAAATGTATCTTTTGTCTTCAGCTTTCAGTACAAAGTAAATTATGAAAAAATACAGAAATAAATGGAAGTCTGTACAATTGGTGTAGTAAACATCACAACTCAGGGTAAATTTTACAATATTAAAAAAAGGATATAAAAAATATGAACAATACTGTGCAAAAGAAAAAATTAACCAAATAAACAACAGATTTTGTTATGCAGAATTTGCATAGCTTTTTAAGGATGAAATACAACACCACAGTGACACTTCAGGTCCAGCTATGGGACACAACTCTACTGTATGCAGACAAGCAATAGGGCAAAATTGTCTTGAAGCAATGTACAAAAATATGTAAAAAAAAGTTATTACAATTTATTTTTAATGTGGAAGAGATGCTAATAGCCAAAAAAGACCAGAAAATTGTCATACATTGTCAGTACGGTTCATGGAAAAAAAAATGTTTAATTAAAATACCAAAACCAAAAAGAAAGCCAAATCTACAAATAGTTAAAAAATTCGTCAGCTGACTATTTGTTCACTTTCTTGAAGACGTCCTTTTGTTTTAAAGTCCAAATGTATGCGTAATGTGAGCAATTGCCTTATATATCAAGGATGAAGTCACAGGTTGCACAGCACATGCTTCATTTCTCTAGCCACCAGCAGCCTCACAGCAGTCAGGTACACCAAATTGCAAGAGTAACAAATTGACAATGTAAAGATGTTATCATAACAAAAATCATGTAAGAAAATGTGACCATGGTGTCTTTCAGGTACATTTGAGTTAATTAATTTGAAAGTTGAAGCATTTTTTTATTTAATTAATTAAAGAGTCAGTTGCCCACATCTTTGTTTATTAAACATTTTTGTAACAATGAGTTATATTCAATAAGAACAACAATAATAGAATGCAGTTACATGTGTTAATAGACAACATTAAATACATTCTTTTAAAAAATACTTTAAAAACTCATTTAGCTAAAAATGTTTCTCAAATATGTTTATGGTGGCTCAGTAGCTTTCATCAGATGCCAACTAAATTGAGAAAAATGGAAAAATTACATTGATTGATGACCTATTGCTAGTTCTTGATTGGATAGTATCTAACTATCCAATTTATTAATTTGAGTTCAAATTTATTGAACACTAACTGTCCGCCCATGTAATAGTGAAACAGGGCAAATTCTAAGAATCAATTAAAAACTTAAAAAAATGCAATTCTAGCCAAACGGAAGGTAGATATACTCCAACGTCAAATGTTGGCACTGTATCTGATCGTGTTCAGCTCTGACGGGAGAGCATCTCCTGCGTGGAGAGAAAAGCACATGGCCGTGATATCTCTGGCAATCATCAGGTACCCTCTAAAATACATGTAGCTCTGATCTCTCCCTCAAAAACATCAAACATTACTCTTAACAATCTGTAGATGATAATGTCTTTTAAACAAACAAGTATCGCTAGCTAAGCAGAGGGAAGGTACGCTCCAACATGTGGTGAGAGGTAGAGCAACTCGAGCAGATCATGGCTCATGAGTGAGGAGGGCCCTGCGCCCTCCCCTTGGCCCGCAGCTACTCTCTCATATTCATGCAAATAAATCAGTACCGCAAGTGAACTATGATACTTAATGTAATGATAGAAGTCACAAAATCAACTGGAATGTATATGTTAACGAGTTCTCTCATGAAAAGTGGACAGACAAACAGACAGACAGACGTTGAATTTTTTATATATTAATATATGTATTGTTGGCTGCTGTAGAAAATGCAGCCATGAGGTTGCTGTTAGTGTAATAAGATTACTGAGTACATATTTGTTTAATGTGTGAGTCGGATTTCTAAGTAAGGAAAATGGAACAAAATATACACGTGGATGTATCTATTCCTATGGTAAAATTAAAACAATGAACTAATCCGTAATTGAAGTCACACAGAATGTTTTTTTGTGTTAACATAAACAAGTTCACAAATTCACCACAGCTTTTCAAAGGGAGATTTTGAAATTTCACAACTCTTTACAGCACGTACGTGCTTCAGCGTAACACCTAAAAAAAATGAGACAACACCTATTTATTGTCTACCTCAATTTGTGGTAGTTGTTCTGTCTATTTTGCGTTATTGACATCTTATTCAGTTTTAGGATAATTGAATTCTAAAAATGACTCCTTGGAATCTTCTATCTACACAATCACAATGCTTTAGTATCTAATTCTGATTTAAAAAATGTATAACTTCCCTGCAATAGACTGGTGCCCGGGTGTCCATGGCTCGTTCTTGCCTTTGTCCTAATGTTACTAGGATAGGCTCCAGGACGGAGCTAGATTAAATTGATTTGTTATCTTATTCTCTGTTACGTTATTTTATATTTTTTATATTAATCTATAATATCTAATCATTAGCCTAACATAAATCCCTCTGTTACTTCCCATTTCTAAATCACCCAGCACAAATAGTCTTTGTTTCAGTGAATGATGCTAAAGCAGCATTCTGTGTAGAATATTTTATAATAACAGCTAAGGTCTTTCTTTTACTGTTTTTCATCTTCTGTGCATGTTCTCAATGTTACTACTTGTCTATGGTTTATCGCTTCTCTTACTGTAATGCATCATAATGATCAGGAATCAAAATGTATGTTTTTTGAAATTATAAGCCTAGAAGCTACTTTCATCCAGATTCATCAGTTTATCTGAATTGACTGAAGATATGGGCTTTTCCTTGCATCAGATAAATCAGTCAATCAAATACAATGATTTTTGCTTTGACCCATTAAGAGGAACCATGTCATAAATGATATATCTACTTTGGAAATCCTCAAAGGAAGCCCTCAGAGTGGTGACCTCTGCAGTGAAGATGATCTGGTGTGTTGATATGCTCCTTTGTGTGAAACCTCCCTGTCAACTTCTTGCTTTCAGCTTTACATCAGAAGAAATTCATTTTAAAGGCGTGTCAGTTTATATAGAAATCAACAATGAGAAAATCACATTGAACACAGGGAACTGTCTGTAGAGGATATCTGAAAAATACAGTATGAAGACATCTTGTCTTTATTTCTACCATTACCTTGCACACTACATTAAAGAGATTTAGTGCAAAATCAGGGATAACTAAGGGAGTAGCCAATAGTAGTAGCAGAAAATGTGAATTATAGAAGATGAACAAGCAAATATTTTGGAAATTGTTTTATTTCAACTTAGAAGATCTGTCAGTCAAGGAGTCTGTGTTTTGCTAATAGCTACATTCAGTTTTTCAATTTGTTTTTTCCATTCAAAGAAGAGAAAACAAATAAATGGACTGGCTGAGCAAACTTATTTGAGCCACACAGCCTTTCACTTTCACAATTAATAGCTGTAATTATGAAAATAGCAGTGAGTGTAGGTTTCTTATTATTTATAGAAGCATTATACTCTTAGTTTCCCATTTTAGCAGAGGCATAGTCTTAGCTATACATGTTATTTTTACAGTTAGTTTAAATTTAGGCATTTATTATATTTATTATTTTTAGCTGACAACTTCTCCAAGACAATGTACAGGTTCAGGCTGCAATGGTTGTATTGCTATGTGACCAATGCCTCACCTGAAATGTATTCCCATACACAGTGATTCTGAGACAAGCAAGTGCATTGAAAGTTATTGTCAGTCAAACAATTAATCAAACAATTCATGTTGCAACACTCCCAAAAGCTCAATTAGAAGCAATATGTTTATCTTCAAAAATGCAAAAAAAGTTCTTAGTGTCCCACAGAGTTTGATGACCTTTGAATGAAAGCAAAGGGTCCATCAAAAATCTGTAGCAAAGATTAAATGTGCAGTTTTTCCATCCATGATCAGATCTCTTGAACCATTTTCACACACACATCTCCCTTTGATCTTCTTCTTCTGTCGGCTGCTCCTGTTTGGGGTCGCCACAGCCGATCATCTTGTTCCGTATCTTCCTGTCCTCTACATCTTGCTCTGTCACTCCCACCACCTGCATGTCCTCTCTCACTGCATCCATATACCTCTTCTTAGGCCTTCCTCTTTTCCTCTTTCCTGGCAGCTCTATCTTTAACATCTTTTTTCCCAATATACCCAGCATCTCTCCTCTGCACATGTCCAAACCAACACATGCTCTCTTTCTGAGGGGTGGGAGTTGATTCGTTTTCAATCCTATTTTTTGTAAAAATTGATCTTCATGTATTTCTATGGAATGATTACAATAAAATCAATAAAATTTAATACTAATAAAAAAAACCTGCCAGTTCACTTGCTGCCTAATATATCCCACCTCTTGACAGGTGCCACTGTAACAAGATCATCATCCATCCATTTTCCAATCTGCTGAATCCAAACACGGTCATGGCGGTCTGCTGGAGCCAATCCCAGCAAACACAGGGCAGGAACCAATCCCAGGCTGGGTGCCAACCCACCGCTGGACACACACAAACACACCCAAGGGCCAATTTAGAATCGCCAATCCACCTAACCTGCATGTCTTTGGACTGTGGGAGGAAACCCACGCAGACAAGGGGAGAACATGCAAACTCCACGCAGGGAGGACCCGGGAAGTGAACCCTGGTCTCCTAACTGCAAGACAGCAGCACTGCCACTGCGCCACCGTGCTGCCCACACGATCATTAGTGTTATTCATTTTACCTGTCAGTGGTTTTAATGTTGTGGCTGATCAATTTCATCTCCAGTAGTGTGTTAGTACATTTCCAGCCCCTTAAGTTTTAGTTGCCAAATTACCTTCTGCATTCTGTTTTCACAAGGATCCCTATGTCTGTGGGGTTTTCTGTATTCTTCTCCCACATCCCAAAAATGTTCATGTTGGATAAATGGAGTCTCTAAATCGACTCTAAGTGTGCAGGGCTGATTTCTATCTTAAACCCTATTAACTGACATTTTATGTATTTATGGTTATTTTTGGGACCTGTGCATTACGGCTTAAATTTTGCTTAACAAATGTTTTCATTTACTAATATTTTGTCGAGTCTTACATACATTTCTTCTTGTTAACTTTAAAAGTAACATAAGTCAACAATTTAAAAATCAAGGTATTTTAAAGAGGTGTTACAGCAGCTAGTACGAGTACTACAGTCGTCTGCTAGGGTTGAACAACTGGCTACAGGGTTTCTGCAAGAAGAAGGATGTCGGCTTCATCAACAATTGGAATCTCTTTTTGGAAAGGCCGCGTCTCTTCAAGCGTGATGGCCTGCATCCGAACAGTTTCGGCGCCCGGGTCCTCTCCGAAAACATATCGAAGGTAATTCGTTTTTCTTGACTATCTATCTCTGCTCTTAACCCCTTCCGAAATAATACTGCTGTGCCAGGACATGATGAATGTTTAATAGAGTCTTCCGTTAAAGTTCACACCATTAATACTGTAATAAGCAATCTCAATTCACGTAGAAAACCTAGGAAATACGGCATAAACTCCAATAATCTAATTAAAATCACTATTTTAGAGGAACAATGTATTAAAACTATAAAAACAGATCGCAGATTAAACAAAAATATACACAGAGCGGCGCTAATAATAATAATAATTTAGTTCCTATTCCAAATAACAATAACGCACATAGTACTCATCTCTGCACCTCCGAAACATTAAATATGGCACTATTAAATGTCAGAGCTTTAACTAACAAAACGTTTTTTATCAACGATCTTATTAGTGATAAAAAATAGATCTTATTGCACTAAATGAAACATGGCTGAATTCAGATGCGCGTCAGTTTTAATCGAATCTGCCTCCGGATTACAGTTTTACTCATTCAAACCGCCAGGGAAAAAGGGGGGGCGGATTGGCTAACATTTACTCGAGCCGATTAAAATGTAAAGATGTCAGTTTTGGTAAGTTCAAGTCCTTTGAGTATCTCGCCGTTGTTATTCATGGAGATTCTCAAGTTCTAATACTATCCGTGTATAGACCTCCTAAATATAACGCGTCGTTTTTTGAGGAATTCTCTGACTTAATGTCAATTTTAATTACTAATTATGACACACTCCTAATAGTTGGCGACTTTAATTTTCATATAGATAATCAGTGTGATCTAAAAGTAAAAGAATTTATGAACCTCCTGGATTCTTTTGATTTGAGACAACTCATAAATCAGCCTACACATAAAGCAGGTCATACATTAGACTTAGTGATTACTAAAGGACTGAAAGTTGATATAAAACAGATCATTGATATTGGTCTATCAGACCATTTTCTTCTACTTTTAATATAGAAATAATGATAAAAAACACTCATGAGAAGCATATTGTTAAAAAACGCTTCTTTGATTCGGCAGCAGCTTTAAAACTTACAAACATTTTAAGCAATCAGTCCGTTTATAGTGCCAGCTATAATAGCGAGGACAATGTAAATAGTAAGGTGGAAAGATTTAATTCTAAAGTGAGAGCTGCTGTTGACATAGTTGCACCTGAAAAGACAGTGAAAAAATCTTCTAGCATTGGTATACCATGGAAGACCCAAAGAGTGTCTGATTTAAAGAGAACATGCCGTAGAGCTGAGCGTCAATGGAGGAAGAGTAAACTTACTATCCACCACGAAATATTAAAAGTCAAAATAACAGAATACAATAACACTGTCCGTCTTGAGAGACGCTGCTATTTCTCTAATATTATAAATAACAATGCTAGTAATCCTAGAGTCTTATTTTCAACAATTGATCACCTACTAAACCCAGGTAGCTCAAAGGAATGCCTCCTAAGTGCTTCCAGTGAAACCTGTGAGGCTGTCGCTGTATTCTTCAATCAAAAAATTAATGATATTAGAAATAACATAGTATATCTCCCCAACACTAAGGATCCCCTAAACCCCAACATCCTGTTATAAACAAATTAAACTCTTTCACTAGGATAGATTTACCTGATTTACAAAAATAATATCTCAATTAAAACCCTCCACCTCGTCCTTGACCCGATACCAACAAGGTTTTTCAAAGAAGTATCAGGCGTGCTAATTGATAATGTTCTTGACATAGTAAATTCGTCACTAGATACTGGGGTCTTCCCAGACTGTCTTAAGACTGCTGTAGTTAAACCCCTACTTAAGAAACATAATCTTGACCCTCGCTCTTGAAAATTTTAGACCCATCTCTAACTTGCCCTTCTTAAGTAAAGTTCTAGAGAAGGCAGTCATTATGCAGTTAAATGACCACCTAAATAAACATGCTATTCTTGATAAATTTCAGTCAGGTTTTAGAACAAATCACAGCACAGAAACTGCACTCGTTAAAGTAGTAAATGACTTGCGGGTAAATGCAGACAGAGGCCATTTATCTGTTCTCATCCTCTTAGATCTGAGTGCTGCATTTGACACCATTGATCACAACATTCTTAGAAATCGCCTTAGTCAATGGGTGGGCCTCTCTGGCAGTGTCTTAAATTGGTTTGAATCCTACCTGACAGGGAGAAAATATTTTGTTAGTTGTGGGAATTACAACTCGAAGACACATGATATCCAATATGGTGTTCCACAAGGCTCTATCCTGGGTCCGCTGTTATTCTCAATCTACATGCTTCCGTTAGGTCAGATTATCTCAGGGCACAACGTGAGCTACCACAGCTATGCTGATGACACACAGCTGTACTTATCAATAGCACCTGATGACCCGATTCTATTGATTCACTAACACAATGTCTGACTAGTATCTCAGAATGGATGAATAGTAATTTTCTCAAGTTAAATAAAGAAAACTGAAATTTTAGTGATCAGCAATAATGGATACAATGAGGCTATTAGAAATAAACTGGATACATTAGGATTAAAAGTCAAGACGGAGGTAAAAAGCTTAGGGGTGATTGTTGACTGTAATCTGAATTTTAAATCACATATTAATCAGATCATTAGGACAGCATTTTTCACTTAAGAAACATAAGTAAAGTTAGACCTCTTATATCACTGAAAGATGCTGAGAAATTAGTTCACGCGTTTGTTTTCAGTCGACTAGATTACTGTAACGCACTCCTCTCAGGCCTACCCAAAAAGATATAAATCGTTTGCAACTAGTGCAGAATGCAGCTGCTAGAATCCTAACTAGGAAAAGAAAATCAGAACACATTACTCCAGTTTTGATGTCACTACACTGGTTACCTGTGTCATTCAGAATTGACTTTAAAATTCTGCTTATGGTTTATAAAGCCTTAAATAATCTCGCCCCATCTTATATATCGGAATGTCTGACACCTTATATTCCAAATCGTAACCTCAGATCCTCAAATGAGTGTCTCCTTAGAATTCCAAGAACAAAACTTAAAAGAAGTGGTGAGGCGGCCTTCTGCTGTTATGCACCTAAAATCTGGAATAGCCTGCCAATAGGAATTCGCCAGGCTGATACAGTAGAGCACTTTAAAACACTGCTGAAAACACATTACTTTAACATGGCCTTTTTATAACTTCATTTTAATCGTAATTTAACTTAATCCTGATACTCTGTATGTTCAATTCATCATAACAACTATTCATGGTGGCTCTAAAATCGGTACTGACCCCTACTCTCTTTTCTGTTTCTTTTTCCGGTTTCTTTGTGGTGGTGGCCTGCGCCACCTCCACCTACTCAAAGCTTCATGATGCTCCAACAATGATGGACGGATTAAAAGGAAGAAGTCTACGTGACCATCATCATCATCAAGCCCTTCCGTGAGAACCCTAAATCCAAAGAGGACTGTTTCATTTATGTTAGGTAGAATGCCCAGAGGGGACTGGGCGATATCATGGTCTGGAATCCCTACAGATTTTATTTTTCTCCAGCCGTCTGGAGTTTTTTTTGTTTTTTCTGTCCCCCCTGGCCATTGAACCTTACTCTTATTCGATGTTAATGTTGATTTATTTTTTATAATTATGTCTTTCATTTTTCTATTCTTTAATATGTAAAGCACTTTGAGCTACTGTTTTGTATGAAAATGTGCTATATAAATAAATGTTGTTGTTGTTGTTGTAGTGTTTCTACCTTGTAACTCCAACTCCTGATTTAAAGCTTTGACTCCAGTCTGTTCAGTGGGCTGTCTGTCTCCCTCGAGGTGTTCTGCTTTTTCTGCCATATCTCAAAGATGGCCATGTTAGATTTACTTAATCTAAATGAGCTCTGGTACAATGTCCTGGAATGGTTTTGGTTCCTCTATTGTGCCTTATATTACCAGGGTAAGCTATAACTATCTGTGATGAAAGAGTTACATTAACAGGATCAATAAACACATAGATGGATAATTTAAAGGTGATAATTATTCAAAAATGAAGATGTTGCATTGATTAAAATGATCAAATACATAATAGCAGGCAACCTGGTATAGAGGACTGTTGTCTTTGTATTTGTCTTTGTTTACATATGAAGTAAATATCTATTCATTCACCATTCTGTTTGCTAGAAATACTTTTTAAATTACAGAGTTGTGGCAAACCAAATTATCTCTGGATAATCAGCCATAATGGGATACCAGTCCATTGCGAAACACATTACTTTACATCATGCCCATTTAAAGCCACCTTTTAGTTTAATGAGAGCACCTTGGCGGGTGTTGGTAGAAAACTGGGAGTAAAACAATGCATGAACTGGGAAAGGAGGGATAAACCACTTTGCTCTGCCATGAATCACATCTAATCCAATTAAATGAAACAGAAATGATAACAAAGTGGGAGGATAGTAAAATACTTAATCTATATAAGGTAGGCAAAGGAATGATATTTAAAATTGAGCTTTAACTTACTTGGCCCTTTTAAAATGAAGTGAAACTATTCAAATTCACTATAATTATATTATTATGCAAATAGGAACGGTAAGTTATATGGTGACATTTTTTAACTATCTTGTTAACATCACTAATAAAATTCCACTTTGATGAATAATGTACAGTTGCCAGTTTGCAATTAAATCCCAGTGGCATCACATTTCAGTTCTAATTAAAAATTGTTTTACTGCCCTGCAGATTGAATGCACTTTAGGTTGGAAAAGCATACAAAAGTGTAATTATCCAACCAGAGATTCAATGTAACTGTTTATTGTATTATGATTGTGTTCTTATAAACCATTAGCTTTGAGATTTCCTAAACTTATCTTTTGACATGTCATAATTGCAAGCATTATTATATCAATGAATAAAAATACATTGTTCACATCTTCCAATGATGTTCAAAATATTCCTTTATGTAATGAAAAATATAAATAAATATCAGTTTTAGTTCGTAAAGTTTTAACCACATTTTTCATTATAATTATTGATGCTATTTTATTTTATTATTATTATTATTATTTCAGAACTGGTTTCTACACTTTTATGAAGTCTGTAAACTAAGCAGCCTCTGGAGTGTCAATTGACTAGATATTAATTGTATGCTCCATTCAGTACAAACTAAAATAACTAGGCAGTGAAATGCAAGCACTGTGAAATAACAAAGAAGAGTACTAGTCATGTGGAAACACAGAACGCTGTACTTGTTTCAGTGAATGCAGGGTATTAATGGGTGTTAGCCATGTATGTCTATTATTCATTAAAACAAATAGGCTGAGAGGTTTTGAAGTTTGTACAGTGCTAAACGTGTCTACTAAGCTTGACAAGAATTTGATTTCATGGGCAGAAAAGCAAAATTAAAATTAAGGAAATAACAACAAAATTTACAGCATCATTCTTAAATAATGTGGCAAGTGTAATTTTATTTTGTTTTCTATTCCAAAGCAATTTCAAGTTGATGAAATATAGTGAAGGCATATGCACAATGCATAAACATATGGTATTTTACAATGCTAAATGTTACTTAGACAATAAAGTCTGCAAAGTACAAAGCAAGTAACCTGATACAATCCTGACAACTCCAGATAATGTAAAGGACATTGATAACATTGGAGCCATGGGACCAGAATGACTAGGCTATGGAGGGTATCTTAGCCTGTACATCGTGATAAACTCTGCTGTTTATGAAGGATGCCCAGAAATCTTTTATGACAGGACCTCGGTTTTATGTCTCATCCAAAGGGTAGCACCATGGTTTACAGAGCAGTGTCCCTGTCACTGCACTGGGGCATTGGGATCCACATTCAAACCACAGGGTAATCACTCCCAGCTTGGCCTCACCAACCCTTCTTCCAGCAGCAACCCAATTTTTTTCCTAGATTGTTTCAAGTCCAAGTATTGACTGGGCCCAAACATGCTTAACCTCAGGTGGATGAGCTCTTCTAAAGTGCATGTCATATGGTGTGGTATGGCTCAATATCCATCACATTACACAGCCTTCCCTGCTAAATTCTGTTATAGGTTTAAATTGGCCACTTCGTTGTTTAGCTTTCTCTCACGGAATTGTTGAGGTTTGTCTTACAACCCGATTTAATGATTAAAGCACTCTTAATTTGCCCTTTGTAGGTGTCTTCATTATGAAAGGCTTTCAAATGTGAAAACTGAATAAATAAGCACATGAGTAAGGTATGATGAATGTCACTTATGTTCACATATTTAGTCAGCAATAAGTACCTAGTAGCAGTAATAATAGTATAATGCCTTCCACCTTACAGTTTTTTACCCATTCTGCTCAAATTCTGTGTGGTTTTGACTCCACAGCACAGTTGTTTGGTTTGGTTAATTGTTGAGTCTAAACTGGTCTGGTATGAAGAAGTGTATGCATGTGAGTGTGCCCTTACATGAAGTGACATTCTAAAAAAGGCTATTCCAGGCCTCTCATCTGGGATACGCTCTCTGGTTCCTTACAAAAAGGTTCTGGTTCCTCCTCCGAACAAGAAAAACTTGCTTTCAAAAAATTAATGAAAAATCATGCAGCAACTAAACTTTGTCCTTTAGATTTCATAGGACCATGGAACCTGAAATACCTTTGTATGGTGGGGGTCATGAAATCCAATGTTCTGTATTGATTAATATGCAGTGGCATTCAATAAACTATGTCACTCAATCCTCCCTTGTCCTGTGTTGTGGATTTTCTTTTAAATAACAGTTGACATCTCCTTGCACTGGTGCCAAATAAATCCATTTTATTCAAACAATTCTGAGGAAGCATGGCATATGAACAGCTCGGCTCATCAATGGTAAAGGCTGACTAATACAGAGAGAGCTAAGTGTAAATAAACTGAGGTATTTTGTATACACAAGGATCACTCGTCCTACCATTTAGTATATCTGAATAATAAGGTTACTATTATTGTTAAGAAAATATACATGTTTAATATGAAAAAGAGTGTTAAGACTGTTTAGAAGTCTAAGATATAGATAATTGATATTCTCTTATGCCTGTCTAGCAACACAACAAATTTCCTCTTATGATGAGTTACCCTTCTTGCAACTCTTCTCAGTTTCTCATGGTTAACTGACTCATTCACAGGCAGTCTTGAACACCAGTGAACTCAATGGCTGTATTGCATTAAGGCAGCCTCAATATATTAATGCGTTTGCTTTGAAGCAGCCAGCACTCTCATGCCTGGATTACACTTCTTAGCTTTAAATTTAAACAAACTTGTATGCATTTTTTTTTTTATTTATTTACTATATATATACATATACCCTGTATATATATGTGTGTGTGTGTGTGTGTGTGTATTTATGGAAGTTGTACAGCAATTTGGTTGACATCTATTGTTTTAAACGTGTTCAATAAATAAAATTGACTTCACTTCACTTGACTTAAATAGGGAATTAAGGTTCCTGTTGTGTTGCAGCTTTTACTTTCTAGTTTAAAATGAACTCTCTGTTTGAATACTGGTTTAATTGCATGTGCTCAATACTGAAATTGGGATAGTTGTTTTCATATTGCCGCAGTCAAGACCCCATGGCTCCCTGCGTGTTGATGCCCCCCTCACCTCACTTCCTTACCCCGACAGGCCTATACTCACACATTAGGAACATCACAAATGTCAACAAGGGCAGAGAGTGAACTAAAAAAAATGAAAATCCCAAACTTTTATCGGGTCAATTCCACCTTATTTTTTGTTCATTATTGTATTTCAGCTATGTAACAAACTCACTGATGAATGCAACATCACATCTGTGGGAAATCAACTTTCGTTTGATAATTTAGTTAATGAACATCAATCATTTTAAAAGGACTACGTGAGTTTTGTGACAAAAGTGTAATATGTAATTGAATATTTGCACCAAATCAAACAAAAAGCAGTTATTCAGGTTTGGCATTGTTTGCTGTGTCTTTATTTCCTGCAGTGGTCTTATCCTCCACATTGTTGCTCTCATCTACTGTATGTTTGTGTTATAGGATACCACAGAATTGGACCGCACATTGCTATAAAGTCGATCTTATTATTCTCAACTTTAGTATACTGTATGTACAGCCTGTTCAAAGGGCTTATTCAGATTATCAGGTTGCATTCGTTTTTGAAAATGTCAGGCCTAGTTTTCACCAAAACAGTCTTTTGGGCTTTCATTGTGAATAACCATCCATTTTGTCTTTTTATTTTTCACGACAGACTAACACACAAAATGTATGATCTCATAAAAGTGACCTATGGACACCTGCTCTGATCATGTCCCATCCATATTAACCAACCAGGGTTCATATTTTTTTTTCTTTTGAAAGCTTTTTATTTAGGTTTGATTGGATTGGTTTATACTCATTAGGATTGAAGCAGAGTCAGAGTGTATGCTGGGTGGTTGATGGCTGTGAGTGCTGTAGTGTAATGAAAATGTGGACTTTCCTGTTTTCATACATTTTTTTTGCATATGCTAAATCCTTTTTGTAAACAGGGCTTCAGAATGGGCACCAGTCACCCTGATGGTGGATCTGGCAATGGCCACAGTTCTGCTCCTTTTCTAACTAAAGTTGTCTTTTATGTGCCTTTAAATTATTTTCTTCAGATTTGTCACCTATTGGCAACTTTACCATATAATGATTTCATCTTGTTTTCTATATTTATTTAATGTATTTTTAAAACATCAATGGTTAATTGATTTTGTTATATTGTTATAGTAAGTAACTTAGAGGAGGTTTCTGCTTATACAAACAATTATGTAACCTACTTCCCATCTAATGGTCATGACACCAATGAGAATAAATTGTAAAACAAATACCAGTGTATGACAAAACTTCTCTTGTGGAGAAAGTCGGCTTATTTTTTTGCTGATAAGAGAAGTTGTTCATTTTTACAACATAAGAAATCATTGCTTTTATGTTTGGCTGAATACATAAAATTGAGTATAGAGGAATGTGTGATTTATTGGCTGAGGGCATTTGGTTCTGGATTAGCATCATAGCTATTTGTTACTTTTAGCAATGATGGTCTTAAGCTAAAAAGAATGTCATTTTAAAATGGCTAAGGGGGCTATCTGAGGTCCAAGACTGACTAGAGGCAGATGATTGAATTTTAAAATAGCAAGGAAAGTAGTGAACTTACTATATGGAAAAAGATGATCTGCTGTGGCAGCCCTTAACAGGAGCAGGCAATACAAAGTTCCTAGGTGTTCTGGGCACGTCCAACTTGGAGAAGGACCCGGGGAAGACCAAGGACACGCTAAAGGGACTGTGTCTCCCGGCTGGCCTGGGAACGCCTCGGGATTCCCCCGGAAGAGCTAGAAGAAGTGGCCAGGGAGAGGGAAGTCTGGGCATCTCTGCTCAAGCTGCTGCCCCTGCAACCTGACCTCGGATAAGCAGAAGAGGATGGATGGATGGATGGATGGATACCAAGTTCCTTATTTATCCAATTTCATTTAATCTTTATTAATAAAATGTATAAAATAGTTTTGTATATATGTTGTATTTTATTGTATAGTGCAGTGAACTGATAAATTGAAGTGTGCTTAATAAGAATAAATTACACTATTTTGAATGATGTGCAAAGGGGAACACACTCATTCTAAATAAAAACTGGTGAAAGTATATCAGTTTTTAAAAAATGAGCAACTTTTACTAAATATCTTCTTTTACTAAATTATAGTTTTAAAGTGTAAATTTATAATTATTAACTAATGAAACACTTATTACAATCGTCTTTTAGTGGGCACTTTAGAAGTGTTTTACATTTTCCTTATTTGTTTTCAGTATATTTGTACATCACATCCAGGCCTTATTAGCTACTTACTTTATAGTGCTTGTAAATTTGCAAATCGTAGTAGCTGTACATGTGGTAACAGTGGTATCTCACTGTGTACAGAATACTGCAAAAGTATGCAAACATATTCTTAAGAATAATAATCACCTTATTATAACTGTTATACGTACTTCTATTCACATAAGCCTCCTAAGTGGAATAATCCATCAACCTTTGGCTTGTAAAACATAGAAGGTAGATAAGGAATGTTTATAAAATAAAAGGTGCATTTTCAAAAACGCTAGGCTGAACAAGAATCTCCAAAGAGCGCAAAAGGCCCAGAAGGGGTCACCTTAATTAACAAAGGCAAACAAGTCCCAAAAATACAAATCCTGACAGTAAAGTCAGAAAGAGAATAGAAAGGTAAAAAAATCCAATAATTCCTCAAAAGCACACTAAAAATCACAAGAAAATCTCAGCAACAACAGTGCATTCAATGAACTGTAAGTGGTGGCTTGTTTCCTGTGCCTTTATAGGGAGTTGGACAGGTGGCCCCACATTTTGGGGAAACACCCTGTGACAGAATTAGGGTTTTCTCGCATCCTTGTACCCTCGGACCACACGTTAGACACCAGATAAAAGTCCAAATAATTATTTATTATAATAATAAAGTGCACAAAGCACACTCCTCTCCACAATTCTCCAATAACAATAATCAATAAACAAATCCTCCACTCCCAGACGCTTAGCCACCCTGCCTCCCAACTCAGCCCCCCGTCTGGGAGCTCCCACAGTCTTTTATATCTCCTGACCTGGAAGTATTCCTAATCCCCAGTCCATTTGGCTCTCAATCACTTCCGGGTCAGGTACAAGTACTTTTCTTCACCCCGGAAGCATGTCATTCCTCTTGTCCACGTGTGCTTCCGGGGCGTAGGGAAAATATCCATTACTCCTCCCTGCAGCGTCCCTAGTGACCCCCATGGCATCCGGCAGGGCTATGCATAAAAACTCCATTGTCCATGATGCCCTGCTGGTCTTCTGGGGACCTCCATGCTGCAAGGAGGGCTCCACCTGGCGGCTTGGGGGTATTTGCCGGGATAAACGGCTGGCCATTCTCCACAACCCACAAAACACATATAACATAATAGATTGTTAATAATACACAAAACAAAGGAAAAAACATAGAATAATTCAAACAATTAGCATAAATAACTATATTAACAAAAACAAATAAATCAAACATGAGCAAAAAGACATAAAAAAGGAATGTGAACACCAGCCAGAAGAGGAACCCTGGCTGAAATGCAACACTCAAGCACCCAACAATCCCCCACTCACCTCCTAGTTTCTCTCCATATAATTACAATACCTCCAAAATATTTGAGCTGTTTATCCAATTCATACTTGTAAGCTAATTGAGGTACTGGTAGAGAATGACCTTTTAACCTAAACATGAAATACATTTGTGGCAAATACCAGAAACAATTCTGGATTTAGAAAAACACTGAAATATTGGACAAAAATACTTTAAATAGTTTTTTTTCTGTTATTAGATTGTCTGGGGGCTGGCTCCCTGCCCGGGGTTTGTTTCCTGCCTTGCGCCCAATGTTGGCTGGGATTGGCTACAGCAGACCCCCGTGACCCTGTAGTTAGGATACAGCGGGTTGGATAATGGGTTAGATTGTCTGGGACAGTTCTCTTGGCCTTCTATTATACCCCAATATCTCTCAATCTCTCTCTCTCTCTCTCTCTCTCTCTCAGTCATGTCATTACTGTTAGAGCAATTACTACTATCAGTTTAGCAAACAGGCACTTTGTTGGGCCAGCACATTTCCCTTATAACTGTCCAGTCTGTTCTGCCTGTTTATTCTATTCTATTGTGCATCTGTGATAAATAATGTGTTGTACACTGAGGATGCATCTCAGGTTAACCTTCTCTCATAATTATCATCACAAATCCAGAATACAATGTAATATCAGAGACACTTTGTATATGCCATGAACAAAGATTTTCTTTTCAACTTTTCATTATGCTTTCAGCCACCAATATTTGCACACACTGCCATCTATCGATATTTTGAGTTATTATATTACATTTTGAATTTTTCTCAGATTCTGTTTTTTCTTGTCTGGCTGTTCACTCTCAGGTATTGCAAGTCTTTGCACTGCCTGCTTTTATGTCTGGTCAGTTGTGTTTTACTGTACCATTAAAAGTGGTGTTTCCTGGCCTGAATCTTCTGCTATCATGCAGAATTAAAAACAGAACAACCTAGCCTGTTGATATAAGCATACTTTTTCAATTGCATTATTGGCCTTTTAGGTAATGGAACTATAAAGCTGCATACAGCTCTAACACTGTCATTACGTTTGCTGATGACACAATGGTAGCAGGTCTCATCAGAATTGGGGAAGAATCAGTTTACAGAATGGAGATACAATGATTTCCTGGTGCTACTGCAGCAATCTTCCTTTTAATGTGGACAGGATGGAAGAGATTATTATCGACTTCACGAAAGCCCAAGCTGTCCAGATTCCACTGTGCATTGAAGGGTTTGCAGTGGAAATGGTCAAGAGAACCAAATTCCTTCATTTGCATCTGGCAGCTGACCTTACTTGATTAAAAAACACCATCTCCATAACCACAAAGGCACAGTGACATCTCCTCTTTCTTTGTTGGGTGATTAAGTCAAGACTCACTTCTTCTATTCTCACCACATTCAACAGGGGTACCTTGAGGAGCATTCTGAATAACTGCATCACCGTCAGGTTTGGGAACTGCAGTGTCTGATTGCAAGGTCCTACAATGGATAGTGCACACTGCAGAAAAGAGAAACCTCTCTTAACCTCCAGCATTGTTGAGGATTGCTCCCACCACTCCCATGGTCTCTTTGTCCCAATTCCATGTGGTAGAAGGTATTGTAGCATCTAATCCAGTTCTTCTAAGTTCTGCAACAGCCTCTACCGTTTATCTGTCTGGTCTCAACTCTGTGCTGCCCACATACACTCAGATCTGCTTGTAGTAGTTTTATGCAGTACAGTTGTTACATTTGTTATCACTATTGTTTTTATTATTAGTTTCTATTATTATTTAGTTATGTATTTAGTACTATTTATTTTGATTTACTGACTAATTTGTCATTTATTTATGTATTTTTTTTATCTATCTATTATAGTATGGTATTTGCACTTGTCCTATGTTTATATATAATGTTATACTGTGCCACTCTATGCTGCAGTATTGTGTATGAATGATACAACAATAAAGCCACTTGATTTGACTTGACTTGTAAAACTCCTAATGTGTGATTTTGTCAACAGGTTGCATTACATACTCAAAAAGCAGTGTTATTGGACAGGTAAGCATGAATTTCAAAATCAGTCACTGAAAATTAAAATTTTGAAAAATGGCTTCTAACATCAATCTTCTGTTTTTAGAAATAAAGTAAACAAGAGGGAAAAAAACAAAGACATCTGTTTAAATCATAACAAAGCTTTTATGTTTGATTCTGTTGAAAAATCATCCTATTATTCTTAGGAAAGAGGGTTCATACAATGTGGCCAGCAAGAGCATTTTTTTAATGAAAGGAGAACTGAGTGGCAGAAAGAAAGAAAGAAATAAAATACAGAAAAGCACCATAATGCCCTCTGCTCTTCAAGATCCTTTTTTTACTTTTTTACTGAAATTAAATGACTGCAGAGGTATCAAATCATTCAAGGATATAAAAAGAGTAACATCTTCAAGAATGAGATAAATCATATAAACATAATTGTAACCCATCAACTCCCTCCGCTGTCACCCAGCCGCCCACTCCCATAATAAGAGCAAAGAAACAAAATAGAAAGGTATTGTGCTGTACCCACTGCGAAGCCCCCCTCCTTCAGAACAGAGAGAAAAAGAAAGTCTGAAAGACAAAATAGAAAGCAAAGTAATATTTATTAATCAGACCATTGAGGCAATATGCTCCCAGTTTGAAAGGGCCTTATCAGAAGAACCATTTATTTGTGCGGCCAACAGCTTTAGCATAATTAACTTAAAAAAGTAAGACCACCAGGCATTAAAAGTGGCACTAGTAGGATTCTTCCAGCTAGACAGAATCTTAGCAGTAACCGAACATAGAGAAGTACCTCTCTGATGAAAAATAGTAAAGGAAAAGACAGGGAAATCTAAAAGCAATAATCATTGAAGATCCTGATAGTTTATGAATCATGAAAGTGTAAGTCATTTTATTTTTTGTGTATTACCTGACACAAAGTTCATGCAAAATATTTGTGAATCCAACACACAGTGCAGAAAACAATGCAGGGCATACATCACACATAAACACTAATACAAGGATGGAAACAGTATCATTAGTTTCATTATTCTCTTGTATTTTCTGCCACATGGAATATAATGATTTGTACTATAAATTCAAGTTTTGTTTAACTTTTTCCCCATGTTGGTTTGCTTTTCTCTGATGATATGCAGATTACATTTGTGGGTGACACTAACATACCTAAGCGTAATTGTGTGTCTGTGTGTCACTGTGTCTGCCCTGAAATCAAATAGCAAATATTGCTGGTTTTTAAAGCCTTCATGTCTGGTATGGTAAAGCCTATACAGAACATCAAAGCATGTATGGAATGTTGTGTAATCATCTTAAACATTTTGAACTTCTTTGTGCAATGAGGGCTTTGTGTGTATATACTGAATGTTATATATCTTTGTGACATTCAGTGTGATATAGTGGCTAAGACTTTAAGATTGTCATCTGGTTATGTTAATGGCTCTCTGTGTGACTCTGAAAAACTATTTCTGTTTTGAATGATAAAATGTATTTATCTGGCAATTATGTTGTACTGTAATGAAAGGTTCTGTAATATGCTGTTTACTAGGACATTAGCCATAATCAGTTAACACTTATCATCCACAGAAAAGGACACATTTCAGGTTGCCTTGACATCAGGCACAGTTGTAAATGCAATATTCAGACTGATCAAAACCATTTTTTTTTCAGAATAAGCTTTTAATTAAAACACTAAGTAACAATATGTCTGCTGATGTTTGACCTTTACTGATTTGCTTTTCCATGACCTTTACATTAAATAATCAATATTAGTTAAATTACACTTAAAGGGTCCTTTTACCAGTATAGAATACCTTCTGAATGCAGTTTTCTTAAGATACAGTTAGTCAAGCACATGTAACATTACCAGGTATTGGTCATGACAAAGTCTTGACCTTTCTACATCAGAGTTTATTTTCAAAATATCTGATGTAACATGTATACATTCCATATTTAGCAGCTAGATTCATAATCACATTTTTGTTGTTGGCCAGAATGTAGCTGAGTAACTGAATGGATTCATTTATAATCATATCTTTACGGAAGGGTTATGACCAGCTAGACGGTACTCAGCCACATGTAGATAGAGTGGCATCCCAACAGGTTTAGATGGGGGAATATTACCTGGCTGGGAAGCCAGTTTAAAGGAACGAAAGGGGTAGCTGGATTATTGCATATTCCCCTGAACTGCTAGATAGCAACATCCCTGTAGGCAGGTACACCAACAGACACCCACAGGGCATGTTGGGAGTTGTAGTGCTGTGTAGCAGCCCTGTGGGAGTGCCTGGGTGCCACCAGGGAATGCTATTAGGAGCTGTGCTCCATGGTCTTTGGGAGTTCCATTCGACCTGGAAGTACTTCCATTAGGTTATGCCCTGGTACTGGAAATACTCCTGAGTCCAAGATAAATGGAACCACCTTGTCACATCTGGGCAAGTTAGAGTCGGGTGGAAGGAGGACAAAGCTTGCCTGGAGGGGTGGAGGAGAGCAAAGAGAGAGATGATAGAGGAATTGTGCATAGCGAGAGCCATTGTGAAGATAATTAATCATTTGTTTGAACCTGGGACTTGTGTTTGTGTAGTGGTGCCGAAGGTTTGGGAGGCTGCATTGCCCCCTACTGTTCACAATAGATAGATACTTATTAATGCCTAAATATACAAAGAATTATTATTATACTTAGAGGTAGTTACATATAAGGGATTCTGTTTTAAAAGAAAAAGAAGGATGTAAACATTCCCTTCATTTTTTTTATATTTACTTGAAGCTTGTAGTGGATGTTCCTACCATTTGCAGTTACAATTCATGGTTAGCGGCAGGGACTCAATCCAGTTTTGCCCTCTACGTTACTATAAAACTTTCACAATGTAGTGAAACCTCGGAACTAGTCATTTTTTCATTTCAGCTTCTCTTTTAGCTCATTAATAACCATGTGTAAGTCAATTAGTGTGTTTATGTGCATTATGTAACCCATTTAAGGCTGACACCTGGTTTCTTAAAACTCCATTTTTACATGGGCAAGTAATCTGTCAAAATGCACTAGCGTCTTTAAACTATGCAAAAAACAGTAAGACATCATCATTGGCCACCATGAATCAGAAAATAACATGACACCTGTGATAATTTCCTTGTTTTATAAATATGTTTAGTCAAACCAAAAATGGATTAATAGTAATTTTCTCAAACTAAATAAAGAGAAAACAGAAATTTTAGTGATTGGCAATAATGGATTCAATGAGGTTATCAGAAATAAACTTGATGCATTAGGATTAAAAGTTAAGATGGAAGTAAAAAACTTATGGGTAACTGTTGACTGTAATCTGAATTTTAAATCGCATATTCATCAGACCACTAGGACAGCATTTTTTCACTTAAGAAACATAGCAAAAGTTAGACCTCTTATATCATTAAAAGATGCTGAGAAATTAATTTACGCTTTTGTTTTCAGTCGACTAGATTACTGTAACGCACTCCTCTCAGGACTACCCAAAAAAGACACAAATCACTTGCAACGAGTGCAGAATGCAGCTGCTAGAATCCTAACTAGGAAAAGAAAATCCGAACACATTTCTCCAGTTTTGATGTCACTACACTGGTTGCCTGTGTCATTCAGGATTGACTTTAAAATACTGCTTATGGTTTATAAAGCCTTAAATAATCTCGCCCCATCTTATATATCGGAATGTCTGACACGTTATATTCCAAATCGTAACCTCAGATCCTCAAATGAGTGTCTCCTTAGAATTCCAAAAGCTAAACTTAAAAGAAGTGGTGAGGCGGCCTTCTGCTGTTATGCACCTAAAATCTGGAATAGCCTGCCAATAGGAATTCGCCAGGCAAATACAGTAGAGCACTTTAAAACACTGCTGAAAACACATTACTTTAACATGGCCCTCTCATAACTTCACTTTAACTTAATGCTGATACTCTGTATGTTCAATTCTTCATAATAACTATTCATGGTGGCTCTAAAATCCGTACTGACCCCTACTCTCTCTTCTGTATCTTTTTCCGGTTTCTTTGTGGTGGCGGCCTGTGCCACCACCACCTACTCAAAGCATCATGATGCACCAACATTGATGGACTGAAAGCCAGAAGTCTACGTGACCATCATCATCAAGTCCTTCCGTGAGAACCCAAAATACAAAGAGAACTGTTTAATTTATGTTAGGTAGATTGCCCAGAGGGGACTGGGTGGTCTCGTGGTCTGGAACCCCTACAGATTTTATTTTTTTTCTCCAGCTTTTTTTTTTGTTTTTTCTGTCCACCCTGGCCATCGGACTTACTTATTCTATGTTAATTAATGTTGACTTATGTTTATTTTTTATTGTGTCTTCTATTTTTCTATTCATTTTGTAAAGCACTTTGAGCTACATTTTTTTTGTATGAAAATCCATCCATCCATCCATCCATCCATCCTCTTCCGCTTATCCGAGGTCGGGTCGCGGGGGCAGCAACTTAAGCAGAGGGCCCAGACTTCCCTCTCCCGGCCACTTCTTCCAGCTCTTCCGGGAGAATCCCAAAGGCGTTCCCAGGCCAGCCGGTAGACATAGTCCCTCCAGCGTGTCCTGGGTCTTCCCCGGGGCCTCCTCCCGGTTGGGCGTGCCCGGAACACCTCACCAGGGAGGCGTCAGGAGGCATCCTGATCAGATGCCGAGCCACCTCATCTGACTCCTCTCGGTCGGAGGAGCAGCGGCTCTACTCTGAGCCCCTCCCGGATGACTGAGCTTCTCACCCTATCTTTAAGGGAAAGCCCAGACACCCTGCGGAGGAAACTCATTTCAGCCGCTTGTATTCGCGATCTCGTTCTTTGGTCACTACCCATAGCTCATGACCCTAGGTGAGGGTAGGGCGTAGATCGAATGGTAAATTGAGAGCTTTGCCTTACGGCTCAGCTCCTTTTTCACCACGACAGACCGATGCAGAGCCCGCATCACTGCGGACGCCACACCGATCCGCCTGTCGATCTCACGCTCCATTCTTCCCTCACTTTCGTGAACAAGACCCGAGATGCTTGAACTCCTCCACTTGGGGCAGGATCTCTCCCCAACCCTGAGAGGGCACTCCACCCTTTTCGGCTGAGGACCATGCTCGGATTTGGAGGTGCTGATTCTCATCCCAGCCGCTTCACACTCAGCTGCGAACCGATCCAGAGAGCTGAAGATCACGGCCTGATGAAGGAAACAGGACAATATCATCTGCAAAAAGCAGTGACCCAATCCTGAGTCCACCAAACCGGACCCCTTCAACACCCTGGCTGCGCCTAGAAATTCTGTCCATAAAAGTTATGAACAGAATCGGTGACAAAGGGCATCCCTGGCGGAGTCCAACTCTCACTGGAAGCGGGCTCGACTTACTGCCGGCAATGCGGACCAAGCTCTGACACCGGTTGTACAGAGACCGAACAGCTCTTATCAGGGAGTCCGGTACCCCATACTCCCGGAGCACTCCCCACAGGATTCCCCGAGGCACATGGTCGAATGCCTTTTCCAAGTCCACAAAACACATGTAGACCGGTCGGGCAAACTCCCATGCACCCTCCAGGACTCTGCTAAGGGTGAAGAGCTGGTCCACTGTTCGCGACCAGGGCCGGAAACCACACTGTTCCTCCTGAATTGAGGTTCGACTATCCGGCGGACCCTCCTCTCCAGAACCCCTGAATAGACTTTTCCAGGGAGGCTGAGGAGTGTGATCCCTCTATAGGTGGAACACACCCTCCGGTCCCCCTTTTAAAGAGGGGGACCACCACCCCGTCTGCCAATCCAGAAGCACTGTCCCGATGTCCATGCGATGTTGCAGAGACGTGTCAACCAAGACAGTCCTACAACATCCAGAGCCTTAAGGAACTCTGAGCGTATCTCATCCACCCCCGGGGCCCTGCCACCAAGGAGTTTTTTGACCACCTCGGTGACTTCAGTCCCAGAGATGGGAGAGTCCACCTCCGAGTCCCCAGGCTCTGCTTCCTCATTGGAAGGCATGTTAGTGGGATTGAGGAGGTCTTCGAAGTACTCCTCCCACCGACCCACAACATCCCGAGTCGAGGTCAGCAGGGCACCATCCCCACCATATACGGTGTTGACACTGCACTGCTTCCCCCTCCTGAGACGCCGGACGGTGGACCAGAATCTCCTCGAAGCCGCCCGAAAGTCGTTCTCCATGGCCTCTCCAAACTCCTCCCATGCCCGAGTTTTTGCCTCAGCAACAACCGAAGCCGCGTTCCGCTTGGCCTGCCGGTACCTATCAGCTGCCTCCAGAGACCCACAGGACAAAAAGTCCTATAGGACTCCTTCTTCAGCTTGCGGCATCCCTCACGCCCGGTGTCCACCAGCGGTTGGGGATTGCCGCCACGACAGGCACCAACCACCTTGCGGCCACAGCTCCGGTCAGCCGCCTCAACAATAGAGGCACGGAACATGGCCCATTAGGACTCAATGTCCCCACCTCCCTCGGGACGTGGTTGAAGTTCTGCCGGAGGTGGGAGTTGAAGCTACTTCTGACAGGGGACTCTGCCAGCCGTTCCCAGCAGACCCTCACAACACGTTTGGGCCTACCAGGTCTGACCGGCATCTTTCCCCACCATCGAAGCCAACTCACCACCAGGTGGTGATCAGTTGACAGCTCCGCCCCTCTCTTCACCCGAGTGTCCAAGACATATGGCGCAAGTCCGGCGACACGACCACAAAGTCGATCATCGACCCGAGGCCTAGGGTGTCCTGGTGCCAAGTGCACATATGAACACCCTTATGCTTGAACATGGTGTTCGTTATGGACAATTAATCAAATCAATCGTTATGTGCTATATAAATAAATGTTGATTGATTGATTGAAACCGATGCTTTATTTATAGGTTTCTGTTACTGGATTGCATGTAGGTCACTCTTTTCTGCTTGGCCGTCTAATTTACCTGGTAGGTGTGCTTCCTGCCTTACATCCAGTGCTGCCTTAATAATAACATACATATTTTTACTTCAATAAGGTAAGTATTGGTTGCTCATTACTTTAAAAAGTAATTGGACAATGTAGCAATTGTTACTTGTAATGTATTACCCTACTGCTCTGAAGATTAGGCTGCTAAGCTTAGCATTGTACACTCACTCACTCACTCACTCACTCACTCACTCACTCAGTTCATCAACATAAATTAGTGATTTCTCAAATACTGAGACTGATTATTTTAGCCAGGAGAAGGAAACGGTGTGTACGCACAAAAATGTTGCGTATGACTGTTTCCACGCTCACATCACGATGTATAAAAACTAAACTTGGCATAACGCCACACACATTTTCACGCTAGCTCAATCCCTTGCGTACACAAGTTCTCCGCTCGGTTTTACAAACTGGTGGCACCCAACGTCAAAGTAGTGCTACTGTTCCTGTGTGGTTTCCCTTTAGTTTTTAGATTCACATCCTTTATCAAATACACTGAAATTAACCTCATATTGTTTATTAGTTTAAGGCATCTCATTGTAATCAACCCATAACCATATAATGGTGTACCAAATGGCCAAACTATTCTAAATATTATCACTGTTTTAGTGTTGTTATTCCCAGTGCACCACTGAGTATTTAACCCACTGTTTCTGAGTGTGGAATCACAGCTGTACAGCAGCTGATCGGATGATCGGTATACAGCATTAAGCACACAGTGTCTCAACCATGCGTGCAATCTATTTGAACTCTTCCCATATGGCAAACACTTCAGAGCCTTTCCTGTAGGGACCTAACGGTTCAGAAACAGTTTCATCCCAAGTGCTCTAAATACACTCAATCACTCCATCAATTGCTCCTGGTAGAACTGTTTGAACTTATAAGTACAATCACCTCACTGTAAACCTGAGTCACTTTATAAATATTTACATATGATGACGACTGGCTTCTAAGTCAATTTAGATTTCCAAGTACTATCTTCTTGGAGCTCTTGATATCATTTTTAAGATGAAATGCAGTAAAGCATGTTTATTACATTATACAGATAAGCTTTAAACTTCATTAAAATAATGTATATTGTTAATAATTAAACATGTGAGGACACGGTGGTGCAGCGCTAGCGACGAGCTGGCGCACCATTCAGGGATTGTTCCTGCCTCGTGCTGTATGCTTTCTGGGATTGTCATAACCTGGATGGATAGATGGATGGAATAATTAAATACAGTACAGGCCAAAAGTTTGGACACACCTCCTCATTCAATGTGTTTTCTTTATTTTCATGACCATTTACATTGGTAGATTCTCACTGAAGGCATCAAAACTATGAATGAACACATGTGGAGTTATGTACTTAACAAAAAAAGGTGAAATAACTGAAAACATGTTTTATATTCTAGTTTCTTCAAAATAGCCACCTTTTGCTCTGATTACTGCTTTGCACGCTCTTGGCATTCTCTCGATGAGCTTCAACAGGTAGTCACCTGAAATGGTTTTCACTTCACAGGTGTGCCTTATCAGTGTTATTTAGTGGAATTTCTTGCTTTATCAATGGGGTTCGGGACCAGCAGTTGTGTTCTGCAGAAGTCAAGTTAGTTGGACGATCATTTATTTTTCAACAGGACAATGACCCCAAACACACCTCCAGGCTGTGTAAGGGCTATTTGACCAAGAAGGAGAGTGATGAAGTGCTGTAAATGGTCATGAAAATAAAGAAAACACATTGAATGAGGAGGTGTGTCCAAACATTTGGCCTGTTCTTTATGTACAGTACTATGAACATATTTCAATGTTTCATAAAAGTTTTGAAGAATCCATGTTTTAAGCTCACAGATGGCTTGGCATCTATTACACAGCTGATCGTATGGCGATTGGTTACTTGGAGAAAGAAAAGGAAGGACAGGAATAGGAGGTTAGTACGTTTGAGACAGTGTTGCTGCAGTAAATTGTTTCATCAAAGGCCGTGCATGGTGCAGAAAGCATCTTGCGGGATGCAGGAACAATCTTTAGACAGGGTGCCAGCTCATTGCTAATACTGTGCCACCGTGTTCCCATGTATAATACTGTACATGCTTTAATTCCTAACATCATAAATTGTTCAGAGAGCTGTAATATCATGAATGTAATGTATTCTGAGTCCTGTCGGTGGAAGAGAAAGCCCGTTTAAGAAGCACCTAGTGATTCACGCACATAGAGCACATAAAAGAACACACAGAAAGAAGCATTTAACGTTCTACTTTAGTTATGATTGGATCTGAGAAACTAGTAAATTAAACGATTTTGAGATGTTTATGATGTTCTACTTTGATGACAAAATAAACTACGCGATTAAAGTGGAAATTTCAAGATTAAAGTTGACATTTGGACATTTTTTTCAGCTGTGTCCCTATTTTGTTTTTCTTTTCTCTGTACCCTAATAAGCTTCCATATGACACTCGGATGGTGTGCTACGATTCACCTTTTCACTGCAACTTTGATATCTGACCACTTCTTATTTATTGCGGACACTTTGCGACTTTCTGAACTTGAACTTTTGAGTTTCTCCACCACTCTGTCACTCAATCAATTTCCTTTTGTTGTTTATATCACTGCTTAAACCAAATAGTACTTTGTCTACCTGGTATTCGCTGACATTCTTCTTTTTCCCCCGTGCTTTTACCATTGCCTTTTCACAGAACGCTGAGCTTAAGGGCTATTTATATTGATTTGCATATTCAAAGGGGCATAATTCTGGGAGGAGTTGGGGAGTGTCAGCAGGCGCATGCACATGCGTTACTTTTCACACTGACCGGGATTTATGGAGCTGAAGAATGTAGAAGTGGGCGATCACACAGATTTATGCATCTGGATTTTTTTGTGTGTACACACATTTCCGCTTTTGTCCGTACACCATGTTTTAGTGTGAATTCTACGCACGGCATTATGCATGAGGTCCCTGATCATTTGCCTCTGAAAATATATTTTGTGGACACTTCTCCCTGCGGCTGCTGAAAATACATGAAAAGCAAACACATATGCAGGTATATTGAGTTACAACAGACATACACGGACTACAAAATGCCTAACAGTAATCTGGTTAAGGGGTCATATGGACAGATAATTGGGTTATTTGTGGAGAAATCTACATATGTTAACTGGGTTTCTCAGAGTTCAATAACCTAGTTTCTTTAACCAGAATATGGGTTTATATAACATTTTAGAAAACAAGTTTCTGTGATTAACACACCTAATGGCCTCAATATGATTGCCTATGAATCCCTAGATCCTACCGTCTACACCATAAACCAAAAGCCAAAGCACAGGATTTTTATCTAATTCGGACATGCCATGTAGGTGTTATTTTCCTGCTGCATCATCTGGTCTGCCAGATATGGAAATATGCCTGATTATTTGAAGATTTAAAGTGAACTGCTGTATTTCTAGATCAGGGGTGCCCACAGTTTTTCGGCTTGCGGCTACTTTTAAAATGACCAGGTCGAAATGATCTACCTACATTAAAAATGATTATATATATATATATACAGTATATATATATATATAGTATATACAGTATATATATATATATATTATATATATTGTAATAAACGAAGCAAGACACAGCATAAAGGTTTGGGGTTTTCCGGCCCCGTATACTGTATATTCTCCACAGTAAAAGAAACAAAAACATGGTCTGTAATACATAAACAAAAACAGTATTGCACGACATTAAATCATGCCGTCGTCGACCATTTTATGAGGGAGGAGCGGAAGTGGAGGAATGCTGGGAAGGAACCGTGAGGGAGGATGGGAATGATGACGTCAGGAAAAGATGGAGGAGGAAGGGCGGAAGTAACGCACTGCCGGCAAGCCCGGCTTATGGTGGTGGAGGGTCTTTTTTCCTGGAAGAGAGAAGAGGGAGAAAGTTAGTACCCCACCATTCCCTGCCGGCGAATGTGTTCCCAGGTGCGTTAAGATCCATCCGCGGTCTCCTACTCGCGCGTGCGTGACAATATATATATATATATATATATATATATATATATATATACTGTATATACTGAGTATACTTTATACATAAAATATATGTTGTCGTACCTTGCATAACTGAATAACCTTTATAGCACAATAACAATTCAATACATTTATGGTCACTACAGTATTTGGATTTAATAATCTTCATGTGGGAAAAGGCTGACTGGCATAAATAAGGAGAGCTGAATAATGCAGTCAAGGAGCTTTTGAATTCAGCCGGGTGAAAAATGACCTAGATTTTAGTTCCCTCTCCTTTTTCTTTCTCAGATCGCTTTTCGGAAGGAAGTCAGCTTCGTATTTTTTATGAACAGTTCGAAAGTGCCTTTCCACATTTTCCTTTTTTGGAATAGCAATGATAGATTGACAGTTCAGACAAACGCACTTCGATTGTGACATTGTGAGAAAAAAAAATCATATTCCAATTCCACAATTTTGCAGTAGCTCGTGTGTTTGATCGTGCGTGCGGGATGACCAGTGTGTTAAAAGAAAAGAGATCTCAGACTGGCCGCCCTGTATGTTAATCAAGTGGCAAATGCCATATGGAGGATATATGATAGACTAACATTAACATTTTTTTTTTTTTTAATGCAATGCGGTCTACCTGCACTACCTTTGCGATCTACCGTTCGATCGCGATTGATGCATTGGGCATCCCTGTTCTAGATGTTTCTCCTTACAAAGGTGCTTTCACTGATTCTGCTTAAATGGAAGGGGTTTTATCCTTTTTTACTTCTTGCCCTACTATGGTGGGATTTTTTGCAGTAAATTCCATTAGGCTATCAGGGTATGTCCAATGTAGTATATTTCCAGTTCTTTGGTCAATGGACTTTGGCCATGTGTGGGTGAGTGTAAGAGTCTGGTAATTCATCCAGGATTTGATATTATGCTGCGTCCAGTTCTCTGGATCTGAAAAGAATTGAGCAGGTTTGAGAATATTCTTGTTACTTTGAAGGAAACAGTTTTCTCACAGTTTTACCACCAGTGATGAAGACATGTGTCTATTTTTATATTAGAACTTTTTGCTTGGTTCTTTTACTTCCATTTAGTGTTTTCTGTAAAGGGTTTGGTGTATGATTTCTCTCTTTCACACACACACTCACTCCACGTTGTATGGCCACCAATTATGATGTGTCCATCCCTAAATAGTGCTTCTGCCTGTGACGATGCGGGTTGATTCCATGCTCCCATTTTACCTCTGGGAGCCCTTGAACCCGTCACCGTCGGCAATGTTACCGATGAGCTAAGCAGTGAGGCAACAACATAGCAAGGAGATGGTGAAAAAAATGCAAAGTGCTTTTTTTAAATCAATCAACAAAACAAGGTGTTCAAATTAAAGTGCAGTGCCTTCAATAAATGGTAAATGGCCTGTATTTGATATAGCGCCTAACTAGAGTTCAAGAACCCCCCTAGGCGCTTTACAACACAACAGTCATTCACCCATTCACACACACATTCATACGCTGGTGATGATAAGCTACTATGTAGCCACAGCTGCCCTGGGGCACACTGACAGAAGTGAGGCTGCCGAACACTGGCGCCACCAATCCTTCCAACCACCACCAGCAGGCAAGGTAGGTTAAGTGTCTTGCCCAAGGACACAACAGCTGCATTCTCATGCCGGGAGCCAGGATCGAACCTGCGACCCTCCGATTGCTGGACCACCCGCCCCTCCTGACTGAGCTACTGCTGCCCTAATAAGTCAATAAATAATCCATAAAACAGTTTTGCGATCGTGGAGGTTAAAATCAATAGAAAAAGTCTTCTTAAAAAACAACAAGGTTAAAATATAGCAGAAAACAGTTTTTTAAAAACAACCACAAGCCGGTGTCTTTTTACCCATGGCTCCCCTACTTCTCCTGTCTGGGCTTCTCAATAGGGGAGTCGCTCTACCTGCAGCTGGCCTTCTCTCTACTCGCAAACTGGTCGTTCGCCTTTCCGATCCCCGTCTCCGGTAGGCACCATCGAACAGCAACTTGGGATTCCCCAACGACCGGGACTGTCACGCTGGTGATAACACGTCTCAGGTCCCGACTCCTGCTGACTTCCATGGAGAGTCATCCGCCTTCTGGTCACTCCCGCTTTTCATAAAAACACTGTGGGAGCTCCGTGACCCTGTACTCACTCACTCATTCACCCACACTGACTTTCTTTCTCTCTCTCCCCACTGCTTCCTGCTTTCCTCCTGCAACCTCCTGTTCGTTCTTTTTTCCATCCTTTCTCTTTTCCCCCTTTAGCTGACTCATGCTTCTATTTAAGTAGAGGGCATGGCAGCTGTGGCAAATCAGCAGCCCCAGGAATAATCACGGATGTGGACGGTTTCTCACCTGTGAAGTTAGGTGAGAAACTCCCAAATCGAGTATCGTCCCGAGAACTGCTTCAGACGCACAACCACCACACCCCCTCACCAAGTCACGAGCGCGGTGATTATTTATTTTAAAAGCGGCCCTTTGACAGGAGCTTTGGACCTGTTATAGCACACTGTCTCCCAGCCTTTCCCTCTCACTTTATTCACATGGTATTCTTCACTCTTTAATGTGTTCTTAACAGATTTTTGTGTCAGACACAGTATTTTGCATCATTATTATTCCATGGTACTGATATTACTAGGCAAAATCATTCTTTGTATTTACAGTCCTGGGTTAGTAATGAAGCTGTCAAACCTGTAGTCATATCATAAAGAAACAAAAAAAACTCTTTGTCATCAGTCCAGAGAATGATATGGAGTTGTTATAGATTGTTTTGGTCAACAAATATTTCCTATGATGTAATTTATCTTTCACTAGAAACTAATTTCAGATGAGCTCCTAATCATGCATGGGTAAGATGGCCACTGTGAGATTCTGATGCTTGCACAGTTACAGGTTTAGAGAGTCATTATTGTCATGAGCAGAATACAATTAAATTCTTACTTGCATTTGCTAACTCCTCCTTGAACCGTCACCTTATCGTGGTGGAGGGGTTTGCGTGTCCCAATGATCCTAGGAGCTATGTTGTCCGGGGCTTTATGCCTGGTAGAACCACCAAGGCAAACTGGTCCTAGGTGAGGGATGAGACAAAGAGCGGTTCAATAAACCTCCAATGAAAATAAAACTGTGGACAGCGTTTTCCCTTGCCGGGCGCTGGTCACGGGCCCCCTCTGGAGCCAGGCCTGGAGGTGGGGCTCGATGGCGCGCCTGGTGGCGGGCCTGCACCCATGGGGCTCGGCCGGGCACAGCCCGAAGAGGTAACGTGGGTCCTCCTCCCCATGGGCTCACCACCTATGGGAGGGGCCAAGGAGGTTGGGTGCAATGTGAGTTGGGTGGTGGCCGAAGGCGGGGACCTTGGCGGTCTGATCCTCGGCTACAGAAACTGGCTCTTGGGATGTGGAATGTCACCTCTCTGAAGGGAAGGAGCCTGAGCTAGTGCGCGAGGTCGAGAGGTTCCGGCTAGATATAGTCGGACTCACCTCGGCGCACAGCTTGGACTCTGGAACCAATCTCCTTGAGAGGGGCTGGACTCTCTACCACTCTGGAGTTGCCCCCGGTGAGAGGCGCCGAGCAGGTGTGGGCATACTTATTGCCCCGACTGGAGCCTGTGCATTGGGGTTTACCCGGTGGGCGAGAGGGTGGCCTCCCTCCGCCGGGTGGGGAAGGGTCCTGACTGTTGTTTGTGCGTATGCGAACAGCAGTTTGGAGTATCCACCCTTTTGGAGTCTCTGGAGGGTTGCTAGAGGGCATACCTTCTGGGGATTCCCTCGTTTTGCTGGGAGACTTCAATGCTCCGTGGGCAATGACAGTGAGACCTGGAAGGGCGTGATTGGGAGGAATGGCCCCGATCTGAACCCGGCGGTGTTTTGTTATTGGACTTCTGTGCTCGTCACGGATTGTCCATAACGAACACCATGTTCAAGCATAAGGGTGTTCATATGTGCACTTGGCACCAGGACACCCTAGGCCTCAGGTCGATGATCGACTTTGTGGTCGTGTCGTGGACTTGCGGCCATATGTCTTGGACACTTTCGGGTGAAGAGAGCTGTCAACTGATCACCACCTGGTGGTGAGTTGGCTTCGATGGTGGGGAAGATGCGGTCAGACCTGGTAGGCCCAAGCGTGTTGTGAGGGTCTGCTGGGAGCGGCTGGCAGAGTCCCCTGTCAGAAGTAGCTTCAACTCCCACCTCCGGCAGAACTTCAACCCGTCCGAGGGAGGTGGGGACATTGAGTCGAATGGGCCATGTTCCGTGCCTCTATTGTTGAGGCGGCTGACGGAGCTGTGGCGCAAGGTGGTGGTGCCTGTCGTGGCGGCAATCCCGAACCCGTTGGTGGACACGGCGGTGAGGGATGCCGTCAAGCTGAAGAAGGAGTCCTATAGGACTTTTTGTCCTGTGGGTCTCTGGAGGCAGCTGATAGGTACCGGCAGGCCAAGCGGAGCAGCGGCTTCGTTGTTGCTGAGGCAAAACTTCGGGCATGGGAGGAGTTTGGAGAGGCCATGGAGAGCGACTTTGGACGGCCGAGGAGATTCTGGTCCACCGTCCGGCGTCTCAGGAGGGAAGCAGTGCAGTGTCAACACCGTATATGGTGGGGATGGTGCGCTGCTGACCTCGACTTCGGGGCGTTGTGGGTGGTGGGAGGAGTACTTGAAGACCTCCTCAATCCCACTAACATGCCTTCCAATGAGGAAGCAGAGCCTGGGGACTCTGAGGTGGGCTCTCCCATCTCTGGGACTGAAGTCACCGAGGTGGTCAAAAACTCCTTGGTGGCAGGGCCCGGGGTGGATGAGATCGCCGGAGTTCCTTAAGGCTCTGGATGTTGTAGGACTGTCTTGGTTGACCGTCTCTGCAACATCGCATGGACATCGGGACAGTGCCTCTGGATTGGCAGACCGGGGTGGTGGTCCCCTCTTTAAAAGGGGACGGAGGGTGTGTTCCAACTATAGAGGGATCACACTCCTCAGCCTCCCTGGAAAAGTCTATTGGGGTTCTGGAGAGGAGGGTCCGTCGGATAGTGAACCTCGGATTCAGGAGGAACAGTGTGGTTTTAGTCCTGGTGGCGGAACAGTGGACCAGCTCTTCACCCTTAGCAGAGTCCTGGAGGGTGCATGGGAGTTTGCCCGACCGGTCTACATGTGTTTTGTGGACTTGGAAAAGGCATTCGACCGTGTCCCTCGGGGAATCCTGTGGGGGTGCTCGGGAGTATGGGGTACGGACCCCTGATAAGAGCTGTTGGTCTCTGTACAACGGTGTCAGAGCTTGGTCGCATTGCGGCAGTAAGTCGAGCCCGTTTCCAGTGAGAGTTGGACTCCGCCAGGGCTGCCCTTTGTCACCGATTCTGTTCATAACTTTTATGGACAGAATTTCTAAGCGCAACCAGGGTGTTGAAGGGGTCGGTTTGGTGGACTCAGGATTGGGTCACTGCTTTTGCAGATGATGTTGTCCTGTTTGCTTCATCAGGCCGTGATCTTCAGCTCTCTCTGGATCGGTTAGCAGCTGAGTGTGAAGCGGCTGGGATGAGAATCAGCACCTCCAAATCCGAGCATGGTCCTCAGCCGGAAAAGGGTGGAGTGCCCTCTCAGGGTTGGGGGAGAGATCCTGCCCCAAGTGGAGGAGTTCAAGCATCTCGGGGTCTTGTTCACGAGTGAGGGAAGAATGGAGCGTGAGATCGACAGGCGGATCGGTGCGGCATCCGCAGTGATGCGGGCTCTGCATCGGTCTGTCGTGGTGAAAAGGAGCTGAGCCGTAAGGCAAAGTTCTCAATTTACCAGTCGATCTACCTCCTACCCTCACCTATGGTCATGAGCTATGGGTAGTGACCGAAAGAACGAGATCGCGAATACAAGCGGCTGAAATGAGTTTCCTCCGCAGGGTGTCTGGGCTTTCCCTTAAAGATAGGGTGAGAAGCTCAGTCATCCGGGAGGGCTCAGAGTAGAGCCTGCTCCTCCGCATCGAGAGGAGTCAGATGAGGTGGCTCGGGCATCTGATCAGGATGCCTCCTGGGCGCCTCCCTGGTGAGGTGTTCCGGGCACGTCCAACGGGAGGAGGCCCGGGGAAGACCCAGGACACTGGAGGGACTATGTCTCCGGCTGGCCTGGGAGCATGCTGGATTCTCCGGAAGAGCTGGAAGAAGTGGCGGGGAGAGGGAAGTCTGGGCCTCTCTGCTTAAGCTGCTGCCCCCGCGACCCGACCTCGGATAAGCGGAAGAGAATGGATGGATGGATGGATGCATTTGCTAAGCAATATGCAACACTCTCTGGGCCATGATTAGTGAATATAACTACCTTACTTCAAAACTTCTGTTGTCCTTACCTGAAAATCTCAGAACAATATCAGCAATATAAGAGAGATGTTTTCAGATATGTTTTGTCTTTTACACTATTCCTTAATTGTGACATTTGGGTATGAAAATATGTGTGTCCTAGTAGACATGTGTTGAGTTAGAAGAGTGGACTTCTCTAACCCTGTGAATATGGATTGTACGGAGAGGTGGACAATCAATCAATCAATCAACATTTATTTATATAGCACATTTTCATACAAAAAAATGTAGCTCAAAGTGCTTTACAAAATGAATAGAAAAATAGAAGACACAATAAAAAATAAACATAAGTCAACATTAATTAACATAGAATAAGTAAGGTCCGATGGCCAGGGTGGACAGAAAAACAAAAAAACTCCAAAAGCTGGAGAAAAAAAATAAAATCTGTAGGGGTTCCAGACCACGAGACCACCCAGTCCCCTCTGGGCAATCTACCTAACATAAATTAAACAGTTCTCTTTGTATTTTGGGTTCTCACGGAAGGACTTGATGATGATGGTCACGTAGACTTCTGGCTTTCAGTCCATCAATGTTGGAGCATCATGATGCTTTGAGTAGGTGGTGGTGGCACAGGCTGCCACCACAAAGAAACCGGAAAAAGAAACAGAAGAGAGAGTATGGGTCAGTACAGATTTTGAAGCCACTGTGAATAGTTATTATGAAGAATTGAACATACAGAGTATCAGTATTAAGTTAAAGTGAAGTTAGGAGAAGGCCATGTTAAAGTAATGTGTTTTCAGCAGTGTTTTAAAGTGCTCTACTGTATTAGCCTGGCGAATTCCTATTGGCAGGCTATTCCAGATTTTAGGTGCATAACAGCAGAAGGCCGCCTCACCACTTCTTTTAAGTTTAGCTTTTGGAATTATAAGGAGACACTCATTTGAAGATCTAAGGTTACGATTTGGAATATAACGTATCAGGCATTCCGATATATAAGATAGAGCGAGATTATTTAAGGCTTTATAAACCATAAGCAGAATTTTAAAGTCAATCCTGAATGACACAGGCAACCAATGTAGTGACATCAAAACTGGAGAAATGTGTTTGGATTTTCTTTTAATAGTTAGGATTCTAGCAGCTGCATTCTGCACTCATTGCAAGTGATTTATGTCTTTTTTGGGTAGTCCTGAGAGGAGTGCGTTACAGTAATCTAGTCTACTGAAAACAAAAGCGTGAATTAATTTCTCAGCATCTTTCAATGATATAAGAGGTCTAACTTTTGCTTTGTTTAAGTGAAAAAATGCTGTCCTAGTGGTCTGATGAATATGCGATTTAAAATTCAGATTACGGTCAAGTTTTTTACTTCCGTCTTAACTTTTAATCCTAATGCATTAAGTTTATTTCTGATAACCTCATTGAATCCATTATTGCCAATTACTAACATTTCAGTTTTCTCTTTATTTAGTTTGAGAAAATGACTATTCATCCATTCAGAAATACAAGTAAGACATTGTGTTAGTGTATCGAAAGAGTCGGAGTCATCAGGTGCTATTGAAAAGTACAGCTGTGTGTCATCAGCATAGCTGTGGTAACTCACGTTGTAACCTGAGATAATCTGACCTAACAGAAGCATATAGATTGAGTGGTCAACTGACACTTTAAAGTCTGCTTTTTTGTAGTTGACATATCTTTTCTATCTTACACTATCTCAGAATTTATGACACTTGGATATGAAATTTCATGCATCCTGGTATATAGTTAGAAGAAATTGTACTGTGGCCTTTAAAGATGTCATGTTCAAATAGGTGGCCACCAACAGAAAACATTCTACTCTATTGCTATGGGCTTATTTTTTCTGTTTTATAGTGTACACACTCTTCTTGGCACATCTGTTGCACTTTGCAGCATCAACTTATGTCACTTGAAATGGAAACATAAATAAATGAACAAAAAGTAAATATGCAAAAGTGCTACTGCAATCACATGGCAGGCCTTTACAATTATGAAGAATGTTTTTTTTTGTATTTTGTTTTAGTTTAATAAACGTTGCTCAGTAGTAAATTCAGTAGTCTGGGAGGAACTCAATAAGGGCATTGCATAAATGAAAGAATACCACGTTTGACATTAAACAAGTGAGCACAGTCCGTATGTGACACATGAGCTTTAATATGGTATTAAATAACTGGCAAAGCTCAAATGCTCTCAAGTAATCAAGCAGAAGTGAAAGCTACAACTACAATGGTGCCTGTAACTGCTATGATTAGTTTTTGTAGAATACAATACAAGGAGCAATTTTTTAAATGGAGGTGGCATTGTATTAGAAGTCTTGGCTTAGGAGAACATGAACTGAGACCATAACATACAAAGTGCATTAAACCATCTTGGCAAATTTAGACTCTGGTATGATGTATCACTAAACAACATTCTTTTGAAATATACTGTATTTTCATGGTATACTGTAGTCATTATTTACTCAACAGCTTTGCAAAAGCAGACTTAACTAAATAAGATTTAAATAGCTTCCCTATATTTCTTTAACACACATCAGCCATTTGCATTACAGTCCAAGCCCCATGCAAGCTTTCCCGTGGTGTAATATAACAGCACAAATGGAACTGAATATCTCCCTATGTTTGGAAGTTATTGATGGAAACATAATGGAAGAAAAATAAAACATAATGGAAGAAAAATAAAAAAAAAATAAAGCAGCTTGGTAACATTTATGTGAAAACGAAAGAGCTGAGGGAAGAAATGACTTGCATTCATCCATCCATTTCCTAACCTGCTGAATCCAAACACAGGGTCATGCTGGAGCCAATCCCAGGCAGGGTGCCAACCCACACGGGCCAATTTAGAATTGCCAATCCACCTAACCTGCATGTCTTTGGGAGGAAACCAGAGCACCCGGAGTAAACCCACGCAGAACATGCAAACTCCACACAGGGAGGACCCAGGAATCGAACCCAGGTCTCCTAACTGCAAGGCAGGAGCGCTACCACTGCGCCACCATGCTGCCCAACTTGCATTCATTTTCATAGAAAAAAGGCCTTTATAGTTTAAAATGCTGAAATTCTTGTAAAACACAATACATTGTGGCTTTGGTGGATTTTAATTAATAATTATGTGGCATAGTGTACACAATCAAAGGCCCTTGTGAACTTAACATGAATTTTGTGTTATGAAGCTATTCAGTTACACTCAGAGATCTTTGCCAAAAACAAATTCAATGCAGCAATGATTGTATTAATATTCCAAACACTGAAAATTAATATGGTGTCATCTATATGCACAACAGAAGAATTAATTAAAAATGAAAGAAGGTCATTTTTGAAAAGATGGAATAAAGTCACCCCATATGAATATGTTTTGTTTAATGTGAATATCATTTCTCCAGAGTATTTTATAATGATATTGTCAGCTTTAACATATTAACATTTTACAAAAAGCACTGAGTACAATAAATTAAAAGAGGAAAAAAGAAAATAAGTGTTTTTGAACCTGATTATTGGGTTCTTCTTGGTTTGCATTTATTAAGCAGCACAAAGCTGGCTGCCCTTTTAGATTTTTTCTGAAGGTTTTTCTTTAAAAGTAAAGGAAGGCTATGACAGCATTTCTGTAGCACATAAAAAGGAAATATGTTTCTTAGCAGAATAGGTAGTTGTGGGAAGAGGCAGTGCAGTCAATAATAAGTTTATTTGCCACTGGGCAGCTTTCCATTCACCAATAAAGCATGAGCTGATAAAATCTGTGAATTACTTTCATTACTGGTAGCACTCCCAGGAGAAAATATCTAACCCAAGAAAGAAAAAAAAAACCTCTGAAGCTATTTTCTTGCCATTTTATATCTTACTGGCGAGGTAAATATGAAAAAAAAAATCATTGTTAGCATTGGAGCCCATGTGTGTACAGGGACAGTTGCAGAAGTCTCCTGCTAGGTTTACTCAGCTCATGAAGCTCCAAGCTCCACTAAGATATGTGTACTCTACAATAGGTTGTGGTTGATAATGAAATAATTATGCTGATCCAAATCAATATGAATTTCATGGAACATCAACACATCATACGATTTATTATACACAATATAGATTGTTTAAATCCTCAAAGCTGCAGTTCAATTCCCAGGTTCATCTGTGACTAAGTTTGCAGCCTCCTCTCATGTCTCAGTGAGCTTTCTCTTATATCACAAAGAATCATATATTAGAGGAATTGACTCTGCCTTGGTCTAAAGTGAATGAGACTGGGTATAAGGGTGTGTGTCCTACAATGGACAGGCATCTCATTCATGGTTGGTTCATGCCTTACACATGATGGCCATAGGATACGCCTTCATTTTAACCCCAAAATGAAAACAGTGAGTTTATGAACAAAGACTGAAAACAATACAGACAGTCTCATTCCTCACAGCTCCAACAAGCTGCATTGAATTCCCAGTTCAATCAATCAATACGGTATTTCAATGTCACTCATGTCCACGAGGAGTTTCTGCTGGTACTGCAGTTTCTTCCACATCGAACAGACGTGCATGATAGGTCAACTGACGTCTGTAAATTAATTTGGTGTTCATAACTCTGCCCTGTGATGTACTGACATCCCATCCAATACTTTGCTGGAAGACTGACAGCTCATGGCAACCATGTAACTGGTAATGCAGGTTCACAAAGGAATGAATGGATAAGCAGATAGACTGCTTAACAAATATTGAAGTTGAAAGTAGGCACAAGAATACAATAGTTGTAGAATTTACCTACGCCTTCCTATCATTGTATCCTCCACTTCAAGCAAAACATTCTCAAATCCTTTTAACTGAGTTAAGGGTCACGGGGTAACTGAAGCCTAAACTGCACAGCCCTGGACAGAATTCAGACCCACTCCTGCATGCGGCCAAACTCACACTGTGACCAACTTAACAGTCGCCAGTTAACTTGAGCTGCATGATTTTTTGGACGTGGGAGAAGAAAACAGAGAATCTAGAGAAAAACCATTTAGGCACTGGGAGAACTTGTATTGTAAACTCCACATTGTCTTTGAGCAGACACTGGATTTAAATACATGAGACTGGATGTGTAAAGATGTAGCACTAAGTACCATACTGCTTCTTTAAGTTTAAGTTCTTTATACTCTATGATTTAACTTTAGCATTATGTGTATTGTGTACGGGTGTTCGTTTATATATCCTCTTTATTAAATGTACCTTTTTCTTTTTCTTCCAAAGAAGGCATATGTATGTATGAGATCTTTGTCTTTAAACTTAAAAAAATAAAAAAACGGGAACAAGGGCAGAATATTTCATTTCCACCTGGAGAAGGACAATGCTATATAAGATAAGATTAGATTAGATCTTTACTGCCATACACTGCAAAACCATAGTGAAAACAGGCAATAAAACAGTAAGATGAAGTAAAATACACCAATTCAGTAAATTCTTGTTATCCACGGGGGCTATGTTCCCAAAATATATAAATACTAGTAATGGCGTACTGCACGATAAAGTGCAGTGAATACACTTGACCTGAGCATTCCTAGTTTTCATCCTCTTTCTCTGTTTCTGTTTGGCATTCGTTTGCTCAGAGGTTGATGCTCTTGCTGCTTCCTGAGCAGCTCTTTTTTCTCCAACCTATCGGCCCCCGCTTCTCTTCTTTTGTCTGCATCTTTTCATATTTAAACTGATTACGTTAGTTTTTGTATTGCAATTACTTAGTACGTTTTCTTTAATTTATCACTTAAGCTGGCACTTAAACCTTCAGTCTGCATCAAGAATGATTAGCGAAGGTGGTAGGGAATGAGAAAGGTGCCCATAGGCATGCGCCGCACAGCCGTTCCGCTGCGCGCTGCCGAGAGTTGATTCTACAATAAAATAAAATAAAAATAAAAAGAGTAATACAGATCATCACCCCAAAAGCAGATAGTAGCCATCACGTAGTATATGAGTACCAAATTTCAAGTCAATAGGTGAAACGGTTTGCGAACTACTGGTGATTTAATATCCTGGACAGACAAACGAACAGCCATGGTAGTGTATTATATAAGAAGATAAAAATATAAGAAACATGAATACTGAAGCATTAATTCCATGGGAAAACTAAAGATAGATTCTACAGATTGGGGGGGGGATTTAGACCAGCAGAGGAGGTGGGATTGAGTGGACGCACCAGTCTTCCACTTTCATCTCTCAAATTTCACTATCAATCCTTCCACGGTTTCTGCTACAGAAATCTTGTTACGACTTTTATTTCTTCTAAAAATGTTAACAGGGGTCAATCATCTTCTAGGCACTCCGGCAAGAGTGACCACAGTAGGGCAGATCGCAGGACTCCAATAAACCATTCAATTAATAGTAGCAATGGGCAGTGAGTACAAAAGGCAGGAACTTAATCAGTGTGAGTTTATGACCTGCACTTACAGGGTATTTCTCGTTCATGAGGAACATTTGCAAATCCTGGTTCCCTTCAAGAATGGGATTCAATAGCCTGCCCATGCCTCTCATGCTGGGTAGACACAGATTGATCCACTCAATGTAGTGCAGCCATGCATCTCCAGACATCTAAGGGCGTCACAAATCTGTTATTGCTCAATGTCACATGTTTCTCATACATGTTAAGCCTCTCAGGTTTTTTTTGACTGTGTATGGTTGCGAAAACAGCCCTCTGATTTATGTCCCAAGCCCCATCCCACAGCCTGCAGCAAGGATGCTATCCATGAATAGGCGTATCTAGGTACAGCTAGACCATGAGTGTCACAAAACAGGTTGCACTTTTATAATAGCAAATGGGTGAAAACAGAATCAAAAGATAGCAATGATTAACTGTCAGTAAGTCAGAGTAGTGGAAGAATGGCCTAATGTACCTACTGCAAAAAAGAATTGTAAAGACATATAGGCTGTGTTAAACAGTAGTTGGAAAAGGAAACAGTGCAGTACACATATAAATGTAGAATTAGATATAAACTTGCATGTGGATACAGTACAGGGCAGGTAAGATCAGGTTACCAAGAATACATCGACCTTATGGTCTGAGGGAAGAAACTGTCAAACCCAGGTTCCACAAAGATGGAGACCTGGGTATGAGTAAAATTCAGGTCCACGGGCTGTGAGCCTGCAATACTAAGCACTGTGCTACAATGTCACATGTTGAAATTCTCTGCCTACTTACAAAGCTTTTAAAGGTGGTAGGCCTGAAAAATAAAAGTCCAACTTATACTCCAATACAGATCTAAGACAAAAGTGTAGGCCTCACAAATCTAAAGTAGGGTAGTCCTAAATCAAGATGTACCCTTAAAGCCTTCACATGCCCAATGCTGGGGCAAAAACTAAAGGCATAAATATATAGAAAGGGAGAGAGGAAAACAGTAAAAAAAACCAAAAAAAAAACCTTTGGCCCACAAAACCAAGAACACTGATTTTTACTAAGAAAGAATTTATTTATAAAAATCGGGACTGCTCTCCCCTAGACTTTCTCATATACTCATGGAGATGGATATTTGAGTAGTAAACTGCAAGACAATGATTACATTTTTATATTATGTACATTAAAGAACCATCAAAAACAAATCAAATTAATAATATATTGAACAATTATTATAAAAGTAAAGTTGAATAAATCGGACTCTGCAGCTGAATGAATAAAAGGTAAAGTACCACTTCCAGTTAACGGAAAAAGCCCATAAGTTGATAGAAATCTACATTTTGTACTGAATACTTGTATGCAAAATTTGGTTGACCTAAGTGAAAGTGTATTCAAGTTATCATGCTTACATATGCACACATACACAGACAGACACACAGACATAATTCCAAAACTGGTATTTTCTGACTCATGGAGGTCTAAAATGTCAAGATTCATCAAAGTCTCGAAATGGAATTTTTGGAGGATTCCAGTACTTTCTCTATACTTCGTATGTGAGAAAGTAAAAATAGAATTACTTCAAAGGTACTTGACGTACAAAAAGGTTTGTAAAGAAAACAGCAGATCAAAAGCTGACAAATAAGTCCAGAATCTCCAAATTAATACCTTAATAAAGGCAGAATGTTCATAGAATACTACAAATATACAAACCACAGACAATATAAAATTACTCAACAAAGTAAGATGAGCCCCCAGAACCTGACCATTCTACCAAATTCACTGACAACATATACAATATGTAGTGGTCATAACTCCCATTCCTTATTAAAAGAAAATAGTTTAAATTAATTTCTTCTGTATTTTCAAAAAAGATTCAAAAGTGTTCATGCCTGTTAGCGACACTGATGAAAATGATGAATTTAAGTGTATATGCTGTAGATATGTCTTTGAACAAATTATTTCTTTTTTTGCAGTTATTCGTTTTAAATTTGCCTTTCTATCCTGGGCAATGACTCTCATCCCCTGTATGAGGTCTTGGCTAAACAGTGGATCACATTCAGGAACGAACTGAGACAACTGTGTTGCTCCAAGGAGCACTATGTAATGTCATTTATATCCTCAGCCAATCCAGATCTATAATGAGTCACCCCTTGGCCGAGGTGGCATTGTTCACAGTCTGCCGAATGGCACTAAGCTGGTCTAAGAGACATCTTAACAGACTTCCATGCTATGTGCAATATGCTGTGCCAATAAATAAACTGTGCCAATGACTGACATCCTGTACAGTGAAGTTGGAACTTATTAGCAGGTAGCATATAGATAATTCATGTTATATGTTTGTTTGTACCTTGTTAGCACTCTTAAGATTCTTATAATTTTTGTTCTATGTATATTTGAGTCATTTTTGTCTGCTGCTGTAACACTGCAATTTCCTGTGAGATTAATCAAGTTTCTATCTATCTATCTATCTATCTATCTATCTATCTATCTATCTATCTATCTATCTATCTATCTATCTATCTATCTATCTATCTATCATAATGTAATTAACACACCTGCATTTTAAACTTCAAGAAAAACAATGGGCATTTACCTATAGCAAGGCATTTTTGGGAATTGTTTGAAACAGTGAATGATAAGGAGCTACTAAGCTGATATTATAAAACCTTGTAGAGTTAGACAGTTTTGCAAAGTGATATTAATGGCTTTGCAACAGAGAAACACAGGCAAATGTAGAAGCCGGACTAGTGCAGTAGATTGTCCAATTACAGTCTACTTAAAACAAGGCAAAATGAATCCAAAATAGCCTTCAAAAAAGAAGACTATTATTGAGCTGCCTGTGTAATTAATTACAATGTAAAAATGTGCCTAACAAAAGAAATTCAAGCCTTCAGATATTCCTCTAATGAACTACAATGCGTTAATGACTGCATGTTCTGAAAAAGGAAAGAATGATGTCTTGACCTAAATTACATTTTTCCTTGCTCATTTGTGAAGAAATGTCATTTGAAGCCTTGAATTTCTCCCAAAGTATGTTTATTATGCTGTTTTTCAGGACACAGCCAGACAGTGAAGTCTCTTTCTGTTCAGGCACTTCTGTTCATATGAACAGCTGTGCGTTGCCATGGCAGAATGAGACAGAGGTGGAGAAAGTGAGAGTTACCTTGCACCAGGCTTTCTTAATAAGACACACAACAGAAGAGTTTTTGCAGTTATGATAAAAACATTCAAAGGCATGAGTACTCTATGAAAGGTACTGTATAAAGTAATTATTGATTAAATGTGGGTCTCTGAGTAAAATGGTACTTAGAAGTATAATTATTTGAAATGGTAAATATATTTGGGTAATATATGCAAATCCTTCTAATCATGTTTTATCAAAGCCATTTAATCCCAACCAGGGTGTGGCAGTGACACTGTTCTGTTAAATAATATCTGTAAAGTGTATATACTTTACAGAAAAATGTGCCACTTAACCATGTTTTATATATGGAACCAGGAATGTAAGAAAGGAAGCCCCACACAATGATGAAAGACAACCCATATTCTAAGTGCCATTTAGTCAGTGTTGTGCAAGAACTAGCTCAAAGTTCAGTTCACTTAGATTAAAATGAATACATTCACGTTCATAGTTCACCATTTCAATTTTGAACTAATCATGTTCAGTTAATTTTGTATTTTTTAAGGAGTGAGAATAAATGACCCATGAGTTTACTTTTTTCAATTTTGCATACCTTATATTATGCTATTACAGTGTTCTAGAATAAAATACAATAATTATGAAGACTTTTTTTTATTTAAATACACTTTGTTGAGTTATACCCAGCAACAAACAAATATAACCATACAGTATATACTAATATCCTCCCGGTCATACATATAAATTACTGCTCTATTTCCAACCATGTGACACAAATGGTAACTGTGGAACCAGCATGTAGCTAAACTAACCTATTACGTTGCTGGTCAAAATTCACATCCAACAGTGAAAAATATAAAGTGGCCACGCAAAGCACAACATTTTCCTAAAAGTGAAGTGGTGCTTCACCATGTGGTCATGTCAGTGGGGGTGCAGCTTAAACACGAGCAGGCAGACACAGACAGTGCCTATTTGATTTTACGTTATATTTTCCAAATACAAATAATTGGCAAAAATTTGTAAAAGTACACTATTTGTATTTATCCGAATACCGTATTTGGATTCAGCTCCACCCCTACATTACAGGGTAAGGTAAAATGTTTAAGCTGGACCTAAACCAGATCCAGACAGTCACATAAAACTGAACTAGCTCACGTTCAAGTTCTTCACTTGCAAATACATTACGTTAAGTTCACCATTCTTAGAAAAATGAACTTGTTCAATGAACACGCTCTTTTGAACTAGTTCATGCACTAGTTCACAACACTGCATTTAGTTCAGTGATAACACACATATGCACACATTCACAATCGATCATACAAGGCCAGTTTAGAGTAATCTTGTCTGAAGAAGGGGCCTGACTTGCCTCGAAAGCTTGCATAGTGTAATCTTTTTAGTTAGCCAATAAAAGGTGTAATTTTGCTTGGCTTTTCTTAACTTAACCATAATTACAGGGAGTTTACGCACACTTTCTATCCTTGAGTTGAGAGGTGAGTCAGCACCTGTAAAAATATTTTAAGAAGTGGCTTGACTACTTTTGGACACTGATTGCCACCACATCACCCCCATTTAATTTACTATATCTGGGCTTATTGCTGTCTTTGCTATCCTTTTTTGGGACTTTACAATAAAGTCTTTGCAGTAATTGATCACATTTCTTTACAAGATTGGATATATTCAAATTGTTGCTGTTTACATGTGGGCATTCCTGTTAAGGTTTGGTAATTTCATATTTGTTGTGTGTTCATGTGTTGCATTATCATCAGTAAATACTTTTTGAATTTTCTACTTTAAACGGGTAACTTCTACATTTTAAAGCTGATGAGAGTGAACTGAACACACTGTTTGGCTAATGTCTCCCTTGCCCCTCATTTTAAACAACATATTAACATGGAAAGTGTTACAGGGGATGTATACCCAATTGTAGGAGACCCTGGAAGGTTGTCAAAAGAGTGAATTGCCATAAGAGTCACTGGAGACCGGAGCATATCTTGGAGATATTGGGCTTGATCAGTGTGTCCAGCACATTTCAGTACCTATCGTACTAGACAAATTCAGAGTCAGCACTTAACCTAACCTGCACATCTTTGAGCTGTAGGGCTAAAACCAGACAGCTTAGGAAAAACCCCACAGAAACACAGGGAGAACATGGGAACTACACGCACACTGACCTAAGCTAGGATTCAAAACCAGGAGGTCAAAGCTATGAGGCAGCATCAGTAAACAATGTACCTAAATGCACAGTCTGGTGTAGCGGTTAAGGCTTTGGACTTCAAACCCTGATGCTGCAGGTTCATATCTCACTATTCATACAGTGCGACCATGAGTAAGTCACTTCACCTACCTGTGGTCCAATTGGAAGAAGAAACAAAATGTAACCAATTGTATCTCAAATGTTGTGTCACCATATATAAAGGTGTTAGCCAAATAAGTAAATATAAATGCAATTCAACATAAAACATTTCCTCTCTAGTAGATAACAGCATGCACAAACACTAATTGGTTACTTCATATACTGTATATATAGAATCATTCATCGCATCTTCCAATGGAACTAAAATTGCTTTGCTTAAAGTTTAAAAGCAAACATGTGGAACACATACACACAAGTAACAGTTTCATAGTATAATCATGACAATAATTGATCATGTGCCAAAGAAATCAGCTTTTTTCCTGCCTGAATATTTATCAGCTCATCACATTAACCGCTATGGTGATGAAGTGTCTGAAGAAACTGGTCATGATCCACCTTACACATAACATCCTTGCTACCCTGGATTTATTACAGCTTGCATACCTGTGTAACAGTTCTATGGATGGTGCCATCTCTCTCAACTGCACACTGCTCTGGGATATCTGGAAAGGAAAAACACCTATGGCAGGATGCTGTTCATTGACTATAACTGTGCCTTTAACACCATTCTAGTGCTAAAGCTCAGAGACCCTGGCCTGAACAATTCCACATGTGGCTGGGTATTTGATGTCCTGACAATTAGACCCCAGTCAGTGAGAATTGGCAAAAATAAATCCTCCATGCTGTTGACCAATATCAGTGTTTTGCAAGGCCTGCCTCAGCCCACTGCTCTATAGTCTATTCACCTATGACCGTGCAGCAAAGAATGAGAGCAACAGTATCCTCAAACTCACAGATGACGCATGAGTTTGGCCTCACCAGTGACAATGATGAGGTTGCCTAAAGGAGAGAGGTAAAAGACCTGACTGTATGGTGCCATAACAACATCCTTTCCCTGAATGTCGACAAAACAGAGGAGATTATTGTTGACTTCAGAAAGAGCAAAAGGCAGTCATGCACCACTCCACATCAATGGCTCCCCTGTGCAGACAGTTAACAGCTTCAGGTTTCTGGGTGTCCAGATCACCACCTGCATACTGAAAAAGGCTCAGCAAGGGATTGTTTTCCTGAGGAGGCTAAAGAGCTTTGGGGGTAGAAAGCAAAACACAAGTGTACTTTTACCACTACACTATTGAAAGTATCCTGAACGAATGCATCACAGTGTGGTTTGGTAACCTCATTTGCCAGGACTGCAAACTCCTCCATGCAGCTTATAAAATAAATTGGGCTGACCTTTCACAGCTTTCTACTGTCTACTCAACCAGATGTCTGAGATGAGCTGAATCCATCATCTCTAATAACAGACACTCAGCTCATACCCTGTTTTCATTTCTGCACTCTGGGAAGTGCTACCGAAGCCTCATCACTCACTCCACTGGCTTCTGAAACAACTTCTTCCATCAGGCCATAAGGACACTGAACTCCCAGTATCTTGATCCTACCTGCCCTGCGCTGTGTACTGTACCTGCCTGCTGGTTTATGTGTAATTGTAAGATATTTTGTTACTTTTGTACTTTATTAATTTATTTATTTTATGCTCTTTATTTATCTTCTGCTACACTTATTTATTTATTGCATTTTTTTTTTAAATCACTGCATCTGTGGCACACGAATTTCACTATGCTCTCACAGTGACATTAAGGTTCTCTAACCAAACTAATCTCTAATCTTAAATTGAACCAAAGATAAAAAAGGATCATCTGTTTCACATGTCATATAACACATTACCAGAAGATGGCGCTAAATCAATGTCATTTTTGAGTGAATGTCTATAAAGCTGAGGCTGAACATAATGCAGACAGTACAGGAGGCAATTTGGGGTGTCATATATAATATTATCTGTAGATGGCAGCAAATAACTGTAATTCATGAGTGAAATAAAACTTACTACACTGCCACTGAAAATAATGTGAAAAGCCTATGTGCCAGACTGACCTGTCATAGGCAATACTACAAAACAGTGCCAAATTACTATAATAGTAAACAGTATTCTGAAAAGTTTGAGTCAAAAAAAAAAAAAATGTAAGAAAAATATTTTTAAAGATTTTCCAATTCTAGTTACTGAAAGTACTTTGAATATATGAATTACTTCTTCTTTGGCATCTAATATACTTCACAATGAGGCCATTGTGTATCATTTACGGCTGCAGATTGATCGTACGCAAGAACACTCTACATTTTTTGTAATATTTGATTTGTTTATCTACAATGTACAAGACAAACAGGTTTTTGTAATACAGTCTTTATAATAGAAAAAAGAATATAAAAGGTTAGACAGCTACACACACTGTAGGCTGTTCTAAACATTTCTATCCATCCATCATATACTTAATATGTTTATTGAAATGCATAATCACCAAGAATAGTGTTTATGTAAATATCTTTTCAACTTCAGAATAAAAAAAAACTGTTCCTTTGGCATACTGTACATACTTTGATGGATCTGGATTTTATTGCATTTTTTTCTTATTGTCTAATTCAAAATGAAAAACAGTTTAACACAAATTAATATTGCCAAAACATGAATATTACATTAAACAAGTAAGACTGTAGGGGAATGAAGTCTATTCATTTTCTGAAACTATTTCTTGTATAATCTTGAGTGTAAGACCAGGACCGATATTGTGTAGGAAACCAATCATAAACCACCACCAATCATAAATAAATGACAGAATTAAAGGAATGGGTGGCATAGTGGTTTAGTGGTTAAGACTGCAGCTTTATAAATCTGGCATCTTGAGTTTGAAGTCTACACCTAATCATTGTCTGCTTGGATTTTGTATGCTCTCTCTGTGGGTTTTTTTCTCTCACATACCCAAAAAATGTGCAAATTATGTTAATTTTGGATTACAATTAGGTGTGTGTATGTGTATGAGTGGTCTCTGTATTGGACAGGCACCTTGTCCACGGCTGTTTTTCTTGCCTACACTGGGACTAGTGCTGCTAGGCTTCACCCAAATTGGATTACCCTAAATTTATGCATTTTCTGAATTATTTGTTCGTGTTTTTCTTTTGAATTCTAGACAGGACAGGAAGAAGTACATTTCTGACCCCATTTTTCCTTTCTTTTCTCACTTTGTGTGCCTGTTTCTTTCCAGGGAGCTACGGCAAGGCTTACAGAAGCAGAGCTGGCAGATTCACATGGCTGAGATGCTTTGAGGCAGGCAATCTGGCAACTGCCTCAAATCAGTGACTTTATGTCCCTGAGGTTCAAAAAGGCTACAGAGCAGAGAGTTTGGTTATGGAGATGGCCAGAAGCAAAATGTCAGTTTTCCAGAGCTGTTTCTTTCTGAGGATTCTCAAAAAAAGGAAGCTGTGTTGTAATAAAGACATACAGTACCAGCTAGTAACATAGACAAGAAACCTGCTCAAATTATGTCATTGGATGTGACTAATGGGCATAGATAATGGCATGTAGACAATATTTATTTTTAAATTTTAAAGTTGTCCACTTATTGAGGGCTGAAATGAGGATGAAAAAGAGTCTGCCAAAGTATCTTATGACAAGTATCTTAAATGTGTCACATTTGAGATCATGCTATGTGATGAGCCATAAAGACCCTACATGCCTCTAAACAGTACCAGTGTCTTGAAATGATCCCCCTACTGCCAAAGGGTGGGCTGTAGCTTTGATGAGTCCCTTTAACCAATTTTATCTTGCATTCAGGGTCATCTAAATCAAGTCAAGTCAAGCTGGGGCGCATGCACTTTTACAGTGCGTTGCCGCACCCACTACATGGCGAAACAGCACGGGATCCCGGTTTGCAACCCCCCAAGCAGACACACGGCCCAGTCCTATCCTTCAGAAATGACCCTCCATCTGCCGCAGCCAGGTGTTACGTGGGCGACCCCTTGACCTGGTCCAGTCACTCGGGTCCCCAACAATGAGGATCTTACGAGCCGGATCACCCTCGGGGAAGCACGCCACATGGCCATAGTGCCGTAACTGAAGCTCCCTCACAATGCAGGTAATGTGCCTCATTCGGGACTCCATGAGCAACCGTTCATTCGACACAAAGTCAAACCAATGGTACCCAAGGATTTTCTGGAGAGACACAGTACCAAAGGAGTCCAGTCTTCGTCTCAGGTCATTGGATATCATCCATGTCTGACAACCATATAGCAAGACAGGAAGCACCAGGAGTCTAAAGACTTGGACCTTTGTCCTTTTGCATAGATATCGGGAGTGCCCCACACCCCTTTCCAGCGACCTCATGACCCCCCATGCTCTCCCAATCCATCTATTGACTTCACAGGAAGAGTCACCAGAGACATGAATGTCACTGTCAAGGTAAGTAAACCTCAACAAGATTAACACTGTCTCCACAAACAGACACACTGCTGATGGCTGTGCCCAAGAGGTCTTTAAAGGCCTGGATCTTGGTTTTTATCCAGCACACTTGCAAGCCTAGACACTCAGACTCCTCACTCAGTCTCTCAAGCGCCCCGATCAGATCCTCCATTGACTTCGTGAAGATCACAGCATCGTCAGCAAAGTCAAGATCCGTGAATCTTTCTTCACCAATAGATGCTCCACAGCTGCTGGACCCCACGACCTTGCCCAACACCCAGTCCATACAAGCATTGAACAGAGTAGGAGCAGAACACAGAACCCCAGAATCAACTTGGAAAAACGCAGAGGTCCTGCCTCCACTCTGCATAGCACTCACAGTACCAGTGTACAGGTCATCTACACCAGGGGTCCAAAATTATATTCTGTTAGAGTTAACTATATGGTTAGCTCTACTGACTCATAGAACCAGCATCATAGATTTAATTCCAAATTTCATTCACTCCCTGAGGGGACTCATTACTGAGTGATTACTGCGGCCCCAAGTCATTTAAAAAGACTCAATAAGCACAAATAATTTAAAGCTGTTGGAAATACATAAACATTTTTGATAGATAGATAGATAGATAGATAGATAGATAGATAGATAGATAGATAGATAGATAGATAGATAGATAGATAGATAGATAGATGGGAATTTCTCTGGATAGTATTGATGCAACATACCAGGAAAACACAGAACACAAAAGATAAAATATAAAATGATAAAATATGGCTCAGCATACAAAAACATAAACTCCTATGTGAAGGGATACACAGACACTGAGTAGTAGCTCAGGCCGGACTAACTGCACGTGGAAAAAAAGTCAATGTTTAGGCAACATGTTGTTTCACCTTTCGTTGCACAAAGGTGTTTGCCATTGGGAAGTCTTTGGAATAGGTGATGTCCTGGGTGAGTCAGATCAGCAATGATCTTTGTGGCATGATTCCTTACCCTGGACTCATATAGGACTCGAATGCTAGGTAAGTTACAGCCTACGATCTTTTCACAATTTCTGATGACATGTTGCAGATTTGCCTTAGCCTGAAGAGCAGCAGCACCAAGCCAGGCAGGTAGAAATTAAGTCAGAATGGACTTGATGATGGCTATGTAGAACTGGACCAATACTGCTTGAGGAACTGAATTTCCTCAGCTGACTATATCAGCAGAATATCTGACAGGCTTAAGCCCAGAGTTTTTTGACTGTTAAGGTCCAAATTATTATTGCTTAAAATCTCCACAAAATACACACAAACAAATACAAAAAATAGAGAAAACATCTGACTTGGCTAAAGATAAAGAAGCAGTCACAGTAAGACATTATGCAGGTGTATAGCTGTAGGCATGAAGGATCCCCAGTAGACTTTCTTTGCACATTTCTGCTGAATGATTGTTTGGCTGAAATTCCACAATGCTAGTATGTCAGAGAATGTGTAGCATTGTTCAGAATTGCCATTAGTTTGGTCTGCATTCTCTTTTCTGTACTGTTCATCAGCAAAATACACCAAAGCCTTTTTTGCAGCAAATATTTTGTTTTTGCCTGTGACTTTGTTCACCAAATATTTTCCTATAAATATGCCCTGCCGCCAGATGAAACAAACTTTTTTTTTTAAAGTTCCCTGTGAGGCTTTGCAAGGCCAGTGCGATATCATTCAGCTATAGCAGCCATGCGATAGAACTTTCATGCATGCGTACTGTAAGATGATTGTTGATCTGCTTCGGGAATGCATGATGCCATGACCCAACCAATATTCCAGCCTTCCACCCTGCATGCATTTAAAAAAATAAATTAATAAAACTTGCATGTTTTCATTTGAGGGTTAAATTAGCTGACCAAAATAATGTTACCGAATATATAACACTGGTCTCTGTGCATCTGAAGCACTTTCCATGCATAATTAGCCATGTGATGCAGCTATGATGCAAAGCAAGCCTTAAAGGAGTACTCCCACTCTACCTTCCACAGAAAGATAACACAAGAAATAATAATAATAATAATAATAATAATAATAATAATGATAATAATAATAATAATGAAAGACAGACTTATTACTGTTTACAAGGTTTCCATCTTCTTCATGGAAGAGAAAAAGTGCAAAGCAGCTGCACGGATACATGGGAAACAAAAAAGATGTTCCAGCTTTTCCCAGAGCAGCAACTTTAAACAATGGAAGAAGTCAGTCCCGCACTGATGCTTCTTGCACCCCAAGACTGCAATTGTGTGAATGCAATGATATATATATTTTGCTTACTTTTTGGAATGTTTCTGGCCACTTAAGGATTTTGTTTGTGGTATTTATTTCTTTTACATCTTTTGTTGTTTGAGGCATGGTGATACAGTAGTCAGCACTGATGCCTCACATCACATTTTTGGCCACAATAATCAGTCCAGCATATTTGACTGATGCTTTCCTAGCCTTCAGGGACAAATAAACACAGTTGCTCAAAACTAGTTCAGTTCCTCCATCCCCATTAACTGTAATGCATTTTGTGGAGTTCAGCAAAGTTTCTGAACATTTCTATAATTGCGACAAAATCACACTCCAAAGGGTTCACTCATCACAGCTCCTCTGCTACTACCTCCAGCAGGTCCGGAATGTGTCTTAGCCTGCGTTCTTAGTCAGCTTGATCATTTGGTTGATCTCTCTTGAAGTGATGTGAAAATTGAGAGTGTGGGGCCTTCAGATGATTGTGCCCATGCACACTTACAGGAAAAGATCTAACCATGGTGAATGCACCCAGTCTTGGACTAGGTGGATTAGCAATGTGTTTCTTCTTTAAGACAGGATGGAGGCAGCCTTTAGAGGGGTAAATTGCAACAGCATTAAAACATCCCTAAACTTGATTGTGGTTCCCCAAATTGGTTGGAAGCACAGCAAATCAGAGACAAAAGCTTCTGATCAGCTTCATTCTAAATTAGTATTGTGTATTAAAACAAATCATATTGTAATATAATTAACTTGTTTTCTTTCATTAATAAGCATAGAGTTGAAGATTGACTTTTGTTCATTTCAGACAGTTCACATCTCTGTAGTAATCCACTTTTGTGAAATTCCATTTGTAACTGCTCAAACTGAAGGCAGTGCTAATTGGTATGTCCAATGCAACTTACTTTGTGTGAAAGGCACTACTCTCACTGCTGCTGCCGAGCTAGTTAATGAAAAAAGAGCCAGTATGTCGCATACTCAAGAGCGTGTTGATGAAAACGAGTCCAGAAAAATATTTCTCTTCAATCTCTCTCTTTTTTTTTGCTGTCAGTGATTACTGAGCTTCATAACATAATGAAGGCTGATTCTGACCTGGAAAATGAGAAAAGGTCTCAAGTGACCAGCCAGAGACAGGCAATAAGGTGAGCCAGGTTATTCTTATGGCATCAAGTGTAGCAGAAGCTGACAGGCAGTGCCCTCAATCGGATGTACTCGAAAGCATTCCATCTCCAAAGTTTGAGTGTAAAGCCAATTTCTGCGATCATCTTTGGCAAAAAGAACAGTTACCTAATATAGTATGCCATTGTATACAAAGAAAGAATTAGCTTTTCACACATACAACATTCTTCTGTAAATAATGAGCGGAAGGCAGAAAGTCATGTCACTGGAATGCTCAACCAAATTTCATTTGGTCTTTATTTGTCTCAGTAATTACTACAGCTCAACAGAATTATAGTGTAATGAATTGCCTTTTTATAGTAAAAGAAACACAAATGTAGAAAAAATAATAGTTCAACAAAAATAACTGCCAAGAGACCTAAGGAACATGTTTGTATATAACAATCTTCCATTTTTTTTGGTTGGTTGAGTTATTGAGCAAAGAAGCATTTAAAGGGTAAAGTGAAAAACGTTTTGAATAAAATACAAAAATCAAAAATCGCTACAATTATTTTTTTGTCTGACATCTCCTGACTCAAGAAAACCCTGTCATATGATATACCATTCAACTCATCTTAATTTCTAGTTATACAAGATATCAAACCTTCTTATTGTCCCTCCAAAACAGAAAAAGAAGAAATTTTTAGTCCATTTTGGGAACATACTTTGTGCAGGAAATTACAGTCTTATGATAAAGAGTAAACCAATAGGTGTCTTCAGTAAAAGTGATCGGAAGGACTTGACTTGCATGCCATATCAATCACCCCCAAATACGTAATGGGGTATTAGGTGTTAAAATTATTCTGTTTCACAAAACAGAGAAAAATGGAGATTGTCAATTTATGCTATTTTGAGGTTGGTGATTACAAATATGATAATATTTTTGATATTTGTTTCTTTTTTGTTTCTTTATTGGTGTTCCTAACCCTCTAAGAGCCTCTCTCTGAAGGTTAAAAATAATACATTTCAAACATAAGCATGTGAGTTATTGTTTTAGACTATTTCAAGGTCAGTGGTTATGAATATGGTGTTATTTTTTATTTTTAATTCTTTACTAGGGTCTGACCTTCTATTTTTTATTGATTTTTCATTATTTACTAAGATCTGGTCCTCTGTGGACCTCTATCATAGGATAAAAAACTACAAATTTCTATTATAATCAGGATTATTTAGACTTTAAACATTTAAATTGAAGCACAAATTTTAATATTTCAAATATCAGGCCTTTAATGGTCTCTTAGGCACAGCCATCAGCAGTGTGTCTGTCTGCAGAGAGTGTGTCAACCTGGTTGAGAGGTTTACTTACCTTGGCAGTGACATTCATGCCTCTGGTGACTCTTTCTATGAAGTCAATGGACGGATTGGGAGAGCATGGGGGGTCATGAAATCGCTGGAAAGGGGTGTGTGGTGCTCCCGATATCTATGCAAAAGGACAAAGGTCCAAGTCTTTAGAGTCCTGGTGCTTCCTGTCTTGCTATATGGTTGCAAGACATGGACACTATCCAGTGACCTGAGATGAAGAATGGACTCCGTTGGGATTTTCTCTCTGGAAAATCCTTGGGTTTGTTTGACTTTCTGTTGAATGAGCAGTTGCTCATGGAGTCCCGAATGAGGCACATTACCTGCATTGTGAGGGAGCATCAGTTACGGCACTACGGCCATGTGGCATGATTCCCAGAGGGTGATCCAGCTCACAGGATCCTCATTGTTGGGGACCCGATTGGCTGGACCAGCCCAAGGGGTCGCCCACATAACACCTGGCTGCAGCAGATACAGGGTCATTTCTGGAGGGTGGGACTGGACTGGGTGGTTGCCAACCAGGATCCTGAGCTATTTAGTCATGTGGTGGGTGTGGCAATGCACCATACCAGTACATGTTCCCCAACTTGAACTTGAAATATCGAATGTAGCTATTTTTGTGTATTGTGCACGTTTACCTCATTAAGTAACTCATTTCTTATGGACACCCTAGATTAGGACAGTTTCTGCTAATTCAGACTTTTATTCTTTTTATCTCTTATATCACTGATTATCTCATATTATGCCAAGGAAAGATAGGTAGACTGACCCGTACTTTTGTAACTAATCAATTGGTTTTGATTCAAGAATGTGTTTCTGCAGCAAGACAACCAGATGTAACATTCTAGATCAGTTCTAATGTAGTCTTGTTTGCTCCAGTAGACCACTCTCTGTTGTAGCCACCCTCCTTTAGATTGGTTGTGTACCGTATTTTAAAAATAAGTGGCATACAGAACAAAGCAATGGAAAGAAATGAAGTTTAAAACTGTCGTGCATTACTGAAATTAGTATGTAACATTATGAAAAGACAGGCTTCTAGAATTTGCGAGATAAGCACTGACTGTAAAACCTGTGGATATGAATTTCTTACAATCTGAAATGATGTTTACATTAATTATAACAAGTAGGGCCAGAGTGTACACTTTAAAGCTTCACATTCTCCCAATTTTTGTCTTGTTTACGGTAATAAAATCAAATTGGTACTTATTATTCATTCAATACATAAATTAGATAAGTACATGTAGCCTACACTCATCGTATGCAAGTTTTTAAAAGTTTTTTTCTTTATTGCTTTTCTTTTTCTTCTCCCTTTTTTCTAAATGAATAGTTTAAAATTAAAAGTGGTACATGAAAGGATCTGTCTGACTTATTTCATTCTATATTACAGGCAGTACAGTCAAAAGTAATAACCAGCCTATAGCAGTCATAGGAGCCAAAAAGCAACTTCCAACTTTATTCTTGATAAAACAATGCAGAAGTCACCACAAAAAAGTAGGTAGTGTCCATCCATCCATTAAACCACTTAATGCGGTCAAAGGTGTTAAACAGAGATCCTATCTTGGATGGGACATTTAAGGTACACTGATGTACAAACACTCATTATTGGCCAGATTAGAGCCATCTATTATTCAAACTTATATTTCTGGTATGCAGGGAGAAAAGTGAAATACAGTATTTAGAAAATATCCACCGCAAACATGGGAATTAGACACAGACTCCATACAGTCATGTCCTGGCTATGAAATAACTTTAATAATTTTCATTTATAATCATGCAAAAAGGGTAACACAGTGGAGGAGTGGTTACACCAGAACTGTACAGCTCACTGTGTTAATGATCACCATCACTGTCTTTGTGGTGTGTGCCCTTTTTGTCTTTATTTACCTGATGTTTTGTATGTGCTGTAGTTTTCAGTTTTCCTCCTATGTAACAATGATACATACTGCAGGTTAAATACAGTGTTGCATAAAGTACGCCAGTAGTTATGCTTGAGTAGAAGCAGAGATCCCTTATTGAAAAGTTACTCCAGTAAAAGTAAAATTTGTCTAGTAGAAGTTTTAAAGTATGTCATAATAATTGCACTTAAGTACATTGTGACCTCTGCTGCAGGGGGATATGGCCGCCCTTCAGAAACCCCCTATTAAACAGTTTTTCAATGGGAAACAAACACACTCTTACAGCTCCTCTTTGTGGGATCAGCTGCTGGCATGCTGGCTTGCCATGCAACGTGCTCCTCATGCAGGGCTTCAAACATTTAACAGACCGAGCTGTGAACATCCTGTGCTCTGTCACTCTCCTGTCTTTCTTTCCCCAGACTCCCTCTGCTCCCATTGCTTCCAGGCCGCTGTAGCTTTTGTTCTTTTGAGCAGGAATTGGGGCCAATGCGTCATGTTTGACAGCAGTTCCTTGCAAGGCCAGATCGCCCTGAAAAGAGACTTGTGTTTGTACCTGCTCTAACAGCAATAAAGTTTCTGCTCCTTGGAAAACATTCAGTACTCTCCTGGGCAACTTTGTGACCCAAGCTTGACAACATATAAATGTACAATCTCTCCCATTTTATACTCATCCATTCCAGCAAGCTTCAACACATCAGAAGCCAATTTAGCTTTGCCAACTCAGTCTTTGGACTGTGGGAGGAAATCCATGCACATATGCAGAGAATATAAAATATCCATGCAGAATGATCCCAGGGCTTAAATCCCACTCTGATTGTTGTGAGGCAGCAGTACTACAACTGCACCACCGTGTCACCCTTCCCCAGTTGTCCATGCACACACACATACAAAAACACACACAAGATGTGACTATTTAATTCCTGGAATGTCACGTGGTACAGTTGGCCTCGAATCTTGATAGATGAGAGTAAACAGCAATGTCTTGAAGTTGCAACTAATCTTTCTGCAAATAAACACATGTTTAAAAGGGTATTTAAAGACAATGAAACATTTTGTTTCCAGTAACAAAACAGCAAAGCATGCAGTTGGTCACTACGGCCAAAAAAAAACCACACATGCATGGTTTTGAACTGCGAGAGTGACATGCATGATTTTTTTTGGCAGTTTACATGGCTGTTCCAGGAATTCAATTGTAACCCCGTGTGTGTGTGTGTGTGTGTGTGTGTGTGTGTGTGCGAATGTGTGTGTGTCAGGTCAGGTCAGGTCAGGTTCGGGAGTATGCACTGGTATATTTGTGAATTTCCCCTTGGGATTTAATAAAATATCTATCTATCTATCTATCTATCTATCTATCTATCTATCTATCTATCTATCTATCTATCTATCTATCTATCTATCTATCTATCTATCTATCTATCTATCTATCTATCTATAGCACATTGCCACACCCACCACACAATGAAACAGCTCAGGATCTTGGTTGGCAAACCCACAGGCAGATAAGCAGTTCAGTCCCGCCCTCCTGAAATGACCTCCTATCTGTCGCAGCCAGGTTCTACATAGGCGACCCCTTGGCCTGGTCCAGCCGCTCGGGTCCTCAACAATGAGGATCCTGCAAGCCACATCACCCTCTGGGAATCGCACCATATGACCGTAGTGCCATAACTGACGCTCCCTCACAATGTGCCTCATTCAGGACTCCATGAGCAACCACTCATTCGACACAAAGTTAAACCAGCGGTACCCAAGGATTCTCCAAAGAGACACGAGATCTATCTGTGTGTGTGTATAAAAATATCTTTGACTACCATCTTTTTGTGGATGATTTGTATTACACTCATTAAAGTATGAGCCAAGCATCTTAAAGCAGTGCCACTGAGCTTAAGCAGATATCCTAATGATTGTATTTTAGATTCAACATGGTAGGCACTAATCTACTCCTGAAAACCACTTTGTAAACTGAATTCTCATAACATGAACACCTGATTACAATTAATTTACAAAGAGAACATTTTTAAGTGCTAACTAGTCCCCGAAATGGCATTCATGTTTGTTCAAATAATACTAAACTAATTGAAAATTGTCAGAATTGCTTTTATTAAAACATCATTCATCAAAACAAACCCTAATTATGTTTAATAAAACACTTTAGCTAAATGTTATCACTCCTAGATTTACATTTAAATGAATGACAATTTTTCTTAAACTTTTCCAACTGTTTCACTGTCTGTTTAGGAGTGCAATGTCAAGGAAAATGTGAGAAGCATGTAAGCAACATGACAAACTGTGTGAATCACAACACATGAATGCACAAGCACACCTCATGGTAGCCTGCAGGCCAGCCCCACCCCATTCAGCAACCTTGAAAGTAACCAATTGCGAGATTTTGTGTCACCAGTGTCCAGCCCTGCACTGTTCTGTGGGTTGTGGCAACATGTACTTGGAACAATTGTACAGCTCTAACATGCTGCCTGATTCTTTGTATATGCAAATTTTCATAAAGAGCGGGAAGCCCATATTTTAGATAATTGACTGATTAAAACATTGTGGCAACTTGCATAACACTTTTGTTTTCTGGTTTAATATTGCGCCCTGCCCGGGGTTTGTTTCCTGCCTTGCGCCCTGTTTTGGCTGGGATTGGCTCCTGCAGACCCCCGTGACCCTGTAGTCGAGATATAGTGGGTTGGATAATGGATGGATGGGTTTAATATTGCAGTACTAAATATATAAAGAACAATAAATAATAAAACAACCATTTGCATTTGAAAATATAGTGAAGTAAAATAAGACAGAAAATTTTATTCTCAAGTAAAGTAGAAATATTCTCAAAACATATTCAAATACAGTAACAAAGTATTTCTACTTTGTTACCATGCAACACAGGTATTTTGTCATTTCCAAGATACGTAAAAGAGAAGCAGAACTGGACCTACCATGTTCACATGAACATTTCTAAACATTTCATCTGAAGCCTGCCCAAATATGCTATTCTTTCACAAGATCTGAAGAAGTGAGGCAAATTAAAAGTAAAAGTTACTGATCTGACTTTATTTTATTGTAGGTGAAAAGCTAAAAATAACTTAAACAGATGTGACACAAGGAGCTTTAAACTTTATAAATTATTTAACTGTATAATTTAAACCTGGTGCCAGCTATGTAAACTAGCTATCTGTTCTGCAGAGAAATAAAGATTCACAAAGTTGTTAAGAACACTGAATGCAAAACAAAAGTTGCATAATTGCCAAAGCAATCCGTAATATACTGGTAAATGTTTTAAAATAGATACCCACATGCATCATGGATTGTTATAAACAAGAAAAGGCAAATATATAATTTGGAGTCATTACAAAGTATGTTAATCATAAAACAGTATATGCATAATATACACCTGCACAACTATCATGATCAGTGATTAGCACAGTAAGAGTTTTGTCGTTTCTTGTGTTAAACAGTCTGGGAGAAACAGCAATGTTTACTGACTGGCAAACACAGATGCAATACATACAATGGAAACTCAGTATGTTAATCTTCAATTAATCTGAAATCGTTTTTTCATCTTATTTCTAAGATTTCCCAATATCTCATCCAGATTCTTCCTAAAGGTTGTTAAGGTTTCTGCTACACTTACAGTGCATCCAGAAAGTATTCACAGTGCATCACTTTTTCCACATTTTGTTATGTTACAGCCTTATTCCAAAATGGATTAAATTCATTTTTTTCCTCAGAATTCTACACACGAACAGCCCATAATGACAACGTGAAAAAAGTTTACTTGAGATTTTTGCAAACTTATTAAAAATAAAAAAAATTAGAAACCACATGTACATAAGTATTCACAGCCTTTGCCATGAAGCTCGAAATTGAGCTCAGGTGCATCCTGTTTCCCCTGATCATCCTTGAGATGTTTCTGCAGCTTAATTGGAGTCCAGCTGTGGTAAATTCAGTTGATTGGACATGATTTGGAAAGGCACACACCTGTCTATATAAGGTCCCACAGTTGACAGTTCATGTCAGATCACAAACCAAGCATGAAGTCAAAGGAATTGTCTGTAGACCTCTGAGACAGGATTGTCTCGAGGCACAAATCTGGGGAAGGTTACAGAAAAATTTCTGCTGCTTTGAAGGTCCCAATGAGCACAGTGGCCTCCATCATCCATAAGTGGAAGAAGTTCGAAACCACCAGGACTGTTCCTAGAGCTGGCCGGCCATCTAAACTGAGCGATCAGGGGAGAAGGGCCTTAGTCAGGGAAGTGACCAAGAACCCAATGGTCACTCTAACAGAGCTCCAGAGGTCATCTGTGGAAAGAGGAGAACTTTCCAGAAGGACAACCATCTCTGCAGCAATCCACCAATCAGGCCTGTATGGTAGAGTGGCCAGACGGAAGCCACTTCTTAGTAAAAGGCACATGGTAGCCCACCTGGAGTTTGCCAAAAGGCACCTGAAGGACTCTCAGACAATGAGAAACAAAATTCTCTGATCTGATGAGACAAAGATTGAATTCTTTGGTGTGAATTCCAGGCATCACGTTATCCTGGATGAAAACCTGCTCCAGAGCGCTCTTGACCTCATACTGCGGTGACGGTTCATCTTTTAGCAGGACAATGACCCTAAGCACACAGCCAAGATATCAAAGGAGTGGCTTCAGGACAACTCTGTGAATGTCCTTGAGTGGTCCTGCCAGAGCCCAGACTTGAATTGAACATCCCTGGAGAGATCTTAAAATGGCTGTGCACCGACGCTTCCCATCCAACTTGATGGAGCTTGAGAGGTGCTGCAAAGAGGAATGGGCGAAACTGGCCAAGGATAGGTGTGCCAAGCTTGTGACATCATATTCAAAAAGAGTTGAGGCTGGAATTGCTGCCAAAGGTGCATCGACAAAGTATTGAGCAAAGGCTGTGAATACTTATACACATTAATAAATTTGCAAAACCCTCAAGTAAAATTTTTTCATGTTGTCATTATGGGGTGTTGTGTGTAGAATTCTGAGAAAAAAAATGAATTTAATCCATTTTGGAATGAGACTGCAACATAACAAAATGTGGAAAAAGTGATGCGCTGTGAATACTTTCTGGATGCACTGTATGTGTCTATAACTATGTGGGTAGTTTATCCCACATTTTATCACAATTCTTTATGTAAAGGGGAGCTTCCTGGCTTCAACCCTAAATGCACTTCCCATAACTTCCACTGGTATGTGACTCGCCCTTATGCTGAAAAAATTGCTGCTGGAACTACTTTGCATTTGAGTATTTTGAAGACCTGGATTAGGTCCCCATGCAGACTCCTCTGCTCAAGATTAAACAGGTGTAATTCTCTGAGTCTGTCAGAGTACAATGTCTCCTTAAGTCCCAGGGTGCATCTGGTTGCACTCCTTTGCACAGCTCCACGTGCTGCTATGTCTTTCTTGTAGCTTGGTGACCAGAACTGCACACAATACTCCAGATGTGGTCTCACTAGTTCATAATGTAGTCTGAGCATAATGTCCCTTGATTTATATAAGTGTAATGTGTGATTTTGGGCTACACAAAAATAAATTGTATTGTATTGTATTGTATTGATAGTGCTCCTGAACTATCACAGGGTCACACTTGCACTTGCCAATTTTGAATTTCCAGACCGTCTAACAGGCATCCATCTAACAGATTACATGCAGAAAAATCCAAGCATACTTCATTTCTCCCCCTCCTCTTCCTCTTTCTGAAGATGCTAAGATTGGCAGTACCTTCAATTATGTCTCATTTTCAAACTTTCTTGAGGATTTACGGGAATTGGCATACAGTGTGGATCCCAAGGAAACACATAAGGAAATCCCAATGGCCCACAGCGTGTTCTTTTTTTATTCCCAAGAAAATCCAGAGGGAAACTAGAAATCACCAGATAAATGTAATCAGAACACAGATATTCCAACCTCTTTGAGTCATATGATATGACCAAAGACCTTTGATAAAAGAACTATAAATACACACTAGTTCATGGCCAGACTGCCAATGGGAAAGCTTTATAAACTTTACTTTACAAACATCAGTATGCCTCATCAAACAAAGTTTGAAAGGGAAACCCGAGGGAGTTTCTGAGGAGTTCCAGTAAAGACCTGATTGCTGGTATACTAACTTGAAGATATTATTTTCATTCATTACTTTTAGACTCTTAATGCACTGTGATTTACATCTCCCACTTTTGAAACAAAGAATACATTTAGTTTATTCCTAATTGAATGGCATATGTGTGAGATCCTTTCTTGGTCAGCTTACTTGCCCAAGGTCACAATGGGAACACGCAAACTCCACATACAGAACAATTAGAAAGTGGATTCAATCTCAGAATGTTAGAAGTTTATGACAGCTGTGCTAACTGCTGTGCAACTGTGCTCCCTCTCACAATATAAAACATTTTACATGCTTTTACTTTTTCATTAGGTAACTCCCAACATCATTATGTGTTCAGTCTGTGTGATCAGTTGTAATATCCAAGGAGAGTGGTTAAGGCTGTCCTTCCAGATTAAGAAAATGAAGAGGTTTTCTTGGACCAAAACGTTCCTTTTCTTGGATGAAAGACTGAGTTTGCCTAAACAGAATAGAGCTGAGCATCTCTACTCAGTAATAACTATTGCAGAAACCAGACGAACCACAAGATGGAACCAAATCCTTTTCAAGCAGCACAGTTGCTTTTGAAGCTGCAAGATCCGCTACGCACCGTTCACAAACAAAAATGGTGTTTTGTACACTCCTATATAATTCCATCATAAATAGGCATACCACTAATTACAGATAAAGTTCTCCATATGAAAAATTACAGAATAACTGATGAACGTTGGTACTGTTAATTACAGCTGATTTTTTATAAAGCTCTATAAAAATCCATTTGTTAAGTAATTAATAACTAGTGCCTAAAAAAAATTAAAAATGGCCTCATTAGCATATTTTTATAATGTACATGTTTACAAATGGCCTTTACAGAAGAATGGATGACTATCTTTAAGCTTTAAAATGATTTTGCATCACTTTTTAGACCTGTTTAATAATATCAGGACAAGCTGTCCCTTTAGGGAGCCACAGGGAATGGCATTGAGCCAAATGCTGTAATTCTATTAAAATTCAAGAAAATAACTTCAGTCGAAGTGCATGGCAGCTAAAGTATTAAAATTTAAATGAAGTGCCTTTCAAAAGTCTGAACAAGGTTGACAATCAAAAAGTATTAGCAGAAATCAGCACAAAAGAAATGGAGAAAACCCAGCATCCCTTGGGATTCAATTATCATTAGTCATTTTAATTCCATAATTTATTATGATCTTTAGGGGTAATTATGCATCTCTAAAAGTAAGTCAGACATTTAAGCATTTTGAAAAAAGACTCTAAATAAATAAATAGTAACAGAACCTATAAATAAAATAACAAAGCTGTCAGCAGGCTTTAAAGTTAACATGTCAGTAAATGACGGAAAAGTACATCAATGCACTGTCTTGGAAGCCCTTTACAAAAACTGACTATTTTATTTTACAGTTTTTTCTTTTTTTTTAGTTTTGTCTAAAGACCTTCAACTATGTTGTACAGTATTTGGTTCTCATGTTTCAAGTCTGGCAGTGTGCTTTACTTAGCTATAAAGATAAACTTCATCTTCTTTCTTTCACTTCTCTCCATCATTGCAGCCTGTTTTTTCAAGTATAGATCCTCTGTGCCTAGAATGATGATACTTACAGCTAAAAATAAATAAATAAATCATCATTTTTTTTTTTGGTCTTTTAAAACTAAGTTAAGCTAAAAGTATTATTAAAATAAAAGAGTAAAGGTCTTCATGCTAATCCATTTGCTTTCCAATTTATTTGTTTATTTATTTGCTGTATTTACTGTGAAGGTAAAACCTGCTTAAATAGCCTACTAGAAATCTCAGATGAAAAGCCTACGGGGAGCTATTTCAGGACTTTCACAGATTCTCAGCAGGAATTCCAAAATGATTCATAAGAAGCCTGACAAAACCCTTATGGATGGGATTTCCATAGATTTAAACCAAAGGATTTAGTTTACAATTTGTCCTTCAGGTTTAAATAAGATGCATGTTATTATTTCACTAAATAAAAGGATTCCAAAGAAAATTTGGAAATTACAGCAGCAGCAATAAAATATAGTATAATGTTGACTTTAAACCAATCATTTTAAGTGGGAGTTTAAACAAAACAGTAATTTTTAAATATATATTGTCATTCTTAAAGTCACATAATTTAATTCAGGGTTGGGGGCAGCAGCCTATACAAGCAACGCTGGATGCAAAATCAAAACAAAAATAGAAAATGAAACGTGATTCTTATGTTATCTTTATAGATTTGCATTACCTTCAATTAAGTCTCATTTCCAAACTTTCTTGAGGATTTACAGGCATTGGCTTTTATGCACATAATAGAAATGAAAAGCAAATTAGGTAAAAGTTTCAGTACTGATTCTACAAGACAAGAGTGTTAAACAAAATGTGCAAAGTTATTCAATTTTCAACACTTGATTTACTCATAAACCCATGGACCATAAATGATATATGAAAACAATGTGTGGTGAAAATTTGAAAAAGAAAAAGAAAAAATCGGTAAAAATGGATGTATCTAATTCAGAATAGTTTGCTATTATTTCTGCTTGTTATGAGTATGAGGCCCATATTTGTCCTATAGTTGGTGCTGTGGGTCAACATTTCCCTTCCTGGCTGTTGCAATGAAATGTAAACCCTTTATATAATATAATATAGCATAATATACAATAACATGGTCATGCCTACTTAATCCAATTTAGGGAACCTTTACATATACAATGCATAATGTTTACAATGTGATAATTTTACAGAATATTGCTATCTGGTCAGACTTTTACACATCTGTTTCATATCATTTGCAGCCATACACTTGGTTCCTTCAGTTCTGTTCAATTGAGTGGATCCATCCATTCATTATTAATCTGCTTTTTTCACTGCCAGTCAGAAGGATATGGAGTCCTGACACAGCACTGGGCAAAAGGATGCTATAGAGAGCATTCAGATTTGACTAAATAAGAGTCACCAGTTAACCAAGAGTGTACATAATTGTCATTGTTGAAGGAAACCAAAACACCTGATGAAATCCTACATGGGGAGACTTCACACAGCGGTGATCATCAGCTCTGTACCCTATGAGTTGTCAGGCATACACTTGGTTCCTTCAATTGAGTTCAATTGAATGGATCCATCCATCCATTATTAACCTGCTTTTTTCACTGCCAGTCATTAGGATATGGAGTCCTGACACAGCACTGGGCAAAATAATGCCATAGAGTGCATTCAGATTTGACTAAATAAGAGTCACCAGTTAACCAAGCGTGTACATATTTGCATTGTTGAAGGAAACCAAAACACCTGATGAAATCCTACATGGGGAGACTTCACACAGCAGTGATCATCAGCTATGTTCCCTATGAGTTGTCAGGCATGTTCCTTCCATGTTCTCAACCCTCCTATTACCAGGGTCTCGACAGTACTGGATGAAGGGCAGAGATCAGCTCTGGACAGGTTGGCAATACATCACAGGCACATATACACACAACCATACTCACTCATCCCAAGTCTATTGTAAATTATCATCTCAACTTCAACTTTATTGTCATATGTACTCAGTACAATGAAAATCTTATTCTCCAAGTCCTCCAGCAATAAACAAGAATACACAGAAACAGACAAGAACACACAACGATAATCAAAAACACCTTATGTGCAATTAAAAAAACTGAAAAAAACAGAAGGAAGAGTGCATGTGCAAATAAATAAAGTATTCAGTGTAAGCTCTGCAAGATGGTCTTGCATCCTCATGACATAAGCTAGCCTGCAGTGTTGAGGGGAGGAGCAGTGGATGGGTTTTATTTACAAGCCTGATGGAATAAGGGAGAAAACTGTCTTTCAGCCTTGTTCTATGTGATATGCTCTTGTAGAGTCTCTCTGATGGTAGCAGTATGAACAGCTCGTGTTGTGGGTGGGTTGTGTCCTTAATATTGCTATTAGAATAGAACTCTGGTTTTCTACTGTAGATATCCTTTTGTGCCGATTTTACCACCCACTGTAAAGCGTTGTGGTCCAATGCTGTACATCCAAACCAGACTGTGATGGAGTAAGTGAGGATACTCTCAATCATGCATCTGTATAAGTTGCTGAAGGTAGTGCTTGGCATGCCAAACTTACTGAGCCTTTTCAGAAAATCCAACACTGCTGGGCTTTCTCTGCCTGGTATGTGATATTGGATGTCCAAGTGAGATCTTCAGAGATGTTAATGCCAAGAAATGTAAATCTGGCCACTCTCTCCAATGTACAGAGGTGGATACTGACCTCTCATCCTTAGTGTGTCAATAATTTTCTTCTTCTTTTTGCTGGTTTTAAGAAAGAGATTACTGTCCTGACACCACTTCACAAGGCCAGCCAGCTCCATCCTTTATGCTGACTCATCGCCCCCAGAAATCAGTCCAATGAACGTTGGTATTGTACGCAGATTTAGTCTGGGAAGCAACACAGTCATGGGTGAAGAGTGTGTACAGCATGGTACTGTATTTACAGTTAATGTTTTGAAAATGTTGTTCCCCATCCTGACTGACTGTGGTCTGCCTGGTAAAAATTCCTGAATCCAGTTCCTTTTAGCCATGCTAGTCAGTCTTGCTGATGATTCTTGTCTGGAAAAACATTGCACTAAATTTGTAGCTTTTTTATTTATTTTTTATTTTTTTCAAAAATACATGGGGTTCACCACCAAGGTTCCTCAACTATTCATCTTGATCTAATTCAACAGTTGTGATGCAAAATGTTTAATCAATGTGTCACTGTGTTGTCCTTGATTTAAAAAATAAATGACATGAAGGGTAAGAATAAAGGAAAACAAATTTTAATCATAATAAGAAGTATATAAAATTATGTCCACAAAATAGGTTTTTGGAATACTGTTTTAAATTGTAACTGTATTAAAGTGCAAATCTTTGACTAGCACCAAAGTTATCATTGTACCCACAAGCAATAAACATCTCCTGGCCTAGAAGAAAACAGATTTGTTACATTTTTTTTTTTGGCAATCTTATGCAATATTGTAATCCGGGGAGGACCAGCATATGGCTGGTAGTGTAAAAGACCTTTACATTGGTGTTCCTTTACTTTGAGCAGTAACAAATGCAAGAGAAAAATGTACCTAAACTAAGTTGTGGGCAAGTTGCATTTTATACCACAGTAACACACTTTAATCATTTTATTATACTACACATACCATTCTGCAGTCCTACTGTGCACCTTTTGACAAATGTTCATTAACTGTGGTTGCTCATATAACATATTCTTGGTCTTACCCACATTTCTGATTATTTTCAGATTCTTCTGACTGTGCTGTGAAATTTTTCAATTCTCACATTTTATCTGCTCATATGTACTTTTAGCTATTTTTAAATAGACTTGAACTCTCTTTTGGGATAGCATTGAGGTACATGGGTGGTTCACAGATCTGATGTTCTGGATTTAACTCCTGTGCTTAGTTTTTGTCTTTTTACTCACTGCAGTTACCTTGCATTGGGAAGATGAAGACAGTTACCCCTTAATACTACAGCCTTTTGTTAAAGCAGCATACACCCAAACTCCCTCACCTGGGGTTGATATTGAGTCAGGAATTAAAATAACCTGCATGTATTTGGAAGTTTGTAGGAAAATGAGAGTGCCTGAAGGAAAACCCTTGAATCATTGAGATAACATGTCAGCTCACCATAGGCAGTCAGTCCGCACTGTGAAATGTTAACCCTTATACCTGTCTGTTCTCAAAACCATATATTAAATTCTTCAAAATTTTCATAAATAAATGGGGGTTTGCAAAATAAAGAACTTTAGCTATGTTCAATTTTTCTTCCATTTCTTGCTGTTTTTTCAAGTGTCATGACCAAGCTTATGATTTTATTGTTTTCTATTTCTTGTTTTTTCAAAATGATTTTAGTGAAGATCCCTGTGTAATGGCCGACCCCTTAACTAGCCGAAAGCCACACTACCAGGACCTGTGAAGTAGGTAAATTGCTGAGAAGAACCTACCTATACCAAGCCGTACCTCTGACAAATAATATTTTCCTTCCTCCCCAATCGATGGTTTAAAGACTAGCAAACAAAAGCAGATATTTAAAATAAGTGTAGAAATATATTAAATAAAACACAATGACAGATGCAATAATACAAATCCACAACGTAAAATTATCTATATATATATATATATATATATATATATATATATATCCCTCCACCAAAGTAGCAAAGTGAAAACACCACACATACAATAACAAAACCTCCCGTACCCCTGTAAACATATAAACAAACACAAAACACGAATAATATCAATGGATGATTACTGAATGACTATATCGTGAAATTGAGTCCGGGTAAATTACTGTCCAGAATACTGATGGATGATCAAAAATGGATGTGTTTGAATCTCCCGAATAAAACAGAACAATCTCACTGTGCTTGCTTTGCAAATGGTGGATAATAATGTCCAACCCTGGGGTTTCTGTCGATGATTGGGCTGTCGTGATTCTGGCGGAATGAGAAGCAAACTGGAACAAGGCGCAATGTAAATAAAGGCAGAAAAATGATGATCGGTTGTTGGTAGTTGAAATCTCCCTCTCTCTCCTTCCTGATCGTTTAAATAATGACGAGCCGGATGTAACTGGCAAAACTCCGGTACTGATGTGTCCAGGGGTTGCTGCCTCCCTGCAATATCCTTCCCCATTTCTCATTACGGGGACGACATTTAAACAGACATATATTAGCTTAGACGGGGTGTTGTGACGAAATGCGACTGGGTGCAAACACTAAAAACAACAATATCTATGTGGCCCCGCTACACATGGATTTTGAAGGTCAAGGAATCTATTGGTAATATTTGTGTTTTTTTGCCATGTGTTTTAACAGTGTTAAGTAAAACACACATTTTCCTGTGGTGCTTTTTTGTTTTTCTTTTGGGTGCTGCCATTCTGGGTTAGTTTTGTTACTATGCTGTTGTTGAATGTGCAACAGGCAAAACTGGTACTGCGGTCAGCATCATCCAAAATTAATGAACAAAAAATCTTTAGCATTTTTCTTATTGTTAGTTTCTCAGTTACTGCTTCTGAAAACATGTTCTGCTTTCTGACAAGGAATTACGTCTTGCATATTTTTGGCTTTTATTACTTGTCCTCTTTTTTGACTTACAACTTACCACTCTTTGTGGCTACATGTCCTGATCCTTGTTTATTTATATATGTCTTTGTGTCTAAGACTCCTTCTTGAATTGTGATCTTTTCATCATTTTGTGCCAAACACCACCCTGACCATCTCATCTTCGTCTGCATAAGCACAGTCCTTCACCCGTGATTATTTAGCGGCAGTGTTTCTATTGGATTGCCGCTGACGGACAGCCTTATATGGGCAGGCACTAAATTATGCTATTCGAGCAGAAGTCTATTATAGTATATGGACGAAAAAATAGTTTCCAGTTATGACCATTACGCGTAGAATTTCGAAATGAAACCTGGCCAACTTTTGTAAGTAAGCTGTAAGGAATGAGCCTGCCAAATTTCAGCCTTCTACCTACAGGGGAAGTTGGAGAATTACTGATGAGTGAGTGAGTGAGTTAGTGAGTCAGTCAGTGAGTGAGTCAGTGAGGGCTTTGCCTTTTATTAATATATATATATATATATATATATATATATATATATATATATATATATATATATATATATATAAATAAATATATTGTGGACTATGGCCGGCCAGTCATCCCGGCCAATACCCCCAGGCTGCCAGATGGAGCTCTCCCTGCAGCATGGAGGTGCCCCGAATGCCAGCAGGGAATTATGGACATTGGAGTTTTCATCCACAGCCCTGTTGGATACCACAGGGGCCCCTAGAAGGCGCTGCAGTGAGGAGCAGCAAGACTTATGCATCCTAGGCACATGGACAAAGAGGTTGACGTACTTCCGGGATGAAAAAAAAAACTTTGGATGTGACCCGGAAGTGCTAGGAAGTCACATGGACTCAGGGCTCGGAAGCACTTCCGGGTCACGTACTATAAAGGGCTGTGGGAAATCCCAGACAGGGAGCTGAGCTGGGTGGAAAAGTGGCAACGCATCTGGGAGAGTGGAGGATTGTAGTATTGATTATTGATTGTATTGTTTATGAGTATTGTGTGCTTTGTGCATTATTGTAATAATAAAGTCGAGTATTGGACTTTTACCTGGTGTCTGGTGTCATTTCTGAGGGTTCAAGGGGACGACAGCGCCCCCTATCTGTCACTATATATATATCTATACTAATAAAAGGCAAAGCCCTCACTGACTGACTGACTGACTGACTCACTCACTGACTCACTCATTACTAATTCTCCAACTTCCCGTGTAGGTGGAAGGGTGAAATTTGGCAGGCTCATTCCTTACAGCTTACTTACAAAAGTTAGGCAGGTTTCATTTCGAAATTCTACACGTAACGGTCATAACTGGAACCTACTTTCGTCCATATACTGTAATAGCTTGCAGCTCGGTCGCTGTTTGAGGCGGAGTTGTGTCTCGCATCATCACACCTCCCACATAATTGAATGCCTGCCCATATAAGGTAAATATTCGAGGGTGAAGGACTGTGCTTAGCATATTCATAAGTGCAGCTACTGCGGAAACCCTCCCTCAGTGAAAGTGCAAGAGAAACTTTTAAGTGCCAGGTCTGAGCTAAAATTAAATAAAACCGTGGACATCGCAAGATCGCACAAGATATTCGCGAGATACAAGTTTAATGAGAAGACGCAGGGTATGAAGCCTTGATGCTAAAGACCTGGCAAAGTCATGCCTTCTCTGCTGGCCTAAAAAAATATCTGAATCACAAACTGATGTTAATTATATTTTGTCCATGAATACTTATTAAATAATTCCAAATAGTCTGTCCGCTTCCTTTCATAGTTTTTCTGATGGTTGTGCTGCTTCCAGACATGTATTTTCATATTAAAGCATTTAACCAATCACATTTCAGCCATCATTTGTTGCCAGGCAGAGGGGCCTTCACAATCCGTTGTGCAGGCCCTCTAACACAGAATAAATGTCAATTAAACTGTTGCTTCAACCAATCAGATTTTGAGTTGGTGTCAGTAGGGCCCTCTAGCAGGCGTACGGCAACGTCACCGTATTCAGACACATTGATTGGATAGAAGCCGATATGAGGAACTCTACGAGGCCACTGAATGGACCGCAGGCGCTCCAAGTGCAAGATCCTCGCGTGCACTACCGCTCCATGGCAGGATTCTGGACAATATTATTTGCCAAACACAGACCAGATTTCAAGACCACAAAAACTGATGTTTGCCACGCTCCTCGACCCCCAGAAGTTTCGGGAATACAAGAAAAATTTCCTGCATGCAGCCTTCTCCAGTTTAACACAAGAGCCACGGAGCAGTTTTTGATCTGTCGCGGCTAAAAACAGAACTGACTGTAATGTATGCATTGGATGATTTTGCAGGAAGATCTCTCACTGATCTCCTTGACTTCCTTCATCAGGAAAATCTGAATGAGTGCATGGGGCAGCTGTTCACATAGGTATATTTGGCGGTGACCATTCCCTTGTACACTGCTTCTGTCGAGCGGACATTTTCAGCCCTAAAGCGAATTAAAACTCAGAAATACGACAGGGCAGGTTCGACTTTCAGCATTAGCTTCGATGGCGATAGAAAGTTACTTTTTGATGGAACTGAAGCGCACGGATAATCTGTATGACAGAGTAATTGAACTGTTTTTGAGGAAAGAGAGGAGGATGGATTTTGTTCACAAATAATCCGAATTTTTGGTGAGTAAAATGTTGCGATTTTCCTAAATAATATTGCAAGTTTATGAGTTATTATTGATGTTTTTTATGTGTGTCGCGGCTGTAGTTGCAGTAGAAAGGAACTTGTTCACTCCTGGTTTGTCTATTCAATAAAGTAATTTATTGTGGCTACAGGAGTTATCTATCTGCGATGCAGCGGCTCTTTATACCGTATTTCTGCATATTAAGATGGTTTTTATAACCATAAATTAGTTTTTGAGAGGCGGGTTGATTCAGACGGGGGACTACTGAACGCCTAGGCGTGAAATGCATGGTCCGCCAGTGGACCAGATGATACGTAAATTTAATGAACATTACAACCCGAAAATAAACGAAACTGTAGAGAGGTTCAGATTGTACTTCTCCCAGTGCGGCTATCTAAATCCTCTGTGCGGGAACATTATCATAAGGCTTAACAATCTTATTGTTACACCTTCTACGTGCACCCAACTGTCCATATTACGAAGTCTTCCTTGCTTTACCGCTGGCTGCTTCTTTCCATTCACCTTCCTAGCTCTTTATTTAAACAGTTTTCCTTCTCACTTTTCTGCTCCTTCGTTGTCTTCTCCCTTTTCGTTCAAAATACACGCCTCCTTGCCTTTTTACAGGCATCTCCTCTTACGCCACACCATGGTACGTTTAGCACAAGGTAATACCGGGAATGCCTGTTATACATCTTACATTCACGTGTAGCGATTTGCATAGTGAACACTTCGATGAATGAAACCTGTTGTCTTTACAACGGTTGACAAACACGGAATGTAACTTTATAACAACATGTCCTCCAAATACGAACCAGATTGAAAGAAATAATGATAATCAAATCCTTGATGACAGCAACACTCATAACAGTGACAAAACAATTACATTGACAATCAGGTTATGTTATTTTTAAAATGTTTCCTTTTCTTTTTCATAACTTCTTTAACACACTACTTCTCCGCTGCGAAGCAAGGGTATTTTGCTAGTATATATATATATTGTGGTGAGTGGCTGGGGCTACTGCTCAGTTGGGATGCCCAGGAGTACAGGGTGAGGGCTTAAGCCTTCCTCAGACCACGTGGGGGCAACTGTTCTGGTACTTTTGGGGGCCACAGGTACAGAGCTTTGAAGCTCAACCCTGTAGGGGCCTGTGGTCACCATCAGGGAGCACCTCAATGGCTTGGGAGCCCTGAACTTCAGCACTTCCGCCACACCCGGAAGTGCTGGGGGGAAGAGAAATTGGGGACACCCGGAGTGCTTCCGGCTTCACAGCCGGCACTTCCGCCACACTGGGGAGTGCTGATAGAAGATTGTCAGGAGGCACCTGGAGCACATTCGGGTGACTATAAAAGGGGTGGCCTCCCTCCGTTCATTGGTTGGAGTTGGGAGAGGTGAAGGACAGAGCTTGAGAGGAGAGGCAAGGAGGCGGCCTGAAGAGAAAGAGGCAGTGTGGTGTTGGCCTGGACTTCAGGGAAGTTTGGGGTTTGTGGTGCACATTTGTAAATAGTGACTGTAAAATAAAAGTGTGGTGGTGCTTAAACAATGTCTGCCTGTCTGTGTCCAGAGCTAGAGCGAGCTAGAGATAGAGCGGGTTGGATAATAGATGGATGCATATATATATATATATATATATATATATATATATATATATATATATATATATATATATATATATATATATAAACCTTTTTGTCAGTCAGAAGGATGAAAAAATACCAATTTCAGTAAGATTCTGTCCCTAGACCTCCATATGCAACCTACATATTTTAAATAGCATACACAGCAACATTTCCAAACTAAACTCAGAAAAATTCTAAATAAAAACAATGACAAACAACTACTTTTTCTGCTCTTACTTTAAATCCTCTTCACATAAAGCTCAATGGACCTCATTCACTTACTGGAAATAACCCCAAGGAGACAGGGCTCTTGTTGTCTGGATGTAATATCATATTTGCAAGAGTAAATTTGTGCAAATAAACTGCACATTTAAGAAATCATTATCATACCCACAAGACATTTTATGCACCTTAGTGTGTGTGTGTGTGTCACAGCGGTGTTTGCTGTGTAGGGATTGATGAGAAAGGCAGATTCAGAAAGCGTTAGCCTATAATGGTCTATAAATTAGGCCTTGCGAAAATTCCTGGTATTTCTTGCAAAAGGCATGATGGTTGCCTGGGTACATTATTAAATTTTGCCTTATATTATTTTAGAAATGTTCAGAATTGTTTGCTTAAATTCTCTCTGGGGTGTGTAGTCAAAAGCTTAGCTCTCCATAATGTGTTTTATATTGTCATCTATCTTACAATGCTAAATTGTTAAATATTTCCATAGGGCAACAATAAACTTGCAAAAATTCCAGCTGACTGGATAAAAAATGGACTTTATGGATATGATAATCTTGCATGCTTCAGTCAGTCACTCATTCAATCAATTGATCAATCATTTCATGTCACTGACATTCCTTTTCAAGAAATACTGGAGAAAATTAAATGTAACTTAAAGTGAAATTTTAAGCTTGTGCTGCAGATTTAAATGAAGGAGATTTTTCGACACAGAATTCACAAATTAACCTCAATATTATAACACAGTATTGAGATATATACCCTATAAGGAAGCTACAGTGGCCTACACTCTTGGCCCTTTCAATTTATTGGCCTAATAATGTTTAATGGCTTCATGTCCAGAAAGTTCTAATCAATTACTTCTGAGCAGGTGAGCACATCTCTTTTCATTGTAAGAAACAGAGAAAAGGAGGTGATAATAACAGCCCTTGTTAAAGCTATGTGGGTTTCTGTTTATTATCCGATATGGAAATTAACAGCAGTTAAACTATATTTCAGAAAAACAATAATGTTAAATATTTGTGTGTTGGTTGTTTTAATGTGTATTATGCTGTAACATGGAGTTTAGTTGTAACGTTTGCGTATTGGCCAAACTTATTCACATTCTTTGAAATGCCAGCTTTTCTAAATATGTGCTACAGTTATTGGCCACTTTGAACTTTCAGAACATATTTGGGATGTATAAAATAACTGTTTTTCATAGTGCATGGCATTTTCTGCCTATCAATTCAAACATATTACAACCTAGCAAAGCATTGTAATATCGCGGGCATCTGTGACAAAACGGCTCCATTTCTGCTCGCTATAAGAGGAGAAAAAAAGGAACAATTTTGTCATTACCAGTCAAGCTTGATCTGTTTAGGTCTACTGACAGAGCTGAGAGGATTTTATTCTGTATACACCTGCCCAAAGAACAGTTTCTAAGCAATGCTGGTTATATACACAGAGCCTGATGCTGAGTGCTTCTAACACTGTTTCAATTACTGTAAATGTATGCCACATTGCTCGTAACAACTGCAACTACTGAACAAAGTTTGATTCCGTTTCTGCCAAGGAAGATGTTACTACTAACATCACTCCATCAAAACATGGAATCCAGAAAAATAAAAACCTCTTACTATAAAAACCAAAAGCCGACAACACTTGCAAAGCAAAAGGGCATTATTATTTTTTGATTTTGCTACTTAGATATTTTTTTACATTCAGGATAGATAGATAGATAGATAGATAGATAGATAGATAGATAGATAGATAGATAGATAGATAGATAGATAGATCCCATGAGTAAATTTAGCTAATATTAAATCATTTTAAATTATACTTCAGGATTCTGAATCATAATAACTTTCCTTTTTGAAAAGCATAAAAACAAATGGTGATCAATGGCACAAGATAATCAGCTCTAGTTACTTAATGCTCTTTTATCTCATTCAAATCTACACAGTACAGTGTCTTTTCTGATAATGTAACATACACAGCCATCATGGAGAAATACTGTTTGCCAAAGTTGTGAACAATATATTGTCTCTGAGGTTACATTCAAATGTCCAATGAAGTTAAAAACACTGAAGTAAAACTGGTCATGATTTTCTGTTCAGGACTAAAATGTAAGAAATCTTGCCAACTATTGTATTTCTTCTCCACTTTCAAGCCACTGTACAAAAAAAGATCTGAGCACATTACTAATAACATCCCACTTCACTATTGCTGGGGGTGAAGTCTTTCCCAGAAAAACTCATCCTAGAACATGACACTAGTACATCACAGGGCTTCGTCAAGCACAAACCAACACTCACATTTTGCCAGTTTAGAGTGACCTAATAACCTTACATGCATGTCCTAGGCAATGTGGGAGAAGAACTGAGTACTTGGTGTAGACTTGGAGACAAGCTGCAGATTACACTGACAAACTGCAGATACAGGATTTAAATTTAGAATGCTGAACCTGTGAGACAATGCTAACCACTGAACCACCATGCCATCCCTCAGTTTTTTCTATAATACAAATTAATCTTTTAGGTGATAGATAACCTTTTTCATTTTTTAATCAACAATGTTGCAGTTAGTTTGGTAAAAATGCGTTGGTAGCTATGACCATCATGACCATCATGTGAGGTTTATTGCAGCCGTAGTTGTAGGTCGCAATAATCTTCATTTCGTAGCTGGAATTAAATTACATAAAGAATAGACTAACAGATTATGTCATCTTGATGTTGCCTCTGCAATATTCGCAAATGGTTACAATAGGATACATGTAGAGGTAAGTTGTGTTAAAGGTATAATGTGAGCTTCTGAGTGCGAAAACTGAGAATAATGTTTCTCTGTGTGGCCTGTCTCTCAGCATTATAACTTTAATAGATTTTTATAAAGCATGGATTTATCACCAGGGTTGTCGGGTACTTAAAAATGTATAGGCAGGTACAACTTAAAAGTCATGAATTTGCCCCCAAAAAACTGCCCAATACCAGATACAGATAAAAATGACACACTGGAAAGAAGAAGGCAGGGAGGGTCCCCCTCACAGATATAGATACAATGGGTATATGCCATTGCACAATTCCCCCTCAGAGATTTTACAATAATAAAACACATATCCAAATGTGAATTGCAAGGGAATGGGGTGTTAGGTGGATGAAAAACATTAATAACGCAGGTTGGTTGAAAAATAGCCTGAAATATTATATTATTTTTGAAAAATAGCCCAAAAAACTGTAGTCTGTTAATGCCCATTTTTGCCGAAGATGCCAAGGCAGGAAACCCGCAGACCAGGCAACACTGATTAGCCTCATGGATCTAAATTCTACAGTTGTGTGTGATCTGTTTGGTGTTTAGATATTTTCTCCATGTATGCATGAGTTTTACATCAGTTTTCCCCCCATATTGCCAAGATGTGCACGTTAGGTTAATAGGTGATTCAAAACCTGCCCTCTGTGATTGCGAACATTGTATTGGACTGGCACCATGCAGGTTTGATTGATGCCGCAATACTAAATCTGATTAAAGGTAAGTTCCATTCGAAAATAATATTTTTATGTGCTACATACCTAATGTGGTTTGTAGTGACGGCAGAGAAAACACTTCAGTCTCATGTTTTCATGGAGAATGGAGACTATGAGGTTTGTAATAGAATGATATGAAAAATGTCCATTACAAGAATTGCATGTTGCTTGTGTCCATATTTCAATATTCAATACCAATAATCTATATTTCAAAATTCAAAATTGTTAAATAATTACCTCCGGAAAATTAAAGAGTCTCCAAACAGGAAGTCAGTTCACATAGGACCACACATTTTAATTGAAGACAGGATGCTTGACCAATGAATGAGTGGGAGGGACGGGTCTTCAATACAAAAGCACAATCTTATATGAACAGGTTTCCTGTTTGTGGACTACTTTAATTTTCTTTAGGTATTAATTTTAACAAACAATATATGTGTATTGCAAGTGGTGAGTATATGCCTGGATGACTTGATATGAGAATTATACACCAGTAGTAACCAGAGATTTTGTTTTTAAATTTTTGATATAATTTTCTGTTGTCCAGTGCTGGTCACTGCAGATTCCCATTCTATTAGAAACCTGGTTATCTCATTTCTCCATAAAAATATGAGATTAAACAATTTTCTTGTCCATCACTTCAAATCACATGGGGTAAGTAACCTATAAAAATATAACATTTGGTGGAATATTGCTTTAAGCAAGTCTTGTCATGTTCTACTTTATTAATTATATAAATATACTTTCAGCACATTTTTGAAGGGCAAGAGATGAGATCTGTTTAAGAGTGGCACCTGTACTTGCCTCAGTATTAGACTTAGAATTGGGGTGGAGAGATGCAAATATGGACTCAGTCATTTTAGTCCTTTTTCTATATATTAAATTTTAGATTAGCATTTACACATTCAAATACCTGGTAACACTACAGGAGTAGCTTTGGTTATATTATGCTGCTGGTGTCTTGTAGAAGTTTGCCATTAGTATCTCAGGGCTGGATAAAGGATAATTTAGACATGTGCCTTATAACCACGATCAAAGATAAATTTATTCATCCATCAATTTTCAGAAGCCTTTTGATCTAATACAAAGTCACTGGGTATCATAGATTATCTCAGCAGCCTTAGACACAAGACAGGAACACACTCAGGATACAAGGACAAACATTGCAACAGCAGAAGACACAGTCACCCAACTAGGATCATTTAAAGTCAAGAATCACCCTAACATATGCATCTTTGGATGTTGAAGTATGAACCCAAGTCCCTGCTGCTTTTAGACAAGAATGATAAGCAGTGAGCCACAGAAAACTAAACATGATAATAATAAGATTGCTGATTGAGCTTCTAATAGCCTAAACTAATAAGTCTTTGAGATGTCATATTGTGATATGTTTAATAATTATAAACATCACTATTAATCAGATATGAGGGGCATTTAATTACCAATGTTACATAAAACAAAATTATGGCCAAGTCTCCGAACAGATCATAAGGCTTGGACAACTAATGTCATTGTTTGCATTGATAATTTATCATGAAGTAATAATAAACAATAATAAAATGACACTGTCTAGTGTATTAATTTATTTTGATGCAAATTAACTTCAGTGATGTAGTGTGCCAGTTTTTCTTCTGTCAACAATCTATACAAGTTTTTATTTTGTTATCAGAAGCAAATTTAAATGCACTTAGGGCACATAAGCAATTCCAAACAGGGAAGAAGGCTGTCGTAATTTAACTTGGACACCTATGCTATCAGAATATTTGGTGATCATGAACGAAAATTCACATAAGCTTGAACAGGAGGGAGGAAACTACAAAGAGAAGGTTGATCGGATTACAACCATGCTGTCAAAAGTTAGCTTTCCTATGAATTTATTCATTAATTTACTTTCAACTTCCACCTTTTCCTATAAAGGGTTAGACAACAACAAGAATATTTATTTGTATAGCACATTTTCATACAAATGGTGTAGCTCAAACTGCTTTACAAGATGAAGAAAGGAAAATTTATATAAAACAAAAATAAGATTAGTTAATACTAAGTAATAAAGAACAAAGTAAGGTCAGATGGCCAGGAGGACAGAAAAAACAAAACAAAAAAAAATCCAGATGGGCTGGAGAAAAAAAAAAATCTGCAGGGATTCCAAGGCCATGAGACCACCCAGCCCTCACTGGGCATTCTACCTAACATAATAATCTAAATCAGTCCTTATGGCTTTCAGGATGCACATACAAGAATTTGATGATGATGATAAATTTAGGGACTGCATGGCGCCTTGATCAGCCAGTGGTGGTACAGAATGCCACCACAGAAAAAACAAAAAGAGAACAGCAGAGAATAGTAGGGATTAGTAGGGATTGTGGAGCCAAGATAAAAATGATAATTCAATGCACATATAGTTTAACAAGAATACACAAAAAAGTAGCTATCAGAAAGCCATGTTAAAAATAATGTGTTTTTAAAAATACTCCCTACTGTATTGGCCTGGCAAATTTCTATTGGTTAGCTATTCCAGATTTTAGGTGCATAACAGCAGAAGGGTGTCTCACCACTTTAAGTTTAGATCCTGGAATCATAAGCAGACACTCATTCGACGATCTAAGGTTACAATTTGGAGTGAAAGGTGACAGGCATTCCAAAATATAGGACGGAGCAAGATTATTTAAGGCTTTATAAACCATTAGCACTATTTTAAAGTCAATTCTGAATGGCACAGGTAACCAATGTAATTAAAAAACTGAAGAGATATACTTGGATTTTCTTTTCCTAGTTAAGATTCTAGCAGCTGCATTCTGCACTAGTCTTTTTTGCCTAGTCCTGAGAGGAGTGTGTTACAGTAATCTAGCCGACTAAAAACAAAAGCGTGAACAAACTTTTCAGCATCTTGCAAAGTTAGAAGGGATCTAACTTTTGCTATATTCCTTAAGTGAAAAAATGCTGTCCTGGGAATCTGATTAATATGTGATTTAAAATTTAAGTCAGAGTCAATAATTACCCCTAAATTCTTTACCTCTGTCTTGACTTTTAAGCCTAATGGATCAAGCTTTTTTCTAATACCCTCACTATATCCATTTTTTAAAACTAAGATTTCTGTTTTCTCCTTATTTAGTTTGAGAAAATTACTACTCATCCATTCAGAAACACAAGTAAGACATTGTGTCAGTGAATCAAGAGAGTCGGGGTCATCAGACGGTATTGGTGAATACAGTTGTGTGTCATCCGCATAGCGGTGGTAGTTCACATTATGCCCCGATATAATCTGGCCTAATGGAAGAATGTAGATTGAAAAGAGCAGTGGACCCAGGATATATCTTTGTGGAACACCATATAGAATATCATGTGTCTTCGAAGTTTAATTACCACAACTAACAAAGAATTTTCTACCTGTTAAGTAAGAGTCAAGAAAATTGTGACCAATGGTATCAAATGCTGCCCTCGAATCTAAGAGGATGGGAACACATAAATGGCCTCTATCTGCATTTATCTGCAAGTCATTTACTACTTTAATTAGCACAGTTTCTGTACTATGATTTGCTCTAAAACCTGAGTGACACTTGTCAAGAATAGCATGTTTATTCAAGTGATCATTTTGCTGCGTAATGACTATGTGGCTCATGTGACTGCCTAGACACATTAATGTGCTTTAAACCAATGTGGGAAAAACCAGAGGATATAAAGACAACCTTCATGAACACAGTGAGAATATAAAAACTCCCAACATACTGACTAATCATTTAAAATTCATATCTGAAAACAAAGAAGCTTAAAAAAAGATTTGAACATATAATGCATATAAAAAGTGTTCACCACTGTAAAGGTTGTCATACAGCTTTAAAATCACAGTGACTTTAAATCGGCCTTTTTGATATTGATTAACAGAAAAAGACTTTTCAATGTCAAAGTGAAAATAAATCACTGCAAAGTGATCTAAATTAATTACAAATATAAATAAAAAAATAATTGATTACATAAGTGTTCAATTTCTTTAATATGACACACGTAAATCATCACTGGTGCAGCCAATTGGTTAAAGAAGTCAAATAACTAGTTAAATGGAGGTCTCCAGTCTGTAATGAAGGGGTTACTACTGATTGATTGTAGTATAAATGCATCTTATCTGGAAAGTCCAGCTTATGGTTTCAATTGATCTTAGTATAAATCTGCTCCTGTGCCGGGAAGGTCCAACTGGTAGTTTGTCAGTATATGGTGACTTACACAATGAAGATACTCCAAGCAGCTCTGTGAGAAAGTGATTGAAAAGCACAAGTCAGGAGGTGAATACTAGAAAAGTCCAGTTAAATTTATCATTAAGAATTGGTAAAAGTATGACACAGATGTGAATCTGCCTAGAGCAGGCCATCAACAAAAACTGAGTTATCATGAAAAAAGTCAAGTGATAGAGGCCAACAACAGACCATTTGATAACTCTGAGGAAGTTACAGGCTACAGTGACTCTGATTGCAGAGAGTGTGCAAAACAGCAAAAGTTGCCGAGACACTTGACCAGTCAAGAAATAGAAAGCCATTGTTGAATATTTTTTTAAAAAACACACAAATGCTTGACATCTTGGTGAGAAGGTAAATGGATACTCTAAAGTCAGTTGGTAGAATCTTTCTATGGTCTGATAAGTCTTTGGCCATCACTTTGGCATAAGCCAAATTCTGCACATTATGACAAACATGCCATTCCCACCCTGAAACATGGTGGTGGTAACATCATGATCTGGAAGTACTTCACTGCAGAAGGCCCTGGGAGGAAGATTGTTAGAGTAAAGGATAAAATGAATAGCAAAATACATGACGATCTGGAAGGAAAACCTGATTCAGTCTGCAAGATACATGCACTTTGGGAAAATTGTTTTCTAGAAAGACAACAACCTCAGGAGTAAAGGCAAAGCTACAGAGGAATGGCTTAAAAACAACAATGAAATGTCCTGGTGTGGCAAGTCAGTGTCCAGGGGCCTCATACATAATGCCATGCATAGAATTCACACTAAAACATGGCGTACAGACAAAAACAGAAATGTTTGTATGCATACAAACATCAAGATATGTAAATCTGTGCAAATGCCAACTTCCACATTCTTCCACTCCATAAATCCCGGTCAACGTGAAAGTAATGCACATGCACGCGCCTGCTGCCACTCCCCAAACTCCTTCCAGAATTACGCCTCTTTGAATATGCAAATCAATATAAATAGCCCATTAGCTCGAAATGTCAACTTTAATCTCGAAATTTCCACTTTAATCACGTAATTTATTTTGTCATTAAAGTAGAACATCATAAACTTTATCTTAAATTCGTTTAATTTACTAGTTTCTCAGATCCCATCGTAACTAAAGTAGCACGTCAAATACTTTGTTTTGTTTGTGTTCTTCTATGTGCTCTATGTGTGTGAATTACTATGCGCTTCTTAAAAGGCCTTTCTCTTCCTCCGACAGAACACAGAATCCATTACATTCATGATATTACAGCTCTCTGAATAATTTAAATACTGAGATGTATACTTCATATCATTTTCATGATGATAGGAATTACAGCATGTTATTAAACATGGGCACAGTGATAGTGATAAGCTGGTGCCTCGTCCAGAGATTCTTCCTGCTTCCCGCAAGATGCCTGCTGCGTCATGCGCGACCTTCAATGAAATAATTTATTGCAGCAGTACTGTCTCTTTGAAACGTACTAACCTCCAATTCCTGTCCTTCCTTTTCTTTCTCCAAATACCCAATTGCTACACAATCAGCTCTGTAATAGATGTAAAGCCATCTGTAAGCTGAGAACACAGATTCTTCAAAACTTTTAAGGAACATTGAAATATCTTCGTAGTACATGTTTAATTATTCTGTCCATCTATCCTTCCAGTGTCGCACCAGCCCCAGCAAGAATACAGCGTGAGGCAGGAACAATCCCTGAACAGGGAGCTAGATCCTTGCTAGCGCTGCAACACTGTGTCCTCACATGTTTAATTATTAACAATATAAATTATTTAAATGAAGTTAAAGTTTTATCTGTATAATATAATAAACATATTTTGCTGCATTTCATCTTAAAAATGAAATCGCCATCATATTTAAATACGTGCTACAGTGACTTAGGTTGTGCAATATTATAACTGTTTCACACGTTTACAGTGAGGTAATTGTACTTGTGTTCTACAAAGAGCACTTGATGAACTGATTGATTGCGTTTATAGTTCTTGGGATGAAACTGTTTCTATGCTTGATGCTGTATACCGATAATTCTCTTTCCGTTCAGCTGCTGTAGAGCTGTGATTCCACACTCAGATATAGTGATGCAATGAGAGTAATATGAAAAAAAATGATCCACTGTGGCAACCCCTAACGGGAGCAGCTGAAAGAAGAAGAAGAAGGTGCAATGAGAGTAACAAAGCTAAAGCAGTTATGGTATTTGGAATAGTTTGGCTATTTTGTGGATCATTATATTGTTACAGGTTAATTATAATCAGATGCCTTAAACTAATAAAAAATATGCTGTTAATTTCAGTGTATATGATAAAGCTGCATCAGGGATGTGGATCTAAAAAAGAAAGGCTAACTATACAGGAACAGTAGCACTGATTTGACGCTGGGTGCCGCCAGTTTGCAAAATTGAGTGGAGAACTTGCATATGCCAGGGTTTGATCTACTGTGAAAATGTACGTGGCTTTACGGCAAGTTTAGGTTTTATACATCACGATTTGAGCGTGGAATCAGGAGTACGCAACATTTTTGTGCGTACGCACCATTTATACATGATGCCTCAGACCTCAATCCAATTTAGAATTTGTGACTGGACTGAAAAATGGCAGTGTCCTGATTTGCGAAGCTGATAGAGATCTAAGCACATTGATTTAGGGTGCAAGGGTGTAATTACTAAATACTGACTTGAAGGTGGTGAATTCTTACATTATCAATAATTTTATATTTTACATTTGTAATTAATTTAGACCACTTTGCAGAGATCTGATTTCACCTTTTCTGTTGCACAACTTCAGAAAAGCTAAATTAAGTCCACTATGATTGAATGTTGTGTAACACTAAAATATGAAAACTTCCATGGGTGTGACTACTTTTTATAAGCACTGTAATTGTTTGCATAAGGAGACACAGAATGTTTTGCCCTAATACTCAACACTTCCCAAATGCTGAGCTTGAGGTCCGACCTGGCCATTGCTTTTGTGAACTCTGCTGACTGTCTTTATGTTTGTGTGCTTTTTTCTCATTACTTCAATTTTACTATTATTTTTTAATTTTATTGCAACCTCCCAAAGATGTACCGGTACATGTCAGATTAATTGCTGACTGAAAATGTGAGTGATAGTGCTCTGCATTGGGTGGGCTTCATCACCATGGCTGATTCCTGTCTTAAATCCAGTGCTGCTGAGATAGGCTCCAGCTCTCACGACTCTAAACTAGATTTGATAGACTTAAAAACAGAACTAATGTTGGCCGCTTGAATAGTTGCTAAACTGGTGGCATTATGCCAGGATGCTCTAATACATCAGATTCCTGGATAGACATTAACACTAAGCGACTATGTAAATTTTGAATATTTTTCAAATAAGTTTCTGCAGATATTTCAATTTTCATTTATTGTGCCGAAAAATTTTTAGTTTAATGGATACCGTGCTGATTGACAACTTTGGCCTTGTGTTCATGATTGTGAGTATGTGTGGCCTAAAAAGCACTTTGCACTTCTAATGAGCATTATAAAGATGTCTGCTTCTTTGAGTGCCGACAATCGCCTTATTTTTTGGGACATTTTTACAGGATTATTAATAGCACTCAAGTATTTTATACTCTCTGACGTTTCACTAAATCTGATGTGTTCAATGCTGTCAAGGCTAAGGCAACAAAAATGTTAATATGAAAGCTCTCTGGTGATCTTTGTAAATGCTGAATTGTTAACGTCCCGATTAATGTTTCAGTGTTTACCCACTGTTTACCGACATATGTCTCTTTGCTGTGGGATGACACTGTTCAACATGTAAATTGGATACAGAAATGCAAAGCAGGCCAAAAAAAACTGACAGTAGATATACTTTGCAGCCAGGCCTTGTCAGAGCCTAGCAAACAACATAAATGATCAATGGACTAAGTGCAAAGAGAGTTTTACAACAGTACTGTTAAAAGGGCAGCTACAGCAACTCATTAGCTTCCACATTTCATTCTTTATTTCAAGGTGTATTTTGAGGACTGTCGCTTATTCTCCACTGTAAGCTTTGTCTTCTAAAAAACAACATTTTAACCAATAGGTAGTATATTTCTTTACTGGGTTCCTGAAGGGAAGTATTTTTATTCATGTTTACCATAAATAGAGAGAGAGTTTCTTTTCATAAAATTCCAAATCAATATTGATCTGCAGATATTTTGTGTAGAATTTAAGAGAAAATAACATGTTAGTTCTATGCAAGGCCAACAAAATTATATGGAAATTAGGAAATCTGTGGTTATCATTAAAATAATGAGGTGATAATTCCCCAGTCTGTGTCTGTGCAAAAAAAGTAAAGATACTTTGAGCCATTAATGAGCAATTAACTGAAAATAGTTGTTAAATATTTAATTAGATCTTGAAACTAGCTTGGCGCAATTAATACGCTGCAACACTTAAACTGATTATGAGATAAAAGTTAAGAATTTCATGCCCTTTCTTATTTTAACATTGCATGAGGCAGCATGCAGAGGTTTAAGCTCTAAACAGCCTGGAACTCGGCGTTACTATTTTAAAACTTTATTTTCTGGTATACAATTAAGGCCCAATATTTTTCAACAGATGTCAAAAACAGACCAAATTCTCCTTAATCGCAAGCAAAACAGAGCTCACCAGTAAGACTAAAATTTATGTTACGATATATACAATAAACTCCAATTCTGTACAAGGATGTATAACACATACAGACAATATCGACACTATACAAGAAGAACACAAGAACTTTGACAAACAAGAGAAGACCACTCAGTCCATCAAACTTGTTTGTTTAATGACTACCTAAGCTGTCCCAATATCTGATCCAGACACTTCTGAAAGGTTGTCAAGGTTTCTGCTTCAACTATATGCCTTGGTAGTTTCCCACAACTCTTTGTGTAAAAAAGTCCTACCTGACATCAACTTTCCCTTAATTTCTACTGATGTCCTCAAGTACGTTAAGAATTCTGCTGGATAATCTTTATCAATACCTTTGAGAATTTTGAAGATGTGGCAGGAACAAAGAAACTTTAATGTGCCCCTGAATTGAAATACAACTGACCCTAAATAAGTAGCGGTACTTAGAAAAATAAAAATCAAATCACTGCTATTAACAACTGAAAGCAAAAGCAAAAATTCTTATCCAGCTGCCTCTGTCTTGTTAATTCCCAATGCACCTTCTTTTGAGCAGAACAATCTCTCCTCTGCAGCTCCTTAAATACTCAGTTAATGATATACCCCCAATTTGCACACAGCTCTACCTGGCTGCTAGCAGGCCCGCACCTAGGAAATTCTGGGCCCCAGGCAGCTGACAGAGTTCGGGCCCCTTTCGTGTTTCAAATATGTGCGTATATTTTAAAACGCCACTTATTTTCGAAAAAGGGCGGGCCCCTGTCTAGCAGTGTCATGGTTGTCCCCCCATAGGTGCGGGCCTGCTGCTAGTGCAGGAACAAGTGCCTCCTGACTTCAGTTCTAAATGAGCTTTCGGTTAATTTCCTCCACTATCCTCAAGCTTTTAAGAATTTTGAAGACCTGGTAAGAACAAAGAACCTTTGATGTGTCCCTGAACTGACCTGCAGCATTACTTACAAAAACACAAAGTAAAACACCATTATGAACAACTGAAAACAAAAGCAAACAATGCTAAACTGGTTTACTCTGTTATGCTAGTCTCTGACACACAATCAGTGAAGATTCAATTCCTTCAACTGTCTTTGTAAAATGTGTAGTACACCATAGCATTATGAAACCCATGTAATCCAATTCAAGGTTATGGTGGGTCAGAGCCTATTGCCAACTCTGGGCACATGGCAGGAAATAGCATTGGATAAGATACAGTCCATCACAGGTCCAAATGCAAGGTTTATTATGCACTTCAATTTTTATTGATGAAGTGAACCAGTTCCCCAAGTTTCAAATAGTTCTCCTCAGCTTTCCTTTTCATATGTGATATTCTCACAATTTTAATAGCCAGGGCAAAGCCCTAAGTGCAGTATGGAATTGAAAGATGCTCCCTTTTTGCTTCTGAACTCAATGTTGATGCCATTACTCTTGTTCTTCCACTATATGCTATATTGCCTTGCATATCCATATTTATTGCCATTTCTGGTCTGAAGATCATCTGTTGAGGCCTCATACACAAATAAAATACTATAAAATTTTACCTGGAAAAGTAGAGGTGGAGTTTATAAATCTCTATTAAAGTACGATTCCAACTGCATAAGCACTCCCCGGGGGTGAATGGGTTTCATATATCCAGTGAAGAAATAAAGAGAGGAGGAAAACCGGATTTACTTAAAATTGGTGGCAACTCACAAAAGAAAAATATTATTTTTTTCAAAAATTATATCAATACTCAATGTTCTACTGTTTCTACAATCTCCAGATGTAAATTTACAAGCATGTTCTTGTCTTTGAAGTAGATGTATTATGTAGGTTTTAAAGATTTTGTGTCATGTTTCTTTAGTTGCACTGCTAACTGCAGTTGAAGGCTGATGGGTAAGACATGTTTATTTAAGTTTATTAATGTAGCTTCACTTAATTACAGAAATGTATCAGGAATATGAATCCAAGAAATTATGACTTAAAAAAATATATATAATCATTTAAACTAATCCTCATTCCATTTTACAGTGAATGTAAAATTTGTCAAAATCTGACCTGTATTTTTAAGTTTTTTTAACAGTCATTCCTTGTCTTTACAAATAAATTAACACAATGGTTACATTTATTTTTTATTTAGACACATTATTAACAATTTTAAAAAACAAATTCATTTTGCTCTGGTACCGTTTTGTTTTTGATACGAATGCAGCCATTTTGTCTGTTCTGTTTGTTTGCCAAGCAGGTGCTAGGTAGGGTCAACGAGAAGTGCACGGCATGTGACATCATCGTGTCATGGGTATAAAGGTCAGAGTTGTACACGTTCTTAGTTGTCCAAGTTTGAGGACACTCAGTAAAATACTCATTACTAGTTTATTACTGCATTTCTCAGGCTTATGTTTTTTGTTTCAGTTTTAATTACATGGAACTCTTCTGGCTTTTGATTCTTTTGCTCCATTATCGTTAGTTTGAGTTCGGTTTCATGCTCTTCATTTGTTGATCATATTTTTTTACTTCTCAGTAGTACCTTGGCAGTTTTCTGACTTTGTTGCATCTGCTGGTTCTAATAACACTTTTCAAATTGATATCACCTGATGCAGTAAGTACAAAATTCAGCAATGGAGCACATTACAAAAAACTAGGAAATATAATAAAATTTCACAAGTTCCTATGTGTCTTCGTGGTTATCTAGTTAAATTTAAGAAAGATCATTTGTGTATCTGTATAAATATAAGTATAAACCAAAAAACTGCTGATGAACATATCATCTATAATTTCAATTTAACATTTTGATGTGAAAATATAGCTTTTATATATTTGGATTTTTATATATTTATATGTTTTTTTTAACAATTGTATATTTTACAACTATGTAACAGCTTTTTCTATATTTGTTTTGAAGGGATCAAACAACAAATATTAGGGAAACACAGTGTCAGCATTTACCACAAAACTGATATTTGTGATGTTTGTGTTTGCTCAGTTTGTCAAAGTTGTCATACTATCCAAACAGTTTGCCCGAAGATGCCATTCTATGAGGACCTTGTATCCCCTGAGATTTATTTTGATCTGCATTGCCATTCACATATAGGTTTTTCTTATCTCTTCTTCCATAAGAGACAGGGTATGAATCCTGATCAAGCTGGCGTCACCGAGTATTAAGTTGTTCTTCACATATTCTAATTTCGTCTCATCTAACAAAGATGCATATGTCAGGTAAATGGGGGACTTGCTTAATATAGGAGAGGGTTGTGTGTGCACTTCATTAGCTTTTATCCAGGTTTAGCTTGTTCCTGGTACTGCTAGGATGGTTCTTTGTGAGTACTGGAATAAGAAGATCAAAAAGCAGATAGATGGATATAAAATTATGCAGTCAACATAACTTTGCTGAAGATACAGTATTAGGTTTCTGAGAATGCTTACTTGCAAGTAAAAAGCACTGTTCTCCTGAAACACCTCCTGGAAACTATAAAATGATGAAGGACACTTATTACTGTGTTTTTCAGAAATTTTCTTTTTGGGGGAAGTTGGCCTTAAAGCAGGAGGAATGATTTTTGTTAAAACTGACTTAATTTTTCAGCATATCTCATTAGCAATTTGAATTTTTAAACAGAATTAGGAGAAAATCTGAGTGTAAGTGAATGCACCTTTTATGAAAATGCAACTATTAAAAATTATGGATGCAAAATAATCGCTATGACTGCTTAAGCAGTTTTTGAGAGTACCAAAAACACTGGGTGGATACTTCATTAAACACACCATCTAGTTAAAACAAAAAGCTCTCCCAAACAGGCAATTATGTGCCTTCAAAACATTGAAATGGCCAAAATGTGTTATCTAAAAGCCATTTACTGTAGTATGAATAATGGTAACGACACAAGGTGGTTCTAGCACCTCAGAAACATCTGCCCACTTTCAATTTTCATTTACATTAGGCTTTTGAATTTAAAAAAGAATGATGCAATACACAAAATATCTACTTCTGTTGGCAAAATCATTGTTATTGAGAGAGATCTGTGGAGACTGGCCATTCTTGTTCAAGTTAACAGAAAGTCCAACTATACTCAAATAATAGCCCTTTTCAATGGTGCAGAAGGCATAAATGAATACATACCATGTTGGACCTTGAAGCACCAGTATTGACTACGTATTGAGTTTAGATTTGACTATTAGTGTACCCTACAAGTTTTTTGATGTGAGTGTGGGTGGGAGGGGCTGTTAAAACCCACCTAAATATTGGGGGAATGTGCAAATTTTATAGAGTTAATGATGGGGCTACGAATTGAATCCAGGAATTTTGGATTTGTGAGACAGTAGCACTAAGCACTACACCTGTCACAGTCGATTAATGGTCTTTTTTTATTTGTAATGGTGTTTATACAGTATATGTGACATTAAATCTGCTCATTTACTTTTATAATAAATATTTATTTTGATTATTTGATGATGCTGACAATGTCATCTACACATTTCTAAACCTTGAAGGTTTTTTTAGGTAATTCTTTTTCTGATTATTTATTTCAGATGTTGTAGTTACCTCTGTCTTAATAAAAGAGATAGTAGTAATCTAGAAGAAGGTTTTGCCATGTGTATAGTACATGCCACAAACACGTCATATACCATACATCATCTATAGCAATAGTTTAAATCATTCAATCATAAAGCAATATGCATCTAAGATCTTAACAAACCATCTCTACATTACCCGTGCCTTACTGTTATGTTATGGGGGGAGTATTCCCATAGGACAGAGGTTTACACAGAGCTACCAGTTGTATTCATTCAAGCAAATTTGCAATCCCTCTTTAGAAAAATATTCCATGTCTATGACATGGTTCCTGTGGCAGGTATCGGCAAAGGAAGGAGAACCCTGTATTTTACTGGACACAGCCATGCATAGTAATCAAACGATGGAAACACACTGGCTGCTACAAGGCTAAGAATGAATTCTGAATCTTTGAGGTATGAACACTAGCTACTGCACCACCAGGGCACTCTATTTTAAAATGTTATCTGTACTAAATAATAAGATTGATACTAAACTGATAAAATTATTTTGTTACTCGACTGCCCGCAGCGCCCTTGCTGAATCTGTTTTTTTCTTGAGTATGGTATGCATGTGTGGTCATGGAGGGCAGAAAATCCATTCACCAGGGTATTTCCTGTGAGCCTAACCTGGGCACATAGATTTTACTCCACAACACACATGGAAATAACCTTATTTTGTGTATTGTGAGTGATGAAGGACACATTTCCAATATCCAGTCACAACACAGGTAATTTTCTGCAGTTAGCGCATGCATGTCAGTTAGTCCACGCATACAAAAACTGTGCAAATCATAAAGCCTAAGTCCCTGGAACTATGAGGCAGAAACACTAGCTCTGCGTCACCGCTCTGCCTATGTTAAACCATCTGTAGTATATTAAATCACTAAATACATTTGTGTAATTCAGGTTAGGGTAATAGCATTGATTTCATGATACATGCTTGCTTAACTCGGGTACTACAAAAGAAAAGCATGGCTGTAGGAAGCAAGCAATATATTTGCAAAATAACTGGGCTCCGTTGTGAGATAACACAATTGAATGTTCTATTCCAGTGACTGGAAGAAGTTTCCGTTCTTCTCCCTAAAGTGTAACTTAAAAAATGATAGCTACTGCAAACTGATACCACACTAAGAGGTTCACTGATCTTTCTTTATTGTATCAGTCAAAGGTAATTAAGTAGCTACATAACACTTGTCAGAAACTTGACCACAAGTCATAGCAAGGTTTGGGGCAGCCACCCATATAATTTGTATCCTGGCTGCAAATTTGTAAAAATGTTATACAGCACTGATGTGCAGAAAACCGAGTCCTGAAGGAATAGGGAACAGGTGAAGACTTTTAAAGGGGAATACAGGAAGTGAGGTCAAAGGGGTCGGGCTCAAAGGGGACTTTAACCATAGGATCGAGCCCGGATGTGACATCACAAGGGCCGGAGCCGGCAACGTCTTCTTCCATAGGCTCGGACCCGGAAGTGATGTCAAGAGAGCCAGGTGGAATCTCCCATGAATGGTCTGAAGGAAAGAAAGAAAAAGAGTGCACTCTGCCAAATCCGGGTCTGATTCAGAATTGCCCTTACTTAAACCCTTTAGCTGCCTCCCATGCACACATGTGTGACACACTACCTTATAAAACAATCAGGTCAGGTCAGGTTGGGGAGCACGCACTGGTACAGTACATTGCCGCACCCACCACATGACAAAACAGCTCAGGATCCTGGTTGGCAACCCCCAGGCAGACATGCAGTCCAGTTCCACCCTCTGTGAATGACCATATACAGTGGTACCTCGGTATACGTCCTTAATCCGTTCCAGATCCTTTGACTTATACCAAACAGGACATATATCAAACAAATTTTTCCCATAAGAAATAAAAGGAAAATGATTAATCCGTTCCCATGAAAAAAAATCCTATTGTTATTATATATTATACATTGATGGGGTTGTATAAAATAATTTAAACACTGCTTAATACTAAAATACATAAATACAAAAGCAATTAGATGAAATAAATGAAAATTTAACCTCACTTTTTTAATAATGTCTTTGTTTTTCACAATCGTAGATACCGTCGTTCTCGGCATATGGTATACAGCAGCCAAGTCCCGGATATGCATGCCACCTTCATACTTTCAACAATCAATTTAAATTTACGCGAAAAAACACAAAATCACGTGAAAATTCACAGAAAGTTATAGCGCAAACTGACGCTCGTGGGCAGTCGTGGCTTTGTCTCGAGAGAGGTAAACAGGGGTAGCGCGTGGGTTGTTCACTGAATGCTAGCAACTGGCGTACTGACGCTTGTGGACAGTCGTGGCTTTGTCTCGAGAGAGGTAAACAAGGGTAGCATGCGGTGTTCTAGAATGCGAGTTATATTCCAAACAAAGGTCATATACCAAGCAAAATTTTTCATGTCCAAACAGGACGTATACCAAGTTGGACTTATTCCAAAGCGGACGTATACCTAGGTACCACTGTATCTGCTGCAGCCAGGTGTTACATGGGCATCCCCTTGGCCTGGTACAGCCACTTGAGTCTTCAACAATGAGAATCCTGTGAACTGAATCATCCTCGGGGAATCGCACCACATGGCCATAGTGCCGTAATTGACGCTCCCTCATAATGCAGGTAATGTGCTTCCTTTGTAACTCTATGAGCAACCGCTCATTCATCACAAAGTCAAACCAACAGTACCCAAGGATTCTTCGAAGAGACACAGTACTGAAGGAGTCCAGTCTTTGTCTCATGTCACTGGATAGCATCCATGTCGTGCAACCGTATAGCAAGACAGGAAGCACCAGGACCCTAAAGACTTGGACCTTCATCCTTTTGAATAGGGAGTGCCACACACCCCGTTCCAGCGACCTCATGTATAAAAAATAGTAGTAATAAAAATTAATTTAGGACATCAAAATTAAAAGTTTGTTTTTTGGTACAATCCCAAAGCTAGTCAGTTAGTGATATTACAGGGAGAACTTTGAATTTAAAGTCTTGTTCAGAAAGCTAGTAGAAGTGGTTTTCTAAGTAAAGAATAATTTGTCAAGCTAGCTACAAAACTGAAGAAAATGAAATATTTAAACAGCCATGGTGCATTTCTTTTATGCTGATATTTGTACCACTTCAAGTGTACAACGATGACATAGTGTGATATAGTATAACTGCTATTATTATTTTATGTTTTCAGTCTAAAGACTAAAGTAATCTAAGCCCAGGGATGTTCTCTCAAGGTACTTGACAATTCCTCCATGGCTCTAATTTTCTTAGCTGGATCTTACATAAAATCAGGTATCATTTTTAAGCACCTTTTTCCCAAAGTTGTTGTCAACTGGCAGGACATCTGTGACTGACAACCAATTATGACCAATGAAGTGCACAGAATAAGTAATCAGAAAGTAATTATGCTGTGCTATTGGGCTTCAGTACTATAAGGGAAAACTGAATGATGGCTGAAAATGAATGAAATGAGCAGTAAAATATAGATGACTTGTTATCAGTTCTTCATGAACGAGGCTTACTACAGTTAAAAAGTAAATGTGAAAAATTCAAATGCTAATAATAATGAGGGTGAAAGAAATTTAGTTGGGTAAAAATACAAATGTACTTGAATTAAAGTAAAAAAATGTACAGTTGCCAAGAGCTAATTTGAAAAGTATGTCTGCTTAGAAATTTACTTAAATACAAGAAACAGAGTACATGTAAAGTGTTATGACAACCTCTGGAAGGCCGGTGTTAGCAGTATCATGGGGTAAGAAGTGAGTTCTTCGCATGCATTAGGCCTCTTTATACTAAAAGAGTGTCATTTGAATGCCACTCTTCAGCAGGAACTGTGTAATATAATCAGTTCAGCATGGAAGAACATCTCTAAGGAATGCTTTTGGCAGTCTGTTGAATCCATGCCTTAAAGAATTAAGGCTGTTCTGGAGGAGAAAGAGGGCTCTACATGGCACTAACTGCATTCCTATTAAAGTGGCCCCAGGTGTATATGTGAATTAACTTATTTTACAAGACTGCATTCATTTTAATTAAGACTGGGCTTCTTGTCTTAGCATCATCGAGTATTTTGAATTGCACAGTGATCAAGACTGACCTTAAACTTTAACATATTTTAAAAGTAAAGCTATCCACTATAGAATGTTAGGGCAAGGTATTTAATTCTGTGTGGCTGGGCAGGCTGCTGTAACTTGCCTTGCTCTCATCATATAAATTCATGCATTAAGACATGCTATATTCCATGTGCAACAGAATATTAAAATCACAACTCAAAGATGGAAGCCTTATCGAATTTCATTTTCACCTCCCATGGAATACTTAAGCGAAAATCCTAATTTCAATTCACAGACAGATTTCACACTAGTCCCATTTCCAGAATTAATTTTTGTATTGGACAATAGACATGCAGAAATGTGCAGAGTTTCCATCTAATCTAATCTGGCAGTAGTGATCATTCTTGAATACATTTGTACACATCCTCTACAATGTAATATTGCTTATAATCAGGTGTAGATATGGCTTTATTTAAAAAATCTTCAGAAAAAGAAAGATCTCCAGCAGGGTTAATGTAATTCATTATTTTTTACTAAAATATCTTATCCCTGAAGACTTCTTTGAATTTATGGAGGACTGCAGTGATTGTCAATCTCTTAACTACAAGCTAATTTGTGTGTCTTATTGTGCATACAGTTTGTGAGATCAAATTGAGCAATCTGAACAAGTTCACACTTGGGGCTGAATGCTTCTTTCTTTAATAAAACTACTAGCAGAGTTTTCTTTAATAAAAGATGAAGTAAGCAAAGCAGTTAGTTGTGCATAAATCCACCAGTAACATTTCACATTTAACCCAAACAAGCAATTTTCAACTTTTTTTAAATAAGAGATTTGAAAGTATTCTTAGAATTCATTGGTCAACAAGCATTTTGCTACTGAGATTCTTTCACCTGTACTTTAACAAATTTCACTTGCTGACTCCAAATCTGAAAACTGTTTTCGTCCAGCACGTCCCATTTTTTAGTTATGATATTCCAGGTCTTGGACAACTAGGGTGACTGGACAGTAAAGGCGATGCATTGCAGCATTCAAGAAAAGTGAAGCCAAAATTAAGGAAAGTGTTTTTGTTGGCCCTGAAATCCATGAACTGATGCTTGACGAGGAGTTCAAAAGGAAACTGAAGCCAACTGAATCAGCACCCTCATTCGTGCAGGTTGTCTAAAATTTTGTTGACAGTCACAGAGCAGAGAATAATGCTGAGCTTGTGGAGAATATGCCAAAAGTATATTAGCTTACAGGAGCCAGAATGTCACTGAAGATGCATTTTTTACATTCTCATCTCGACTTTTTTCCACCAAATCTAAGCAATGTCAGAGATGAGCATGGGGAAAGATTTCATCAAGATATTAAGGTGATGAAAAACTCATATCAGGGAAAATTCACTTTGAGCATGATGGGTGACTACTGTTGGTTCTTGCAAAGAGAGACAAATGTGTAGTGCAAGCGAAAATGCGAGTGCCACCAACATTTTTGGGCACGCTGACCTCCCTTTTATATTGAGGTAAATTGACATAAATATGCTTTAACGCATCTCTAGTATTGTCTTCTGGTTTATTTTCAGAATAAACACATCAAAACAATTTTGGTGGGACATAGTCCAAACTCCAGATATCGTGTTGATACAGTATGTTATATTGATATTGAAAAGTGTCAAAACATCAATGATCCGTATTTCAAAACCTGAAATGCTAGCTTAATTATGATTTCATATATGAAATCAGTGTAAAAAACTTAATAAAGAGCTGCTCTGAAGTTCCCAGTAGCAAACAAAAAATATTTTTTGTAGACCAGTTTTATCAGTAGTTCATTGCAGAATGGCACAATTCCTGACAGACTAAAAGTGTGAGTTATCAGACCGTTACTTAAAAAGCCAGAGCTAAATCTATATATGCTTAATAATTATAAACCCATTTCAAATTTACTGTTTCTCTCTAAAATACTTGAAAATGTAGTCGCTACACAGCTTCAGTCTCACCTTACACATCAGGATTTATTTGGAAATTTCACTCTGGCTTCTGCACTGGTCATTGTACAGAAACAGCATTAACCTGTGTTGTAAATGATATTCTGATATGCTCTGATAAAGGAATTTACACAGCAATTATACTGGGAGATTTAAGGACAGGGTATGACATCATGCCCATTCTAGTTTATCACAGAGACTGGAAACTAGCATTGGGCACACAGACACTGTCCATGCCTGGTTTAGTTCTTATTTATCAAATCGATTCCAGTACGTACAGAAATATACTGAGGGCACTCCATCATTAGGCTCAGTAGTTAAATATGGTATTCTACATGGCTTAGTACTGGCATCTTTACTGTTTTTACATTACATGCTTCCATTGGGACCTATCATTACATAACAAAACATTATTTTCACTCATATGTAGATGACACACAGTGCTGAACTTAAATTATTGTGTCAGTAAGTTAAAGGTGTGGATGGATGTCTACTTGTTTCGGAATACAGAAAAAACAGAAATGTTAGTTATTGGAGAAAACAATGCTGACCTCAACAACATTCTATCCCTCTTTAACTAAGTTAGAATCAAGTTACGAAATCAGCATGTAATTTAGGTATCTTTGACACTAGTGTGTCCTTTAAAGTACACATTAAAAAACTATCCAAAACATGTTTTTCATCTTAAAAATGTTGAAAGATTAAGGCGTTTTCTAAATATGCTTTGTAAAATAAGAACACAAACACCGTGAAAGGTTTGGGGGGATCACCCATATACTGTAGCATAGAGTTAAAAAAAAAACAAAAATTAAATGAAGGCGGTATATATATAGACATAGAATTACTAGACGGCACATGACCAGCAGCATCGTACGTCAACGTCGCCGCCATATTGCAAGCGGCACTGCTGTGGAGTAAAGTAATGGATAAAGATGCCTCACGCATGTGCTGCTTGGGATTGTACAAACCGCTGTATGCTCCAAACCAGATCCCGGGGGATTACATTTCATAGGTAAGGCTGACCAATTGTTTTGGTTATATTTGGCCATTAGAAAATCTCTTTTTATAATCTTAACTTTAGCTACGTCAGGCTAAGCTAGCAAAGCTATGCATTTATGTGCTCAAGTGAGGCTCCAAACAACGTTTTGGCTAAACGTATTTAGTCACTAACTATGTAGATTGTTGTTAGCTGTTAAAATTTCTCAAACTTTGAAGGTTTCCCAAAGAAATCCAACTCAGGAAGCAGTGGGAGGTACCCCTTAGACGGGATTTTGAGAAAGCTGTCCTGTGATGTGTGCCATGCTAGTTTGCTAACAGATGCTGTACCAGCATTATATGATCAAAGCTACCACTTGCTCACAATAAAAAACAAAGGAGGTTTGATGATTCCTTCTGAGGGTACAGTCAAGGTGGTTAAAGTAGTTGAGTGTGTTATCCTACAGTCGACATTAGGGCAAGCTGTCAGTGTGTCTTTGATTGATCAGTTTGTTCTGGCTGAGATTGGTTCAGATGATGTGTTTTTTCTCAAGGAGCACATTGAGGAAACACAATTTGAAATTGACAACGATCATTTTATGCTCATTAGTTGTGTCTGTCTTCCACAAACTGAGACTATACCATATTGCCCGACTGAATACTCTCAAATTACAGGATCTGAGTGAGCGAGAGGGAGTGTAAGTCTATAGGAGATCAGTGAGGTTGGGGGGAGCAAGACTGTGGAGAGCTTTAAATGTTAAGAGCGGTATTTTGTATTGTATTCAGTAGTGAATAGGAAGCCAGTGAAGTTGAGAGAGAATAGGTGTAATATGTTCAATGGATTTAGAACCGTTTATTATCCTGGCAGCAAAATATTGAAGAAGTTGTAAGCGATGGATACATTTTTGAGGGATGCCAGATAGAATATCCATCCATCCATCCATTATCCAACCCACTATATCCTAACTACAGGGTCACGGGGTCTGCTGGAGCCAATCCCAGCCAATGCAGGGCGCAAGGCAGGAAACAAACCCCAGGCAGGTTGGCCAGCCCAGCCAGATAGAATAGCATTACAATAATCTATACGTGAGATGACAAGGTCATTAACCAATACTTCAGTACTGTGTTTCATAAGAACAGGACGAAGTCTAGAAATGTTTTGAAGATGGAAGAAGGCAGTCAGAGAAATGTTACTTATATGGGAGGCATTATTTAATAATAATAATAATAATAATAATAATTATTATTATTTAATAATTGCCATTATTAGAGTATAAATGGATATAAATAATTGCATTTGAACAAAATTTGTTATATGTAAACGATACTGTTTTAAACATTATTGTTCTTTCATCAGAAAACCCGGTTTCCATGTCTACCTGTATTAGTTTAAATGGCACTTTTGCCACTCGCAATATGGCGGATGCGCTGACGTATCATGTCGACTGGGCAACACAGTGAATGCGGCGTCTATCTATATATGTCTATGGGTATATATAGTAGATTAGCAGGAAGTGATGTCATGGGTGAAAGGCATTTTAGAACTGGAAGTGACATTATGAAGAGGTGGTGTCTTGAGGTTTGGAACCGGAAGTGATGCTACTATGTGGATTCTTCAGTTGTTCTGCTGGGAGAGAGGAAAAAGAGAGAGGGCAGTGCCAATCCCTGGTTTGGCGGGTAACTGCATCTATTTGTATGATTGCTTGTATTGTATGATTCTAAGAATTATTAAAATAGCAGTGGGAGATCAAGCTTTTAGCTACAGGGTCCCAAAGCTGTGGAATGATCTACCTGTTAATATAACAGATGGCCCTTCAGTCTCAGCTTTTAAGTCCAGGCTGAAGACTCACTACTTTAGTCTACCATGACTAGAGGTGCTGGTTAGCTGTGTATATTGCGTTTCTGTTTGTTAGTCATTTGCACAGAAAAATAAGTAATAAAATATTTTTAAACCATTATTAACTCTCCTCTATTCTCTGTTTTTTTCTAGTTATCTGGATGTGGCACTTGGTGCCACTGCTCTACTGCCAGGTTGCTCTCCTGCATATGGAAAAGTCATCTCAGATAAATGAGACAGTCTCTCATCAGATTGTATGGCCAGCACAGACTGTACCATAAAAAACACCAGAGGGGGTAAGTGGCTAGTTGGCTGAGGCCTAAAGGGGCCTCATACATATCGCTGTGCGTAGAATTTACACTAAAACATGGTGTACAGACAAAAGCAGAAATGTGCGTATGCACAAAAAAATCCAGATGCATGAATCTTTGCGTACGCCAACTTTCACGTTCCTTTGCTACATAAATCCTGGTCAGCGTGAAAAGTAACGCACGCACCTGCTGCCACTCCCCAACTCCTTTTAGAATTATGCCTCTTTGAATATGCAAATCAATATAAATAGCCCTTTAGCTCAACATTCTGTGAAAAGACAATGGCAAAAGCACGGGGAAAAATTGAAGAATTTCAGTGAATACCAAGTGGAGGCAAAGAAAAACGTACTATTTGTTGGTTTAAACAGTGGTATAAACAACAAAAGGAAGTTAACCAAGTGACATAGAGTGTCGGAGAAACTCAAAAGTTCAAGTTTACAAAGTCGCACAGTGCCCGAAATAAAAAAGAAATTGTCAGGTATCAAAGTTGCTGTGAAAAGGAGAGTCATAACCCACCATTTGAGAGCCATATGGAAGCTTATTAGCATACAGAGAATAGACAAAATATTAGGCACACAGTGGCAAAGAAATCTCGAAATGTCAACTTTAATCTCGAAATGTCCACTTTAATCACGTAGTTTATTTTGTCATTAAAATAGAACATCATAAACTTCATCTTAAAATCGTTTAAAGTAGCATGTTAAATGCTTTGTATTGTATATGTTCTTCTATGTGCTCTACAGTATGTGTGTGAATTGCTACATGCTTCTTAAACGGGCTTTCTCTTCCTCCGACAGGACACAGAATCATTACATTCATGATATTACAGTTCTCTGAATAAATTAAATACTGAGTTGTATACTTGATATAATTTTCATGATGATAAGAATTAAAGCATGTTATTAAACATGGGAACACAGTGTTGCAGTGATAATAACGAGCTGGAACCCCGTCCACAGATTGTTCCAGCCTCCTGCAAGATGCTTGCTGTGTCATGCGTTGCCTTCGATGAAATAATTTATTGCAGCAGTACTGTCTCTTTCAAACGTACTAACCCCCAATTTCTGTTTCTCCTTTCTTTTCTCCAAGTACCCAATCACCATACATTCATCTCTGTAACTGATGTCAAGCCATCTGTAAGCTTAGAACGCCGATTCTTCAAAACTTTTAAGGAACATTGAAATATCTTTGTAGTACATGTTTAATTATTCCTCTATCCATCTATCCATTCTGGGTCATGCCAGTCCCAGCAAGAATACAGCGCGAGGCAGGAACAATTTCTGAACGTGGCGCCAGCGCGTTGCTAGCGCTGCGACACTGTGCCCTCACATGTTTAATTATTAACAATATAGATTATTTAAATAATGGTAACATTTTATCTGTGTAATGTAAAAAAACATATTTTACTGCATTTCATTTTAAAAATGATATTGTATAGTCATCATATGTAAATACACGCTTTATAAAGTGGCTCAGGTTGTGCAATATTATAACTGTTGTGCAAGTTTACAGTGAGGTAATTGTACTTATAGGTACAAACAGTTCTATAAGGAACGCTTGATGGACTGATTGACTGCATTTAGAGCTCTTGGGATGAAACTGTTTCTAAACCGCGTTTGAAGCGTTTGCCGTATGAGAGCAGTTCAAATAGTGCATGGCTGAGGCAGCATGTGCTTGATGCTGTACACCAGTGGTTCTCAACCTGTGGGGTGGGCCCCCCTAGGGGGGCACAAAGTAACAAAAAGGGGGACGTGAAGATGTGAAAACAAGAATCAAACATATGAAAAAAACATCTGTTGAAACCAAAACAAATTAACTTAAACTACATTCTGATACTAGAACAATAAATATAGAGTTAGATAAATGTTGATAAAAGTTAAGTAGGTATAATAAAATATGCATCTACATTTCAAAAAAATGTTAGGGGGGCGTGATTAAAACTGTTATGAAAACTCGGGTCGCAAATACTTAAAGGTTGAGAAACGCTACTGTACACTGCTAATTCTCTTTCCAATCAGCTGCTGTACAGCTGTGATTCCACACTCAGATACAGTGGAATAAATAATTGAGAGTAACAATGCTAAAGCAGCTATGGTATTTTTGAATAGTTTGGCCATTCTGTATATTGTTATGAGTTAATTACAATCAGATGCCTTAAACTAATAAACAATATGCGGTTAATTTCAGTGTATTTGAAAAAGCCATCAGGGATATGCATCTAAAAAAGAAAGGAAAACCACACTGGAAAAAAAGCACTGCTTTGACTCTGGGTGCTGCCAATTTGCAAAACCGAGCGGAACTTGCATACACCAGGAATTGAGTTGGCGTGAAAATGTGCATAGCTTTACGCCAAGTTTAAGTTTTATACATCACAATATGAGCATGGAAACGGGCGTACACAACATTTATACAAGAGGTCCCAGGACTGTGACTTTATTTTTGACTTTCTCTTTTACAATTGTAATCTGTTCCATAGTCAACTGACCACAGTTCAGTTAATTAATGGAGAGTTATTGTTAGTTATTGTTAATGTTTAATCAGTTTCCAGCTTGTTCACTGTGTATTTTAACAAATTTGTATGTGTAGTAGTTCTGTATTTAGTAATTAGTATAGTCTATACTTGTATTTTAATTGAAAATTGTTCACAACACTCTGTACTTGCACTGATTGAAAAGCGCCATACTAAAATAAATTATATTGTAATCTGTTGTAAACAAAGAATACATGACAAAAATATAACTCTATTGTGCCTTTTATATCTTTTTGTCATTTATATAGTGCATTTCATCTATCTTTCTATCTATTTAAAGTTGTTCTATTCACTAATCATAGCACAGGTAAGTAAGAATTTCACTGTACTCTGAAACTATGGCATCACTAAGGTTGTTGTCACCCAAAGCAGGATTAAATACACACACAGTCCCCTGGGTGACTTGATGAACAGAAATCTTTAATAGAGAGTTGATCATACTTTGAACAATGCAGCACTTGGACATTTAATGCAGCTCATTAATTTCCACTATTAATGGCAGAAGGACACTTGATCACTTCATCGAGCGGGGTGTGATGGTTCTCTTTCTGATTTCAGCCCATGGACACTTGGTGATTTTATCAAGCGGAGGGTGTGGTCCCTCAGGTTAATGTAGCCCGCAGATACCCAATCGTTTCATCATGCGCTTGGAGATTTCAGCCTGAAACGCAGCATAAAATTTTTATAGATAGCCATTTGGTTGTCAACCTTTCCCCCTGATGGTTTCGCCTGGTGTGGTCAGCACCCCCTGGCACCACCCTAGTGACACTACTGCTCTGAAATTATAAACTTTATACATTCCTTGCAATATATTGCTAGAGATATTTATTAGATGCATTGTCATTTCATAAATATCAATATACTAATTTAATGAACAATGGAAGGGTAAACTGGATTTGTAAATTCTTATTTTCTTTTATAAGTGTCATTGCTTGAACAGTCATGATGGTGGACTCTTTTTTATGGAGAAGAAACTCTGTCTAGCAGAAGGCCACTTCAGGTAAAAGTTAGTGTTGTTTTAGTTAATTCTGTTTGAATCTGAAAAACAAATGCACCCCCCGACTTCTAAGCTTCTCTCTCTCACCCTCATTCTGATTTTAGCCCATATCAGCAGCAAGTTATGCAAGGAAGCACAGTCAGCAAAGGGTCTCTTCAATGGATGAAAGATTTTTAAAATGTAAAAGCAAAAAAACAAATAAATAAAAAATCCCTGAGCAAGGTTTGGCTATAGACCTCTAGTGACATATCCCTCTGCAGCTACTCCAGCCAGAGGACGCTCTGACATTATTTAGTAGCCTGTGGCTGGAGGTTTGGGGAGTCAATGAGTGCATGTAAAGGCAAATAATGATTCAGAGCAGAAATAAAATAAATATGTCTGCATTCCATTAAAAAAGACTAATATAAATTAAGTGAAGGAAACATTGGAGGGATTCTGTGAGTTTGGCGCATTTAGTATTTCTGTTGTGGGGGATGTTTATCCCCAAATACTGATTTCTTAACAGATACCTGCTACCCTTGAAGAACAATTCTGTCAAATCTCAGCTCTGTAATAAAAGGTGAAATAGTGCTTTTATTGAGAAGTGAGTGAGTGAGCCAGCCAGTAAGTCAACTTTGCATTATACATACTGTATATCAATCTGCACTTCGCATACCAAGAGAAGGTGGAAGCGGAGGATGCCATCATCTATATGCTACACCGATCCCTCTCCCACTTGGACAGAGGCAGTGGTGCTGTAAGAATTATGTTTCTGTACTTCTCTAGTGCCTTCAACACCATCCAACCTTGCCTCCTTAGTGAGAAGCTGACAGAGATGGGAGTAGATTCATACCTGGTGGCATGGATCGTGGACTATCTTACAAACAGACCTCACTTTGTGTGTCTCGGAAAATGCAGGTCTGACATTGTTGTCAGCAGCACAGGAGCGTCGCAGGGGGCTTAACTTTCTCCAGTCCTGTTCATCCTATATACATCAAACTTCCAATACAACTCGGAGTTCTGCCATGTGCAAAAGTTCACTGATGACACTGCTATCGTGGGCATCAGGAGTGGGCAGGAGGAGGCGTATAGGACCTAATCAAGGACTTTGTTAAATGATGCAACTCAAACCACCTACTTCTGAACACCAGCAAAACCAAGGAGCTGGTGGTGGATTTTAGGAGGACCAGGCCCCTCATGGACCCCGTGATTATCAGAGGTGACTGTGTGCAGAGAGTGCAGACCTATAAATACCTGGGAGTGCAGCTGGATGATAAATTGGACTGGACTGCCAATACTGATGCTCTGTGCAAGAGAGGACACAGCCGACTATACTGTCCTTAGAAGGCTGGTGTCCATCAACATCTGCAATAAGATGCTACAGTTGTTCTAATCAGATGGTTGTGGCGAGCGCCCTCCTCTGCGTGGTGGTGTGCTGGGGAGGCAGCATAAAGAAGAAGGACGCTTCACGCCTGGACAAACTGGTGAAGAAGGCAGGCTCTATTGTAGGCGCGGGGCTGGACAGTTTGACGTCCACGGCAGATAAATGGATAAATGCTAATGTACTATATACTTAATACTTACACTTGAGAAAGATGTATTTTCATACAATAGGTGGTACATTCAAACATTGTGTATCCATATTTTCAACTCCAAAATAGTTCTAAGAATTGTTTTTTACTGCAGATTGTTTCTTAAATGCATGCATTCATATTTGTCCCATCAATATGGCCTATTTGTGTCAATTAAAACAATAATGAAATGACCTGAAGATGAAGTTCATACCCAAAAGAACATAACAATGAATACTTATAAAGCCTGAAGTTACCTTCCTCTGAAAACTATTAATCTTTATATATTCCACTAGCTCCTCCAAAATGGTGCCATTTAATAATTGCTTTTATTGTGCGACTGGGTTGGGGAGCACCCAAAAAGCTGAGACAGCCCTTTGCAATGCATTTATCCATTCCTGCACAAAGGGACGTATTCACTGCACTGCAATGCAGACTATTAAGGTTAAGCAAGCTTTCAGTCCACTTATGGAAGCTGGACCCCTTTACTTTCTTCAGATCACAGTCTCCATGATGAAAGAAATGACATAATTCACATAGAGTATATCCTGCTGTATAACTATCCCTAGTTATATAGTGTAAGGCCATCTCTTATTTTTTATGTCATCCCTGTCTATGTTTTACACAGATATCTGTCAGCCCTGATCTTTCTTTTATCTGTGTTTCAGATCACATGATAGAAGGCTTCCATAGTCTTTCTGGAGACCTTAACAGATGGAGTTTCCTCTTGTCCAGTTCTTAAGCCCTTCTGTGATAGAATCTTCTCTGGGTCTCTGGTTCCCTCCTTAAACAAAGCAGAATATACTTTGAGGCATCTAGAGTTCCTCATTAATTCTGTATGATTTATCCTGTACTTTTATTTTTGTCTTTGGAAATGATTAATAATACAGTGTGATTTTCAGGGCACAGCTTTAAGATGTGGACTTTTAAATGACACCTGATAAAGTACAGGTAAACCTAAGTTTCTTTCTCTTTTAATAATGTTATAAACAGTTGTATTTTCATTTTAATAGATATAATTGGAATCACAATATAAAGGGTATTTTATAAAGACACCTTTTCATTAACATGCACTCCTTGTTTTACTCTTTCCTTTTCATCTACATAGTAAAAAGGCAGATATCTGCCTCACCACTGAGTAATAAAATTTGATTACACTTCAGTCATAAAAATGTATTTTGATTTGTACTGGTCTTGAAAAAAATATCAAATAAAACAATATATGTTATCTGGGAATTAAAATTCAAAGACGTAAATCTTTAGTCCAAAAAAGAAGTTGTAATATCAGACAACAAAAAAAGGTTGCTGCTTAATCAACTCTGTTGTCGTTTTCATCCTCTGGTCTCTTAGGTCTTTAACTCAAGGACAACAATCACCCTCTGTAATCAGAGCTAGTGAGCATACTGTCCATAAAACAGCATGAGCAGAGGGGAAATAAACTTCAAGTTTCAAATTCCAAATAGACTCAACAAAGATAATTAGATCTGTAAAAACAATTATAAAATGCTAATACATTCGAGGCGTGATACATAAATGCTGTTGGTTAAAAATAGGAACTGATACCACACATAAGTTGGCAAAACCATCAGCTCACTTTCTAAACAATTTATCTGGATCAGAGCTGTGAGGCTATATATTATTATTTAACAAATGAATCATTTAAATAGCCATACTATTTGTTTAAAATAGTATAAAAGTAGATTGAACAATAAAGAGAATTGTGCAATAGTTGTGCACTCTTTACTCAAACACTCCACTTTTTGATGAAATACATATTTAGTGTTTCCAATTACATATCTGTCAAAAATGTTTTTTTTATAATCTATTGGAAAAATCTACTACAGGGAATTCAAAGACACAGCTACAACATTTAACCTGCAAGCTCAACTAAAGATTAAAGTTATCTTGATATCCTCATCAAAAGAATGAAGGTGGTGGTCTTGTTTAAATGCCACTGTACCTGATGATAGTGCATGATGTTGAATCTAAGCTGTGGTGTTTTCTCAGTGGGTAGTCTGGTTTCTTTCATAAAAGACACAGAGTATTGTCTACATTGTCCAGTTATGGCCTGTTTTTTTCACCCAAGGTTGAGATCCTGGCCAGAAGACTATTTCTTACATACATCCTAATGACCCTGATTATGAGGCACAAAAATACCTTATTTACATTTACATTTATCAATTTGGCAGATGCTTTTATCCAAGGTAACATGAAAATGAGGTCACATAACTGAATCATTATCATTTAGGGTCTATATTAAAAGTGTTACAAGACAAGTTTACAAAAATTGACTAAAACAAGTGAGAGATTGTAAGTAAGTAATCGCCAAACCAGTAAAAGCTTAAGACCCATTGACCTTATCTTAACTTTAAAATAAACCTAGCTTCAAAACCATTAGCAAAATATATAGGGATTCAAAATTATATCATTATTATATATAAATAGGGATAATAAGATTAAGTAGGGACTTTTTAGCAGTGAATCCTTATACTACAGTACACTATAATTACCAAAGAGAGATCATTATAAAGTATATCTCAAATGCTGCTGTTTTGTTTCCAGATAGTAACAATTTAGATTAAAAGTATCAGGCTGAACATTTGTGCATTTTCTGTATTACTTTCATTCATTTTTAACTTTAAGCAATATTCACCTTTCTTTCTCCTTCTTTTTTAATAAGAGCAACATGGCGTTGCAGTGATTAGTTCTGTTGCCTCAAAGCTCCAGGACAATTGTTTTTTAACTATAACCTGGTGTCAGGGATGCCAGGGGCAATCACCCGGCCGGAACGCCATGAAGGACCAGAAGAGGGTCAAAGCCCACCCTGGATCACGCGGGGGCCGCCTTCCTGGTTGCTCTGGGGGCCCTACCCTGTAGGGGCCCGTGGCCACCGCCAGGAAGCGCTCCAATGCCTTGGGGACCTGTTGCCCCAGCACTTCTGCCACACCAGGAAGTGCTGGGGGGAAGACATTGGACGACACCCGGAGAGCTGCCAGGAGAACAGCTGGCACTTCCGCCACGCTGGGGCGTGGCCAACGGGGGAGTGTCGGAAGCACCTGGAGCTCATCCGGGTCATGTATAAAAGGGGCCGTCTCCCTTCATTCGAGGCTGGAGTCGGGTGGAGGAAGGACAAGGCACGTGAGGAGAGTGGAGTCGGCCCGAAGAAAGGCATTTGAGTGGCCAGGACTGTGTTGGGGTTTGTGCACTTGTGGACAGTGGGTCTTAGTGATCATATATATTGTAAATAAAATACGTGTGGTGGTGAAGAACAACATGTCCGCCTGTCTGTGTCCGGGTTAGCTCCACACTGGATACTTTTGTCTGTAAATTATGTGTTCTCCCCATGCCTGTTTGGGATTTTTTTCTGCTGTTTATCCAAAGACATGCAACACTATCTTAAATGGTGACTTAAGGATTGTGAGTGTATACTGTACTGAGATGAATTGCTACCCCATCCATGGCTGGCTCCAACATATTTCCAAAATAGGCTTCAGATGCCACTGACCATACATTTGGAAAATCTTGCAAGAATTGGGAAATACTTTTAAGGAATAAACAATTATAAGTGTTTTTAACTCTCTTTATATTTGTGTTTCTTTTTTCATGTCTCTGTGCACAATGAGAAACTACAAAAAATGCACTGATCTAAAAGTAAATCCACAGTGCACATGATATACAACCACACAAAAACTATGCCATCTATCTATCTGTCTATCTATCTATCATTCAAGGCTCCTATATAAAAGCCCATTGAACTAAAGAAGCAATCAGACACACGATGGTCTTGATGGACATGGCAGTACTCATCATTCTTGATGACAGAGAAATCATAACCATGCTGCCTTTGAATGTGCTCAGAAAAAGGAATAAATAAAGTAATTCTTTCAACCTTTCTTGATGTCTGAGGATGTCTGAATGACAGGGCTTCAGTATTTGAACAGCGAGCATTAAGACTGTTATCACTCATCACACTGGCGATAATAAACCTCTTAAAACCTTCCAGCAGGCTAAGGTGTATAGTGCTTTGTTCCTATGGGTCTAAAACACTGATAATATTTTGCCATTTGAATGCTAGCAGTCTGATCAGGATATTTCTGGTAGATGCTATCACAAGTGCAGATAATATTATGTTCCAAGTTAGAATGGGGTCTACTGAAGTGATTGAAACACTCCAGGAATTTTTTGAGTGTTGTGGCTAAGCGAATTAATGATATCACTATTTTAGGATTGAATTAATATCATTACAATAAAGTAACTTTTTTAAGTTAATAAATCCATAAATGGTAAAATTTAACAAAATAATAATCCTAGAGTAAATGTATAAAAAAAGAACTTATACATTAGAAAAAGTGCTCAAGTGTGCAGTGCAAGTAGAGAGGAAAATTTGGCAGATGAAGATTAGCAAACGTTAGGCAGGCAACTGTATAAAACATGTATAAAATGAAATATTGGTTGTTTTTGAATTTTACTTTTTTAATGACACAAAGAAAGCATGGCAGATACTGCAGTCATAAGCACAAAGTAAACTCATTGTTTTATTGATTTGAATTCTTTTTATTGTAGGTTTAATGCCAATTATTTCTTTTTAGAAAAGTCAAAGACTTTCAAGAGAGTATGAGACTTTCGCCCGCTATGGAGACCAAAATTGCTATTGAAAAATGTAAATCATACTGCAAAATAATTAACCTTCTTGTTTTAATAGAAGTGTGTAAAACATCGTTACTGGCTGTTATTTTGTAGCACTTGATGTCAATAACACCTTGATCAACCTGCTTATGATTATTAAAACATCAAGGAACAATGTTGGGTGGAAAGTGTCCAGAGGCCAGGGAGAAAAATAAGGTGTAATGAAACAACAAAGAAATATGGTAAATTTGTGATTACAGGTCAGGCAAAAAGTATATATCTTATACTTTATATGGAATACATGTTCTATATAAAGTATTGTTTTATTTAATCTTGTAAACTTCTTTCTCTTCATTCTGCATGAAAGCATAGAATTAAAAATTTACTTGGCCACTCCTAAAAACTAATGGGGTAAGTAACATAAAAAAGTTACATTTTTTTAGCATTCCTTCAAGCCTGTGATGGGACTCAGTAGGCAAACATGTGGCCTACAATCCATCTCCTAATCCCTTGTTCAATCATTTTCCTGTTCAGGTTTAGAAAATACAGAGGTTGAGCTTGACAGCAATAAGTACAAGACTAGAGCCAGCCAGGAGAGACTGCAGGCACTTTAACACATACTCATATACATCAAATTTGAATCACCAGTTACACTAGCTGTGTTTAAGCTATGGAGGATACTGGGTTTGGTAAAGATGTATTGTACAAACTCCACACAGGAGTTAACCTTTCAAAACACTACTGTTAAATTACAAATCTACCTTCTTAACCTTTCCATACTCATCTTATCTGACAAAATTTCAGTCTATGTTGTGATCTACTGTATCTAGCTCACTAAAAACATAAAGAAGATTTTGCCTTCAGTAGTAAACCTTAGTGCTTGACTGAGGCCTATTACCAAAAATTGGCCTCACACCAAACTGGGAAGGGAAACTTTATGCCTATATTGGTCTCAATGAATTTAAATTCAAAAAGTTAATAATGAAAGAAAGGAACCATCAAACATCTGGCTTGAATGACAAAAACAACAGTAGCAAAAGCAAATACAAAATTTGTTTCCTTAAAGTTTACAGAGAAAACACCATTTTGAAAAGTGGTATCTTTAAACAAAGCGAGAGTCCATAACTAGACAAGTCAAAACTTATTGCAAGTACAATAGCTGTAATCCAGAATCCAAAAAGGGGAGCTGGAAGACAGAAGTACAGCAGACTTCAATGCTGCAGCAGCTATTTTGTGATCGGCTGAGCTTTTAAATAGAATGGGGCTTTATGGTCCATATAAATCCAGAAGGCTAATAGAGCAAAGAACTTATAAATACATAATTAACATAATAGAGTAATAAAGGATAATATATCTATAAAATAATCACTATTGAAAATATTAAAACAGAAAGAAAACACAATCCAAATTTACAAAATAGTATTTGTGAGGTAATAAAAGTATTAACTAAAAAGAAATTAAGCTTGACCCTGGGTAAAACTCTGGCTCTCCCATAACATAGGGTCCTTTCAAAAAAACTAAAACTAAACTTCACAAGACAATATAAAGGTTACTTTCAAATTAAGTCTTGTTGAATCTGGATGTTGAAAAATTAAGTTTTTGCTTACAGATTTCCATCTATATTATTTGGATTGTTTCTTTTGTTTTAGTATTGTCCTTACCAACTCTATCAGGGCTCAACAGGAACGCCATTTTGAAAAATTCCAATTCAATACTTATCTGCTCATCATTTTAATGACCGGATATACTCTCACCACAGGTGGGCCAGTTTAGCTAATTTCATAGGTCAGATGCGCCCAGCAGTTCATTTCATACCCTTTCAATTCCTGCTCATCTCCTTGAAATTCTCATTTGGTCTCAATGATGTCGCCAACGTTTTCCTCTGCAGGTGGTTCAATTATATCATACTTTATGATCAGCTCCTCAGCAGGGTGTAGCAGGTCAATTAGGAAGACCACAGTTCCAAGTCCTTGGTTAAGCACTAACACATAAACTCCAACATTTAAAAATCTGCTAATTACAGTTCTCTTGATTGTGTAAAATGACCCATAACCTAAATGTAATTTATGGTAAATAAAGTCTTCGAATGGATTCCTTTATTGAATACCATAGTGCGTTGTGATAACATATGGTGACAATCTGTGTGGCCGTAGCATGTGTTAAAGTAACTAAAAAAAGTAGTTTCATTCCTATTGGAGTATTAGCTGTTTCTATATCCATTTATCCATTTTATGTCACCACTTAGACCAATAACAGACTGACATAGTGCCATCTTCTATTATACCAGCATTGGGAACAAGGCAAAACTCAGTCCTAAACGAGATGCTCATTGATCGCATTTAACCTTCATACGTACACCCATATTCTCTATTATCAGGTTCAATAAGGTTTACCAGTAATCAAATATAATAATACAGACCACAAGCTAAAGGTTATGTCATGTAAAAAACAGTTTTTGCAGACAAGGCATTCTCACTAAAGAGGTACAAATAGCTACCAGTAGGCCATTCCTTACCTCATGATCACAGGAATCTGTAGCTTTTATTTATCTTTCAACAGACAAAGCACTCTGTCACAGTAATGCAAAGTTTTAATGTTTATAGATATTTGTAAAACCTGGTAACACGCATACTCTCAGTACAACCTCTATTTGCTGCCTGAGTTATCATGTACAGTTTATTATCATTATGTTTAAAATCAAATAAAAATTAAAAATATATTTCAGTTGTTAATTAAAGACCCCCACGTTTAAGATTTATATAAAAAAGAGTTTTTCATCATCTCCCACATATCTTTGCCTTTAAATTTTAGTTAGCTGCAAAATTATTTGGTGAAAGTGATCTCATTTTCAATTAGATGTCACTCCCCAATCTTAACCTGTTAAAAAACTCAGTTAAATACATTGGTGTTGAGAGATTGTTTCCTATCTAAGGCTACATCCACGCTACTACATTTTCATTTAAAAATGGCATTTTAAAACAAAAACGATCTACGAGCACATTAGCATTTCTACATAGGTTATAAAAGTATTTTCATCTATACTAAAAATACCAAAAATGCATATAATTGTCCATCTGCACATGCACACAATATATATACACATCTCAAACCAGAACACAGACTGTGCAATTGTGCTGAGACTTTAAGCTTCATTTGATTTTCTGGGTCAGACTGAATTTTAGGTTCATCAGCAATCATTTCACATGCAATATGAGAGTGGTTGCCTTTCAAAACTGGGTTGTAACATAAGCTGTCGTGTAAGAAATTTCATTTAGCTGTCTTGTATTGTAAGCAATCTCACAACATGATTTTCTGATGTCACCATCAAATTTCCGGAAGTTCACTGTGTGTGATTAGTCTGAGCACCCAATGTCATGGCATGTCAATTGGACCAAACTGCTTGTGCATCTTGAGCACATGTAAGACTGGTGACTCTATCATGCAGTGTGGGTAGTTGATAGACCACAATTCCCAGACCTTGCACAAAGCACAATTTAGATGCTATGGGGTACAGCCCGGACACAGACAGGCAGATATGTTGGTTCACCACACACGTTTTATTTTCAATCTAATTACAGTGCACAACCCAGTGCCGCAGCACCAATCACCCCTTCAAGTCCTGGCCGCACAACAATGCCTTCTAGTCTTCAGACCGCCTCCACTCCTCTCCTCCGAGCTCCATCCACTTCCATCTGACTCTTGCCATCGAATGGAGGGAGGTGGCCCCTTTTATGTACCCCCGGATGGGCTCCAGGTGCTTCCTGAGTAGCCTCCGCCGACACACCCCCATGTGGCGGAAACACCAGCTGTGTAGCTGGAAGCCCTCCGGGTGTCCCAGCTCCTCTTCTCCCCAGCACTTCCTGGTGTGGCGGAAGTGCTGAGGTCCAGGGCTCCCAAGGCCTCCTGGTGGTGACCACAGGCCCCTACAGGGTTGGGCTTCCAAGCTCTCTACTCGTGGCCCCCAACACAACCAGGGTGGTCACCCCTCGTGGTCTGGAGGAGGCACAAGCCCTCCTCCAGTCCTCCTGGGCGTCCTGGCTGGGGGTGGTGCCCATGCGTGCCACAATGCTGTGAACGCTGGCCCCGGCACAGACAGACGGACAACATTTTTGCACCCAACACACTGTTTATTTACACTATATACAAATATAAAAGTCCAGTGCACACTCACAAGCCCCAGTGCCTCTTGCACTGAATCCCCCAAAGTCCAGGGCCCACAGTCTTTGTGCCTTCCTGGCCGCCTCCCGTCCTCTCTCTCCAGTTCAGTCCTGCTACCTCCCGACGTCCACCACCGACTGGAGGGAGGCGGCCCCTTTTATGGGAACCCGGACGGGTTCCAGCTGCTTCCCGGCACTTAGCAGTGGCCACACCCTGTGTGGCGGAAGTGCCGGCTGCGCACTCGGAAGCCGTCCGTGTCTCCCCGGTCGTCTTCCCCCCGGCACTTCCTGGTGTGGCGGAAGTGCCGGGCTCCCGGGATAAACAGGCACTGGGGCGCCGCCTGGCGGTGGCCACGGGTCCCTACAGGGCTGGGCTTCAAAGCCCCCTACCCGAGGCCCCCTGCATAACCAGGACGGACGCATCCACTCGGTCTGGAGGAGGCACTCGCCCTCCTCTCGTCCTCCAAAGCGTCCCGGCCGTCTCCGAGGACCGTACGGGATAAACCGGCATCGGGGCACCGCCTGGCGGTGACCACGGGCCCCTACAGGGCTGGGCTTCCAAGCCCTCCACCCGTGGTCCCCAACAAAACCAGGACGGACGCCCCCTCGCGGTCTGGAGGAGGCACAAGCCGGGGACCACAATGCATAAAGGTAAAGAACACAATAAGCTCTACAGAAAGGCACTCTATTATACTCTCTATGTTGGAAAATGTTTTTCTTTAATGAAGGGTAACCAACCAGGGAGTAAAATGTTGTAATAAGCAGGATCCATTCAGGGAAGAGTCATGTAATAAGTACAAACCAACCAGAATGTGATGGAGTCCACATTTTCAGAAATCTTTACTTGTACCGGCCTACACTCAAATGCCTTGCCGCCGCTTTCAAAAGTCTCTGGCTCTAGAAAGTGTTTTCAAAAGTATTCATTTTGTTAGCTGAAATGTTAAGGTAGTGTGGGCGAAAGGTGAAAACAGAGACAAATATCTGCATTTTTAAATGAACATATACTAGTGTGAAAGGGGTTTAAGATCCACCTAATAATTACAACAAAACAATAAAAGCAAATAATCTCTAACAAGCTGGTCCTCCTTTATGCCCCTTTTTGATTATAATTGCAATAACTAAATTTAGTTCTGTGCATTAATTTTATTATCACAATTCGTAAACTACTGGATTTCTTTGAAACAGTAAAACAGCATCCATTCAGTATAAAGCCTTAAACCACATGAACACTGATGGAGGGATATCCTTGTTTAACCTTAGGTTGTACTGTATCTTTCAGCATTACCTCTGAGACCTGACCTACACTGGTTACTTCCACACCCAAATGTTCACTTCAGCTTATTACTGAACTAAGCTCTGTCACACTTCTATTCACACCTACACTCCCCTTCTCAGATTTTCAACTGTAACAATGATCTTCAAAATTAAAACTAATATCTATTAGCAGAACATATTGCACAAATCCGAGAAACAATTGGAGCGTTCAACTAAATAGTACACACTAACAACAAGTTTCATATATACTGTATGTAATACTCTACACTCTGTGGGATGACAAACACATTAAGGTATTACAACAATAACTTTATTTATGGCACATTTTCATATAAATGGTTTAGCTCGACATACTTTACATGATGTCAAAGAAGTGGTTATGTGTAAAGAAAAAAATTACCTGTAGATAAGAAAAATAATGTATAAATATTATACAAAAAATGCTGTAATACACACTTAAATATTATAGAATATAGTTAAGAGTAATAAGAGTCCTTATATTTAGAATTATTTGATTGTACTAGGCATACTATTTGATGATATTGGGCTGCTGATGCTTTCTTTGCTATTCCACAAGTCTCACTATCCTTTAACATCTTTACTAAAATCTCTCGCCATTCCGTTTTCATCCCCTCTTTGTTCACATCCCAATTTCTTCCTTTAACAAAGATTAGTCTGTAACTCAGAAACTGCATCTGATCTATATTGCTCTCTCAAAAAGGCCTCCTATCAATCCTCCACCATACAAATTATTTGCCCTGAAGATATCTCAGCCACTACCCCTATGTCATGGGGTTATTTATATCCTAACTTACAGCGAACACAGTTCCAAATTTTCCATTGCCTATGCAGACATTGGGCTATGAATTCAAATTAAATCTGCTTTGGGACATTGGTCATTTGAGTTTCATGGGATATTTAACTCTGGAGTTGCACTCACTAGGCCAGAAATTTATTTGAATTTTCTGAGCCTATATGTGCACAAAAGGAATGCTGTTCAGTTTGTATCTGAATTATGGCTTGTACTGCCTCAGAGAATGTTCACAAATTTAGCAACGCATTAACATGAAGTTGATAACCACATTTACATACTGTACCTGCGCACATAAACTATGTTAAACACACAATAAAAAAGAAGAGCTTAAATTTGATTTACAGAAGGAAATTGTGATGTTAGAACATACAATTAACATTATAACTGAGATAAGGCCAAGTGACGATGGAAGAGAAGAAAACAGAAAACTCTGAGAGTTCAGTGTTAGTTATAATGGCCAAAATAGGCCAACTGGCAGCACATCCTTATCTGGGCATTCTACAAATTCATAAGTACATGCTAGACAGTGTAAAAAGAAAATTAAATTCTCTCATCATTTAATTCCAAGGCTCCCAGCATTTCTGTTCTCCCGTGTTATGAAAACCTTCTGCTTTCTGAAGGCTATGACCACCTTCTTGGTTTTGCTGACATTAAGGGTGAGATTACTGTTCTTGCACCACAGAGTCAACAAACAGACCTCTTCTCTGTAAGCTGTCTTATCATTGTTGGTCGCCAGGCTATGATGGTGGTGTCTTCTGCAAATTTAGTGGAGTTAGAGCTGTGTCTGTACACATTCAGACAATTCAGTTCTGTTTTCATAGGCACGGGGTAATTGTTGTCTTTTAGAAGCAGGCTGAGATCATAGATTCTCTATGTGAAAAATTAAAGATATCACTGAAGAATTCAGCTAGTTGGTTGCTACAGGTTTTTAAAACATACTGAGAAATTCCACCCTATGTTATGATATAGAACCTGTGGTGCATGAATGAGAATGTCTTATGTAACAATTAGGTATGAACTAAGTGACTGTACGTAGGTATAAGCAGTCAATGAACACAGTTTGTCACCTTTGCTATATGCTTCCTCTTTGCCTTTTCCCCTCTTTGAAATACCATATTGACATGGCGAAGGGCAATGTGTTGCATGCTGGTCAGACATGCAAGGAAAAATGTCAGTAGGCTCTGAAAATGTGACAGTTCCTACTACTACTACTACAAGTACAAAATGACATTTCCTCTTGCAGCTGTAATCTGCTGGTATCTTTCTCTTTGATCCATCCTACTAATACCTTCAACTACGTGATGAACCTTTACCTGCAAATGTGTTCCAGAAATATTTTTTTGGAAACTGTTTTTAGATTTAGGATGAGATTGAAAAAATGTGTGACTTGTTGAAAGCCACTGATTCAGTTTCATTATGGGAAAATGTGTGCACTGACAACTTGATCTGCATAAAGTTTAGCACTAATGTCATCAACATATGAATTTTACATTAAAGCAGTTAGACATGATACATTTGTTTGAATAACATCCTAGAGTTTACATAAAATGATTTGATAATTCTTATTTTGACAATTCTATCAAAACAAAGAAAAAAACTTTAATTGTATGACAGTAAATTAAGCTTTGATGACAATAAAAAAATAGGTAAAGGAAAGACAAGATAATTAAAACACTCCTGTGCACTCAAAGCTTTGACAGTAATAAACAGCTTTCTTAATTTTGCTGAGAAGAAATACCACACACTGAAGTCTGAAATCAAGAAAAAAAATTCACATTAAGCAAGAAGCATCGGCTGTTAATTAAGATATTAACTAGAAAAAGAAAAAGCTGGCACTAGTTGGAGGTGGAAGGGCAAGGACCACGTTTGACAACCACTGATATAAAATCCATCCATTATCCAACCCGCTATATCCTAACTACAGGGTCATGGGGCCAATCCCAGCCAACACCGGGCACGAAACACACCCCAGACAGGGTGCCAACCCACCGCATGGCACACACACACAATCACCCACACACCAAGCACAATTTAGAATCACCAATGCACCTAACCTGCATGTCTTTGGACTGTGGGGAGAACATGCAAACTCAACTCTGGGAAGACCTGGGAAGCGAACACGGGTCTCCTAGCTGTGAGGCAGCAGCACTACCACTGTGCCACCGTGCCACCCACTGATATAAAATGACAAATACAAACATGGTAACAAGCACTAAAATCAGAAAGAAAGCAAATTGGTTCAGAGTACAACAAACAGTGCTGTGAACAAATATTTGCCACCTTCTTGATATCCTCTATTTTGCATATTTGTCACAATGAATAGTTTCACATCTTTAGGCAAAATTTCATATTAAGTACACTAAACCAACCATAGACTTGGCTTACTGGACACAACCAATTCTATTGCACCTAAAGCTAACCATACATTGACCCTTACCATGAGAGTGAAGTAGTCACCAAAAGGTTCTAGAGAAGAACATCATACCTTAATTAAAAGAAATGAGAAAGAGATGAGGAAAAAAGTTGTTGAAACTTACTAGTCATAAAAGGGTTCCAAAGCCACTTCTAAGGTTGTTGGACTCCATTGCACCACAGTGAGAGCCGCTATTGCCAAATGGAGGACATTTGCTATAGTGGTGAATCTTCGAATGAAAGGCCAGCCTGCCAAAATTATTCTAAGGGCATAGCAACAACTCATTCAAGAAGTCATTGAAGTTCTCAGAAGAACATTCAAACAACTCCAATCACCTCTAGACTCAGCTAAGGCCATGATTCCATGATAAGAATGAGACAAAGAAAAATGGAATTCATTGGAGCCTAGCAAGGTAGAAGCCTCTAATATCCAAAAGTAACATCAGTGCTGATCTCACATTTTGTTAAGAAACACCTGAATGATTGCCACACCTTTTGGAATAATGTTCTATGAATAGACAAGTCAAAAGTAGAACTGTTTGAGAACACAGCTCCCATTATGTCTGTCATAAAGCTGATATAGCATTCAACAGTAAGAACATTATTCCTAAAATAAATAAGGATGAGGATGATTTGAAGCCTTAAGACATGGAAGGCCTTTTATTATTGATGAAATAATAAACTCTGCAGTTTACCAGAATATTCTTAAAGAAGAATGTCTGTCATCTTTTAGTGACGTGTAGTTGAAGTGTAGTTGGGTTATGCAGCCGGACAATGACCCAGAATAAAAAAACAAGTCTACAACTGAATGATTCAAAAGAAAAAATGTAAGAGTTTTGGGGTGACCTAGTCGAACTCCTGCCTTGAACCCAATAGAGATGATGTGGCCAGATGGAAAATGAGTAGTTCACACTTACAAACTAGCATATAATTTAAAGCAGTTCTGAAAAGAACAGTGTGCTAAAATTGCTCAACAGCAACCTGAAAGACTGATATCGAATAATAGTAACTGATTATTGCTGCTAAAGGTGCTGTAACAGAGTACCCACCTTAATAAAAGGACTCTAAGTATGCCTGTGTAGCTGTGTGTCTGTCCGGTTGCCATATCTCTGTTACATGCCACTGGATATGGGATTCATGAAAGCAGTGCTAATGTTTGAGATGTGGCATCTGTTAAAATGAAAAATGCAATAAATTTTATAACTACATGCATTACAAAATACATTCCAACAAATGGTGCACTGCAAATGTTAATTCTGGATACGTCCACTAGAGAGTAATTGCTGGAGAGACATTTATCAGCTTAACCTGACTTACATTGGTTGCACAGTTAGTATTATTATGCTACTATAACTATTGGGGTGATTACTTTTTCACATGGGTAATATAAGTGAAGGATAACATTTCTTGAATAAAGAAAATAATGATTTAAAATATGTACTGTGTTTGTTCAGTACCCCTTTCTATAATATTGCATTTTAATTAATTGCCTAAGAACAGTCAATGTGTAAAATATGAAAAACTAGATACTAGAAAAGGGCCAAATACTTTTTCACAGCACTTCAGATTAAATAACAGAAAGAAAGTTTATATTTTTATTTTGGAATTAACTTTTTGGCATTTTATTTATATACTGATAGTTGAATAATCACAGGTCATTTCTAAGCTTGCTTTGAAATGGCAAGGCTATTAAATTGAGACATGGTTTTGAAAAAATAGGATGGCTTTGCAAATATTTGTTTCCATGGAGACAGGAAAATCACTGGCTCAGCAACTAATTCTGTACCTGCAGAGCTTTGAAACATCAGCTCCAAACTCTCTTGGAACCCAGGGGCTGTTAAAATCTGCAATTGATATTCAACAGTCTACTGTGACTAAAAAAACTAAAATTAGGATTATAGAGCAACAGTTTATTTTATTATGAAGTCAAGCATAAAATAAAATATGACTAATGAAACAATTAAGACTTTGTGATTTTCTGCGGCAACAAAGCAACCAGGCATTCAAAACACTGATGATTATCAGTAGAACTTGACCAAATCCTTAGCAGCTTAGCACAGGGCAGAAAAGTGAATTTATAGATTGTGATTAAGACAGGACCTGTACACTCAGTTTGAAACAAGGAATTCCATTATACTGGAACATACTAAAACACATTCATTTTGAGGAGGAGGGAAAAACACATAAAATGGAGAAATGCATTAGGAACCTGGCAGCTTTAGAGCAGATCAGACATTTGAAAGGATCTATTTGTTTAGATTACCTTGTCACGTATGATTCTGAGCAAGGAACAGACACAATATGTAGACTGCAATTAAAGTGTGGTCTGAGACAATAAAAATTCCACAAATTTAGACCTAGAGTGGTAACTTGGCCCTCAGCAGGTTATCTGTTGATCTATAATTTGGAATGTCATAAATTGCAGCAATGAAAAAAAAGACATGAAGATAAAAGAAAAAAATTGCATTCGTCTATGTATTTGTATTGAAGCTAAATCACCCCAAGATACTGCATGTTGTTAAAAATCCATCCATTATCCAACCCGCTATATCCCAACTACAGGGTCACGGGGGTCTGCCAACACAGGGCACAAGACAGGAAACAAACCCCCGGCAGGGCGCCAGAATGACTTTCATAATAAAAAAATAAAAACAGTATGTCCCTGGTTATTGATGCAAGTGGCAGAAGTTGAATACTCAACACAAGAAACCAAAATCTTATGAGTAATGGGGGCTGATTTACTAATTGAATTTCACGATGAGCCAAAAAAAGAATCATAAACAAGAGAATGCCTTGATGAGGAACCTGAAATTGTTAACCAAAGAAAAAATGAAATACTTTTTTGAAACCAATACTTTGTTTTATTTTTTGATTGAAGTTTCAATAAAGGGTTATTCCTTATGTTTCAGACAAGGCATCATCCCTCGTTTAAGTACTTTTTTTTAGCCCTTCTTTGTCTTTTAATGATTATTTTGTATATTGTGTTATTGATTATGTTGTAGTCTATATTAGACTACATTATTTCAACTGCTGCATCTAAAAGCATTGCCTTTGTATATTATGGTGATAAATATTGTAATCAGCCTCGTGAAAGCTTTGCTTCCCCCCTTACCCTAAACCTTAGATTATTTGCTATGTGGTAGCATATAGTCTAAGCTGGTACTATATAGTGCCTTCACCATTACATTTATGTTTCTTCTTACCAAACGGGGATTATCAGCCATAATGTGCCCACTAGGCACTTTGGGCTTCAACTATTTTGATATACCCATGCTTATATATTGCCATTTCACCCAAGTCTACACTGTGCAGTGACTATCTATTGAGGGCATTCCCTCTCATCTCTCTTGACCTGAAATTAAATAAAGAGCTCTTCATTTTGCCAAAGAGAAACTACATGTGGAATTAAGTGATGAGTCTTTGTTACACTCTTTTTTTCAAAGGTAGACTCACAGCAGACTTATGTCATTCTTAGCGGAAAAAGAAGACTCTAAATAAGTAGATTCTAAATCTTCTATTTATTTGAGCCTATCCCAGGAGTGCTGAGTCACACCTTCTTGTCAGAGCTGGTTGATTGATTAGGCAACATAGTTGACCTTCTAGGGTGCAGTCATCTGAGGGGCATCATTTATGAAAGTTAAGGGGCACACTCTGGACACCGAGGGGGACCAACCCCCGCTGCAACCCTCCCTTCATTGAACATTGAATGATAGTAAGTGGGTGCTGTTAACCACTGGGCACCATTTCTGAAAGAAAAAGTGTGCACACTGCAGACACCGACGGGCACACACTCCTTAAGCTCTATGGTATATACACCAAGAGGCACTGTTTGTGGTACTGAAAGGGCACATGCTCCAGACACTGAGCGGGACCCACACAGGTCTCCAAAGTCTAATAAGACCAACTACCCAATATGGACAATGAGGGCTCCAAAAGGGCTTTGACTGGCACTACTTCTTGTTATCTTATTTTACAGAAAAACAACTGGTAAATAATTAATTATACAAATATGTGAGGTAAAAGAATACACAGTTCAAATGGACTTCACATCAAAACCTGAAAAAATGAAGGCCATGTCTAAGTTCATACTGTTAAACTTTAACCAAATAAACCAACTTCACTAATGTTAGCTCAGCATTTCAATCTGTAGAAAAAAGGGAACAAACTCCATATGATTCCTACTGTGGGTGTCTCCAACTTCAGAAAGGCACAGAAGAAATTACCATATTATATGTACAGTAGGTTTAATCAGTGCCTGAAGTGGAGACACATAATTGCCAATACTCTCCATTTAAGTATGAATTTTTAATAGAGCAGTGGGTGGGGTTCCCTTTGACTGTCAAATACCGCATTTAACTATCATTAGATAGGAGTGCTTAGAGGGGAGAGGGTCCCACTTGGAATTACAAGTGCTGAAATACACTTTAATTTGATAGGAATTTGGAGTAACGGAATATTTACTATCAAATACAAATGGGGAGCAGGTGCATTAGAATGGTGTTTCATGCGCCAGTATATTCTTCAATTAGATCAAAAATCGGGGTGGGGGTATGATGGTGCGGGTCCTGCACCATCCCTCTTCCAGCTTTGGGAACCTCTTGAACCCAACACTGTCACAAATGGTGGCAGCAGTGGGATGAGTTAGCGATGGGAACTGAAGAAGGAGACAGAGCAGCAAGCAGAATTGGTACCAGACTTTTCCAAGAGCCCACTGACCCAAGCCAGAAGAGGACATTTTAAAGGATTGAGCTTTTTAATAGACATTTATTTATTGATTGTTTTGTTGTCTTTTTAAAGTTCTTAAACAAATGGGGGCTTGGGTTGGGTTTAGTGTGGGGTTGTTTTAGTACTTTTATTGTGGTTTTAGAACTGTGTCAGGGATAAGCCACGGACCTGGGCCGCCAGTTGCACTGGGTTGGTTGAGGCATGTAGTCTTTCAATGCAACTGGTGGCTTGAGGAGCGAGAAATGTGGTATAGCGGGTCTGCGGCTCTAAATGGATGGCCAGTTTTTAAATAAATAATTGCCGCACTGTTATACTACATTTTTCTTTAATATTAATGTCACTGTCTCTATGCTCACTGGTATGGATTTATTCACATGTGCATGTTAAATTTGGCACACAGGGGCTCAGCAGTTAGAATTGCTAGCCAAGCATTGGATTCGATAGCCAAAGACAACTGGAGGATTGTATAGTTAGCTTAAACACAGAATAGTGTATTTCTGTCCTCTGTCAGTACAAAATCTTCTTTCCTTATTGGGAGAATGAGAACCGGCATGTAAGCACTATGATATTTCTGTATTTTGTGGAGGACAAGTTCAGCCTTTTCCTGCCCTTGTTTGGAGACAGAGAGGACCAGCAAGTTGAAGAAGAACAGTATAAAAGGCTTGGACAACAGCCAGACTCTTTGGGGCACGTGTCGGCAAATTTTCCGAAAAACCTCCCAGCGTGGGGACGAGAAATGGCAGCCTGTGTTGATCCAGATTCCCACCTGGATAAAGTCTGTCCATATGCCTCTCATCTGTAACCGCGTTAACCGTCAGTAAATGTAAGCTAAAGTATATTTTTTCTCATGTGATTCTTGTACCGCCGTAATCACAATGGGAGGGATATCGCCTTTTCTGGTATATTACTATATTGTTTAGTTACTTAATATGCCACAATTTCAAAAGAACACATTTCCAAGATAGCTAATGCCTCTTCAGGAAACACGCACTCAGGGTTTAAGTAGGGGGCGTGGTAGTGTAGCGGGTGCGGTTCCCAGGCATGATGTGGGCATGGGCGTTTCACCTGCACAGGTGAAGGATCGCCCGTGTCTGGAATTTACACAAGAAGCTGCTAATCACTACACGTGCCACGGCCCCATTGTAAAAAGGAGATGGAGGAAAAACAAAAGGAAAAACAGAAGGATGGAGGTTAAGGGAGAAAAAGGCTTCAGACATGGAGAGCCAGTGCGGTGTGAACAAGCGAGCGAATGACAGCAGGTTCACTGGTGAAGGCACACAGATAGGAGAATAGCCCCTAAAGAGGAATGTGTGGTTGACACTCAGCAGGCGGGGGCAGAAATAAGTGGTCACTAGGTCTAGGTCCAGTAAAGTAGCCGTACAGAGCCAGGGGATGGAAGGCAACTGGACCAGGAGAAGGTCAGCTGCAGCTGCAGGTAGGGCGACTCCTCTGTTGCAAAGCCCGCTGGGATAAGCAGGGGAGCCGCCAGTTAGAAGGAAGAAGGTACTGAGTATTTAAAAGAGGGACTGTTTCCAATCTGTTGGATTTTAACCTCGTTTTAAAGGATTTATTTTTTTTGGATTTTAACCTCCACTTTTATCACCTAATTTTATGGATTGTTTGTTTATTTAACTTCGAGCACTGCACTATTTATTTGGATACTGGTTTTGTTTTTGTTTTTAATAAAAGCACTGACCACCTTTTTCTCCATTCCCTTGCTCCATGTGTGATTTGTCCTCATTGCACAGCTAATCCAGTTATATACTGACGGTGTTGGGTTCAAGAGGCTCCCAAACCAAGAAGAGGGAGCTTGGAGCAGGACCCGCACCGTCACAATGGGTGGGTGGTATAGGGGGACATAGATGGGGCGCCAAAATATCTGTATATATCTGTAAATGATCAGTATATGTTATGAAATACTGATGGTAGGCAACAAAGACTGTCGGTACGCAGGTGCAAAAAATAGCAGTTGTAACTTACGGTGGTGAAGAGCAGAGTATGTCTTTAGATGAAGCTATCAATTTACCAGTGAATCCACATCACCACTCACACTTATGATCGAAAGCTCTGGGTAGTGACCAAAAGATCACATGAATGAGATTGTGAGTAGATGTAGTAATAATGAACTTCCTATGCTGAATTGCTAGACTTACTGTTTGAGGGCATTAGAATAGTTCTGCTCCTTTACAAGATCAAGGGGTTGTGTGTGTGTTTTTTGTATAAGACAGGCTTGTTTAAATCCAAAAAAAAAAAATCATTGCTTTTACTTTAGTTTTGTGAGTGTGTATTTTATGAATTGGCTTTTGGTAATCCTTCAAGGGCGCTGTCATTTGGGCTCAGGAATTACAAGTGTGATCTTGAAGTGTACTGTCTTTCTCACTGTTAATTTTTGTCCAGATCAAAAGTGTCTGACATCTTTCACAGGTTCTCAGTAAATCAGTGTTGTCCTCTGCCTCAAAGAAGATAATGTACCAGTCTCTGCAAAAGAAAGTTTTACCTTTTGATTTTTTTCTCTTTCAGGATGCATAGGAAGTAATTAGATGTATGTACAGTGATTGGCTGCTTTATTAGATATATGGGTATGTTCCCAATAGCAATTTGTTCCCCCCATTTACTTGTAGAACTGCCTGAATTCATCAAAGCATGGATTCATCACCCTGCCAGTAATGTGGCACAGTCATATTTCTCCATATTGATTGCAGTGCATCCTGCTGTTATTGCAACTTAACAAGCGAGGGATCCATACCTGGGGGCTACTTTACAGCTAAAGTACAAAGTCTCAAATTGCAACTTCCTATGTTCAGGTGTGTGGTCTCTGGGTAATTGTATTTCCTGCCATGTTCTGAGACATGAGTATTAGGTTAATATGTGAATCTAAGTTGAATACAATATGAGACTTGTTTTTTGCCTTGTCTATTCAGTGCAGCTGAGGCAAGGTCCAGTTTTTCACAGCTCCACAGTAATGAAATAAGCAGGTTCAAATAATGGATGAATGAGATAAATCTGTACTTTAAATAGGCCATTTCATCATACTGTATACCACAGATGTTTTATTGGATTTACCCAGCCAGGGATGCCAGCTTCCGGTAAATTCAGTCTTTTTAAATGGAAAGAGATTTAAATGTTTTGTTTTTTATGTCCCTTTTCCCTTCATGGATAAATAAAATTATTATATTATGAAAATATGAAATTAGGTTGTTTTAACAGGTACAGCTCAAAGAAGCCCTCCTTAAAGAAAGAGAACAAATCTGCATTTCATGCCCAACAGGATGAAGTCATTGGGGTTTTGACTTACTGTTATGTACTCATACCATACATTGGGCATGTTAAATTATATAAAACATGTACACATGTCCATGATCTCTTATTATTAGGCCATATTTTGGTTAAGACTTTGAACGATCAACATTCAAATTATCAATAATTAGGTTTTGAGACATGTCATGTTACTATAATGTGTTGAAAACATCAATGCACTAGAGTTACTGTTGCTTTAGGTAAGCTTTGTGTTTTTGCTTGTGTGTGTAAAGACTTCAGTAGTATGTCATTTTCATTTACAGATTTAAGTCTAGATACCCTTTAACCCACCCAACTTTTCAAAAACTGATGCACTATGGGAAAATTTCAAGCTGAGCAGACCTGTGCCTGGGTGCGCCTGTGTATGTCTGGAAGTCAACATGACCAATAACCACTTAAAAAACTGTTTATTCACTCAATTTTTCAAACCACCCCTGAATCCCATTAAAATTATTGTCAACTTTTCCCTAATGTTAGCTAATAGTGTATATGAAATAAAATTTAGTATCCATGGTAGCAAAACTGAGGCTTACCAACTGCTGTGAGCTATATGTGAAACTTGAATAGTGCTTAGGATAAAACTTTCCGTTTCTCTGAGTAGATGCAGGATGACTTCAGAAACTAGATGATCCAGAATCATGGCTTTTTGTGAACATTTTATATGTAAACCTACCAGTTTTGTATTGTTTGATGTCATATCTTTAATCAGTAATCTTCATTGTTTCATTATTAATGATATTTCTTTTCCGCAGGAGTTCCAAGATCTCCTTGAATATAACATTAGCTGAATGTAGCAATATGATTCAGGGAATATTTGCACCCTCATACCCATAACTGTAGGCATTTCCAAGACATTTATATTAGGCATTTCTTCAACACAAATAATTTTTTGGTAAACCATTACTGCAATCAAAATTCTACAGGTGCAGCAGGCATTTATATTTTGTTAAATATTTATGAAAAGTTTAGATTTATCCTCTTAAAGACTGAAATAAGTAGTTTTCCTTGCCTGAGATAACAAAAACAAGTTATCTTTTAATTCTTCACTCCATTGCAGTGGAGAAAATACACATAGTGGCAGGTAAAATCTTATAATGACCACGTTAAAAATTAGAAAGGTGTACAGTGATTGCGGGGGTTGCATTCCAGAACCTCCCGTGAAAGGTGAAAATCCGCGAAGTAAAAACCATACATTTATATATTATTTTTATATTATCACGCTTGGGTCACAGATTTGCACAGTAACACAGGAGGTTGTAGAGACAGGAACTTTAAAACACTGCAAACAAACATTTGTCTCTTTTTCAAAAGTTTAAACTGTGCTCCATGACAAGACAGAGATGACAGTTCAGTCTCACAATTAAAAGAATGCAAACATATCTTCCTCTTCAAAGGAGTGTGCGTCAGGAGCAGAGAATGTCAGAGAGACAGAGAGAGAAAAGCAGACAATCAAAAATCAATAGGTGCTTTTAAGTATGCGAAGCACCGCCTGACAAAGCAGCCGCAAGGAAGAGAGCAATGTGAAGGTAGTCTTTCAGCATTTTTTAGAGGTGCGTTCGTATCCTCTAGGCCAGTGTGCAAACAGCCCCTCTGCTCACACCCCCTCCGTCAAGAGCAGAGAATGTCAGAGAGAGAGAGAGAAAGAAAAGCAAACAATCAAAAATCAATAGGTGCCTTTTGGGCTTTCAAATAAGCAAAGCACCGCACGGGAAGCATATTGTATATCATTGAGGAGTTTTATTTAATACATAATACCTGCTCTGATTGGGTAGCTGTCTCAGCCATCCGCCAATAGCGTCCCTTGTATGAAATCAACTGGGCAAACCAAGTGAGGAAGCATGTACCATAAATTAAAAGACCCATTGTCCTCAGAAATCCGTGAACCAGCAAAAATCTGTGATATATATTTAAATATGCTTACATATAAAATCCGTGATGGCGTGAAGCCACGAAAGTCGTGGGAGCACTGTATACCATATTTCTTTTTTTGTTATTTCTTGCACTGTTTCATCTTCAAAACAAAGGCAGAGAAGTTTGAAAGTTTCTCTAATGCAAGATAAGAGAAATCTCAATGTGCATTTGGTTGATTCCATTGAACTTTGGTGCTCATTGCATTGTCCTTTGGCACTTTTATCAGACACCCTATGGTCAGTGAGTTACTTTGCTGTTGTTATGTAGACACATTAATATCAGATGGCATGGAATCCATTTTAAACACAGAAAATGTCAAAGAGAGAACTTTAGTATTGTTTGACATATGAACCCACTAAGCATTTTTCTATTTGAGAGAAAGAAAGAAAAAAAAATCATTAGTTGGAATAACCTTAGAGAGATTAAAGGATTGGTCTCTTATGTCCTGGGGGCTGAGGGAGCACTATCTTCAGCAATTTGATGTTTACAAAAGTAATAATAAAGAAAACTGAAGTGTTCATTGAAAAAAAAAAAAACAAATGAAAACAAAATAAAGAAAATTCACACATGTCAGTTCAGGAAAAACTAGGTATTTAGGAGAGGATGGAACATGCTAGAAAACTGCATTGTGTGAAACTCAGTTAGAATCACGGCTTTGTGCAAGACAGAAAAATGTGGTTGTGCTAAGTACCATGGAAAAGTTGTTACTACATCAAGCAAAAAATATAAGTGTTAGTGTGGGGATTTTTCTCTGGCATTTGGAAATGCTCATCAATGAACTGAGCGTTCTGCCGCAAGGCTAAATGCTTGAATCACTTTTGTTCAATATCTACTTGTTGTTAACCACAAGAGTATGTTAATGATACTCCACTCTGTAGGAAAGTAACTCTAGAATAACTACTAATTTTCAACAGTTGAACATAGACAAAAGTGTAGAATTTGTTACGGGAGCTCCACTTCATCTCAGCAATCTTGAATCCTCACTGATTAAAGCAAATGTCTTCTCTTACTAACTGCCACTAGCTTTGAAGCCATTATTGATAGTATTTTGGGCAGTCAGGATGTGTTCCTGACATTAAGGAAACACTACTTAAGTCTATTCCTATTTAATGAATCATTATAATTCAATATCTGTGGTAACTGAAAACAGAGGCAGCATTAAACTATCCAGTTTCTAAACATTAATCTAATTGTAGGTTCATGATTTACTGGTGCCTGTCTCAGCATCGTCATATGCAAGGCAGAAGAGTTTACCACACACCACACTTAGGCATCCACCCACACTCACCCATAGTGTGCTAATTTAAAGCCACCAATCATTCAAACACAAATCTTTGGGATATGAAAGGAAAATGTAATTAGTCAAAGAAAAACTAACAAGTATATGAGGAAAATGTGAAAACTCCATACAGTATGTTTTGAGACCTGGACTTGAACCAGGATGTCTCTAGGAGCACCAACAATAACCAAGTCACCATTCCCTTAACAAACTGCAAGTTCAAAATGTCACTTCAAGTGTTTAAATGTTGATGAAGGCACATGTGCTAATAATAATCACATATCACTTTTGGTCAGTTGGCTCATGCTCTTTTATTTTAAGAACAATGTTCTATGTTTGTACTTTTCTGCTGCAAACAGATATTTCCATAGACATAAGCTCTATCTAGCTTAATTTAAACTAAGTACCTGAGAAATAAAGTCCAGAGTTAAAAATGACACTAGCCATCAATTTTGTCCTAAGGATTGTCATGGCCATTCTAAGCAGACTTTATAATGCTGAATACAAATGTAGAGTCAGATCTTTTTCTATCTAGCTTAGTTTTCTTGCATAACCAACTCATATTTTCATCATTTAGTGTCATTTCAGGATTAAAATATCAATAAATAAACATATTATTTTTCAAATACCATTCACTATTACGTTTAAAATAAAATAATTCAATTACAGCCTCTTGGCCATAAACACTACATGGATGAATGGAATTTGTTCATGGACTCCCCGACATTCAACTTGAAAGATGTTCTTCTCCGTAATAGAAATAAATTCCCTTCAGTACCTTTACAACATATTACTAAAGTTAAAGAGTCATATTAAAACATGAAGTTACTTTTAGAAAATATTCAGTATCAGAAATATACAGTAAGTGGAATATCTATGGAGATCTGCATATGGTAGCACTTTTGCTTGGCTTGCAACTTGCTTAAGCCAAATACTGTTGTTTTTTGTGTGAGTGGGACAGTAAGGACAAGAAGATCTGGAAGGCAGAAATGTTCCTCACTTGATCCAGGAAAGAATAGTGGTAAACAATCACCATTTTGACCCTGAGAAAGTATACCTTCCTGCTCTGCCAATCAAACTTGGACTTAGGAAGAACTTTCTAAAAGCAATTGATTTAACAAAAATGGGATTCATGATACTTATAAAATGAATTTCCGGGAATAGTGGTGTCAATGTTAAGGAAGGCATTTTTGTAGATCCTCAAGTCAGAGAAGAGTGAAAAGATGAGTGAACTGAAGTAGAATTAAATGAGGTTTGAAAAGATGAGTGAACTGAAGTAGAATTAAATGAGGTTGACTTTTTGGGAAGCTGTAAGGCTGAAAATTACCCTGAAATAGTTGACATACCAAACAATGGGGTGCAATTGACTCTCACTTGGACTTTTTCTATGAAAACCTTGGTTCGATCAGTGATGGACATGACCAGCAATTTTTATCATTACATTTCAAACAAGAAAAAAGTTTAACAAGGCAAATAGAGTCCCACTACAGTATGTGGGATGACTACTGTTAAACTCTTCAAAAAGACATTCTTGAAACAAACTACAGTAGAAAACAAAAAACATGTTTTAGATGATATATTTATCATTTTAATAAGCACATAAATATATGAAAGTTTCAAATTTACGTTGTACTTTAGTTTGAAACCTTAACTCATAAAAATGTTATAAAAACATCCGTGAAATCAGCACATAAAATACTAAAAATTCATGTATTTTCACCCTTGAAACAATTTATTTATTTATTTTTTTTTCACCAAGGCAAGAATCATTGTCACAATATAATGATGAGTTTTCAATTATGCATTCCTGATCTAAACCTCAATTTTCAATTGCAGGGTAACTGTAAGCCTGAACCTATCCTGGAAGCATTGAGCGTAAGATAAGAACGGGCAGTGAACTCAATGTCAGTTCATCATTAGACACACTGCAACCTGAAGCTCCATTACTCATGTTGGAAGACTTTTGACTTACCACTTAGGCTAAAATAACATTTTGGGATATGGCAGAATGCCATAGGACCAACAGGAGCCCATAAAGACAGAGACGGAGCTTGTAAAATCCAGACACTGAACAAGTGAGGAGCTAAACTGAGGTTGTTGGAACTACTAGTTGAAGGAATCTAATTGCTTTGTTCAAAGTGTCATAAATATTTGCTCCTGATTTACCAGGACATGTACTGTACACTGTTTGCTTAATGTTCCTCTATAAACTCTACAACTTAAGTTGTATTATATTGTTGGATAATATCATTTGGTAAAGATGCTATACATATTAATAAAGATTAATTTCATAAAACAATGACTACCAACCCCCTCCCCACACGCACACACATAGATTCAACAGCTTCCCCCCACTGTAATTTTGTTTTTTGAGCAGTTTGCTTGATGCCACAAAGGTTACGACAGAAGAGACAGAATGAAACACTATTACAGCTGTGTTTGCATTGATAGACACGTTTGTCATTTTCACTGCAGGCTGACTGTTTTGCTTTTCAGAGGCTTATTTACTTCGGTTTGTGAGGAACATATTTTACTGTGGTGGTGTTCACAGATTGCAGTACTTTGAATTCCTGGGGGACATGTATTTGTAATTCATATAGCAATATAGCACCCAGTTGCTTGCAATTGCTACATAAATTGAAGTGAATTCAAACAAATGAGCTTGAGGAGTCATTTTTAACATCCTGCTCTGTTAAGAATCTATACAGAAAATGAAGGAACAGTAAGATAAAGAGTGTTTCCTGTCTGCATTTAATGCAATAGTTAGCCTTTGTCCCTTGACATATTTACTTTAAAATGAAGCAGTACCCTCAGCAGAATGAATTAGAAATGCTGGGTACACTACATGGTAGAATGAAAATTACTCGCTGCTAAATTTCTCTTAAATGGCTGCAGTGTGGATTTTTTTTCCAGAAATTACTATAAGAAAACACATATCTTGATATTCCTCTGTTGGAACTTATCAAAAGCATCATTAAACTTTGGATAGAAAACGATTTGGTGAAAAGCAGTCAGTCAGCTGGGTGCCAACAATAAGTTGGAGCACTTTAACTTGATAGCAGAAAAGGAAAAAAGTTAAGGTGGTTTAAAAAATAAGAAGTTCAAATAGTCACAGACGTTACAAAGGATGACCACACTTGACAGCAGGATAAAAGAACAGACAACCCTGCTGGAATAAAAGAGCGGCCCAACAGAAAAACCTGAACAGAACACAAAAATGAGACTTGGTGAATTTAGAAAGTTGACATTGATGTGTCAAACTGAGTGAATGAGCAAAGAAAGATGAGCAACGTAAAACAATGGAAAAAGGGCATATTGAACTAAAAATTGGGGCTAAAAGAATGGAAAACAAAAAAGAGAATAGGTGGAATATCATGACTGAGGAAAAGAGAATGTGTATTTTTAGAATTGGTGCAGTAGTTAGCACTGCTGCCTCATAGCTTCAGGAAACTGGATTTCAGACGTTCATTGCGTCGCTAGTGTCTATTTTGGTTTTCTCAATATACTTGACTTTTTCTAAGCATCTAGAAAAACAGAAAGGTTTGCATGTGATGTTTATTGATTGCATGAGAATACCATGTCAAGAGGCCTGGAGGCGCATGATAGAGAAAAAAGGAGTACCAGAGAAATATGTGAGGATCGTCCAGGATGTGAATGAGGGAGTGAGGACTCGGGTTAAAAGTAGTGTTGTGGAAACAGATCCCAGTTAGAGTAGGTCTGCACCAGGGACCGTTTTTAAATCTTTGATGTGGTTATGGATGTGTTGAATCATGGGATAATAGACCAATCCCCCTGGTGCATGCTTTTTGCTGATGACATTGTGTTGTATAGCACCAGAAAAGAAGAAGTGGAGAGGAAATTAGAATGGAGAAGGGCTTTGGAAGATAGGGGGTTGAAGATAAATAGTAAAAAGACAAAATATATGAGGTTTAATGATAATCAGGATACAGAAGTTAGCTTGCAAAGAGTGCTATGAAAAAGATTGGATACATTTCAATATTTAGGATCAGTGGTATCCCAAGATGGAATGCTAGATGTTGAAAATGCACTGTGGATGGAGCAAATGGATGAAAGTATCAAGAGTATAGAGTGATTTAAGGCAATGATAAAAAGTAAGGTTTTTAAGACAGTGGTAATACCAGCAATAATATATGAATCTAAGACATGGGCAGTAAAGGAAGCAGAGGACAAAAAGTTAGGTGTGGCAGAAACAAGAATGTTGAGATGGATGTGTGTAGTTACAAAAAAAGAACAGAATAAGAAGTACAATAAAAGTGGGAGAGATATCAAGGAAGGTTCAGGAAAGTAGGTTGAACTGGTATGGACATGTGATAAGGACAGAAAATGAATACACTGACAAAAGAGTGGTGGAAATGGAAGTACAGGAGTAGAGAATGCAAGGGAAGCCAAAGCGGATTTGGATGGACATGTAAAAGAAGATGTGAAGGACAAGGGCATGACTGGCAAGGAGGTGCAGGACCAAGCTGTTTGGAGAAAGTAGATCAAGCCCATCAACCTCACTGAGAAAAGATGAACAGGAAGAAGAAGAAGATTCCAAATATGCACAAGTTAAGTTATTCAATATATATAAATTACCTAAGCATAAGTGAATGTGGGAATGTAATGATGAGCATGTGTATTGAATTGATTAAGTTCTCACAACCCTGGTGGATCAGTATATTGAAGACATAAACTGAATGAATGCCGTAAGGTTTCACCCTGTTCTGACTTCTAAAGGAGCCTCCCTGGAATTGCAGGGGATAATTTTTCAAAACTGTGTGAGGAATAGTATGCTGTATGGAAATGAGACATGACCAATGAAGGCAGAACATGAAGAAAAGCTGGACAGAACAAAGATTAGAATGATCAGGTGGATGTGTGGCAAGTCTCAAAATAAGAGGAAGATGACTGCTCAGTTGAGAGAAATATTTGGTGTTGAGGTGATTGTTGCTGTGCTGTGGAGAAACAGAATAACTTTGGGCATGAAGAGAGAAAAGGAGATGATGAAGGTGAACAAGATGAGATCCAGAGAGAAGCCAAAGAAGTCATTACTGGAGTTCTATGATATTTAAAGAATGACTCTCACCTCAAAGGATGTCCAGTACCGCAAAGAGTGAAAAAAATATTTAGGGCAACCAGCTGTAAGAAAGGTGCTATATAGCGCCCGACCTGACACAGATTGGACACGGGAGGCACGTGTAAAATAAGTAAACTGTTTATTTTCTTGACCTGTGGGGCACGTCTTCCCCGTGAACCCCACTGACATAACACAGTCCCAACACAAATAAAGCACACAAGTACAAGCACAACTCTCTGGCACCACCACTCCTCCCAAGCAACCTTGTCCTCCTCCACCTGTCTCTGGCCCCTGAGTGGTGGTCGCTGGTTCCTTTTAAAGTTCACCTGGAAGTACTCCAGGTGTTTGATCACCAAGTTCTGGCTGCACTTCCGGGTGTGATGCATATGCTGCCCACATGGGCTCAGGAGTCCCAAACACAGCACCCCCCCCAACAGTGCCTGTGGGACCCAACAGGGCTGCACCCAACTCCAATTCCCAGGGAGCACTGCTCCACCCCAGGGGGTCAGCCATCTAGTGTCCAGGGGGAGGTATTGCAGTGTTCAGGGCTGCTCCCCATGAATATAGTGTGCATGGATGCCAGCCGCCTGCCACACAGCCAAACTGGGTAAACCTGGAAAATAGTTGTTAAAGTGGTGGTGATTTTTTCAGCCTCATTTCTCCAATGATTACAAGAAAAGCTACCAAGAAACCAATCTCATTTGCTAATGATTAACAAAAAAAGACTAACAGATTGTTAGACATGTAATGAAAATACCATTTAGAAATACTGGTAGCTGCAGGAATGCTTATGAAAAACTACCCTGAAAAACTTAAACCAATCTGAAAACCTTTGCTTTATTTAGTAACAATTGTAGTGTAATGTTAAAGGACCAATAATGACATTTATGTTCCTGTAGCAAATCTTTTTCCTCCCACACCTCAGAGCCATCCATGTTAGGTTAGTCAGTGACTCTAACCTGGCCCAGATGTATGCATGAGTGTGAACTGCACTAGGCTGGAGTCCCATCTAGTGTTGGTGCCCATTTTGAATCCCCTGCTGTGGAAACAGGCCTCTGTCCTCCGGGACTGTGAATTTGATAAGTGGAATACTGAATGGATGGTAGCAAATGTACATAATACAGTAAAGAACCAAAGATAAGGCAGAAAACCTCTAGTGTCATTATTAAACTGCTAATGTCAGTTTCAGAAACAAAACAGTGAGTGCGTAATTTGGAAAAAGAGTTTGAAAATTTGGAAAAAAATAGGGGTTTTGGGTGGGGACCATAACTAAATGAGCACTCTTGGAGGACAGTACTTTTTGGTATTAGAGTCATTATTTACTGTGGGATTCTAAACAGACACAGTCTGATAAAGCAAAGGAGCAGCAGGGCTGTGGCAGAAGTGGCAATTTTTCTTTTGCCCAGGCACAGCATTGTGCAGAATATTTCAACTCAAAAATGAATTCCTGTCTTCTATTCAATAACCTACCTAAATACTTATCTGGCTGACTGATTCCTAAACTATTTTTGGGCACTAAAGATCATTTATTGATGGCACTATGATGCAGTGGTTAGACCGGTTATCTCACTGTTCCAGGACACTGGGCTGTTCACCTGGCCACGGTACAGAGTTTGGATATTACCTCCATTTTGCAAGGATTTTTTTCCTCACTTTTCCTTCTGTATTCCATACGTCTGCCACTGGTGGTGGTTAATGAATCTAATTTGGTGACTGAGTGTTTGTGTGTCTCCTCTAATAGACTGGCACCCTATCTAAGACTGTTTTCTGCCTTTTTCCGAGTGCTGCAGTGACAGGCTTTGGAACCCTGTGACTTTACAACAGGATTAAACTTGTTCAATAAACACTATGATCTTTATTTTATATTGCATTTCACTAACTACACTCTCATAAGCTATAAAACAAAGCACACAACAACCAGTATACTTCAAAATAATTTAAATATCATATATGCTATCATAAAATCAGACCTTGACTTATACGGCCGTTAAATAAATACGATACTTATTTTTTTTTGCTTCCTCCAATCTCACACCAGTTTCTTACACACATTGAATTTTGTTGCAGCAGTGCAGTTACCTATTTCTTTCGCCATGTCAACAACTTTTAATTTAAAACCAGTTTCATATTTTCTTCTGATCGAACACTCCATCATAGGTGCATGAGGGTGTGAGATACAAAAAACACAAAACAGTGCAAATGTCGCTTCAGAATAGTTTGGGTATTACCGTTTGGTCACGTAGGCACAATACATAGAAAAAAAAGACAGTGTACTCTGTGGTTATTCTCTCAGGTGGGTGTTAGCATATCATAATCTCTTGGACCAATAGCATCAATTTTCCACATTCAATTTATACGACTGACATTATAAAATACCAGAAATAATACGGTAAAATCAAGCCCCAACTTATCCACGGGAGAACTTAAATGCGATTAGGGTATATAAAAATTACTAGTAAATAACTAAACACTGAAACAATAAATACAAAAAATAAAAGATTAAAAATGAGGGCTGACATACAGCATCAATATTACAAAAGTATCTAGAAAATCAAACAAACATATGGATAGCAGATCTCAAATGTACATGGGAAAGGAGAGTCTGAGAACATATGGATTCTTGTGAGCAGAGTTACTAAGATTGACGAAAGTTAAAGAAACTCAGTAAGAAAAAGAAAAACTATTACGGTACCACACACCAGAGATTAAGTGACATTAAATTATTGTGGGCAGATGCAAGCCAGTGGAGGCCTTCACCAACCACATTATTCACTAAAAGGCTTTAGATCAGTGAAAAGGCTATTGTAGCGAGATTTTGTGTTCTGACTTGTTGATGCTGGAAAAGCAATGATGACTGCTACTCTATGTTAGACTATACTGCTCTTCAATTCAGTAGCATATGACCTCATAAGGTATTTTTGCTTTTATAACAAATATATAGCAAATAAAGATTAAATAAAAGAATTTTTGCCTTGTGTAGCCATCACATTGTTGAAGGAGTTTTTTTTTAAATGTGGAGGTTTGTGATAATTAGACATAGTTGTGATTATTAAGGTACTCTGTAACAACACTGGTAATTCATCAGCATTAACACCTCCAGTTATTTGCCAAATATTGCAAATTGATTATTTTACATTTTACATTGAGGTAAATTAAAGAGTGAAATTACTAATTGGCCCTAAATGCTGTAGAGGATGTATTTTATATGGTAGTTCATTGGGAATCTACAATGTGAAGAAAAATACAAAAATGTCAATTTAACAATAAGTGCATTTAAAATAGGAACATTTTTGCACTCAAGGCACTGGATGCAAAGTAAGCCTGCATCCATCATGGCAGCAGACCTGCTTATGAGCGATTGAGAATATTTATGTACACTGGTTTGATAGTAACTTTTTGTATAAATGAAATTTGGAATATTTTTACTTGATTTCGCAGTGACTTAATGATTGAAACTTTCTTAGCAGTTACATTGCATGGTAGTGATTTGTCTAGGTGCAATAATCATGCATTTAAGAATGATAAAATAATAATATTAATTAATTACATGTACTGTATATAGAGTCTCATTATTCAAAGTGCTTTACTTAGACAGAGGGTAGCACTTCAACCACTACCAATGTGTAGCACCCTGCTGTAGGATGTGATGGCAGCCATTAATGCACCAGTATGCTCACCACTTATTAGATATTAGAGCTAAGAGTGAAAGACAATTAAAAACAGGGGATGATTAGGGAGCCAAAATGGCCGAGGCTGTGATGGGACATTGAAATAACCCCTACTCTTTTCAAAAGATGCTCTTTAATGACTACAGAGAGTCAGGACCGCTTCATCAATGCCTCCTCCAGCAGCAACCCAAGCTATTCCTAGATGGTCTCCCATCAAACTACTGAATGGGCCAACCATGCTTAGCTTCAGGTGGATGCCCTCTTCTGGAGTGCAGATTGTATTGCTGCTAAAACAGTACAGTACTCAATATTTTAATGATAATATGACAAATGCTAAAAATACAAATGGCATTAGTGTATATTGACACATGCATGGGTTGGATATGCCTCATTTGAGTAGCATAGCCACCTACTCATTTTCCTTTTTCTCTCTCAGATGCAAGGAAAAAGACCCAGATGAAGAGCAGTGAGTGTGCCCCTAATCACACCTTCACTGCCTTAAACACTTGCCAGAGGAAGTGGCCTTCAGGTATTAGCTGATGTAAGAAGGGTCTCCAGTGCCCCTTTACTGTGTGATTTTGAACGTGTTCCACTATCTGTCATGGTGTGACTTGCTGTTTTTTATATATTTATACTGTCATTCCTTGGACTTTAAAAATCACCAAGACATTGCTTTTGTTTTCTCAATCATCCACTGCCATCTTTTATATTAATATTATGCAGACCAAATTTGTCTGAGCCATTTTGTATTTATCTGTATGAAACCTGGCAAGATACTGTTATCTTATCTAGGATTGGCAACTCAGTACCTTGAATTGGATGAGTAGACTGTGGAAAGTGATAAGAAGGCCAGCATTACTGCCTTTCCTTTTTTTAGCTTAAATTTAAATTTATTCATGATCTATTGTGAAAAATAAAATATGTACTGATCCGTCATCTAAATTTCAGTTTTCATGTTATCAGTCGACTTACCAAAAGAACATCAAAAACTAATCATAGTATGTTTTTGGTTTCTATAAAAGTTAACATAAGGATACAGTATATCAAACTTGTTATCTGTGTGTCCATGTTCATGTGAACTGTTTTTATGAAGGAAGAAATCATGATTAGATAATTGCAAATATATTTAAACTAGCAAAATACCTGCGCTTCGCAGTGGCGAAGTACTGCCTTAAAATTTTTATTAAGAAGAAAATTAAACCTTTTTAAACTGAGGGAAAATATACCAATAATTATTTGTTAAGGATCTCTTTGTATACCACATTGTGAGTTCGGTCCTCCGGCTGTAATATGACCAAGCTGTGCGCGGAGCTTACTCTTGAGCATGCAACGTACAGTTGGCCATGTGAACAGTAATCTTGTTTCAAATCTCACAGCTTGGATTGCTGCTGTCATAATCGGTTTGAGTTTCATGGTTTGTTTCAATTACGACAGTATTTGCAGGACTTGTGTTGAAGTGACATTTTGCATCTGTCAAGCGTTGTAAGAATACAACCAGTTTCATCGATAACTTCACATCCAGCTTTAGAGAGTTTAAACATTCATAAACATCAAAGTGTCCACTACTGAAATCGTCACCTGTGAGTCTAAGATGTTTAAGAGGCACTGGCAGTTGTCGAAAGGTGTAAAATATTTGGCCATTTCGGTACACTTGAAAATGACAACCGAACAATTCAGCAGCAGCCATCAACTCACATGCAGAACCATAGGTGAAGGGCTTAAGCATTTCACTCTTGTAGTGCTCCTGTGTAGTATAATTATCTCCTGTACCATCATCAGTCCACACCTTGAACCTGTCCCAGTCATTCAATACATAAGACACAATGTTCCTCTGGATATCAAGAGTGAGCCTGATATGGCCGTGCAATATGTAACACAGAGAATGGAAAAGGTAGGTGCCATCTCCGGGCATGGAAACCACTCGGTAAGTGACAGTTCTTTGATCACCTTGATAGACATGTTAATGGGGGTACGATTGGAATGATAAAGGAAATGGGTACCTGAACAATGTAAAGTAACGTCTAAAATACCTAAACAATAACTATAATCATAATAAACGAACAATAAAACAGTGGAGAAGCCGTGGATTAAATAAAAAGGCTGTAGTTATCAGCAGGGAGACGTGAATCCCGTGACAAAGCAAGGAAGGGAATGTAGAGACCGAAGCGACGGACGGGCTTATATAAGCAGGCAGCCAACAACGTGGGAGGTGTTGGAATGGGGGACCCAACGCCACTTTACAAGGTGACCGAGCTGCAGGCTATGGACGTATATATGTATGTAAATAGGATTCAGTTAGCGTTGGAAACCCGCGTACCAAATTTCTTGAAGATGGGCTCATAAGTAACAAAGACAGTTGAAAAGTTCAATATGGCGGCCGACAGTGGCATCATACCACCGAAATAAGTACCAAATTTCAGCCTTCTACCTACACGGGAAGTTGCAGAATTAGTGACGTTGGAAAGTTCAATATGGCGGCTGACAGTGACGTCATACCACTGAAATAAGTATGTACATTGGTTTCGGTTAGCACAGGGAAGCCGCCTACCAAATTTCATGAAGATGGGGCTATAAATAAGAAAGTTCAACATGGCAGACATTGTTGACCGTTATGACCGTTACACGTAGAATTTCAAAATGAAATCTACCCAACTTTTGTAAGTAAGCTGTAAAGAATGAGCCTGCCAAATTTCAGCCTTCTACCTACACGGGAAGTTGGAGAATTAGTGACGTTTGAACAATTCAATATGGCGGCCAACAATGGCGTCATACCACCGAAATAAGTACGCACATCGGTTTTGGTTAGCGCAGGGAAGCCACCTACCAAATTTCGTGAAGATGGGGCCATAAATAAGAAAGTTCAACATGGCGGACGTGGTCGACTGTTATCGAACGTTATGACCGTTACGTGTAGAATTCCGAAGTAAGTAAGTAAGCTGTAAGGAATGAGCCTGCCAAATTTCAGCCTTCTACCTATACGGGAAGTTGGAGAATCAGTGATGAGTGAGTGAGTGAGTGAGTGAGTGAGTGAGTGAGTGAGTGAGTTAGTGAGTCAGTGAGTGAGGGCTTTGCCTTTTATTAGTATAGATTAATGCTGAGTCCTTGTATATTCAGGTAACAACATATTTAAATATAAATGCACGAACAGCACACATGTGACACTGGCGGAGATTTGCAGTTAAGTATACATTTAAAGTGGACCTTGAATCTAAGCAAGACAAATTCTCTTCACTTGCTTAATTTTATATTTACCTAAACATTTGAAAAATATATTGTGTTATGTTTTGCAAAGCATGTACCCTTCCAATTTAGGTCAATTTATGTTTTGCTTGTTTCCATCTAGAAAGCTGCTTGCTTACAAAGTAAATTGGAAATGTTTTTGCAAACCACCTCTTCTTGCTCTAGTCATACATTGCATTAAATTGGGCAGGGTAGCATGAATGCAAGATAAATAAATATGTAACTGTCAGAATGTAAAAAAAAAATCCATGATTAAACAGATTAATTACAAAAAACAATCACAATGTTCCATTAATCAGATACATACATTTCTAACAGTTCTGCTTATTTCATTAGAGAAATAAAAATAACAACTTGTTTTTATAGCAAGTGCAGGAATAATTATCTTTTTTTCTCCTTTTCCAATTCGGCATATTTGAAAATTGGTGTACTAGAATTAAAACATCATTCTGAAGCTACTGTTCAGCTGTCAAGCTGTGCTGATAAATAATTAAATCATCTAGTTATTTGCTGCATAGCCGGCTTTACTATGCATACCACGAGCAAAAAGAGAGGACTTTCAAGCATGCAATGTTTTTAGAAGCTATTGAGAAATATTGTGCCATTAATGCTATCTATCTAAATGCATTTTGCTCATCTTTGGTCTGTTTTCAGTCCAATGCAATTTTCATGAATTTTAACTTACATTTGTCTGAGAGCAGTCTAGTGTATATTCCTTGTTTATTGCTCCAGAAGACTTTTGGCATGGATTTGAAAGAGTGGGTATTCTTGGGAAGAAATAATATATGCCTTTTGTAATAACCGCTTTGAACGAAGCAATACCATTCCTTATTTCATCATTTCATTTTTATGTCAGCAATTACACAAGATATACAGACAGGGGATGATAATGTATAAATATATGATAAAATTCAAAAGGCACAGAAGGTTGGCAAGGTTATTATTGTAGGTAATTTCAACCTCTTTCATAGACAGAGTGAGAAAACTATTTGAGACTGGAGAAAAGAAGGAAACAAATGATAAATGTGGAAAATGAATGCTCAGTGGCTGTGTTCATCAAAAACTCCACAAAAGAAGGATCATTCATGTCTTTGTTTAACTGTATCCCAAGGTAAAGAAAACCTGCAATTTGTTTTACAAAATTGGATTTCTGTGCACAGTTATAACAGATATGATGTACAGTATATATGAATCTTATGTGAGAGTAAAGAGAAGTGTCTATCCATCTATTTGTCTATAGATAGATAGACAGCATAATATATAAAATGTAAGTTTGTGGATCCATGCAAAATACTGGAACTCAAGGTGTTGCTTGCATCATGGCAAAAAACATATTTATTAGAAAAGTACTGTATACATTTTTGGCACAATGGCAGCACAGTAGATAGGACCACTGCCTCATGAAGCTCACATTCACTTATTTTTCATGTGGAATTTATACAGTTGCTCCGTGTCTAGATCATTATTTTCTTGGTTCTCCAATTTTCCACTCTCATCCCCAAATAGGAGCATTTATGATTAGTTAACAATTGCTTTATAACAAAAAGAAAACTTCTAGAGGCTTCAAATGTTTTCCAACTACATATTGTTGTGCATGCACATTAAAGGGTCACGTTCTGGGCCCATTAGAGGTAAGCAGTACCACTCTGCGACATGTGGAGGCATTGTTACTGACAATATTGTCTCTTCTTTGACCCATAGCCCAGAGAAACCACCCAACTGAGTATGCCCAACATACCCTCTGGTCCAACACGCTCCTGGAAAGTAGAGCAGATGGCAGAACAGAGCTCCTACCTCATGGAGGGCCACAGTGGCTGCAGGTTTTGTTCCAACCCAGTTTCTTAATGAGAAGTCAATTACTGGTGGTGAAGCACTTATTGCTCAAATGACATTTTTCTGCTTCATTTTAGTGGTCTCACTTGTTAAGGTTCCCCACCCTTAATTGCTCATTTTAGCCTTAAACAGCTGCATTCAGTGTTTCAATGGTTCCTTATTAGCAATAAAATGCAAATGACAAAGAAATCAGCCGTTCTCACTCTAGCTTATTTCCATTTACATCTCTGTGTGTTCATCATGTACTATTTGATTTAATAAAACACTTAAGAGAAAAATGTGACAGACTGAAAATGATCTGTTTTAGCCTTCAAATCATTTGGATGATATCCTTGGAAAGGAAAAAATCTACAATATAAGAACCTAACATTGTAGACTAGCAAGCCATAAAGTTAAATAAAGTCTGAGATTGGCAAGGATTGGTTTATAATTAAGCAGTTATGTTGGAACGAAAACCCATCATTGCCTTCCTTGATACTGTGACCGCTGTACAGAACCTCTACCTTTCCTGACGATATTACCTTTTCCTGTTCTTGTTTCTTGTGCCATCTGCAACAATATATATATATATATATATATATATATATATATATATATATATATATATATATATATATATATATATATATATATATCACTATTGATGTTAAGCCTTCTCATAGGTGTTTCTAGTGAGATCCACTCCAGGTGAAATGGAAAGTGCATTTAAGGCAGCCTCACATCCAAATCCTTCCCTGTAACCATTTCAGTTGGACCAAGAAAACCGTGTAACTTTATAACTTTTATAACTGTACAGTGCATCCAGAAAGTATTCACAGCGCTTCACTTTTTCCACATTTTGTTATGTTACAGCCTTATTCCAAAATGGATTAAATTCATTTTTTTCCTCAGAAATCTACAAACAACAACCCATAATGACAACGTGAAAAAAGTTTACTTGAGATTTTTGCAAATTTATTAAAAATAAAAAAATTGAGAAAGCACATGTACATAAGTATTCACAGCCTTTGCCATGAATCTCAAAATTGAGCTCAGGTGCATTCTGTTTCCCCTGATCATTCTTGAGATGTTTCTGCAGCTTAATTGGAGTCCACCTGTGGTAAATTCAGTTGATTGGACATGATTTGGAAAGGCACACACCTGTCTATATAAGGTCCCACAGTTGACAGTTCATGTCAGAGCACAAACCACGCATGGAAGGAACTGTCTGTAGACCTCCGAGACAGGATTGTCTCCAGGCACAAATCTGGGGAAGGTTACAGAAAAATGTCTGCTGCTTTGAAGGTCCCAATGAGCACAGTGGCCTCCATCATCCATAAGTGGAAGAAGTTCGAAACCACCAGGGCTCTTCCTAGAGCTGGCCGGCCATCCAAACTGAGCGATCAGGGGAGAAGGGCCTTAGTCAGGGAAGTGACCAAGAACCTGATGGTCACTCTAACAGAGCTCCAGTGGTCATCTGTGGAGAGAGGAGAACTTTCCAGAAGGACAACCATCTCTGCAGCAATCCACCAATCAGGCCTGTATGGTAGAGTGGCCAGACGGAAGCCACTCCTCAGTAAAAGGCACATGGCAGCCCACCTGGAGTTTGCCAAAAGGCACCTGAAGGACTCTCAGACCATGAGAAACAAAATTCTCTGATCTGATGAGTCAAAGATTGAACTCTTTGGTGTGAATGCCAGGCGTCACATTTGGAGGAAACCAGGCACCGCTCATCAGCAGGCCAATACCATCCCTACAGTGAAGCATGGTGGTGGCAGCATCATGCTGTGGGAATGTTTTTCACCGGCAGGAACTGGGAAACTAGTCAGGATAAAGGGAAAGATGACTGCAGCAATGTACAGAAACATCCTGGATGAAAACCTGCTCCACAGCGCTCTTGACCTCAGACTGGGGTGACGGTTCATCTTTCAGCAGGACAGCGACCCTAAGCACACAGCCAAGATATCAAAGGAGTGGCTTCAGGACAACTCTGTGAATATCCTTGAGTGGCCCAGCCAGAGCCCAGACTTGAATCCAATTGAACATCTCTGGAGAGATCTTGAAATGGCTGTGCACCGATGCTTCCCATCCAACCTGATGGAGTTTGAGAGGTGCTGCAAAGAGGAATGGGCGAAACTGGCCAAGGATAGGTGTGCCAAGCTTGTGACATCATATTCAAAAAGACTTGAGGCTGGAATTGCTGCCAAAGGTGCATCGACAAAGTATTGAGCAAAGGCTGTGAATACTTATGTACATTTGATTTCTCAGTTTTTTTATTTTTAATAAATTTGCAAAAACTTCAAGTAAACTTTTTTTACGTTGTCATTATGGGGTGTTGTGTGTAGAATTCTGAGGAAAAAAATGAATTTAATCCATTTTGGAATGAGGCTGCAACATAACAAAATGTGGAAAAAGTGATGCCCTGTGAATACTTTCCGGATGCACTGTATATATGTATAATCATGGCAGACCATCCCTCTGGATTTTGCAGGGGGACACAGTGATAATACATATATACAGTATATATATAAAATAGGTAGTTGTATTTCCTACCTAGTTGCAAGCCTTCAAAGATACACCAGAAAGTTGTGCCAAAATTAAAACAATTACAAAATTAGAGAAAAATAGAATTATTATTATGCATACAATCAGTTATAGTGGCAAGAAGCCTATTATCATCATCATTGTGAAGCAAACAGTCTCTGGTACAACAGAAAAATGGGCAAGTGTCTGGTCAGAGGCTTAGGTGTTGGCTCTTCAGCTGTGTTCATGTGGCTTTCTTTGGAGAACAGATGCAAAATCTGGATAGCTCTATGAACAAGACAGCACCTAACTACTGTAGTAAACAGTATGTTGTAATATTCTCTGGAATGGGGATGTACAGTACAGTTTGAGCAGATGTGTTTCAGATGTTTTTACTCATCCTTGCATTTTGATGATTTTTTGTGTCTTGCACAGCCCTTCAATCACCATTCTGGCACCCAGGTATCCAGCCACTCCTTGAAATTCTGGATTTTGGATATACAGCTCTGTGTCCAAGTTTGACATAATTTTCAGTGCACAGCCCTCACACCAATGCATTGATGCATCAACCAGCCATAAGAAAAAAAGCTTAATCAGTGGCTGTGTGTTTTGGCTGGTGCAGAATACCTAGTGGTCACATCTTCACATCTTCTAATGTACACATTAGATTTAAAATGCTCTTTCAACCATGTGAGTGTAAAGTGAATGCACATTTTTATACAGTACCTTTTAAAAAATCAAACCCTTACAAATTTAAAAGTTGAAAAGAAACAAAATGATCAATTATTAAAAAGCTAACAAACACGCTAAACGGTATGCAAATGAATAAGTATGAAAACATGTAAATGTCATTATTTGTTTATTTTTTTAAAATGCTTATTCCAATGCATGGCCAGAAGGAGTGAAGCATAGACACATTAGCTGTAAAGCAGAATCTAAACCTGAATGGTGTACCAATATATCACAGGGCACACTCATACCAAAACTGAGCCAATCAACATATCAGAATCCAGAATACTTTAGAGACCCCTTATTTTGCTTATATCTGCTTATTTTACAGATACTTGCAAAATAATCAAGCTATACACAGACAGTATAGAAGTGAGTATTTTAATTCAGGATTCTGGAGCTGTGAGGCAGTAGTTATAGTAGTGATTCACTAATACTAATCCACTGCTTCAGTCTCGTCACTGGCTTCATGAAGCTGCAAGGATCCAGATCAAAACTCTTGTCTTGACTTACCGTTCGCTGAATGGTTCTGCTCCTCGATATCTCCAGTCTTTAATCTCTCCATATGTACCTTCAAGAAGTCACCATTATACCTCTGTCTGTCTGCTGACTGACACTGTGTTTTTGAGAGGTGCTAAGGTGCTTACTGAATGATTCTACTGAATGAGTTTGGTATACTGATTTTTGTCTTGGTGTAGTTGCAGGTATTATTATCTTAGTAGTACTACTGCCTATTCTTTACCTTTTAATCTTGTTCTCTGTTAGTTTCGGTGCTTGCACCTTCATTCTTGTATATATTATAACGCTTTGTAAGTCGCCTTGGAGAAAAGGCATCTCCCAAATAAATAAGAATAATAATCAGCAGTTGGAAGAATACAGGCTGTTATGGACTACTTTCTCAGCTTTATGATCTTAGCAGACACCCAAATTTATATTTGCCTTTGTTATGTACTGACATGAAACTCATCTTTCATGTATCTGATTGTTTAAAATAAATGTCTAGTTCTAAAATGCAAAGTCAAGGTGAAGGTCATCTGAATGGCCCTAATTGTACTAGCAAGGCAGCATTTTCATAGCTGGCCACCCAAGAACATACAGTAACTGTCAGTCATACATTCAGAATTACTGGATATACTGTAAGAAACAAGCTTGTCATTACTAAATGTACTTTTCTAAATCATTTGCTTATTACATAAGGAACTTGTTCTGGAATTCTGCTCTTGTATTTCTGAGCTAAACTGCAGGAGCTGGGTAAAGAAGAGGTATATTAGAGAAGCTTGATAGATCAGTGGCTGAGAAGGAAGTAGGGCTGAGCAATATGGCCTATCAATAATTTTAAATATTTTTAGGCTGTTTCACAATACATGATATATGTCTCAGTATTTTGAACTATCCTATAAAAAACTTCATAAATGCTTGATATAATTTGGTTCATATAATTCACGCCAATATGCTGATTCTAGTAGTCCCTGTAGGCTACAACATATGTCTGCATTAATCAACAAGGGAAAGTCTCAACCAAGTTAAATGTAACAAAACCGTATTTATTCAAACCTGGTAATTGCACACACCAAGAAACATTTTAAAACATTATAAATTAAAGTGCTGTTTTTTTTGCGTAATAGGTAATTTCACTGTGACAAACTACTCTGCCAAATAATAACAGTCATATCACATTACATTAATGGGAATATCATAAACCACAATATTATAACAGCAAATGAATACTTTAGAACTTTCAGTCTTACAGTTTTCATAATTTTCTACCTAACACTAAAACTGCACAATTGAGTGATATAGTATGCTTCAAAACAGTTTTTATTGCCAGAAGCAATGCACAAGAACATTTCAAATGATTTTCAATGCCTTCCAATCAATTGCCCCGAATCGCCCTTTCCCCCGTGGAGCTCTTGCTTCTGCTGTCCAGCACCCAAATTTCTTCTGGTGTGGTGGAACCCATTCTGCGGACGGTAACGGGTGGGAAGTTTTACTGTTACATTGTAACGCAGATGTCCTAAGGTGATCTCAGGGAGGAAAGAAACTTGGAGCAGAAGGGCAAAAGCTTTCTTGCTTGTACTTCTCTATGCATAATATGCATCCATTGTTTCAAGTTGAACCCATGCTAAAGAACAACTAAAATCCTTTTCATTTTCATCTTGAAATCCATGAGAAAAAACAACATTGACCAGCACCTAAAAAAATAGCATAACTTGTATAAGTAGCATAATAGTGTAACTAGCCAGTGGTATATTATATGTGTAATCTAATACAGCGTAGGCTGGTATTACAGCCAGCCAGGTTATGAAAGCAGAGAGGAGCATTTTGAGAATATGCCTCTATGGCAACGGACTGAAAGATTTAGGGAGGAGAGTAACTAACAGCAGCCTAGTGGAACAGATAAGTGCAGGTCATTATTCTGGCCAGCAGGTTTATGACGATAGACAGATGAGCTGTTATATCGTCCTTACAGGTATATACCGTTCTGGGGCTGACCAAAAAGAAGCCTGAAGGGTTCAAAGGGTTGAAATAATTATGTGACAATCGATGTGTGTAATAAAGTCATTTACTACATGCCACATAGAATAAGCAGTGATGCATTGAGTATTTTCAATGTATTCCCCAGTCCTAGAAGGAAGTTTCAATGAAGTTCCACTAAACTTTGGAGTTACCTGGAGAAAATTAAATTTTAATTGGTTCTCTTGGGATACTGAGGGGCAGATATAGAAATTAGTGATGTAAAACACTTTTCAAACTAATTTAAGTTCCAATAAAGGTTTCAGTTTAAAATGATTAAAATATAGAGGCTGCATTATTCAAAGCATCATAGAACCCTCAATTACAGTATCTTTTAAGTTCTAAGATGTTGACCTACTCTGACAATTCTGATTCACATTTGATAATGCTCCAATATTCTAAGTTTGAATTCTACAATGAAGTTTATAGGATTTAAAATGTTATATTACTAGGCTTGAATTTCCACTGAATTAAATTTTGGTGCAAGGTGCTCTGACTTCAAAAGATGTGATAAGGCAGTCACTTCCAGCCTAAACAAAACTATATATTGTGTTGTTTTGTTGATTTAATTTTGACCCAGTTTCAATAACACTTTATGGCCAATGATCCCAAAGTGAAAATGCTGAGATTCCCATTTATATTTCATTCAACTTTGCCACAGATGTTTCACCTAAAATTCCTCAGGAGAACTAGCTTTAGACAAAATGGATACATGAGATACAACCGAGGTGAAAGCAGTCAAAATTAAGGCCTTGTCAACTCGTACCCAAGTATTTTTTTTAAATGTAGCGTTTTGTATGCATTTTGGCCTTTTGCTCACTCACAAACTGTGCTTTAGGTCCCTGAAAATGGACCTTTTGAAAAACTCCTGCCAGGGTGAAGATGTTGAGAAACCGTGACTTCCCTGTTTATGTGTAGACAGGGAAAATGGAGTTTTTGGCTTGTAACATTAGAGTGTGTGCCAGTATCTTTTTTGCTTAATGTCAGAGTGTGTGCCATTATCTGTTCTACAATTTCGCGCAATGGTGAGTGTAGCTAAAGTAGTTCTGGTGTTAACTTTGTTAACAGAACTTTTTACATGTTTACATTTAAACATACAATTACTTTATCACAATAAGTAACAGAGGTGTCAGAATGCACTAAGGAGGTCACTGCTACACTGAACACTATGACAAAACAGACCCGCCGGTAACGTCGCCAGTTTTGGATGAGACCCCATCAGACCTCTTGTTGGTGGGACAACTTTGAGAATAAAGTAATTGTTACTAAAAAATGCTGAGAGCATTTTTGTTTATCAAAGACATTGCTGCTGCCTTTGAGTGAGCTGCTTTGCCCACACATTGAAGGAAAGACAACTGTATTGAAACCGCCTGTCAGTGGTCAAAATATTGCCTGCACACATTACTATTTAACAGACAAGGGGAAATTACGCAAGATGGCAAATTCCTTGTGTTGCCAGGACAGGTGGTTTCTAAAATAGTCAAACAGTAATGATGCCAGTATTTTTGCAAATTCCATGTTCAACACACATTTGAAAAAAAGAGGAATGGACATTAATCTAAATGACATTTCTTATCTATGTCTGTTTTGTGCTCTAGACAGTAGTCATGTGGATGGAGATTTTTTAAAAAAGGTGCGTACGTGGATAGGATTTTTTTTTGAAAACACTCCCGTTTAAAAATATTGTTACGAGTAGACTAGGTCTAAGAATTTGGTTTGAAAAGCATGTTATATTTTGTGAGATCTCCTTTTAGTATTGTTTCAATCTCTTTCAGGCCTTTTTATTTTTACTTATTATTGGACTGATGCTTTAATCTGAGGTGACTTTACAACATTTGAGAGATACAATTAGTTACATTTCTTTTGTTTTTCCAATTGGAGCACGGGCAGATGAAGTGACTTCCCATGGTCACACAGTGTCAGTAGTGGGATTTAAATCCACAACACTGCGGTTTGCTGTCAAAAATCTTAACCACTATGCCACATTGCTTGCATTTTCTTCCAGAATGAGTATGATCTAATTGGAAGACAATAAAATATTGATGGTATTGTTCAGTAGCAAAGACTATAGTTTTGTAATCATAGTAAAGTATTTTATTTCTACCAACAACTGTCCATACATTTCACCATATATTACTGAGCACAAATACTTTGAAATTGCAAAAGAAATGTCAACAACACAACTTGGAGAATCTGAGTCCATTGTGTGACTTTGCTGAGATCTCTGCTGAAACTCAAGAGGAGACACTTTTGAGAATACTGAGATATTTTGTTCTCATGAATAAAACCTGAGAAGCATGAGACAAAATAAAATGTCTCTATTTTTGTTTCTTTCTGATCTCTTTGTGGTCTAGGAGAAATCAAAAAAATATTAAGGAGATCTCATTTTTGATTCTTAATTCCTATGGGCAGCCCTTTATTGTATCTGCAAACCAATAGTTGTGTTTTCTATCTTGCTGCTAGGACTAAACTGTTATAGTTAATGTTGAATCCTGTTAAGGATGTCACTTTCCTTGTTTGATTTTAATGGAAATAATATAAAGCCACAAAGAATTACATTTCAATTGCAGGTACATGATAGTGTCGTCTTAGTCTCATTAAATTGTAATCATTAATGTGGAGTTGACTGGTTCACAGTTGAGTCTGACATACTAAGAATCAAAATCAGCACCAACAAATCTGTGACTTGATGTTAGCATATGGAAAGGGTGAACAAGCTGCAAATGAGAAATGATTTGGAATGAAGGAATTTGCATTTGATGGAAGCAGCACTTTGGACATTGCTCTTCAAAGTGGTGATGAAGCTGGAGCTGAACAAAGATCCTAATTTAGTATCTCTCCTTCAAGCTTCATGTATGGCCAAGAGCTTTAAATAGTGACCTAAAAATTAGATCATGAGTATAATAAGGGTACTGCTTAGCATTTGTGGTCTCACTATTTATGACAAGAAGAGAGCAATCCGAGAGAAGGAACTTCTCTGCATTCTGGAAAGTAACATTACTAAAATATAGTAAAAACAAGTTCAGTGGTAGTATCCTAGGTACCATTTAAATGTCAAGATCCAAATTTAGAAACAGTTTTTTTTACTCTTTAACTGTCATTAGTGAAAAATACATGCATGGAAGACTGTTTAGTGTAGGGAGTATACAACCTGTAAAGAGTAATACAATTAGTCCTATTTGACTGGCATGTTATATGTTATGGTATAAAACTATTCCTCTTCATTTCCATCCCTTCAGCTGTAGGTACCTGTCCTCCTATGAAATGAGTTTACCTCCTGATTCTGACAACACTGTGTCATTCTGAAATGTCTCTTTCCATACATCCCAAACTAGTCTCTACTAATTAAATATGTTCTGCACAAATCACTGTGGTCAGTACGAAATTAACAACAACAAAAAAATCCTCCAAAGGATGTTGACACATGTTGCTCCTAGTCACTGCTAAAAAATCTGCCCTTAGTTTCTTTGTAAAGAAATATTCAGGTAACACCCTTGTGCTCCTGACTATCAAAAAGATGTTACAGAAAATATGTGGATAACAATCATTTTTCCTTGGAGGGCCATTTGTCTATTGATAAGGTTTTGCTACCTCTCCTCACCCTTCACATCTCTAAAGTAGGATCGTTTAGAGTCAACACACTAATAGGCACCTTAAACCTTTTTTTGTATCACGGGACCTTTGGGAAATCTACTTTTTTTGACCGCAGGTGAATCTAATAGACCTTCTGCCCCAAGCTGTACAGAGTTAGCCATGCTAGCTTCTATATTGATTCTTAAATATGAAGTCTGATGACCTTTGTCCCAAAAGGTATTCAGTGCTACTTTATGAGAGATGGACAGAGGACTAACAATTTAATATAATGTGCCTTTTGGTTGTGTTTAAGATGTGCTTGTGCCACCTTGCTAACTTTGCCTCTTAATGGGAATCATAGAACTTGTTCTTTGGTAAAATGATATCTAGCTATTCTGAATTATAATTGGTAGTAATGTTTTTTGTGGCTGAAAGCCATTACTGCAACTTGAAATTTCTCATCACATCTTACAGTTCTATAAACACACTGTCTGTTATGTTCAATTTATTCTTTGCAGGTCTGAAAGATCTTAGTAGTGTTTAAACATTAAAAACGTCATTATGCTATTTCTAAACTTCTATATGACACAATTTCAGCAAGCACTAAATGAATGGGTTCACAATGTAACCTGCAAATAATATCCGAGCAACAAGAATGACCAACAACAACAAACCGCCTCCTCTTGCATTACCACCTCATCCTAGTTGAGGATATGCACACTTCCAGTTATTTTTTTTCACTACATTTTTCTTTGACTATGAATGGCACATATTTTAATGGAAAGATGCAATTTGTTTCATGATTTAAAAATTTTTTTTTGCTAAGCGAAACATTGAGTTTCACTGACAATTAAATTTTGTGCAGATCATTTTGCTCATTATTATTATGCAGTGAACACCAGACACGTGTATCTCTGCTCTAAAGAACATGTACTTATTGTAACTTGCTGAAGAACTTTAATCTCTTTAGACGACTCTTTTAGAATCCTAATTCAGGTCTTCTAAAATTTTGAAAGGCACCACAAGTTGCAGTAAGTTCAATCCAGTAGAATTCATTCTATTGAAGAAAAATGGGTTGACATTATTTTTAAAAAGAAAGAACATTTTCATATAAAAGGTTATAGAACTTTATAAGAAACTACAGTTGCAGTTAAATGCATAACCTCACATTTTAAAAATTGCTATTGTGATGTTAAGACAAACTAGAAATTCCCTAGTTAAGCTGAATTTATGAATGAAATGGCTAAAAAAGGATCATGTTCTAAAAGAGGCAACCTTCTTTTTTCACAGCATTGTCAAGGTTTTAATGTGCAGTCATAAAACAAAATGAACAATTGCAACATTCAGATCCACCAGAGAAACAAATTAATACAAAATTACTTACTTACATGTGTACACTTACACAAGAGGAACTCAGTACACAAGACAAAGCCTCGAAAGCTTGCATATTGTAATGTTTTTAGTTAGCCAATAAAAGGTGTCATTTTGCTTGACTTCTCACTACATCCTTAATAGCTAACACAGTACAACACCCTAGTACTAAAAAGATCATAACAGAAATATTGCAAGGCTGGTGCAGAGTCTGCGGTGGGCTGGCACCCTGCCCAGGGTTTGTTTCCTGTTTTATGCCCTGTGTTGGCTGGGACTGGCTCCAGCAGACCCCCGTGACCTTTCTTGTGTTTCTACTTGCTTTTTTCCTTGATGATTAAAATAGGGTACATTTACCAAAGTGGGAGTTGGAGTCAGAGTGTTTCTATTCTGAAAGTAGATGTACTCAGTTGTCTGTCATATTCACCATCCTTAATCACAAGGTAAATGTTTTTCAAATATATCAAAAAATATATTTGTCCGTTACCATAGTCTACCTGAACAATACTCTGAATCAAGCCTCTTGAATTGTACAAACAAGAAAGTCTTTTGGTCTCTGACATGTGTTCAAGTTAGCATAGCACACATACAATAACAGGACCCCATACATTTTGTGAAAGGTATTAAAACAGTAATTATAAGTCAGAGAGTGGCTAACAGCAGCATCACTTTTGCTCTGAGCCATACCTTCAGACATTAAAAAATGTATGTAATTCATTGTAATTGGTGTTTTCAACCAATTAATTGTCATATCTTTATGTATTATCTATTATATTTATCATTGTTTACTGTCTCTTTAAATTTATATATGCTCCATATTCTTGTGGGAGGACCACCCTGACATCACCACTGTTGAGCCCTTCCCCTGGCTATATAAGTAAACTGAGAGAGGCACAGAGGGCTAGCATTTTAATATAATGTGCCCAGCTTAGGATTTGGGAAGCAATCATTTATCATGGAGTCAAGTAAGTATGTTGTTTTTTTTGTAAATTTACTGGTTTGATGATATTTTTGGTGCTCTTCTGCTTAGGTTGTTCTTTTCAATAAAGTTTTAGGACTTTGGATTGCTTCTTCAGGCAACTTCTTTGGTCTCTTTTTGCTCTGCTGAGCCCCTTTTTTGTATTTTGTAACTTTTGCAAATAACTCTTTGATTTATTAAGATTTCTATTTGCCATTTTCTATAGAAGCCAAGGGTTTATGGTCATCCTTCTTATTGTGGAGTTTTTGTTATATATTTTGAGATATTTAAGTTTATTTTTTAAGCTAAAATCACATTTGGCCCTTTGAGTTAGTGTCAGAACTCTACCATTTGCATTTTATCCTACATTATTGCTGCAGTCCCTGCTCAGCATGGCGATTTTCCTTAGGCTTCAACTCTTCTGTACTCTTCCAAATTCTCTATCATATTGTGAAAGATTCTCATTTTGATTATTTTGCTTTTGATCTCATTCTTAGCTCAATGACTCAGCTGTGCCACTTCGGAATATTTCAAAAATGTTTAAGTCAGACAGTCCTTTAAAAGGTTAGTAATTTTCCTTCCAAAAATGTCAAATGCATCCAAAACATCTAAAAGAAACACAAACATTATGGAGTGATTGAAAGAAGACATTATTGGAAGCACACTGTGTACGTTACAACCATCCCAATACAGCTTACATTTTCCTAATTTCAGTGTTTTCCTGGCTTCACCTAGATATCATACGGTATCACAACTACTGTAGTATAAAATAAAATGTGCAATACCCAACTGTTATCTTTAAGATGAATTGAAATTATTTTACAACAATACCTTCAACCATTAGTTTTTAATAGAAGTGAATATTTTTCCTTGTAAAATAACTTGCTGTCATATCATGCAGTCATAGTATAAATGTCAAACTAAAAATATATACACAGAAGGTATTTGTTCTGTTTTCAAGCACCATAATAGCCTTAAAAGTCTGCCTTTTGCCTGTTGTACATACAGTAAAGTATTAAATCAGCTGCTAGCTGCCACCTCACACAGCTTTGTTAAACCTCCATTATTCCAATGCTTTGGGCATATTTTATTTTGTGGGTAAGCCTTTCACAAGTTGAATGATTTCTTTTTCAGAGGTAAATGAAACACAAAGCTGCCAAAGGATAAATGTAATATTTCTTTCTATTATTATTTAAGTTCTTTCAATTTGCATTGATCAAATTAATTTACCAGTATGCTTTTGCTGAAGGCAAATGAACCATTATCAATTATGCACCCAATACATCATGTACATTGAAAGATTTGATAGAGGCGGAAGTCATAACAAACAGTGCAGTGGGTATTAACGTCAAAGCTTTTTTTTTTTTTTTTTTTAAAGCAAACCTTTAGGGGCACTTTAAAATGGGTTCATTTGTTTTCTTTGAGTATAGCTTTGTACTGTAAAGGTTTTCTGATAAGACAGAAAATTGTATTTTACTAAATACAGGGCTGCAAGATGATAGTTACAGAGATAAATGGCACTGCTAGCATGGAGAGCTAAAATAACAGGCTATGTGGGTTTTAAAGTAATACTTAGAAACTCTTTAATACTTATTCCATATTTGTGAGTAAATACAAATATTATGTGAAATAATAAGAGTCTGAGTTTATTAAAATGTTTAACACTCAAAAAGCAACCCAATTCATTTATTGCCAGAGATATATTAACCAAATATAAAATGTGTTTTTCAATCTAACAGTACTAGATATTTTGTACAAAGTAAGTCTTTGAAATTGAAAACCTATGAGTACACCAAACAATCATCAAATAACAGGTTACTGTCACCTCAGATGAGCCAGGGCTTCACGCTGTAGCTCATCTCCTTCATTATACAGGATTACTAATCCTTAAAACTCAAAATGCAATCACACGCACACTTAATATGACCTATAAACAAATACACACACATATACAACATATAAAACTACAAATAAATAAATAAAGGAATGAATTAAATATGTAGACACAGGCTACATCAAAAAGGTACAACATATTTGTTTCCAAAGGAAAAAGTACACACACATGAATTGCCAACACTAACAAATTAACAAATGAAAGTTAATTAAAAACACAAAACAAAACAAAAAAAAAACTAGTAGCCACCATGATACCAGGTAAGGTGATTTAGCTACTAACCAACTTCCAATGTCCCACCAAATCACTTTACCTTCTTACATGAAATTCTCTCACTACCTTGGATCTCTCTTTCTGCCAGAAATCCATCACTCCACCTCTCTTCGTAATGTTACACTTAAAAGCTCTGCCAGAATTAATTTTAAAATCCTCCTGGGGTTTCGTCCAGAGCAGAGACCGTTCCTCTTTGCCTATCAAACTAAAATACCCTGAAATATTTCCTGGTGCCTTTTTAGCTCATCCCTTAACACTTTAGAATTACAATCTCTACAGCAGCTCCCAGGCTTTCCAATTCATTAACAATGTGATATAGTTTCACTTTTTCCAGTCAGGCAGAATGTTCAGTTGGGTGAGGGAGTACTAGTTTCTCATCACTTGTTCCTGGCCTTAAAGAATCAGCAAAGCCACAACATTCTGAGTCGGTTACTCTGTTTGTCACCTGGAAGGTATTGTGTAATAGTTCTAAAAATACAAACACCAGCACCTCACAGCACAACAGATCAACCAAATATGACCTCCTATCATGATGGGATTAATTATCACATTAACAGCTCCTGTGTGGAGAATCCTTCTTTAAATATAATCTGAAGGCCTTATTTACAATATTAGTTTTCTTTATATGGTGAAAAGTTTGTAGACATCTCTCACTTGCAATGGAAAAACCTAGTAACTGCCGTTTTTTTTTAAATTGAGTTTTTTTTTTAAGTTTTGGAAGTTACTAGGTCTCTCCTGATAATATAAGATAGTGGTGATTGCCCAATATGTTTTCATAGCACGATGGAAGAAGCTAGTATGTGTACAGTATTTTACATACTGCATGACAAAAACCTAGCAACTTCATTGATCAATAAGGAAAGACCAATGAAAATGTCGGATTACGATCAAGTGATTTAAATGCTGCAACTGTGTGTTTAAATTTCAGGTGTTGTTGATTCGTGAAAAAAAACAATATTATGTACGTGAAGCTCAGGAAAAATGAAACCTAGAGATTGTTAATTATAGGGGCGACATCATTTTCTCAATTTGCCAAAAATTTGAAAGATGTGACATACTAGGTTTTTCCATAGTTGGTGAGACCTGACCATTACACCTTTATAATCTTGTAGAATATCCAATTCCAAAACCATGGGTATTGATGTGGAGTTGCCCCTAACCCTTTGTGACTATAACACATTCCAACCTTCTGGGAATGCTTTCCTTAAGATTTTCGATGTTGCATATGGTAATTTGTGCCTATTCAGCCAAAAGAGCTTTTTTGAGGTGATTGGTGATCCAATTCATCCCAATAGGGTTGAGGTCAGGGCTCTGTGCAGGCTACTGAAGTTCCCCTACTCCACACTCGTTAAACCATGTCTTTATTGACTTGGCTTTGTGCACAGGGGTACAGTCATGCTGGAACAGAAAAGTGCCTTCCCAAAATTGTTGCCACAAAGTTGGAAGCGTGCAATTACCTGAAATATTTTTGCATGCTGTAGTATCAACAGTACTTTTCACTGTAACAAAGATGCCTAGCCCAAACCGTGATAAACGACCCATCTTCCACCAAATTTTCCAGCAGGCACCAGCCACCTTAAAAAAACCTCACACTGTTCCATTCCATCTAAACTAGTGTGGTGCTGACGTGTCACTTGTTGCATGGCTGCACTCGGGTCCTAATCCGGGATTCTGAGTTGGTTTGTTATGTGGTGGGTGCAGCAATGCGCTGTATAAGTGTGTGCTCCTAACCTTCCTTCCATAACTACGCAGTCTGAAAGGTAGAATTCTCCTGACATCCTTCAAAGCCAGATTCATCACTGCACAGAACATGTTTCTTTTTTTCCAGCCAACATTTGGCATTGCGCATAGTGATCTTAGGCTTGGGGATTTTACAGCTGGCAAGGGCAGATCTAGCACACCAGAAATTTCACTTGCTGACTCACAGAGCCATGTTTAAAGTCACAAACTCTTTAGTACCACCCATTCTACTGCCAATGATTTGTCAAAGCAGATTGCATGGCTATGCGCTTGACTTTAGGCACCTATTATTAAAGGGTGTGGCTGAAACACATAACCCCAATAATGTGGATAGGTGTTTACTTATGTTTGGTCATTTAGTATAGATAGACAGATAGATAGATAGTGTGGCAGATGTCCGGGACCCTTGCCCAGCAAGGATGTCGCTTCTTTATATGGTCCGGGGGAACAGACAGGGGCTGAACAGTACTTCCCCCGGGTCGCTAGATGGCAGCCCTCCTGGGTGGCAGTGGTGCCTCGGATTCCCGCTGGGCTCAATGGGAGATGGAGTTCTCTACAACCCTGTTGGGATCCAGTGGTGCTGCCAGGGGGCACTGCAGTGGTTCCTGAGCCCATGTGAGCAGCTCTTCTGCCACACCCGGAAGTGCAACCAGAAATAGGTCATCAAACATCTGGAGCACTTCCAGGTGGGCTATAAAAGAAGCCAGCAGCCACCACTCCAGGAGCCAGAGTCAGGAGGTAGTAGATGAAGCTTGCCAGAGAGGAGTGGTGGAGAAAAGAGAAAGAGAAGAAGAATTGTTTGGGCTTGTGCTTATTGGAACTGTGTTGTGCCTGTGGGAATGGACAAGGCGTTGCCCACAGGGGAAGAAAAGAAAATAAAAACATGTATTTATTTTATCAGTGTGCCTCCTGCATCTACCTGTGCCAGGTTGAGTGCTGGTATAGCGACTTTTGTCACGATAGATAGATAGATAGATAGATAGATAGATAGATAGATAGATAGATAGATAGATAGATAGATAGATAGATAGATAGATAGATAGATAGATAGATAGATAGATAGATATTTGCCTAGCTTCATTTCATAGTGAGTATAAAGAGAACATGATTTTGACTTAGTGATTAAAAGTTGAAGGTCTTTTATTGTTAAGATATATATTTCTATTCACTACAGGGATAAAATATAATTGTTTAAGGTTTAAGTAAAAACTGCAAAAGATGATTATGAGCACTGGTCAATGTATACAGAGTAGGAAACAGAAAAAGACAGGGTTAACATAAAAGATTTAAAAATATATCTGAACAAAGTCAAAGTGGAATTTGAAGGTCACATTTATGGTAAAAAAAAGATTCTAATTCACTGGTTAGATGCTTTGTTAACAGAAACGGATATAAAAAAGAGTTTTATGTTTCTACACTTCACCATTCTGAAAGCAAGCAGATACAGTCATTCACATATGACTGTTTGTTCTTCTATTAGAGTTCAACTCTTCACATCTGCTGGGAAAAGAGACTTTTGTAATGATTCCATCTCCACAGGTTTGGACAGCACTGTTGACCTCAATAAAGTCACCTCTGCTCAGTGGATATTGAGTGCTGTCAGTCAAAGCTGTGTGTCTCAAAATCAATAGGTACCTTCAGTGAACTGAATGTGGATTCACACTGTGGTGTCAGCTAATGCAATCATAGTGGGAGGATGGGTAATACTTTCAGTAGTAAAGGTAAGATTATACAAAAAGTGTGATAAGATGCTGAAAAAAGAAGGTAAAGTGTTTAATATTTGGGTAAGAGTACTATTGTATGCATGTAGCAGACTTTTTTATTTTTTAACAAAGCTAACCTTGCTGATGTTTTAACACATTTCAGCTCCCTTATTTAGAAAAATTTTGCTTACCATACTTTTTTGAAGTAGGCTCCTAATGCTGAGAAAGAAAATGTTGAAGTGCTCAAGAGGAACTTTAATGTTGCTACCTCAAGTGCTTTATTCCACTGGTTTTTCAATACCAGTGCACATCTTCTTATTACTTCAAAGCATATTTGCTACCTATACATTTTATTACAAAATAAACAAGAGGAAAAAACATTAAGATAATTCAGTACATACAAGCAGACATTTATAATGTATTGGCAGTAATATTTGCTTCTTTGTAAATGTGAGTGTTATATTTAGGAAAAAAACAGACTGTTCCCATGTGATGAATAATAGCTTACATTATTTTAATACTACAAAAAGTTGGATCAGGAACAAAAAGGTTTGGGATCTGCTGCTTTAATCTAAATCTCATTAATCGAGTCAAGAAACAGACAAGTTAGAATTGCTTTCCCTCATTTCTTTTGTAAATATAAGCAGAGTGCTGCAAGATTTTCATTAGTTAGTTGTGCTGCCATCCTTCACATGGTATTTTGTTACATGATGAAGTGTACTTTTTTTCTTTGATAAATAATTGGATTGCTGTCAGTACATTTAATTCCCCCCCCCCAATTTTTTTTTATTTTTTAAATGAGTCAAGCACATTTATTCCACACCACCACACTGCACCCACACTCCCAAAGCCATGACCATCTGATCATTGCAGACTAATTACATTAAGAGCATTTGAAAGACACAATAAAACTGTGCACAGACTCATCTAATTATTAATGTCATTTATATATAATTGTGACAGGAGGCTCCTGTTTATTGTAAATGCCATTTGACTCTGTTTATAATTGTTCATTCAAACATGGTTACTGTTTGGACTTCAATCACTATGCAACTATTTCCTCAGACATTACACTTTTCAGATGTGTCATTGGCCAATTATTGTCTTTACTTTGATATTTTCTATCTTTCACTTTGTACACTTGCTTTTTTTTTATAAGTCCTTAAATTGTGCCCCACTTTCAAATGAACAGCTTTGCACAATTTCCCTGTTGTTTTCTGGTGATGAGCTTAAAGGACAACACATGATACTAAGAGTGAAGTCTGTAGGGAGCAGAAGCTACTTCTCCAAGATTGGAAGGATCTGAAAGGAAAATGAGGTGCATGAGACAGACAAAAAGGGAAATGAAAGGGGAGATAACTGAATATTGTGGTTACTGTACACGTCTACTACTATTACTGCTACTAATACTACCACTACTACACTATTTAAAACAGATGTTCCTATTAGTTGCCCATTTTACCTGTAGTGCATTATTTACTCTCCTTGTTCTTCCATCCTAATTTCTGACCTGGTCCCATTTTTTTTTCTTTGTCATTCATTTTTGCCTACACTCAGTACTTTGCAGATATGTTTTACAACTTAAAAATTATGTGTATTTAATGGATTAAGATCAATTTACCATATTTAATCTTTACTATCTTCTGGGTATCCACCAAAATTTAAAGCTTTATTTATTTAGCAAGAGCAGTCTGCATTATGCAATATTGGGAAAAAATAATTATCCTGACCTCATATTTAGGTAATCTATCTTCACCAATCAAACTGCATGGAATTTATGTGAATGAAAATTTAGTCAGCAATATAGACTATTACATGCTACAAAGGTCAGGTTTTATTTTAGATAGATAGATAGATAGATAGATAGATAGATAGATAGATAGATAGATAGATAGATAGATAGATAGATAGATAGATAGATAGATAGATAGATATGAAAATTATCTATTTAAAAGTAAGTTTAAGAATGAGATAGAAGGGTTAAATGACAGATATTATACTGTGGATAAATTAATCCATGGCCATTTGATTCACCCCATTTATTTCCCGATTTATAGCAATCATTGCCAATAGTGCTAACTTCTCTGACAGTCTGAACTATAAACAGTAACTCGTTCAAAATGGGAATTTCTGGCACACCTTATCCACAGTCATCAGGAGGGATGAAGTGTGGTAGTGCCCTGATTTGTTTTTTTGGATCATTACCAGTTTGGGTGGGAGAAGTGAAGGAGGCTGGGAGCATGCACAGCCACCACAAGACAAACCACCTGGATTGGGGTGGGAACAGACATATAAGTCATCATTCCAGAGCCTTTTCTTTGTTTCCTTGAAGGTGTTCTTTTTTAAGAGTGATAACATTCCTGACAATATATACAGCACATGAATTTGCAGGGGAGAAACTAGATATACAGTATTATGTGGGAAAAATATAATTAAGTAGAAATAATAAAAAAATAGGCTCTTTTACAAAGTCCCAAAAAGATGAATCAGTGTGTAAAAGTTAAAATTCCAATTCCAACTGTGGAATTAAAAAAACACAGAAGACAAAGTAGAATTAAGTGTTACTAGGGTCTTATAAAAATGTACAGCAATCATTCCAACATTAGAACAAACAAAATAATATACAAATAACCATTAATATTCAAAGAAAAACAGTATTACTATGATTCTAAATCTAATAAACCATTAGAAATCAATATACTTTACATAATAACTTTCACAATGCACATCATCATGAGTCACATTATGAAGCAAATAGGTATAGAATAAGGAACATAATGTAATATTTTTTTATATAGAATTAAACAGGCAGTCTGGCCTTCTCTCTTGTGGACTATGGAAAGGTATGTTTGGAAATACAAGAAGGGGATAAGAATTTTAATGCTAATCCAGACAGAACTTTTGTTCTCTCCTAATGTGGATGATCATCCATATACCAGAATAAATTTGATTAGTTTATTTGAATGCTGCAGCAGCTCTGTGTATACGTTAACATTGGCACTGAGTAACGACTGATTGGCTGATCTTCTATAGCTAAAGAGAAAGAGAGAAGAAAGGAAAATGACAGAAATGATGAACTCTTATCATCTTTGTTTATGAAATTATAATCTTTAAGTAAATAATAACAATAAGTTAAGTTCAAAAACACTATTTCCATTAAACTGTGAAATTATATGCCTTGTGTTGTGGTGTGAAATTTAGCATACAAGTTGATAAATATTTTGAATGTCATTATTCATAACTTAGGCAAAGCAAAGTAATATTAGTATTTCATTAGTGAGAAGAATTCATGTTTACCCCCTAGGACTAAGTCAGGATAGTGAATTTTACGACAGGGTTGAGGGAAGTGCCTCAAACAAGTTTGGCAAATGTTTCTCTGCAGGGCTCTCTCAATCAGCCTCCACAGGTATGAACATATTCTCTGCCCCATTGGTCTGAAGTATGGCTGTTTGGAACTGACTTGTATCAAAAGCCTTTAAGTACTATGACGCCCTATTGGCTGTAGGGTGTGGACAAAGAATCTATAAATTTGCTTGTTTTACCCCCTCCCTCTCTCTCTTACAAACATCAGTGAAGAAGTATCTCTCTGTCAACCATGAACTGAAAAGGACAACACAACGAAGAACACAGGTCAGCAGCTAAATAGAGACAGGCATGCGGCCTGTTCTGAAGAAAGCTGACCAAAAATGAGGACTTAATTAGAGACATTTTACGTAACTAACAAATCAGTGTGATGCCTAAAACTACACAACACCATTTATCAGATTGTATGGTTGCCAATATTCAAATGTACTTTGCATATTGTTATTATTTATGAATAGTATCAATAATACATTATTTAAAGTGTAACTTACCTCCTGCTTGTCTTTTACTACACCTAATTGCCCGAGGTTATACATGTAGAAGGTTAGGTGGGGAGAGGTTATATGGTGCAATACCTTATAAACAGTGGTAAGTATGTGAGATTTGAGGCATTCTGACAAAGGCTACATATTAATAATACAAAACGGGAAAGTAGAATAATATATTACTCTACCAAGACAAAACACCTTGTTACTTGTAAGAAGAATGTTTCATTGTAACAATAACCTGCAGTGTTAATCAGAATTATTTAAGTTAGTTAATGCATTAGCCGATCAATTTTCTGATTCTCTCATTTAGGTCACACAAACCTGAAAGCAATGTCAAATATTAAGGTCCCCCAGTACAACAGCATTTTGTGTTCTATGATAAATATATATATATATTGTGATATATGGTCTGCCGATCATCCCAGCCAATACCCCCACGCCTCCAGGTGGAGCCCTCCCTGTAGTATGGAGGTGCTCCAAATGCCAGCAGGGCATCATGGACATTGGAGTGTTTATTCACAGCCCTGCTGGATACCATGGGGGCCACTAGAGGATGCTGCAGGGAGGAACAAAGACTATTTTCCTTGCACCCCAGAAATACGTCTGAGTCACATGGACAAGAGGAATGACGTGCTTCCGGGTTGAAGAAAAAGGAGTTTTATCTGACCCAGAAGTGATAAGGAGTCACATGGACTGAAAGATGGGAAACACTTCCAGTTCAGGGACTATAAAAGACTCTGAGAAACACCAGAGCATTGAGCTGAGCTGGGTGGAAGGGTGGCAATGCATCTGGGAGTGTTGGATTGGTTATTGATTGAGTATTATTGTGATTTATGAGTATTAATAGAGAGGATGGTGCTTTGTGCACTGTGTATTAATAAAAAGTCATTATTTTGGACTTTTATCTGGTGTCTGGCGTATTGTCCGAGGGTTCAAGAGGACGATAGCGCCCTCTATCTGTAACAATATTTATATATATATATTGGCCAGTTTTTTACATTATATGGTGGACTGTCATCCCATTCAGAAAGTAGAAAGTGGGCTTGCCTTTTGCCTACTGCTGCTGTTTGTGTTCACCAGCATAAATACACATCACCCGTGGATAGTGCGATATATAACTATTGGTACAATTTATCTCTTGGAATATAATTTTGTATAAAAATGCATGTCATATTTATTATTTTTATCTTAAACACTAATGAATAAATTCAATCAAATGTATTGCAGATGTATTGCAAAACCTATGAATTCTGTTCTACATCCTCTGCTTGAATCAAGGGTTTCTACTACACCTTCCCGAAGTATGGCAGCTGACCAATCTGATTTTATTTCATACATTCATTTACATATATTTGATTATGGACAATCTTTATTTTCAGACTGATAAGCCCATGCTTTGTGATTAACTCCAACATATTAAATTTGTTTCCTATTTTAATTTGTGTACACACACACACGCTAAGACACACACTGAAATCTGTATTCACAAAATCTTGTTGTGGGATTGAATTAATGCATGTTAAAACATCCATAGAGACAAGTATGATTAATGTGTGTTACAAGAAATGAATCACCAAAAATATAACTCATTAATCACACAGTTTAAATGTAATCAATAGGCAACTGTTTGGAGATATACCAATTACTGATGTTTGCCTTTAAAACTTGATATAGTGATTAACAATAAATCATCGACAGGGTGTTTTATATTTAGCATAATGGTAATTTCTTGGCATGTTTTTGTTTGTTTTATTTTGCAAATTAAACTGAAAAATGATTTCTGGTGTTGGTAGCATTTATTCAATAAGTATTGTATATTATTTTCTACATTCTTCCAGAAATCAAATGTTTTCTGTCTAATGACATTTATGTGTGCTTGTCTGTTATTTCAACAACTGATCCTGAGATAATGCTGAGGGAGATAATGGATTTCTAGGAAAAGAAAAGAGGCACAGGACAGATGAAGGATTCAACCAGGGATTTATAAAGTTAAAACGCACAGTTGCGATTTCAGAGCCACGGCAAAAGCCATTGTGCATAAATATTGTAGGTAGCAGCAGGGGAAGGTGATACTTGTATACATAGATGGAGCCTTGAAGAGAAATATTCTAGGAGCGTCTGCTTAAGAGAGATTACAGTGATGCTAGAAGAATTCTCCCCGGGTGATAGATGGCTACAGGTAAGCCCCATAAAGGTTTGTTGGGAAACAGCTGCTCAAAAGAAAGAGCAGGCAGTTCAGAGGAACGTCTCACTGTTTACTCCACTATAGTTCACTTTCACACTGCTTTTCCTACAGAAAGTTGCTGTGACAAATATGCCAACCTGTATATTTCAGGCTACCATGTTCCTTGCAACATTTTCCTGTTCTTTCTGGGAATTTACCAAATGCAGCCAGGCCATTCAAAATATTTGATCCTTCTAGGTTTGCATCACACTTTTCTCTCTGTGGGCCATGCCTGGTATCCTAACAACATGTTGAAAGCAACTGAACTGGCTCCTGTTCATCCAGAGAAGCAGCAATTCTTGCTTCAAAGTCTTCCTGTATGGCCAATCTCCTCACTCTACCATTGAGAATATTGTATAGCCCAAGGTTTATCAAACTTGGTCCTGGTGGCCCACTGTGGCTTCAGGTTTTTGTTCCAGCCAGATTTATAATCAGTGACAACACCTAATAACACTGATCTCATTTAATTAACTGTTTTTTCTATTCTCTTATTCTACATTCAGAAAAGCAGAGCAGCATGATTTTTACATTTATAAGAAACTTTGAAATATTTCTGTTTTTGCTATGGATTTAAATGTTTAACTATCTTTTCATTATATTTTGTTGTTTCTCTGTGCAGTTTGCTCCCTTCATTGAATCTTAATAATGACAATTAAAAATGAGCAGAGCAGACACCCATACAAACAATACAGAATCATGAAAGGTTGCAACTACATTACCTTCAGACCCACAAATTAGTAAATAATGGATTAGTTAAACAGAGCATTTAGAAAAGCAGAATGAAAATCAAGATGAAAATATTGTTAAAAAGAAAAAAAATACATTATTCCCATATAACTGCTTAGTACAGTGGTTCCCAAAGTGTGGGCGGCTTCCTCACAGGGGTGCCATGAAATATTACAAAATGTTCATAATTTTATTTCCATTTTCAATTCAATGTGATAGGACGCAACATAAGGTGGACCTGGTGCAAGGCAGTAACTCACTTCGTAATAACTGTTTGCGGAAGCTTCTACAAATGGTTACTGGATCTACAATAATTAAGTTTCTCGATTGTTTAAGCAGTTTGTCAAACGTTTTCTGTACTTTGTGTCTGTATATAAATAGCTGTCGGTTGTGTGCGGTCTTAGTTTTGAATTCATTTTCAGAGATTGTATCAACTGAATAATGTTGTGATTAAGTCAAGTAAAGTTTTTGAAGTATTTCTTCTGGTATGTATTTTTAAAAATGGATCGTTTTTTACTGAATAAGTGAGAGAGTGAAAATAAAGAAGGCACAACATCAACCAGTACCACAGTCAACCAGAGTTATATTTTTTTGTGATCTTAAATATGTGTTTTATTTATTTTTAATTTATCATTTAATTTAAATAAATTATTGGCTATTTTGCAAATTTGAATTTCACAGATGGGGGTCTTTACCTTGGGAAAACCTGGATTCAGCAAAGGCGCAGAGAATTAAAAAAGTTTGGAGACCACTGGTTTAGAACATTTAATTTTTTTTTTGATCAAACTTAGTTTTCTAATTTCTATATTGTTTCCAAAACAGGGAATCTGGGAAATAACAGTTCACTTAATTAGCCTAGGAGTCTAATTAACACTAGAATTACCAGAGCCTACGAAAAAACTCGTAGATCCATCCCATCTTAAATCTCTTCTTAAAACCGTTCATAGCTCTCCACCAGTGTCTTTTGTCCTCTAAATGTGCTGATAAAAATCAGGCTGCCGCGTTAACATGCAACATTGACACCTGTTTATTATAACTGCCTCCGTGACGCAATAAAATCAGCTGCTAACTGGGAATCAAATGGTCGCGAGTTCGATCCTGCACCACTCCGTTTTGAGAAATAAACTGCTCTTAGTCTTACTATTTTAGAATAAAAACATACATTTGATTTCAGTCTGTAACAGCCGATGTAATTTATGATACTTCTAAAGGTTAGCTGTGTTTTTTTTTTTAGTCAGTTTTATTATCTCAGCCACGTTCACGAGCCCAAACACACATAGACGCGCTGTAACAGAGGTAAACTCAGCTCCTTTCTACATCGGAGCAAGATTGCACATACCATTGCTTGTATACAAAAGTGTCAGCAGGCACTTTTCGTGGCATTACACACATTTTTGAGCATGCCCTCTGCACACTACTTGTGACTTTAGGCTTTAGGAAGTAAGTAAATAAATAAAGGTAAATCGTGTCATAAAATGATTTCTTCAAAACATCATATATATTTGTCTCTTTCTTTTTTTAAAATGTGTGTTGACCACCACCAGCATGTTGTAGCACACAGGATCTGGACACCTGCATGTTCTTGCGCTCACTGAATAAGAGACAAATATACAGTGTGACTGAGAGAATCAGACTTAAAAAAAGCAAACATTTCGAAATGCCATACTTATACAGCTGATCTGACGCTGTTCGTTTTCAAATAATATTGCATTGGTGCAACAATGTTTTCTGATTGGTACTATTGAGGTCATAAAATGATTTCTTCAAAATGTCACATGTATCTGTCTCCTTTTTATTCTGCTGCTGCGCTGACATCGTGCTCCAGAAGGCGTGAGTTTATTCAGTGCGGCAGGAGCACGCAGGTGGCCGGTTGCTTGTACTATCACAAGCTTTTTTTAAAATGTGCGTTGATCACTGCCAGCATGTTGTATGTAGCACACAGCAAATGCCCACCTGCATGTTCTTGCGCACACTGAATAAGCTCCTGATCTGACTCTAAGTAATAGCGCCAGCATAAATTCAAACCCAATCTGATGCTGTTCGTTTTCAAATAATATTGCATTAGTGCGATGATGTTTTCACATATATTGTCTGTTTCTTTCAGGTGTGTAATAGAAACCACAGCATAGAGAGAAGTGTGTACAATGCTTCTAACTGGAATAGGCGATGGAAAAAGAAAAGATGATGCAGCATCAACAAGCTTCAGTTTTTTATTTACCTTTAGTTACCTTTATTTATTTACTCACTTCCTACAGCGTAAAGGCACAAGTAAAATGCAGAGCTTCCCATATACATATATAAAGTACAGCGATGGCAAAAGTGCGATGTGCATTCTTGCTCCGATGCTAGATCTTCAGTGTATCACAAAACATTCTCTTACCAATGCTAGCGAAATGAAGTGTCTGCATGCACTTTTTATGAAATTACACATGTATTTTTTGAGCATGTCCGTGCCAAATAAATAACATTTGAGCTATAGCACGTCTCCAAATAAATAACGTTCGAGCTATAGTGCGTTTCCAATAAATAACATTCGAGCTATAGCGCATCTTTATGTGATCCAAATAAACAATAACATTCGAGCTATAGAGCACCTTTATGTAATCCAAATAAATAACATTCGAGCTATAGCGCGTCTCCAAATAAATAACATTTGAGCTGTAGCGCATCTTTATGCGATCCAATTTTTCACATAAAGGCGCTCTATAGCTCGAATGTTATTTATTTGGATCACATAAAGATGCGCTATAGCTCAAATATTATTTATTTGGCACGGACATGCTCAAAAAATACACGTGTAATGCCACAAAAAGTGCATGCAGACACTTCATTTCGCTAGCATTGGTAAGAGAATGTATCGTGGTACACTGCCGAGCTATAGCGCATCTTTATGTGAAAACAGCAGTGTCAGATGGGGGGGATGGGGGGCATAGTGAAGGATCCTGAACGCGACGAGAGAATGAAAAGTGAATAAAAAAAAACCCTAACCTTTACAAGTATCATAAATTACTCCGGCTGTTACAGACTGAAATCAAATGTATGTTTTTATTCTAAAATAGTAAGACTAAGAGCAGTTTATTTCTCAAAACGGAGTGGTGCAGGATCAAACTCGTGACCTTTTGATTCCCAGTCAGCAGCTGATTCTATTACATCACGGAGGCAGTCATAATAAATGGGTGTCAATGTCGCATGTTAACGCGGCTTTTTTTTCCTGCAGTTATATTTTTGATAAAAAGCACATTTGTTCTGTTATATTTGTCCCTTTTGTGAAAGTGTTTCTTTGATATTTGGACTTCAGGCTTCATACATTATATAGTTTATGTCTACATTTTGTCATTTACTACTAGAATATATATGAAAAAAGTTTCTGTTTTAAAAAATGTGTTTACACAGATTACTGTAGAAACGGAACACACATGAAATGCATGTGTTCTAAATAAGGATCTATTATTTCCACTCTAAAACTCCACTTCACTCTCAGAAAATTAATCAAGGCATGAGCTGGGAGAAGTTCGTGCACGTTCTACATCGGTGGGGGGATGGAATAGCCAGCAGCTTGCAGCCTGATTTTTATCAGCACATTTAGATAACAAAAGACACTGGTGGAGAGCTGTGAACGGTTTTAAGAAACGATTTAAGGTAGGACGGATCTACGTGTTTTTTCGTAGGCTCTGGTAATTCTAGTGTTAAAGACAGAGGCTGGTTGGAACAAAAACCTGCAGCCACAGGGGGTCCCCAATTCTCCAAGTCTACAAGATTCTATTCTCTAAAACGTTATCTTTTTCAACTGACAATATAGAAGGAATATAGATTGAATCCTAAACTTGCTTGTTTCTTGATTTGCTATCCAAATATTTGCACACAACCATCAACCGTTTATTGTTGTTGAGAGAGGAGTGGTACATTACCACTATAGTCAATGACTTTAGCTTTCAACAAACTTAGCTGTAAAAAGGAATGTTCACATCATCTTACAAAAATCACTAACAATAGGCCTGTTAATAACTGTTCTTCTTATCTTATAACAGTTTTCTACACAATTTGTAACAAACTTGTTTCAATGTAAACTTGCTTAGTCATTTATTTACAATATAAAGATAGAAGATATATATAAGTAAATGCTGTCCTCCGGCTCTTGACAGCCTATGTATGTGTCTTTAGGGACTTCTATTTGTTCTGTTCTGTTCTGTGTATTGTATTGTATTGACACCCACTGCACACCCAACCTACCTGGAAAGGGGTCTTTCTTTTAACTGCCTTTCCAAAGGTTTCTTCCATTGTTTTCCCTAAAAGGGTTTTTTTTTCCTTTGGGAGTTTTTTCTTGTCTTCTTAGCGAGTCAAGGTGGGAGGCTGTCAAAAAGGCAGGGCGTGTTAAAGCCCATTGCGGCACTTCTTGTGTGATTTTGGGCTATACAAAAATAAATTGTATTGTATTGTAATGTGTTGTATTGTATGTAGACATTCCCTGTTTCCTAGTGTTTTGATTTCTTTCATGACGTTCAGGCATCAGGTCTGAAGACATTCATGGCTTTATTGGTGCAAAGCTATGGAAAATGAAATTACTGCAGCCATTTTCCGAGTTTGGGCACCTTGTGTAACATCAGAAATTTGTTGGCAGGGTTGCTCTGCATTTTACTGAAATATCTGCGCAGGACTGAGCAGAAGGCAGGAACCAGCCACAGAGAAGGTTTCAGTTCATCAAAAAACCTACCCATGTACACAGAGCCAATCAACCTAACATGCATGCTTTTGGAGGAAAACAAAAAACACCCTAAGACACAGGGAAAAGCACACAAACTCCACATAGGTAAAGTCCAGGCTCTTAATTGGGATCCAAAATGCTAAAAGTGTGAGGCAGAAATTCTAACTCTTCATCACTATGCTGCATGGTAAAAATGATGTGCTACAACTAATGTTTCTTTTTTTTTCATCCTCAGTAATAAGCCCAGATAAAACTGGAGTCTTTGCTGCTGTAATGCAAAGCAAAGAAAAGCAGTCAAATTTGGAAAAGCAGAAGCCATTTATGAAAATGAACTAGTCTGATGTTTGAAATGCTTCGGCCGACTGCTTTCCAGAAAAAGAAGTAGTAAAGGTGATTATAAAAATATTTATAACTTGCATAGAATTCACCTTAATGATATGAGTGAAGAAATTAGAAACAGTAAAATAAAAAATAGAGCATCTCAGTTAAGTCTTGCGGTTGGCATAGTGATACAGCATGTAGCATTGCCACATCTCAGTACTTGGGCCAGATATTTGATTTAATGCTTCGGTGCCCTCATAACATCCCATGATTTATACTCCACAGTTTTTATAATACAACCTAACATTTTATTAGCCTGAGAGCACTGAGACAAAATAAACCTGTAAATCCTTTTAAGAACTTGTTTTATATAGCTCAAAATTTCCCATCTTGCACTTTTAATTTATGTCCTTGTTACTCTTCATGTAGCCCATGGTACTTCTCTATATTGTGCTGCAGTTTTCTAAGTGCTGAAGACTAAATAAGCCTTTCCAAACTACAGTGTTTTATTTTTCCTCAATTTCACTAAAGTTTCTGTTTGAAGGGTGATTAGGCGAATGGTTAATATTATATTTCACAAACTGTCCAGAAGTATAACTTTTAAGGTCAGAAGTTGCACAAAAAATGTTTGAGTAAAAGTGTTTCAAACACATTTTTGACCTAAACTGGAAAGAAAACCTCCTTTGAGAGCTTCAGTTGAAAAATGAATTGTAAATTTGTCAATTAGCGAAGTATCTACAAATTTATATTAGCATAAATCAAAGGGATTTTTTGTTGAACTTTATAGAATGACACTAATGCTCTTTTAGTAATTTGCATTCTTATAGAAAATTGGAAAGAAAACAGTCAGATTTTCATAAAATTACAGGCAACGATATTAAAGTAAATCATTATAATTATAAAGTTTCTTAATATTTGGTATAGGACTATTTATTATATAATAAGAAAAAGTATTTTATTTTCATACAAAGATTAATAATTGATTCTGGATAAATTCTTCAATGAACAAACAAACTAATACCATAAGGTTTAATGTATTCATCGGGCAGTTTTGAAACTGGAAAGTGTTGCGGTTCTGACACACCAGAAACATATTGTAAAGCACAAGGATGCAACTGGCAATATGCAATGTGACACAAATCACAAATGTAATACCAATATTACTTTTCAGTTTTGCTGTATTTTTAAACATAGCAAAGTCAGACATTACAGTAAGGCCCAAGTAAACTTATTTTACGCACAGTTCTACAATGCATTGTTACACAGTACAGTATTGTAAGAGTTGAATTTGAACCCTGGTCCAATGTGCACCTGGCATGTGTCTGAGTCTCTTATCCTTCTGAGCCTATGCTTAAAAGCTGATGCTGTTATTTTATTATTCACTATGATAAATGTACTTCTATAGTACTAAGTTTCCTGTTTTTTGTACCAAAGATCATAAAATTAATGAGGCCATTGTTCTTTACTTTTTGAAAAACAAGATGTATATGGTGAAGTTCACACATTTCCTAAAATAAAAATAAGAATGAAAAATATACATTCAAAAAGTCACGTACATCCTAAACAAACAGGACTATCAATCAAGTTGTGGTCATCTAAGGTATCAACATCTGCCATGTCCTGTTAGCAACTAGGTGTAACCAATCATGTTAAAAGTTTTCTGAATTTGTAATGAATTCCTTTTAAAGAATAATGACTTAGTCAATGGATTGTATAAATATAGCACGGAGGACACATTTTTCTTTGCAAAAACACTGATATGATGCTTTTTGCCTCTTCAGAGATTTAGGTAAAGAATAACAATTGACGTTTTCTCCTGCCTGTGTTTTATTGCTTAAATCGGGGCATTCCAGTGGGGGGTGTCTGTATTCATAATTTTCTTCCACAGTATTTACAGTTATTTTTTTATAAAGCAAAAAAGTCTTTAAAACCTGTAAAACTGAGCACTTACTTCATGTCAGCTACATTTTGAATTAAACGGATTTACTGTTCTCTGTCTAAAGGTATTAAAGTGATCCAGATAGTTTTAAAGTGATCACTGATTGTTTTCATTTTCAGACCTGTCAATCAATGTGAAATAGCTGGTTTATGAATCAAATTTTGAATTTGTGGCATATTTCATTTTGGAATGCTGAATATTATTTAAATGCATTCACAATTCTACCAGTAACACAGCTGAGCAGCCAATTTCACCAGTGTGGCTGGTTCACATGTATCTACTGTACCAGTAGGCTGTATGCTGAAATGGCTGAGATCCGAGTTTGTAATTAAGAAGGGCTCCACTTAAATGCCCTTCTCCAATTCACTGTGTAACTCTGAGCTAGACGTTTAACCTGCCTGTGCTCCATTAAAAAAGGAATAATGACACAAATCCCAGATAGAAATTGCAAATGAAGAAAGATGTCCCAATGCTGGGGAGGCAATACATAGGTTTCAGTTCAATAAAATATAATTTGTAATGTTTAGTGTGGTGCCATTAGGGAGTATTATGAAAATCCAGGAAGATACATATGAAAGGGCACCACTGCATCGTAGCTGAAGAGGTAATCAAAGATAGCAATGCAGCAATGACATTCCAGAGAACCATGTTGACATTCCATGTAGAACCATGGCACATTTAGACATTGCTGCCCTGGAGATGTTGTTCTTTAAAGGTGAAGAAAGCCCCATGAGTTTAAGGGCACCAGAAACACCAGCCTATATCACTGGAGCAGAGAATGTGCTGCACCTAAATCTGGAATCTTTGGCAGCCACAACAGCCTCGGGTCTGTGAGCACAGGTCTCTATCAGCTTTGCACATTTGGACACCACAGTTTTATTGAATTTTCCGGTAAGCTGAAATGGAATCGTGAGTGAACATCATTTTTCAAGTCCAGTTAGAAATTTTAAATGGATTGAGATCTGGACTCTAACTCAGTCTTTCCAAGACATTGATTGACCTTGTTGTTTTTAAGCCATTTCTGTGTAGCTTTTCACTTAAAGCATTGGGGTGTTGTTTTACTGAACAACAACCCTTCTCCTAAGGCAGAAGTTTCTTCCAGATTCTATTATGTTTTCTTCTAGTATCTCCCTGTATTTTGCTCTATTCATTTTCCCCTCTACCATCATAAGCCTTCCATGGCCTGCTACTATAGAGTTTTAATCAAAATTTTTAATCAAAACATGATACAATTTTATAATCTAATACACATACATCCATCCATCCATCCATTTTCTAACCCGCTGAATCCAAATACAGGGTCACGGGGGTCTGCTGGAGCCAATCCCAGCCAACACAGGGCACAAGGCAGGAACCAATCCTGGGCAGGGTGCCAACCCACCGCAGAATACACATACAGTATATACTTATTTGAAGTTCTAATAATGAATTATTAAACTTAAAAGATAAGAATTGAATGTAATGTGTGTTAGAGGAGCAACCAAGATAGTTGCTAAGGTTAAAATGAAGTAGATGTGTAATGAACACCACAAAAAATACCCATATTCTGAAGCAGTGATAAGATCAATGGGAAAACCCGCCTATTAACTAAGAGTTGTTTAGAATAATGGAAGAACCGACAAAGTTACTGGTTGCAACAGACAATTGGCTAAGATGATAGAATTCTACATATTAAGAGTTAGATGAAAAGTATGAAAGGGAATGAATTGTTTAATGAAATGCTTGCTCCATGGACTGAGACATTTGTGTGTATCTGTGTGCAAATAAAGAATTTTTCTGCATTCTCCTCTGACTCGAGATTGATTTCTTTGAAAACAGAAGAAAGCTTTTCTGCAATAATACAGAGAAAAATGCCCATGATTCCACCATCACCCTTTGTCGTGGTAGAGATGATGTGATTTGAATAATGTGCTATGCTTAACGTGTGCCAAACATGGCATTTAGTCTGATGGCCAAAAAGCTCAATTTTGATTTCATCAGATCATAGAATCTTCTTCCAACTGACTTCAGAGTTTCTAACGTTCCTTCTGGCAAACTCTGGCTGAGATTGTCATGTTTGTTTTTTGAACAGCGGCTTTCTCTTTGCCACTCTCCCACAAAGTACTCCATGAGTGAAGCACTGGGGCATCCAATGTTGTCTTCACAGTCTCTCCAGTCTAAAGCACTATAGCTTGAAACTGTTTTAGAGTTCTCAAAGGTTTCTTGGTGCCCTCCCTTACTAGTCTTCTTCTTGCTAGATTACTCAGTGCCATATGCATTCCACTTGTTAAGATTAATTTAATTGGACTCCAGGAGATATTCAATGACTTGGACATTTTCTTATCTCCATCCTTTGACATTTGATTTTCCATCACCTTTTCATGGAGTTGCATGGATTGTTCTTTTGTATTCATTCTGTAGGTTATGCCACAATACTGACTCACCACAAGGTGGAACTTCCACATACAGGTCCATTTATACTACAATCAATGGAAGCTCCTTGAATACAAACAAGGGATCTCTGTCAAACTGATTATGTGATTTCTAAAACCAATTGGGTGGACCAGTCATGACACACGTTTGTCACATTATAGGCGATGAATACTTATTTGACTAAGTTTTTTGTATTTCACACTTGTAATGTTAATTATGACAGATAATTCTGACATAGAGGAATACTGAAAACTGCAACAAGGGATCAAAAAAAGCATTCAAAACATCAAGAGAGAAACTGAAATATAGATTGCTAGAGCCACGAATGAAGAAAACATTGAAAATAAGAAAGAAATAGCAAAAATTTCAACCGTGTTTATAAAGGAAGAAGTGGAAGTGTAATGTCTCATTCAAAAAGCAAACTCTAGAGTTCATAGATTTTAAAACAGAAGAGTCAGATGTCCTTCAAGCCCTCAATACATTGAAGACTAAAAAAATCCCTCAATCTGATAGGATCTTATCTGTTGTATTGAAAGATATGAAAGATGTCATCTATAAACCCTTATTAGGCACATTTCAGCAGTCAGAACGGAGAAATACCTGAGGACTGGAAAGTTGCAAATGTAACTCTCGTCTTCAAGAAGGGTGACAAAATGGATCCTAGTAATTTCAGAACAATTAGTCTTTCTTCTGTGCCATATAAAATAATGGAAATTATAATAGGAAATACATTAGAAAATTATCAAAATGAAAATGATATTCTAAAAAGTTGTGCATGCCACATCAACCAATCCCAAGGGTTCGCTTCCTAATGGTATATATAATGGTTAAAATTTGCCGCTTTTCACAATAATTAAAAAATGCTTATCAGTAATATAGGCATATGGTTTGTTGTTTATGCTATTTCGAGGTTGTTAATCATGAATATAACAGTATTTGTGATATATGATTCTTTATCAGTGGTCCTAGCCCTCTAAGAGCCACTTGCAGAAGGTTTAAAATGCCAAATTTCAAACAAGCATGTGCAGTATTGTTTTAGGCTACTTCAATGTCAGCGATTACGAATTAAATGTTATTTTTGTTTTTTTGATGCTTTATTAGTGATCTAGCTCTTTATGGACCTCTACCAGAGGGTGAAAAATGACAAATATATATTACAATTGAGACTATTTAGACTTTAAACATTTAAATTGAAGCACACATTTGAAAATTTCATATATCTGCCACAACTATTCTTGTTTATTATGTGCAAGTACCTCATTACATTTCTTATGAATACCCTGAATTAGAGCAGCTTACACTAATTCAGACTTTTATTATTTAAAAAAAAAGAACAAGAAGAGAGGAGTATCGAATCCAAATACTTTTTAAAATTATTGTGCCCTCTGTTTCAAATCCATGCCTAAAGATTTTATTTAATGCCTGATCTCTTTGTCATCATTTCAGTGCCTCCAATCTTCTATAATATAAATTCATCAAAATAATAAGAATAATACTAGTTGTTGTAAAACTCAGGGTGGCGCAGTGGGTAGCGCTGCTACCTTGCAGTTTGGAGACCCGGGTTCGCTTCCCTGGTCCTCCCTGTGTGGAGTTTGCATGTTCTCCCCATGTCTGCGTGGGTTTCCTCTGGGTTCTCCTGGTTTCCTCCCACAGTCCAAAGACATGCAGATTAGGTGCAATGGTGATTCTAAATTGTGTGTGCGTGCCCTGCAGTGGGCTGGTGCCCTGCCCAGGGTTTGTTTCCTGCCTTGCACCCTGTGTTGGCTGAGATTGGCTTGAGCAGACCCCTGTGACCCTGTAGTTAGAATATAGAGGGTTGATAATGGATGGATGTAAAACTCAAGATAATGACTAGCTTGGTGAAACAAAATCAAATTCATTGACAAAGGTATTAAAAGTTCATATTCAATGATATTCAATTGCTCACATTATCTTGATAATATTTTATTGTATTTCACCTTAGAAATTCAAATAAATATTTTAAAATATTTTACAATATTTAGGGCATCTTATACTGTATGTTTAGGATCTGTTAATAACATTTTAAATATTACCAAAACATTGGTACCAGTAAGAATTTTTAAAAAGCTCACCAGTATGCTTTCTTTGCTAATTTAGCAATTATAAACCAATTACAATAGTATAGCATAATCTGACATGCAATAATAAAGGTGTGCCTTTGTCAAATACTTTAATGAGGCACGTTTAAAGTATATTAGTTTATTTTAACCTAATTTCATAAACTGCAAAAATGCAAAGGGTTATCAAAGCTCTTGTTAATTCCACAGTTACATTGCATAATTATGGTTCTTTTTAGGAATGGTAGGGAGATATCTGGCTTTCAAATTACTGCCTTTGTCGAAAAGAGCATAGGATGGATCTACCAAGGAACACTTAAAGAGACGAGAGTTATCAGTGTGTCAAGATAAATACTGATGACAGAAATAGGCCTTAAGATTTTAAAGAGTACTTTAGAAAAGCAGTATTCTGGAAGAAAAGAAGCAAAAGAGAGATTCTGGTGGACTATGAGGAAGCCAGTAATTCTCTTAGTTAACA